>NC_062285.1:9945000-10549821 GCF_902655055.1 Lutra lutra | reverse complement strand
TCTCCTTCATTGCTGCCCCTCCCCCAGCTGCTGCTGCAGCTGCTGGACATGAAGTCCTTGTCTCCTGGACCCAGATGGAGGCCACCACGGGCCGAGAGCAGCTGGTGTTGCCCTGCGTGCCCACGGTCCTCCAGCTGGCTCCGACCTTCCAGGAGATGCCCAGGAGATAGTCGTTTGTTCGGGCCCGGCTCCCTTCCCCTGGGCTCTGCCCTTGTTCCTCCCGGTTTCATGCTGCTGTGGGCTGGCCCCACCGCTGAGGCCTGCTCCCTCTGCTTTGTCCTGGATACAGTTCCCGGGCCCGAGGGGCTGGTAACCCTGATATTGTTCCTTGACGGGCACTTGGATTCCTCATGCAATAGTTATCACTTGGTGTGTTAGTCAGGGTTTTCCTGAGAAACCGAACCAATAGGATCTGTCTATCTATCCATCTGTCCATCTATCCATTAGAGACTTATGAAGAATTGGCTTGGGACGCCTGGGTGGCTCAGTTGGTTAAGCAGCTGCCTTCGGCTCAGGTCATGATCCCAGCGTCCTGGGATCGAGTCCCACATCAGGCTCCTTGCTTGGCGGGGAGCCTGCTTCTCCCTCTGCCTCTGCCTGCCATTCTGTCTGCCTGTGCTCGCTCTCTCTCCCTCTCTCTCTGACAAATAAAAAAAAAAAAAAAAAAAAAAAATCTTTAAAAAAAAAAAAAAAAAAAAAGAATTGGCTCACACAATTATGGAGTCTGAGAAGGTCCCACGAGCGGCTCTCCGGCAGCAGGAGGTCCAGGAAAGCCGGTGCTGTGATTCTTGCCCAAGTTTGAAGACTCAGAGAACCAGGAGCACTGACGTCCAAAAGCCCAAGAAGACCCATCCCCCAGCTCAACAATCAGGCAGAGCGCGAATTTGCCTTTTCTTCTGACTTTTTGTTCTATTCCGACTCCCCACGCGTTGGATGAGGCCCACCCACACTGGTGAGGAGAACTCCTCTTTACCCGGTCTACCAAGCCGAATGCTGACCTCTTCCAGAAACCCCCTCGCAGACATACCTAATTGGGAGAACTGAGCCTCCTGTGGCCCCATCAAGCCGATATGTAAAATTAACCATCGCACTTGGAATATCTGCCCTTCTCCTCCATGGTCCTTGGGAGTCAGGCCCTGCCCTGTCTAGAACTCACCGTTGACTCTAATTTCACTGGCTTCTGAAGAGAATTCCAACTTCTTTACAAGAGCTGGAGCTGAAGGGCCCCTTAAGATCTCTTTCGTCGCTCCTGTCAGAACCAAAGGATGGCCCTTCCGACTTTAAAGAGTCTTGGATTCTGAAGACCTGTATGACCTGAGAATGAAATCTGGGCGTGGGGGCCGGTATTTATTTTCTCTGATGGCGGGGACAGTGACTCAAACTTGCTTCTATCTAAAAAAGAAGCCATGCACAGTTCTCTCTGGGGTAGGGGTGCAAGGAACATCAGAACCTTTTTATTTGCAGGGAGGGGGGTCCGTGTGTAGCGCAGGATAGTATTTCCCCAAGGGTGAGCCCGTGATATGGATAAGTGAGTTCTTCAGATTCCTGTTTCTCACAAGAAGCATGCCATGGTCCAACAGGGCTGGGAAGTGCTGAGTGAAGGTAAGGTTGTACAGGCTGCTTTCTTGCAGGACTTCTCAGAGTCCTTAAACTGCTAATTTCAGCACCTTTCTGTAGACGGTCCACTGTGTGCCTTGTATCGTGCCAGGTGCAGGGAAGGTAGGGATGAGGGAGACGAGGAAAGTGGGCTGAGTGGAAGGGGTGTGGCTGCAACCGTTTTAGGTGCGAGGCCAGTTTATGGAAAGGTCCTGAGTGGGAAAGGGCTGGGAGTCTCTGTCGGGGTTTGAAAACAACTCTGATCAGGGAACTCTCTCTGCACCCCTTCCCACCCTCCAGTAGGTTGTGGGACTAGAATTGGGCTTTGCTGGTGTAGAGAGACCCCTGGCCAGGATCCAGAAGACTCAGGCTGCGGATGTCACACTGCCTGTAATTGTCCAAGAGACAACGCCCCTAACTTCTTTGAGCCTTATATTTTGTATCAGTAAAGTTAGTGGCGGACATCAGGATTCTTAAGATGTGCCCATGTGTTCTCTTCGTTCGTTCTTTCCTTTTTTTGGAGGGAGGGAGGGGGCAGAGGAAGACAGAGAAAATATACTTTTTAAAGGATCTATTTTATTTATTTATTTTTAGAGTGAGAGCAGGGAGGAGGGGCAGAGGGAGAGAACCTCAAGCAGACTCCCTGCTGAGCTCAGAGCCCAACGTGGGGCTCGATCTCAGGACCCTGAGATCATGACCTGAGCCAAAATCAGGACTCAGCTGCTTAACCAACTGAGGCTCCCAGGAACCCCTCTCTCCTTTCAAGAGCAAGATTTCCAGACAAGCATGAGACCTGTAGCACTCTGTTGGGGCCCAGGAACTCTGTTGGACACCGGGGAGACCAGAGGGCTGCCAGCCTGCCCCCGGTGCAGAGATCCTGGAGCAGAATGGAGGCCAGGATCCTGGAGAACCCGGTGCTCCTCCCTCCAACCCAGGAGACTTTCAGGGCAGCATTTAATTCAGAGAGGAGCAGCCTTGCTCAGGAGGCCAGCAGAGCCCTGCTGAACCCCCTGCAGGTCCAGGGGAGACGGTCCCCTACAGCTTCAGCCCAGAAGGTAAGAGCAAATAACCAGCGAAAACCTTTCTTTCTCAGGATCCTATTTCTCACTTTTTCAGCTCTGAATCTTCCTCTCTCCTGTCCATATTTTGGAGGGCTCCAGATCTTTTGGTTCCATCTCTCCCTGCCTGTGCCAGAAGATAGTCCCTGGTTTTTCTGCTGCTCCCGGGTGACTTCCCTTGAAGAACTTTGTGTGAAAGGCTCTTCCCTGTGTGGGGGAAGTGCTCTCCCTGTCTCCCCGATGGGGCTCAGAACATTCTATGTGCCCTGACTCCCACCCTGCAGGGACCGTATGAGGGTGCTGTGATGATCCCTTTTTTGAGGGACCCAGTGTGTTCGTTTGCTGGAGTTTCCTAACGAAGTACCACAGACCCAGTCCTTAAACAGCATCTCATGGTTCTGGAAGTAGCCAGTCTGAGATCAAGGCATGGGCACGGCTGGATCCCCCTGAACCTGAACCTCCGGGATCTGTTGCCCTTTGGCTTGTAGATGGCTCCTCTTCTCCCTGGGTCTTCACGGGGTCCTCCCTCTGGGCTCACCTTTGTGTCCAAATCTCCCCTTCTTAGAAGGACACAAGTCATAGTGCATTAGAGCCCCGCCGGTGACATCATTCTAACTTGACTGCCTCTTTAAAGACCGTGTCTCTGAAGAAGGTCCCATTCTGAGGTCCTGGGAGTTAGGGCCCCAACATAGGAATTTTGGGGAGATGCAATTCAACCTATAACAAGTCAGTAAGTCTTAAGTTTCAGAGTACCTACAGGTTACCTAGGAGTTTGTTAAAAATGGAGGGACCAGGGGTGCCTGGGGAACGCAGTTGGTAGAGTGTCTGACTCTTGGTCTCGGCTCAGGTCTGCTCTCGGGGTCATGGGATCAAGCTGTGTGTGAAGCCCTGTGTCGGGCTCTGGGCTCAGCGGAGAGTCTGCTTGAGTTTCTCTGTCCCTGGTCCTCTGCCCCTCCCGCTGCACACTCTCCTTCTCTTGCTGAAATACATAAATAAATCTAAGACCCCCCCCACAGATTCTGATTGGAGAGATCTGGGGGGAGCCTGGGACCGTTTTGGCCAGCACCTGGCAGAAGCGTGGTACGCCCCGCAGAAGCTCGTCCTCTGACTTCCTACCGTGGACCTAGCACTTTGCTTGCTGAAGGCCAGTGACAGCACGTTCTAGCACCAACCATCTCTCGCTGTAAAGAAAAGATGTTCATTTACACGTAGCTTTTTCTTGGTCCCCACTGCAGAGTCAGGCCCCACTCAGAAGCTGCCACACACCGTTTAATTTTCCTGTCGGGACCCTGTCCCACCCAGAGGCTGCCAGGCCCACGTCGCCTGTCCCTGTCCTCTCCCGCTGGCAGGTGGAGGGGCTCAGGCTCAGGGGTTTGGGGCTCAGGTCACTGCCTCCTGGCGGGTCGACCTTCGACAGGTGGCGGAGCCTCTCAGAGCCCGAGGTTGTGCAGCTCTGCCCAGAGAAGCTTCCCGATCGCCTCAGAAGCTGGCGTGAGGCCTGGAGGCGAGGGTGTTAAGGTGCCCAGCCCAGCACCTGGCATAGGGAGAGCCAAGTAGGGACGAGTTAGACTGTCATCCCGCCCTGACATCAGAGAGCAAAACCCGATGTCATTCCTTCCTGCAACCGAATCCTGCAGAAGGACAACACGGGGCAATTGTCACCAAGGCGTCAGAAAATGCTTTTGAAAACGCGGCGAGAGCCTCACCTCTGAATGTGGCGTCTTCGGTGTTGCCGAGTGAGGTCCACAAGGTTCACTCTGCAAACCCTTGGCTGCGTGTCCCCTGCCCTGGTGACTTCTCCCATCATAGGAGCCCGCCCCGGCTGCCTACGAAGTTGAAAAATAAGTGTGCTGCTGAAGGCGCGCGTCTCTCTCGGGATTGGTGTAACGGTGACAGCACAGGGCCTGGAGCCACACTGCCGGCCTCGAGAGCTCAGGACCGGCGCCTTCTGGCCGTGCCACCTTTTAAAGTCACTTAACTTCTCAGTGCCTTGGTTTCTTCATGTGTAAAACAGGAAAGTAATAGCACCATGATGGTTCATTTTATGCGTCAACCTGTCTGGGCCAAGGGATGTCCAGATGGCTGGTAAAACATTACTTCTGGGTGTGTCTGGGAGGGTGTTTCTAGAAGAGATGAACAATTGAGGCAGTAGACTCAGGACCGACGGCCCCCACCAGTGTGGGTTAACCTCGTCCAGTCCACGGAGGGTCTGAACACAGCAAACAGGCAGAAGAAACGCGAATTTGCTCTTGGTTGGTTCACATGTCCATCTTCTCCTGCCCGCAGACACTGGTGCTCCTGGTTCTTGGGCCTTTGGCCTGAGACCAGGACTTTCACCATCGGCCCTCTGGGATTCCGGAGTTCGGGAACAAAACCACCGGCTCTCCTGGACCCCAGCCTGCGGACACCAGCCGGGGGACTTCTCAGCTTCCACAGTCATGTGAGCTAATTCCTCATGATAAATCTCTTTCTATATATCAATATACAGCTGACTCTTGAACAACATGGGGGTTAGGACTGCTGCCCTCCCACTTCTGTGTAGTCAAAAATCCAAGTGTAACTGCTGACTTCCCCAAAACTTTACTAACTAACTTTACTAACAGCCTACCCGCTGTTGACCAGAAGAAGCCTTACCGAAAACATAACTTATCGTTAATACATATTTTGTATGTTATCTATATTATATACTGAATTCTGAAAATGTAAGCTAGAGAAAACATAATGTTATTAAGAAAATCACAAGGAAGAGGAGGAAGAGGGCGCCTGGGTGGCACAGTTGGTTAAGCGTCTGCCTTCAGCTTAGGTCGTGATCCTGGGGACCCGGGATTGAGTCCACCACTGGGCTCCCTGCTCAACAGGGAGCCTGCTTCTCCCTCTCCCTCTGCCCTCCCCCTGGCTCGTGTGTATTCCCTCTCTCTCTGTCACAAAAATAAAATCTTTAAAGAGAGATAGAAAATTATAAGGAAGAAAAACGCATGTATAGTATTGTGTTATTAAAAAATTCACGTATTGGGATGCCTGGGTGGCTCAGTTGGTTAAGCAGCTGCCTTCGGCTCAGGTCATGATCCCAGCGTCCTGGGATCGAGTCCCACATCGGGCTCCTTGCTTGGCAGGGAGCCTGCTTCTCCCGGGGCGCCTGGGTGGCTCAGTGGGTTAAGCCGCTGCCTTCGGCTCAGGTCATGATCCCAGGTCCTGGGTTCGAGCCCCACATCGGGCTTTCTGCTTGGCGGGGAGCCTGCTTCCTCCTCTCTCTCTGCCTGCCTCTCTGCCTACTTGTGATTTCTCTCTGTCAAATAAATAAATAAAATCTTAAAAAAAAAAAATTCACGTATAAATAGACCTGTACAGTTCAACCCCTTGTTGTTTAAGGTCCAACTGTATATGCGCTGGTTCTCTTTGGGGAACCTTTACTAGTACAATTTCCTACTTCACTGTATGGTAAATACAGAGCTTCTAGGACTCCTGCAATTTCCCAAGAGTTGAGAGTGACAGAGGTGTCTTTTGTTATGTTAATGGAACTTTCTGGACCACACCTAAAACAGGGGGCAGTTGCCAGGAGAACCGGCCATGTGACTAGAGGGTAAGAGTTTCTTTAAGATTTTATTTATTTATTTGACAGACAGAGATCACAAGTAGGCAGAGAGGCAGGCAGAGAGAGAGAGAGGAGGAAGCAGGCTCCCCGCTCAGCAGAGAGCCCGACACGGGGCTCGATCCCAGGACCCCGGGACCACAACCCGAGCCGAAGGCAGAGGCCTTAACCCACTGAGCCACCCAGGTGCCCCCAGAGGGTAAGAGTTTCTAATCCCAACCCCCTAACTTCTGAGGAGAGGAGAAGGACTGGCAGTTGAATCAGTCATCAATTTTATCAATCATGCCTCTGTAATAAAGCCTCCATTAAAAAACAAAAAAGGCAGTTTCCTAGAGCTTCCAGATCTGTGCCCT
Source organism: Lutra lutra (assembly GCF_902655055.1). Classification (NCBI taxonomy): domain Eukaryota; kingdom Metazoa; phylum Chordata; class Mammalia; order Carnivora; family Mustelidae; genus Lutra; species Lutra lutra. The sequence continues at coordinate 10,543,225 of NC_062285.1, read as the reverse complement.
GCAGGGATTGGGTAGAGTAGTGCGCTCGGCCTGGGAGTTCACCCCGTCCCCATGCCTTGCCCTACACATCTTCCCTCTGGACGTTCCTGAGCCCCTACGCTTTTATAAACTAGTGATCTAGTAAGTGAAACGTTTCCCTGAGTTCTGTGAGCTGTTCTAGCAAACGAAGTGAACCCAAGGTAAGAGTCATTGGAACCGCCAATCTATAGCTGGTAGCTTGGTGAGAGCCAAGGGGACAACGTGGGCTTGTGATGACACCGGAAGTGTTTGCACGTGCGTGGGGCAGTTGTGTAGGATCGAGCCCTTCACCTATGGGATCTGGTGGTATCCCTGGGTAGATAGTGTCAGAACCGAGTTGAATCGTAGGATACGCAGTTGGTGTCTGAGTGTTGCTCGGCAGTGTGGGGAATCTCCTCCCCACGCTCGTTAGAATTGGGGACCAGAAACTTTACTTGCGATGGGAGGCAGGAGAATTAGGAAACTGGGGGCTTTCTAGACCTTCCGTGGTCTAGGAGAGTAGGGGGTCTCTAAGGAAACAAGAGTTTCAAATTGAAGTCGGAAACCTGAACTAGGCATGCTGGGTAGGATGTTGTTTCCCAATAGCACAGAGTCAGCTGTTGAGAAGGGAATAGTTTAAAGATTTATTTATTATTTGAGAGAGTGAGAGAGTGCGGGGACTGGTGAGGGGAGGAATAGAAGAAAGGGGAATCTCGAGCAGACTCCCACTGAGTGCAGAGCCCTGCTCGGGGCTCCATCTCACCACCCCGAGATCATGACCTGAGCCAAAACCAAGAGCCGGACGTTCAACCAACTGAACCACGCAGGTGCCCGGGGAAGGGGATAGTTTGTACTGAAAGCTGTAAGAGGAGAGAGCCACTGTGTGGACCAAACAGGGCTTTATTCCTCCAGTGACCAAGAGGAAGGAAAAGAAAAAGACTGCCTCCCCTTGGGGGCACAGGCTCTTGGAACTGAGAAGGGGCAGTTCCCCAAGAAATGAAAGGGGAATAAACAGGGCCGGGGGGGTCCCCGAAAGGGCTTGCTTCTGGGGCTGGACATGGCATGAGTCACGGGGTAGTCCTTGGCCTTGTCTATGACATTCACCAGCCTGCACCCCGAGACCCAGGTACCCCATGCCTGCAGGGCCGCACAGCTGCCCCGTGGGCACTTTGGAGCACCAGGCTGTGTCGACATGAAAGGAGACAGAGCCCCAGATGCAGGGCTTCCATCCCGGGAAGAGGACACTTGCGCTTTGTCTCCTGTTGGTCACAGCGGCAGAAAAAACTGCTCTCAGGAAGCAGCACCCAACCTCTCTGTTTCCTCCAGACGAAGCCACCCGACCTGGCTCTTCAACTGCAGCGGGCCTATCCACGTCTCCCAGGGTCCTCGCTGAAGCTGCAGGCCCTGGGGGCTGCCTTCTCAGGCTGTCCGTGTCAGCCGAGGTGGCCCTAACAACAGGCCTCGGGGATGAGACTAGTGCCATTTATTCCTCACAGTTCAGGGCCTGGACGTTGGAGATTAAGGTGTGGGCAAGTGTGGTTTCCCCTTTGGTTATTCTCCTTGGCCTGCAGGTGTCCTGGGTCCTCACCTTCTTTTCCCCTATACGCGTGCATCCTCTGTCGTGTGTCCAAATTTCCTCTGCTTACACCAGTCAGACTGGAGGAGGGCCCACCGGATGGCCTCGTTTTAACTTAGTCACCCATTTAAAGGCCTGTCTCCAAACATAGCCACATTCTGCGTGATTCAGCATGTGGGTCACCCACAACAGCCCCTCCCACTTTGGTCCTGCCCCTCCCCTCCTTGGATGCATCCACATGGCTTCTGGCTGCTTTTTTTTTTTTTTTTTTTTTTAAGATTTTATTTATTTGACAGAGAGAGAGAGAGCGTACAAGCAGGGGGAGCCGCAGAGGCAGAAGCAGGCTCCCCACTCTGCAAGGAGCCCGACTCGGAACTTGATCCCAGGACCGAGCCGAAGGGAGACGCTTAACCGATTGAGCCGCCCAGGCGCCCCAGCTTCTGGACACTTTGGATCGCAGCTCCTTGCAGCTTAGGTTTGCAGATGAAATCCTGCATCCCCCGGGTTGGCTCTGTGCACCCTCTGGGACAGGGAGACTTGTCTGCAAGCAGAGTTCTAGAACGTTAATCTGAAGTTAATCTGAAGATCTCATTGACTTTATTAAGCGACTTGTGAGTGGAGGGGCGCTCTGAGGAAGTGTACAAAATGGAAGGTTTTCATAGGAAGGAGGGTGAGGCAAGGACGTTATTAGCAGAAGAAAAGGATTGTCCTAGGCCAGGCTGCTGCTGGCCCTGGGTGGGAGGAGCTGGGGGTGGCGGGCGGTCTTATCCTGCAGATCCTCTCATCTCGTCTTCCTCTCCGGGCAGACGAGGCCCACGTGGCGGATGACTTCACTGGAGCCGATCCGAAAATTCCTGACCGACCGGTTAAGACTGCATTTCTGGGGGAGGTTGAAACTGCATCTAGATTAGCTATCGAGCCGCGGTTTGGGGACTCGACCCGTGCTGCCATTTTGGGCCTGCGCTGTTTTTTTTTTTGTTGTTTGTTTTTTAAACCAGGATTAAGTCGTGTAGTTCATCCTGCTTCTGGCCGCGGGGAACATTTATGCAGCTCAGCTTTGGCTCCTGGGAGCTCAGCCCCAGGTCACCTGCTGCCAGATGTCCAGGGGCCCAGAGCCTAGGCTAGGGGCAGAGAGGAGCAGAAGGCAACTTCTGGAACTCTCCAGGCCGAGTTAGCACCTCTGCTCCCAGCACTTCCCGGCCATAGGCCCCGGCTAAGCTTACCTCGCCCCGCTTCTGCGCCCATCAGCTCGCACCCACTCTGTGGAGGCGCCCGAAGGACTGGATTAAGTCAGGGGAGGATGAAACTCCTCCCTACATCTTCCCTTCCAGACGGGGGCCTGGACGGAAGAGGGTCACTGACTCCCAAGTTCATCTGAACTTTACGAAGAAGAACTTTTAAGCCTTTAGCAACATATCCCAATCTTGCTAACAATTAGCCCAGTGACCACGCGCCCCGTTCTGTATCTCTGGCCGGCTACGAGGAGCCTGACTGAAATGGAGCAGGGATGAGGGGAATTTCTTGGCTCTGAAAGGTCAGAGCGTGAAGTCTTACCCTGTTGTGAAAGAGGCATTTTTGCCAGTTGTGAGGCCAATAGGAAAATGTCACTCTGGTTGTGTCACTCCAATGGATGGGGGGGTCCCCAAATGTGGGGTGACCCAATCAGGTTGGGGGGGCTAGGGGCATGGTCAGCGAAAGGATTCACCTAAGGCAGAACAAGGGAGCTAGAAGTTTACTTCCTACACCACACGGGAGCAGCATGCAAGACAGCAGAAGAGCGGAGGTGAGGACGAATGGGGATGGAGGGAATTCTCCCTTTTTTGGTCACTGCTTGTCAGTAGCCCATGAAGGTTAGGTAGGGCTGGTGGGTATTCTGAGGTGGGTGGCCTGATGGGCCTGCCTGAGTTCAGCCCCCGGGGGCCACAGTGGCCTTGTGCCTTAGTCAAGTTTCCATAGCTCAAGTCCGAAATCGGCGTCTACAATCCTCGCTGTGTGTTTATAACATGCTCTTTATGAGAATTAATGCTTGTCCCTGGGGGAGTGTTTTTGTGCAAAAGCCTGGTTTTCAGCCTCTGTTGCTCCTCGGAATCACCTCAGAAGCTTAAAGACAAAACACTGCTGCCCGGGCCTCACCCTGGATGTTGGGTTGACATAGGTTTGGAGGGGGGTGAGGAGTGGAGGTGAGGAGTGGAGTGGAGGTGAGGTTTGGGGGGGGTGAGGAGTGGAAGAAGGCTAAGGAGTGGAGGGGGTGAGGTTTGGAGGGGGAGTGAGGAGTGGAGGGGAGGGATGGAGGTGAGGTTTGGAGGCGGGGTGAGGTCTGGAGCCAATGGCCAAGAAAACTCTTGCCACATCTTTGGTGCAAAATGTTGGTTTTACTGGAGCACGGGGAGAGGAGCGTGGGGACGGGAGGGCGGGGCGGAGCGTGGGCACGAAGAGCTGCTGCCGGGGTCAGGCCTGGCTGGTTATGTACTTGGGCGTTGGGGATGCAGAAGGAAAGCGGAGGTTTTCAAAAGAACTTTGGGCGCTGAAGAGGACTTACCCGCTATCGGAGGCCTTGCCATTACCAGGTACAGGTGGTTTCTCCCTCCAGCAAAGCCGTCAGGACTGTTGGGAGTCTCCTTCTGGAAGGTAGGTTAGCCCTAAGAACGCTTTTTTTCCTGGAAATCACGAAGGCATTTGTAAGCCCAGGGAGCCGCGGATCTTGCTGGACGGTGACATCACCAGTTCACCGTGTGTTTCTCCTTCCCTCAGCTGGAGGAATGTCACACGCAGCCCCCCAGGAGTTGGGGGGTGTCAGCGTGCGGCTTGTCCTCAGCTTGCCTTCTGTTCCCTCACCAGCTTCGGTGTTGTGGCTGCGGGTCCAGCGGGGTACCTAGAGGGCCGCGTTAGGAGCCCCTGCCCCCGGGCTCTGTGCCCCGCAGGTGCGCTGGAGGGTGGGGGGCCGCGGGGCCCAGGGCGAACCGCCCGCTGCTTGCGGGGACGCGGTGGGACCTGGAACATGGCGCTCAGGGCTGTGTCTCGGCGTCTTCGCCCCAAGAGCGAAGGGACGTGCGGCGCTTGGCGTGGCGCGTGACAAGCTCGACAGAAACGTTCGCTATTTTGGTGCCGAGTGATCCACATGCGGGTGTGCGTGCGGTGGTGACGTGCGCTTGGGGAGCTCAGGAGAAGGTTCGCTGCTGTTCTTTTTATATAATACAATGTCATCCAATTTCAAAATAGGTGGGAGTTATCTTCGGGAGCTTCCATGTGCGTTTCTGTGTTTCTTTCTTAGTCAGAGCTGCCTTTAAATTGTGTTTCTTTTCTCAGCCCCCGGACCTGCCCTGGTTTGGGGGCGGGAGCATACTCTGCCGCCCTCCAGCTCTGAGAACGGGTCCTGGTTTTTCTAAGCGACCCCCACCCCCCACATGCAGATTGGTTCAGAGATGGGCACGTGACTAACAGTGTCCATCAGGGGGATCCCCAGGACTTCTGATCCATTTGGGGGAAGGATATTTTCTTCCTACTCTGTGGGGCCGAAGCAGCTTATCTAGTTACCTTATAACTAGAGAGGAGAAGGCCCTTGGATGGAGCCAATCCCAGGAAAACAAACAAGGACAAGAGATGAAAAGCAAGATGGGCTCTTGGTGGCATTGTGAACTGCTGGATCCAGCCTCACCTAAAGCCTACTCTACCTTTGGGCTTTTCATTTATGTAAACCAAGAAGCTCCCCCTATTGGTGAAGCCACTTGGAGTTAGGTTTGCTCTTACTTGCCATTGGAAGCATCCCAACAGACAGAATGTATTTAAGACTACAATGATTTTACAGAGTGGAGCAATGGGGTCCTCCCAGTTGGAGTCAACAGTGGAGTGAGGAGTGGCCCCTGGCAGAGCAGGGGGGACACCCTGTTGGAGGAACTGCAGTCAGACGTGGAGTTCTGGACCAGATGGGGACAACCCTTCTCCTTCCGTCATCATAGCTTCCCAAATACCCCAGACAGGTGACACTCAGGGGGAGGGAGAGTCTGAGCCTGAGTCACCCGTGTGAGGCAGTGGGCAGTGGCTGGCATGTGTTTGCCCCAGGAAAGAGCTGTACGGTCTGCATCCTCTGAGGGAGACTGGACGCTAGAGCAGGTTTAATTCACCAGAGGACAGATTTGAGTTTTCCCTTCTTCAGCAAAGTCTGTGCCTAAAAATTACCTCACTGTTCTGGGCTGAATTATGTCCCCTCAGAATTCATGTGTTGCAGTCCTTACTCCCAGGACCGAGGTGGTGAATTTAGAGACAGCTTCTCTTCAGAGGTGATTAAGGTCCAATGAATTAAGGATCAATGAAATGGGGCAGGTCTTAGTCCAATCTGTCTTGTGTCCTCGTAAGAAGAGGCAGTAGGCAGAGATCCGCATGGGGCAGACAGACTATGGGAACACTCAAGGAGTGTTCATCTAAAGCCAAGAAACCAACCCTACCGACACCTTGATCTTGGACCTTTAGCCTCCAGAACCGTGAGAAGATAAATTTCGGTTAAGCTCCTCAATTTGTGGTATTTTTTTAAAGCAGTCCTCCAAACTAATACACTTATTTAAATATTTAGCAAATATTTATTGAGCACTGGGGTGCCTGGGTGGCTCAGTTGCTAAGCGTCTGCCTTGGGCTCAGACCATGATCCCAGGCGCCCTGGGATCGAGCCCCGCATTCCTGCTTGTCGGGAAACCTGCTTCTCCCTCTCCCACTCCCGCTGCTTATGTTCTCTCCCTGCGCGGTGTCTCTCTCTGTCAAATAAATAAATAAAATCTTTTTAAAAATGTATTGAGTGCTTTCTGGATATCAAGTACAAGGTCATGCTCTCATTGGGAAAATGGGAGTTGCTGAAGTGAATTTAGAACGTGAATAAGGGAGAAGTCGGGGCGTGGGACTCCCTATGAGGATAAGAGGAGGATGGGATGGGAGGTTGAGGGAGCTACTTTGGACCCAGTGTGCTGCTCGGGCGCTTGGCATGGGTCTCTGTGAGAGCGGGCCCCTTAGAAGAGAGGGCGGCATGTCGGCGTCCATAAAGGGCCCTAAGAAAGGCAGACGTGGGCACCCTTGAGTCCCTAAAGGCGGCTCCCTCTGGAGGAGGCAGAGCAGCATTTCTCAGCTGAGTTTGTACAGGAAAAGGGGGTATGATTAGACACTTTGTTTCAGAGGATTTGAAAGGAAAAGCTGTCTCACTCCGGGGCCCCGTTCCAAGTTCTGGAGTGGACAGGAACCTCACTCAAGTGGCTCAGGCCTCCTGAGCTGGCCGAGGTCCCTGGCCGAGGGCTGAGTGGGATCTGAGAGATGCTTACGTGGTGTTGAGGCCTGATTTGAATCCTTCCGTAATTCATAGGTAGAAACTCTCACCCTGGTGCCTCAGAATGTGAGTGAATTTGGACTTAGGGTCTTTAAAGAGGTGGTTAAACTAAAATGAGGCTATTAGAGTGGGCCCTAATCTACCTGACTGGTGTCCCATCCCCCCCCTTTTAAGTTTTTATTTATTTATTTATTAGAGAGAGAGAGAGCAAGAGCACACACAAGCAGGGGAGGGGTAGTGTAGGCAGAGGGAGAAACAGACTCCCCGCAGAGCAGGGAGCCCGATGTGGGCCCATTCCTAGGACCCTGAGATCATGACCGGAGCCAAATGCAGATGCTTAACCAGCTGAGCCACCCAGACGCCCCTAACCTGACTGGTGTCCTTTTCAGAGGAGGAAGTTTGGACACAGAGACATCAGGGAGGCACAGACAGAAAAAGGCCATATGAGGACATATGGAAAAAGCTGCCTTCTGCCTTGTCTCAGGAGAAACCAAACCTGCCAACACCTTGATTTTAGGCTTCCAGAACTGTGAGAAATAAAAGTCTGTCTTTCCAGCCTCCAGTCTGTGGTACCTCCTTATGGCCGCCTGAGCAAAGACACCTGAGTCCAATGGTGTTCCCCTAAAGATATGTCCACCAGACCTGAGAATATCACCTTATTTGGAAAAAGTGTCTTTGCAGACGTCATTAAGTCAAGGATCTCAAGATGAGAACATTCTGGAATGAGCAGGTGGGCCCTAAATCCAATGACACGTGTCCTTAGAGAGAAGAGAAGGAGAAACATAGAAGGCTGTGTGAAGAGGGAGGCAGGGATTGGAACGGCACAGCTACGGGAGTATTGGCCACCAGCGCCAGCGAAGAAGAGAGGCCTGGACCGATTCTCCCTCTGAGCACCCACAAACACCAGCTCTGCCCACACTTTGCGGGTGCATTTTTGTCTTCTGAAACTGAGAGAATACATTTCTGCTGTTTTCAGCCACCGGTTTGTGGTCTCTTATAATGACAGATGGCAGACCTGTGCAACAGTACCCCTGAGAACACATGTCTGGGGCACTCGGGACTAGACAGAGTCCCTAGGGAGTGGCTTACCCGACCTCTGGGAACTCAAGCAACTTGTGCGCAGCTCTGGCTGGGTGGTGGGACAAGTACAACCCATCTCCAGCAGTAATGCTGTGTGCCAGTCAGAAGCGAAGACTTTTTATTTTTTTTTTATTTTTTAATTTTTTAAAAAGATTTTATTTATTTATTTGTCAGAGAGAGTGAGCACAGGCAGACAGAGTGGCAGGCAGAGGCAGAGGGAGAAGCGGGCTCCCTGCTTAGCAGGGAGCCCGATGTGGGTCTCGATCCCAGGACGCTGGGATCATGACCTGAGCCCAAGGCAGCCACTTAACCAACTGAGCCACCCAGGTGTCCCAGACTTTTTATTTTTTTTAAGATTTTATTTACTTACCTGGGAGAGAGAAAGAGCAGGAGAGAGAGTGAGCAGGGAGAGGAGCAAAGCAGGAGGGAGAAGCAGGCTCCACATTGACCGGGGAACCCAATGTGGGGCTCGATCCCAGGAACACCAGAGCCGAAGGCGGATGCTTTACTGATCTGGCCCCCTGGGGGCCCCCAGAAGCAAACACATTTTAGACCTCTGAATTTTCTCTGCTCAGACGGTGTTGGCTTCTTGGGGTGAGGAGGGAAAGGGAGAGTCCCCTGAAGGAGATAAATGGAATTCCTGTGAATTAGACAGGGTCTGAGTCTTCAGGGTCTGAAACCGGTTGGTGGTGGGGGATGGGACCATATGGACACACTGATTGGAGCTGTTTCTACCCATCATGCGGGGCGGGACCTGCTCTGGTAAGTCTGTTCCGGGAGCTGCTTTTGAAAGTGGAGACTCTCCGTGTCTCCAGACCTGTGACCATTTCTCGAAACCAACATTCTTACAACACAGGTGCTCCGACGTTTACCATGCAACTTACTCCCTAAGCCAGAGATGGGGCGGCGGAGTGCAGTGGGGTGCCCTGTGCCCGGGCCAAGCCGACGCCCAGCCCCAGCTCCCTCCGTGCCAGCTCCAGGGCCCCGCACACCACGCGTGCAGAGCCACACGCCTCCTGGCCCTGCCAGGAGGAGGAAGTCCTATTGTCACAGGAGCGGCTGTGCCCCAGGCTCGGGTGAGGATTTCCTAACATCCCTGGCAGACGAGTGCTGGATCTGCCAAGTATGGCTCCGACTCCCGCCGTGTTCCTTCTCCCGCTCTAGGCTTACGGCAGTGCTTGGCTCCGGTGCCCTGATTTCTTGCTCCATTTGACAGAATCTTTCTTGGTTTCTCTGCACCCATGACCGCGTCATAGACTGTGTGAATGTGAGGGAATATGCGATCGTGCCCCAAGACGGGGAACCTGATGCCGGGAGAGGCTGGAACCGACCCCAGGGCACACTGTCCACCAGAAGCCCTTCTTGGATGATGTGAAGCCCAGATCAGGACAGGAAACTTGTCCTTTGCTGCAGAACCCCGAACTGTAGACTGTTTGCAATAATGGGCTTTTGCTTTTGTTCTTGTTTGGGAGAGAGAGCGGGTGTGTGAGCAGGGGGAGAGGCAGCGGGAGAGGGAGAGAGAGAATCACAAGCAGATTCCGCACCCATCGTGGGACCTGCCTGCGGGGCTCGATCTCCTGACCCTGAGATCAGGACCTGAACTGCAGTCATGGCTGACCGACCTTAACCAACTGAACCACCCAGGTGCCCCCAAATAATGGTTTTAAAAGACTGTACAAAGTTATCAGCTGATAATTCCTGAGGAAATGCTCTAGCATGCTTCTCCCCTCTCCCATCCCCACCCTGAGGGCAGCTCTCTGGCTGGAAAGGCAAGGTGACCCTGGTGTCTATGTCAGGTACCGAGGACGTCAGGGCACATGGAGGCGGCTTTGCAAACTACACTCTCCCCTCACTTTTCACTTTGAAAAGGACATTTTTCATATTCCTAGCCCGAAATGCTGAAATTGCTAGTTCCTGCCTTGGGAAGATTCTTTGGTGGGGGAAGATAGAGTCCCTCCCGCACACCTGTTGAAGGAACAGAGAGTGTGGGACCTTTACAAGGTCTTGCTGAGGTGACAGCCAGTGAAGTCATCTTTGTGGGCTGAGTGTGAGAAGGCCGACGAGTTTTGGGGGTGGAGGCTTCTGACAGAAATGAAAGGATTTCTTTCTCTCAGATGTCAGCGGAGTTGAAAGCAGGTCTCTGTTTCCCTGGCTGTGGTTGAGGCCAAGAGGAAGTTCATCTCCAGGACTGAAGGATGGCGAAGGTGTTGTCTGGTGGCCCTGGGACCCACTGTTCAGAACCACGAGGTGACCCCGCAGCCTCGTATCCTGCTCTTTGCTGCCCATACCCTGCTTGGTGGGACGCTGGTTTCTAACTCCACGGACCTGCATTTTCCTGAGGATAACCAAAGTCAGACCACAGCTCTCTTTCTCTCCCCGAAGCCTAAGGAGATCAAGAGAACATGGTCCTGCCTACAGAAACAAAACAAAACAAAAACAAAACCCACTGCTGATGATCAGATACGGAAAGGAATACGGTCCCACAACGTCAGCTTTGACAGGTGGGCACCAAGAAAGGAAGCTTGATACCTGGAGGAGCTCCTGACGCCACCTGCCCCTCCCCAACACCCCTAAACTGGATGTGAAAAGGAAGGTTGATCAGTAAGATCTGGAGAATTCTCAGGAACACTCTCAAGTAAACGGAGCCCGCTAAAGAACGCCAACAGGGAAATCGCCTGAGGGTAAAATCTCTCACTCACCCCCAAGGCTCTAGGGAGGTTACCCTTTTCCAGAGCTCCGCAAAATTTGGAGGCATGACCAAATTTTTTAAGATTTTATTTATTTATTTAAGAGAGAGTGAGTGCACAAGCAGTCGGGGTGGGTGGGGGCAGAGGGAGAGGAAGAAGTAGATTCCTGGCTGAGCAGGGAAGGTGGGGCCCTCCCTCCCTCATGCAAGGCTCCATCCCAGGACCTTGAGATCATGAGCGAGCTGAGGGCAGATGCTTCACTGACTGAGCTACCCGGGCGTCCCTAGAAATGTTCTTAACAAAGTGGGATGAAAACCGGACCGGGATACTCACACAAAGAGAAAGCAGGCTGCAGCTTTGCCGACAACGTCCACGCAGAAGCCCACAGCAGCTCTCTGCTGTGTTGTCCTTGCCAAGTCACCAGGCACTGGAAAGTGGCTGTGGCCTCACGCCCTCCCCGCCCCCACCCCACCCCCAACCCGAAACCGTATCTCAGAAGGGGAGACATAAAAGCAATCAGATAAAGAGTAAGGATGTCCTGCAGGATTCACCACACTCTGAGACTCGGAGAGAGAGAGGAACAGAAGGTTGGAACAGCAGACATGCAGAAATAAGAAAAGGAACAAAGGGACGTAGAAACATCAGTACTGATGATGGAAGAAGAAACCTGTCTGGAGAAAACAACAACAACAGCAAAAAATGAACCAAAGGAACAGACTAAATTCAGATTCCCTTAATGTTCCATGTTGTGACAGACACAGGTGGCTTCTCCAGCGCCGCTCAGACAGGCCGTGTTGGCTGCTAACGGCGTCTAGCTGCCTCCTTGCCCAGGACGGTACGCAGCCTCCGCGACGGACAGGGCAGCTGGAAGCCAACGACTGTCTGGTGACCAAAGGCTGTTGTGAGGTGGGACTACTCTTGTGGTGTGGTCCGGGCTCCAGCGTGCTAACCTGTGGGGCCCACAACTTTGCGAATGACTTTGTTGGGCGATGCTAGAGGAACGTAGGAAAGCGACTGTTCATACCGGTTGGGAGTCATGGGTCATCTATTTTTTGATGAGCACAGAAAGTCTTATTCTTTCTGCATTATTTCTCTACCCAAGAAGAAATATTTCGAAGCCTCTGATGCAGCTGGGAAGGGAGGCATTTCTGCCCAGGCACTGGGTCTCCTGGAGGCTTTTCCTGGGTCTGGCATCTGAGCCCAGCGTCAGCAGGCTGTGGGCGGTGAGCAGGTGTAACTGGTTCTCCGGGCAACAACAGGAATGAGGTCACCAGCAAGCCGTCCTTCCTGTGTGTTTAAATGGCACAAGCCCAGAATACCTGCATGCTTTTCTCCTGGGGTGATGAGTAGGGAACACACCTGGGGCCGGTCTGACTCTCGGCAATGCCGTTTTCTGTTTCCAGATACTTCCCTCAGCCCTGTGTGTGAAGCTCCTTTGTCGGAAAGGTCTTCTCTTCTGGGAGTCAGAGCCCCCATCCCCCAGCACAGAGCACTACTGGGGCCACCCCAGACACAGCCCATGGCAGCTGGGTCACCCCTGTTCCCTGGCTAAGGAGATCATCTGAGGTAGTTAAGGAGAAAGGTCTGCGACACTGTGCAGTGGTTTCTCCTGGACAACTGGTCTACCCCCTGGTACTTGGCCTGCTCTTGTGTGTGGCTCACAGGTGACACCACCTCAGTGAGCCTTAGGGGTGTGGGGGTTTCTCTGCAGCGCGCCTCACCCTGCCTCACACTTGGCGGAAACTCCTTTCCTCCTGCCATCTGAGATTCCAGGTAGACCCTATTCCTTTCTGTTTTAGACTTCTCCAGAGAAACAATAGGAGATAGGTAGATAGACAGACAGACACAAGGAGATTTGTTGGCAACGATGGAGGCTAGGAAGTCTTATCAGCTGCTGTCTTTGAGCTGCAGGCTCAAACCCAAAGGCCTGAGAACCAGGACAGCCAATGGTGAAAGTTTCAGTCCAAGCCGAGAGGCCCAAGAACCAGCGGGGGCAGGAGGCATGTCCCGGCCCAAGGCTAAGGAACTAAGAACCAGGAGTGTCAGTGTCCACGGGCAGAAGAAGATGGACGTCCAGTTCAAGCACTGAGCAAATCACGTTCCCTCTGCCTTTTTATTCTCCTCAAGCCCTCAGAGGAGCAGAGGACACCCACTCACCCTCAGGAGGGCCGTCTTCTTTCCTCAGTCTACTGATTCAAATGCTAATCTCTTCTGGAAGCACCCTCCCAGACCACCCAGAAATCATGTTTTCCAGCTACCTGGGCATCCCTTGGCCCAGTCAAATTGGTACATAAAGTTAGCCATCGCCCCTTCCTGGAGGTTTTCTCGAGAATACAGATGCTGCTCAGAAAGTTCCAGCAGCCAAAATTCAGCCACTTGTTTTGGTGAAGGGCTATGGTAGTTTGCTTAAAGCCTAAGCTGGAGGAGAACACAGGCCTGGGCCAGGCACTGCCTGGCGAAGGAAAGGAAGGATAGACCCCCAGGTGGTCAGGCTGAAGATGCATTTTACATGCTTTGCACTTTGGCTCTGGGCACGTCCAGCGGTGGGCCGGATGCGGGAGAGAGGGCCAGCGGGAAGACAAGCCCGTGAGAAGCCTGCCCCTATGCATCTCCTCCTGGGCATGCACCACACCTTAACCTGGCTTCTCTGCCACCATGGGGAGCCCTGGTGAACTCTGGGGGCAGTCAGGAAGCCAACCCCACCTCTCCAGCCTGTCCAGTTACAAAGGAGGAAGCACCAGGAGCACGGCCCCCGTGGCTTCCTGCCCCGGGGACCCCGCCTCGCCTCTGAAGACCAGTCTTATGAGTCGGGTTTGTTATCACGTTTGGCTCCTGGATTGTATTTTTAAGACGTTTGAAGTCCTTTGATGAGCTGGTGTTTATATTTCATGTTCTTTCTTGCCAAGTGAGTACTTATTATTATCTAGAATTACAAAAGCATTTGGTGTTTTCCAAGCGTAGGCAGCTAGCTTCAGAATCCAAGAATATCTTGCATAGAGGCGTCCAAAAAAGTATGTATATAAATCGGATTTCAGACAATTTGGTAATATTTGAAATTCACTAGAGAAGCGACCTAAGGGAAGCTTGGGTGCTTTCTTTTTTTTTTTTTTGGCAAAATGAAATAATCACATTCTGTAAGGTGTGTAATCGCCTCTCTACTAGATAGCCAAAGTGTTGTCAGCTGAGGTCTGGGTTGGGTTGGTGTTTTCAGAGTCGGGCCACTGACATCAATGTTTCCTTGCCTTGTGCTCCCTACGTAGTTCTGGCTTTTCTCTCCATCCTTCTGCCTTAGCCACTTTTGTTCTAATTGCACTGTGACTCACATAACAAGTCAAGTGCATTCGAACCCAGACCAAGACGTTCAGGGATAGTCCCAAGAACCCTGGCTGGCAGTCCCCACAGCTCTAGGGGAAGTCATCTGTTTCCTGGACCGGTCCAACTGGCAAAGGGTGGTTACAGTCCGAGATGCTTGTTAAAACCACTGGTGCAATGAGAACAGGTCGGGCTGCCCCTTTGTTTCCAGCCCATGACGAATGAAACAACTCCCGTCCCCAGCCCCATCTCACAGCACTGGTGGAAACTACTTCCCAGCACATCTTTGCAACTTGGCCTTGAACGCAAGCTCCCACTGCCTGGAGGCAGGAGCATGGGGCAGGGTCTTTGCACTTGGCTCCAGGTTCTTCCCAAGCCTGGGGTTCTTGGGATTCTAGATCCTATAGGAGGGGAGGCCCATGGGAGCTGGGGTCCTGAAGGACTTGACAAGGGAAGAAGCAGTGACTCATAGCGTCAATGACGGTTTTAAGGCGCAAGGCAGCTGGCTCATTTAGATGTAATGTAGTCACCTTCTGTCTTCTCTAAGAGGGAGCGGTCAGAGCACTGGCTTAACAGGGACCCCAGAGGCCCCTAGGAACACAGGACACTCAGCCCGCAGACCTGGTTTAGAGGCTGCTTGTGCAAGCCCCCAGGGTAGGGCTGCCCCCCCGCCCCGACTCTTGGCCCAGCCCTCCTGCAGCCTCGCAGTCCCCAGTGGCCTGCGCTCTGGCGTGAGGCAGGTGGCTGTCAAGGGGCTGCTTTTCTCCACGATCCAGGAGGCCTGGAATCTAAAAGTGGGTCTTCCTCTTTGTTATACACATAAGGGCGCGCGCACGTGTGTGCATGGGAACAAGAAGGGTTGGTGTCCACAGGGGGCAGAACAGGTCTCCCAGCCAAGCCTTCTCCAGAATCTTCCTAAACCGAAACTCTGTTCCCATTCAACAATAGTCCACCATCCCTTGTCCCCCAGCCCCCTCTGTTTAACACCCATGGGAGCAGGGCAGTGCCAGAGGCTTAGGTCCATGTCACCCCACCAGTGAAGAAAGAAGCACAGACCAGATGGTGACGCAGACCCATGTAGGCCTCTGTGCCGGGAGGCAGAGATTGGGAAGGGAACAGCATATACAAGTCCTTCTGTTCTGCTTGGCTTAGTGTTGGTGGGCAGAGAGGAAGAGGAGATGCACACTGGGGGACAGGCTCTGGAGAGAGGCGGGCTGGCGTGATGAGGGCTGAGTTCAACTTGCAGCTTTGTGCCTTCTTAGGACGCAGAGGTATATTTGCTCAGTGCCCTGCCTGGGAAGCTGGCTGGGTATAGCGTCTCAGTTGCCTGGATGGGACCTTTTTGGGAAAAGCTAAAACAAAAGCCAAGGATCTGACCACAGCTCCCAGGATGCTGTGTTGAGAAGAGCTCTGAGTCTCTGTCTTAACTACCAGGTTTCGCCAAGGCTGTCAGGAGGCCCAGGAGGTCCTCAGACGGCGGGCTGTCTCATGAGGACGTGAGGAGGCTCATGAGGAGGCTGTGTTCATCTTTCCTCATCCCCACCACGCACGTGATGCCAGTCACAAGAGTGCTGTTTCGGGGGCCCTCAGGTCCCCTTTCTCCAAGAGCACGGCGACATCTGGGCCGGGAGGCAGGGGCGGGCAGAGACTGGCAGGCTGAGCCGGCAGTGAGATGGGGCCCTCCTCTCATGAAGTACTGGCCGGTTGGGGCAGCGGATTCATTGGCAGGGGACAGGAGCATAGAGAATGCTGTGTTCTCTCTTCCCGGAGAGAGCCGGGGCTGAAGCCCAGCATGGCGGGGTGAGGGGGTGGGGAGGTGGTGGGTGACGACTCTGGCGTGTGACCAGGTGTGGCTGCCAGCGACCTTACACAGAACCCACGGGATACTGTTTGGGATTAAATAAACTGAAGCCTTTATAGCACTCAGGGCAGGGCTGATATGTATTAAGTGCTCAGTGAATGTTAAATCATTTTTGATTTCTCTTTTTTATTTTATTACTTTTTATTTATTTATTTTTAAGGGTTTTATTTATTTTTATTTGAGAGAGAGAGAGAGCGCAAGAAAGAGCATGAGTGGGGGGAGGGAGAGGGAGAAGCAGATTCCCTGGTGAGCAGGGAGCCTGGTGCAGGGCTCCGTCCCGGGACCCCAGAATCATGACTGAGCCGAAGGCAGACACTTAACCAACTGAGCCACCCAGGTACCTTGCCTTCTCTCTCTCTCTCTCTCTCTCTCTTTTTTTTAAGATTTTATTTATTTATTTGACAGAGATCACAAGTAGGCAGAGAGGCAGGCAGAGAGTGAGAGGGAGAAGCAGGCCCCCTGCTGAGCAGAGAGCCCGATGTGGGGCTTGATCCCAGGACCATGGGATCATGACCTGAACCTAAGGCAGAGGCTTTAACCCACTGAGCCACCCAGGCGCCCCTCTCTCTTTCTCTTTTTTTTTTAAGAATGTGGTAAAATATATATAACATGAAACTGACCATTTTAACCATTTTTAAGAATATAGTCCAATGGCCTTAAGGACGTTCACGCTGATGAAGAGCTGTCACCACCAACCCTCTCTGGAATGTTCCTAAATTGAAACTCTGGCCCTGTTAAGCGGTAACTCCCCATTTCCCATCCCCAGCCCTGCCAGCCTTCGCTGTCCTTTCTGCCTCTGTGGTTTCGGCTACTCTAGGTGCCTCTTGTAAGTGGAATCACACAGTCCCTTTTGGGACTGGCTTCTTCCAGTTACTACCGAGTACTCCTCCGTGCGCATCCGTGCTCTAGCGCGTGTCAGCCTGTCCTGCCTCCGTAAGGCTGTGGCGTGTTCCTTCCTACATAGGGATCGAGTTTGGTTTCTCCATGCATCCCTCAGCGGGCAACCGGGCTGTTTCCACCTGTGGCTGTTGTGAACAGCACTGCTATGAACCTGCGCGGACAAAAAAATGATCCTCTCCAGTCCCTGTTTTCCACGCTTTTGTGTCTATACCACGCTTTTGTGTCTATACGCAATCAGTCCTCTCTCTCTTGAAATTCACCTGCAGCACATTTGACTTTCAAGAACGTTAACGGACATGATGGAAGTAGCCATCTGCCCATTGGGGTCTGGTTCCTGCGCGGGTCCTCACTCGCCCCCAAAGACACCTTTCATCTTCCTCGGCCACTGGAACATTTATGGATCAGCCTAAACCCCTCACCTGGCCAGGCTTCCCCCGTGCAGGGGCCACAGCGGCGGCCTTCCTTCCGGTCTGCGTCCTGGCCACCTGTCCTGGTTCCTGCAGATCCGCCTTTCCAATCAGCCCCAGACTCACCCGGCTACGATGCCGTGGGACCCCATCACTTCCCACTGCCTGCAGGGCACAGGCTGAGCTCGGTAGCGGGGCCCCACTGCGCCTCCCCGCCTCTCGCCATTCACACCATGGTTACTCATAGTTTCACCGCGTCTGTGGCTTCTCTGCTGTCCCTTCCGAACGCCATCCACCCGCCACCCCCAAACCCATGCCTCCAAGTTCACCGATCTCTCCTCTGAGACTCAGGTGGAGAACATGCTCCTCTAGAAAGCTTCATTTTGTGGCTGGACACACAGAGACCTCAGACGAACAGCATCACCCGCGCTGTCTTTCCCGGCGAAATGCACTCACCATCTTAGGACTGTCTTAGAGGCTGTCGTGCCTGTGAAGGGCGTGGGCTCGGGTGAGTCCCGCTGGGCAGCCATCCTTCCTCAGGTGGACAGTTCCATATCCTTGGAAGAGGTTAACAGAAACACGGAGAAGCCAGTAAAGGATGCTGCGTGATCAGAAGCTGGCCTTGGGATCTAGTGGGGTGGCGATGGCCCTTGAAGGCATCGCTGTGGAAATCTACAGGCGTGGCTCTGTACGCGGATCTCTGTGCATAGACCTCGTTCCACAGGAGTCTTTGGGCTTTCTCGGGGAGCCATGAGCAGCTCCGGCTCCCTGACGAGTCCCCCAGCCCCCAGGGTGGCCTGGAGTGGGAGCCAAAGCAGGGTGGCTCATCCCAGAAACAGTGCCTCTGCCATCTGGGTTGTGACACTTACATATCAAGGACTCCATTTCTCGGTGTCCTCAATCTGGTGGGTTAGACCTCCCCTGCGGACTGCTTGCCCTACATGCGAGCTCATTCTCCCTTGTTCTCTGCAGTATTTCATGCTTAACCACTGCCCTTTGCAAGGAAGGGGATCGCCGGGGTGAGGCGGTGAGAGTCAGATGGTTGATTTCAGCAGCAGGGACTTCACCTCTCTCTGTCACGCCAGCTTCGCAATCAGTCCCGCGTCTGTGCTCGACCCCGTATCTGGGGGCTGCTTTAAAATCCTCGGAGGAGAGGGGCTCTGAACGCAGCTGCCTTGGCTTTAAACCAAGATCAGTCTAACGTTTGAGGGTCTGTTCTGTCGATGGGGAAGCCCAAGCCATTGTGACATAGATTGAACCGTTTGACCTCAGGGTCACAGGCAGTCTGTGTCTGGCGGACAATTTTTCTGTCTTCCGAATGTTAAATAAAAATAGTCTCCCAAAGCCCTGTGTGAGGAGCACAGGCTTTCCTTTCCTTTCATACCTGCTAGCTAAGGCCAGGAGAGAGGGGGACGGAGCTCCCTGGGAATGGGCCTCCTTGCACCAGCCAGCCTGCTGTGGTCCCCCAGGCGGGCTCTCGCTTCGTTCCAAGTTCTGTCCTAACAGGGAGTCCATCCCCAACGTGCATCATTCCCTAACCTGTGGAGTAGCACAGGGAAAACACCTCCCAGTCATTTCTCCCACTTCTCCCCTCTGTTCTTTCTTCTGCCTGGTCTCTGCCCTAGGGAAGGTCACGGATGGATGGGGAAGGTGGGCAAGTAAATAGATTGTTACAGGGCAAAAGGCCAGGTCAATGAAGGGAAGTTGAGGGCACCAGGACAGCCAGGTGAAGTCCCCTGGCCCAGCCCACAGGAGGGGAGCTCGGGCATTTTAGAGGAGGAGAATTTAGGGGGTGGGGAGCACAGTGGGGAACGTTTCTTAATTCCTGGTGTTTCCTTCCATGTAGAGAGCTCTGCCAGCATAATACTTCTGGTCTCTGTCTGCCATATCTGCTCCTAAAGGAAGCAGGATTACTTAGATTTGGAAAGAGAAACTGGGATTGCAGAGTCCAGATGTCCTCCTCTCTCCTCGGAGGGCCAGCCTGCCTGCAGACGGCACAGCGGCCCCCCCAACCTCCTCCCCAGGGGGAGGTCTGCCGGGACACAGCGCAGGCTGTGACTGGGTGGACACTGGACTGAAACCCAGGGCTAGTACGAGGAAGCCACTTGTTTGCAGATACTGTCAGCCATGTTCTCTGAGACCGATCTTGTCACTGATGCATGGGGTATTTTTTTCTCTCCATCTGCTAGCTTCCTCATTGGATTTCTCAAGGGCTCAGAACTTGGACAGAAAGGAAGGGTGCTATTTTGGGGCTTTATGGAACTCCAATAGAGACAGTCAGCTCAGCCCCATGCCCTGATAATGAAAAGGAAGAAGGAGACCGGGAGTAGGTTCTCTATCCAAAGTGGCAGTCCCTGAGGTGTGTGGGGTGAGTGCACGGACAAGAGAAAACACAGACGCTCAGAGTGAGTAGAAGCAAAAGTATTCAGAGACTGATCAACACTGAAGTTGCTGGAGCATCATGACTGAGGACAGAATGGTGGAGAAAAGTCTTGAAAAATCACCAGGTCAGATCACGCAGGCTTTGTAGGCTTAGGAACAGAGTTTGAATTTTATTCTAAGGGTGATGTGAAGTCCATGAAAGATTTATGCAGGGCAACGATACGGTCTTCCTTATGCCTCTCTATGTCATTCTTTTTAAGTCTTGCCAAGAATGGTCTGGGGGCCGGACAATGAGAATAGAAGATCTGGGGACAAACCCTAAGCTCTGTCTGGGTGTGTAGACGGATGTGGGTGCGATTCACAGAGTCATCAAGGCTGGCGGGCGAAGGGGGAGGTCATTAAATCTCAGATGTTCCCAGACTGCTCAGTCAGCTGCTGGTTGGATGTGGCCTCTGGTGCTCTGAGAGTCTTGTGAACCCCAACACTTCAGGATGCATGTGGGAGGACATCCATGCAAAGAAGACAAAACAACGGACCTCTCGCTCGTCCGTATCATCCTACCCGGACGCTCATTGACTAGAGAACAAGAGCAAAGCACTTTTTAAAAAAAATTTTTTAAATTATTATCATTTAGCAGGGTTTGGGGCTAAGTGATACAACCTCCTTTGGAAGGAGAGCCTTTGCATTGAGAGCCTCGCATTATAAAGAATGATTGCCAGATTTTCTTTGGAGATTTCCCAACTTCCAGGATATTTTTTTCTTCTTCGTACCATAACTAGTTGCCAATCATTTTCCCGTCGAGGGCAAAGAACGCAGAAGACTTTTATTCATTACAATAGCTGTCTTTCGAAAAGGTCCCCATAATTAATGTTTATATGGGGCGCATAGCTTTTTCGAAGACACCCATCCCTTCTTGAGACACGCAGCTGTGTTTCAGAGC
Organism: Lutra lutra; assembly: GCF_902655055.1. NCBI lineage: Eukaryota > Metazoa > Chordata > Mammalia > Carnivora > Mustelidae > Lutra > Lutra lutra. The sequence continues at coordinate 10,522,778 of NC_062285.1, read as the reverse complement.
CTGATTTTTCATCCAGCTAAAGGTTCCCACAGGGATCCACTATTCATCTCAGCCTCTGCCTCTCAATGGTCGTCTTAATGGAGCCACTTCCCCGCATAGCTCCTGCCGGCTGGATCCCATTCATCGACATGAAAGGGGCTGCTGATATTTAAAGTTCGGCGCAGGAAGGTTGCATAATGAGACCTGGGGAAAATCACATAATCTCCTTTTAAAACATTTCCTTCCTCTGTTCTGCTGATAGAATCAAACAATTCAGAGCTCCATCTGCCCTGTAACAGGTCCAGATTGCCTGATGTGGTTTTGAAGTTATTTGTTTCCTTTGTTCCAGGGCACCTCTGGTGGGATCACCTCCCCTCCTCGATGTACTCAGACTGCGCCATGTGAGCCTTGTGCTTGCCATTCCAGAAGCAACAGAATGAGTCCGCTTTGGAGGAAAATGTCACTCTGCCCCAGCAATCAGGACCGAGGGCTGGGAGGGAAGTCAGGCTCTGAAGGAGAGTCCATTTTCATTTAAAGGAACAATTTTCCAAGTTAATATAAAAACACACAGGTTCTAAAGAGAACAACAAGGGGGCACCTGGGTGGCTCAGTGGGTTAAGCCTCTGCCTTGGGCTCAGGTCATGATCTCAGGGTCCTGGGATCGAGGCCCACATTGGGCTCTCTGCTTGGCAGGGAGCCTGCTTCCCCCCCACTCTCTGCCTGCCTCTCTGCCTACTTGTGATCTCTGTCTGTCAAATAAATAAATAAAATCTTTTAAAAAAGAGAGAGAGAGAACAACAAGAAGCTAAATGCAGATCTGTCTGTAACCGGCTGACATGCTCCCGAGTGTCCACTAGTCTTTGTCTCTCCATGGGCCTCTGAGTGACACCAGGCATCCTTCAGGCTACATACGTACTGGGCCAAGAAGTTCCTGAGAGGATCTCCCTCCGAAATGTAGGTGGGAAGGGATCACCTCCTACAGCCCTGCCTGGTTCCCACTTTGCCCATCCCCTTCCCTCTAGCTTCCGGTTCCAGGGCTGGCAATTTTTTTTCTGTAAAGTGCTATGTCTTACCTGTTCAGGCTGTTAGAACAAAATGCCACAGACTGGGTGGCTTATAAACAACGGACATTTCTTTCTTTCTTAAGATTTATTTATTTATTTTTAGAGAGAAAGAGAGAGAGAGAGAGAGAAAGCAGGGGGAGGGGCAGAGGGAGCGGAGAGAGAGAGAAAAATCTCAAGCAGACTCTGCATTCAGCAGAGAGCCTGACATGGGGCTCGATCCCACAACCCATGAGATCATGACCTGAGCCGAAATCAAGCGTTGGACAGTTAACTGAGTCACCCGGGCGCCCCACGACGTTTATTTCCTACAGGTGACTGGGAAGTCCAAAGTCAAGGTATGGCAGATTCAGTGTTTGGCGGGGACTCAGTTCCTAGACAGTGCCTTCTAGATATAACCTCACATGGCAGAAGTGGGGGAGGGAGCTCTGTGGGGCTTCCTTTATATGGACGGGAACCCCATGCATGAAGGCCCTGCCCTCATGACCTCATCACCTGGCAAAGACCCTGCTTCCTCATATCATCTGATTGGACGTTAGGTTTCAACATGTAAATTTTGGAGGCACAGAAATATTCCGACCAATTGCAGGCAGGATGGTAAATACGTTAGGCCCCGTGGAACACACGATCTCTTTTACAACTATTCAACTCCATCACGTCACATGAAAGCGGCCACAGGCAGCATGTAAAGGACGCAGGGTGACTGTAATCCAGCAAAACTATTTATGGACATCGAAATTTGAATTTCAAGTAATTTTCACATGTCACAAAATAGTAGACTTCTTTTGATTAAAAATTTTTTTTAAATGTAAAAAAAAAAAAAGTAAGAGGGTCCATGTGTTGTACAAAAAAAGGTAGTAGTAGAACAGATTTACCCCATGGGCCATAGTTAGCTGACCCTGCTCTGGTTTGCGGCTTTCATGCTAATCTTCCTCCTGGCCACTAGGGGTGCACAACTTCCTCCTTCCACTCTGATGAAAATCCCTTCTCTACAAAGGCAGGGATGAGAGTAAGAGTTACTAACTGATTGCAGTGGAAAGGTGGAAGGATCATTCTTCTTTCTTTCTTACTTTCTTTCTTTCTTTTTTTTTTTTTTTTAAGATTTACTTATTTATTTTAGGGGGACGAGCCGGGGAAGAGGAAGAGAGATGGTCTCAAGCAGGCTCCACGGTGAGCACGGACCCTGATGGGGGGCTGGATCTCACAACCCTGAGATCATGACCTGAGCCAAACCAAGGGTCCTGTCACTTAACCAACTGAGCCACCCAGGTGCCCCTCTATTTTTTTTAATTCTCATTTTCTACTGTTGTTTCTCCTCCTTGCTCTGCCATTCTGCCCACCCCAGTTAAGGTTTTATCCTCTCCCATTTTGCCTTCTCTGATGTGCTTTCTAAATCCTCTTCCCACATCTCACAGTTTGGGCTTCCCTCATGTCTTAGTCTGGGCACATGCAGACTGGACAGACAATGACACAAGTGTCTTAGGTTTGTCACCAAATGGGGGAAAAGAGGATGCTTGGGGGAGGTTTTCAGAAGCCTAAATCTATCTATTTTAAAGGAGCCTTCTTTATTCTGAGAGGATGGCTTTTATGTTTTGTGGAATTACAATTTCTGGCCTTTTGTGAAGTGCTGGTAACTGTAGACCGTTATGTTTCACAAAGTTGAATTCTTGACATTGTTGACAAGGCTCCTGCATATCTTCCATGCATCTGCTCTACATCTAATATTGGAACCTCATTTCTCACCATGCCTAGGATGCTTAGTTTAATGTGTCAACCGGGCCGCCGGGTGTCCAGATATTTGGTGAAGCATTATTCTGGGTGTTTCTGTGAGACTGTTTTGGATGAGATTAACACTGAATTGTTCAACTCAGTAAGACAGATTGCTCGCCCTCCCTGGTGTGGTAGGCCTCATCTAATCAGTTCACAGTCTGAATAGAACAACATGCTGACCTCCCTAGAGCAGGGAGACTTCCTCCTGCCTGACAGCTTTTAGAATGGGACATCGGCTTTTCTCTTGCCTTTGGACTCAAACTACGTCAGCTCACCCTGGGTGTCGAGTCTGATAGAGGTGAGACTGGGGTATGCCTTTGGCTCCCTTGGGTCTCCAACCTGCCAACTCATGGGCACATCTTGGGACTTGCCTGCCTTTGTAAACACATGAACCTATTTCTTATAGGTTATACACAGCCTGTGTATATATACATATACATCCTATTGGTTCTGTTTCTCTGGAGAAACATGACTAATGTAATCCTTTTTCATTCTAATTATCTGCAGCCACAAATACCTTTCAGTTCCTTGAAAGCACTAAGTCCCTTATGTCCTGGCTAAAGGCTGCTCCACCTCAAGTCTCAGCCTAATCATCCCCTTCTTAAGCAAGCCTGCCCCCACTGGGCCCCCTCTATCCCCACTATCTGGACTAAGTCCCTCTTAACTTCACTCTGAATACTTACTATAACTGTAATTTAAATGTTTATTGGTGAATTGACTTATGTACTTATTTAATACCTGTGTCCCTTCCAGGACAATATGCTTCCTGAGGGCAGAGATCACAGCTGTCTTTTTACCACTGTGGTCCCAGCATGTGGCACAGGGCCACGCAGGGGGTGGGAGGAGCCCCTGTGTTTCTGGCTGGTGTTGACCAGAAATGATTATGTTCTGCAGAAGATGACAAAAATGTCAGGGCAAGGTGAAAAAATAAATTGCCTGCCTGCCTTAGTCTGTGTTAAGAACTGTCAATCCTGAAGAGAAAGGTGTTTATTCTTCTACTAGTTAGGAAAATCACTATTTCCTTCTGTCCCGGCTAAGAAAAAACTCCATCGAATTAAGGCAACAAGGTGTTTTCCAGTTTGGTGATTTTTCTTGTAGTTTTGTTGTTGTTGTTGTTTTGTTTTGTTTTTTTAAGTGTATGTCTAGCTTGGGGCGCCTGGGTGGCTCAGTCAGTTAAGTGTGTGTCTAGCTGGATGATAGTCAATGGCTAGGATGAAATCCTAATTGTCATGTCTTCACTGTATTCATCTCCCACTTTCCATAATGACTTCCATGTGAGGATATACACCATTCATAACTTGTGCTTTTAAGTGGAAATGTAGGGACTGTAGCTCCTTGGTATGCCTCATTCCTTTCTCTTAGTGGAGACTTCCTGTTAAGCCATGTTGTCCCTAGGCTCTGAGGCCTCCTGGATACAGGGAAGAGTGAGGCCCAACTCGCTGGTGCTGGGTTCCCGGTTCCTGTGGGTGGTCCAGCCACACCACTGCTCTGAAAGGTCCTGCACTTTCCCTCCTTCTTCCATCTCTTCTGCCTCCTGCCTCCCTCCGTCCTCTCATGTATGGCCTTGGCCTGTTTCTGTCGGTGGTTTGGAGTTGGCTCTTTCTTCTATTCCTTTATCGTGTCCTGTGTTCTAGTTACAGTTTGCCAAAGGACACAACATGAAATCAGCTGAAGAGAAGGGTTTCAAAATAGTAGTGAAGATGCTGGTGACGTAGGAGGCCTTCAACTCATGACTGGCTAGCAGATGTGTTCTGAGAGCCTTCTCTGAGGTCTGTGCTATCATAATTGAATGGGAATTGGAGAGTTTAGGATTATCTGTGTGTTCCCGACTTAATGTGCTTTGAAAATTTGTCACACGCAGTGCAGAAGGTAGTGTTGGAACTGGACGATCAGCACTAAAGAGAAAAGGAAGGAAAGAAGGTTGGTTAGGGAATGTGGTGTTGTGTGTGGGGTACTGAGTGCCCACGCTGAGAGATGAGACTCACAAGACTCAGTCCTGTGTAGCTTCCCTCTGCAACCTGCCTGGAATGCTGTTTGCCCAGATACCTGCACAGCCAGCTGCCTCGCCTTCTTCAAGTCTCTCTGCAAATGTCATTTTGTCAACAAAGCCTCCTTGTCTGTGACATTCTGCATTTTGTGTCTCCCCCAGAATCAGTGTGTTGGATCCCTAGAATGGTATGTGGAGGTGGGGCCTTTGAGAGGTGATCAGATCATGAGGGCGACGTCCTCAGGAGTGGGATTAGTGCCCTTAGAGACCCCAGAGAGGTCCTCCCACGGCTTCCACCATGTGGGGACACAGAGAGAAGATGGCCATCCAGGAACATGAAAGTGTGCTCTCACCAGACATGGAATCTGCCAGTGACTTCATCCTGGACTTCCCAGCCTCCAGACCTGTGAGAAACTTCTGTTACTTAGAAGCCACCCAGTCTGCAACATTCTGTCATAGCAGCTTAAACAGACAAAGACACTCTCCATGCTCTTAATGCTATTTCAAATGGCAACACTTCGCCCCTCTAGAACATTCCTTGCCTTGCACTCTCAAATCCCCTGTAACCTTCCCAGTGTTTTCTTTTTATAGCATTTGTCATCTTCCAATATACTATCTAACACGCTTATTTATTTTGTACCTTAGTTATGTTTACTTCCAGAACCTGTGCTCTATGAGGGCTCGTATGCTTTCTTGGTTGGCATATCCAAAGTGCGTAGAAAGGTGTCTGCATATGGTAGATGGTCACCGAATCTGTGTTGAACACACACATGGTCACATAATTTTAGTGAATTTACTTTTGTATACTTTTTTAAAAAAAGATCTATTTATTTTAGAGAAAGAGTGGGGGGTGGGGCAGAGGACGAGAGAATCTCAGGCAGGCTTTTCCCTGAGCGTGGAGCCCTACATGGGCCCCACTGTGGGGCTTGAGGTGGGGCTCGATCTCACGACCCTGGAGTCATGACCTGAGCTGAAATCAAGAGTCGGAGGCCTAAGGGCCTAAGCCACCCAGGCACCCCTACTTTTGTTTACTTTTAGAGTCATCGTGTCACTAAAATTGATGAATAATTTACCTACCAGCATCTGTTAGTCTGTGCTCGTTCATTTCGTCTCCTGGTTTTTAAGTGGCTGAGAGGCAATTACTCAGGTGGTAATTTTATTGCTAATGGAAATGCTAAATTTGCCTCCAAGCAGCCAGTGTGTACTCTTTCTGGATGTTTACAGTTCAGACCTCAAGTGCTAATGACAGGGGAGGAGTGAGGAGGAAGGCCAAGGACGGGACTTGCTCGGCTCAAGTTGAGCTGGAGGAAGGTCATGGGAGCAGGGCCCCTCAGGCAGAGGTGCAGGGGGGAAGACACGGAGCTGGCCAGAAAAGCAGCCTCATTACTGATGGGGGCAGGGTTGGGGGGCGTGGAGGCCGAGAACCTAGAAAACCGAGCAGAAGAGTTCTGGCTCTTTGTGGCGAGTGGCAAAGAGAGAAGACAGGGATGAAAGCTCGTGGGAGAAAAGTCACGAGGCTGCTCTGTAGAGGCCGGCCTGGAAAGTGGGGTCAGAGAAAGTCCGAGAAACCAGCTGCATGGTCGTCCCCCATAAGCAAGTGAGGGTCTGAGCAAAGTGCTGGTCAAGGGTGATCTGAAAGAGATTTTGAAAGAAACAAGCGAAGTTTTTCTAAATTTTTATTATGAAAAATTTCAAACAAATATGTAAGATGTTGTTTATCATTATACATACATATGTATATAGACACACAGCCTCGATTTAACCACTGAAACAACAATTTTAATTGGATCTTATTTAGCTTACTGAGACCCAAAAAATGGTGGGTTACAGTAAATAGGTTATAGATACAGAAGATTTTTCCCAGTTGTTATAGCAGGACTTCAGATTCAACATGTGATTATATTTTCTCATTAGACTTTTAAATTCTTTTTTAAACAAGATTTTATTTATTTATTTGACAGAGAGATCACAAGTAGGCAGAGAGGCAGGCAGAGAGAGAGGGGGAAGCAGGCTCCCTGCTGAGCAGAGAGCCCGATGCGGGGTTCGATCCCAGGACCCTGAAATCATGACCTGAACCTAAAGGCAGAGGCTTAACCCACTGAGCCACCTCATTAGAGTTTTAATAGGGAAGACTCTAATACCATTTGTAGTATACTTAGTCCTTTACTATGAACCTCCAGATGAAGTCACATTTCACGAAATCAGGGAGGAAGGCAATGTGAGGCTCTTTGGCCTAGTGCATCTGTGTTTGTAATCTTTTGCCAGCAAAATATTTTTTAAATGTTCACATTAGGTGGGTCGAGATGAAAAATATTGTTTTGTTCCTCTCTAAAGAAAATAAAAGCTTGCGTGGTTAAGATTTTTTGCCAAATGTTTTCTGAGGACGAAGGGTTCGTTCATGCTTTATCAATTGAACCGCTCATGTGAAAAAAAGAAAAGTAAAAGCGTGAAGAATAAAGGTGAAATTACTGGGGAGAATGTACTCACTGGCCTGCCTTGTGCCGGTCTTCCTCAACTTACGATGAGGCTGAGTCCCGAAAAACCCATCAGAGGTCAAAACCAGTGTCCGTGGACAATGCATTTCCCACATCTGGTCCACCAGGCATCACAGCTTACGTACGTAGCCTGGCCTGCCATAGCCGTGCCCACAACACTCCCATCCGCCGGAAGGTGGGTCAGTCACCCCGCACGAAGCCTATTTGATCATCAGGGGTCAACTGTCTCGCATCATGTGTTCAGGATGGCCCTGAAAGTGACAGAATAGTGATGGGTAGAGAAGGTTGTCAGGACGGATCATCCGTCCTCGTGATCGCTGGCTGCCTGGGCTGCTGCGGCTCACTGCCCGGCATCCGAGAGAGAGGACCGACCACACATCGCTGGCCAGGGACAAGGTCCAACGTCAAAATCCCAAGTACAGTTTCTACTGAATGGTTGCAGTTTTGCAACATCATACAGTAGAAAAATCATAAGTTGGACCATCGTTGAGCTGGGGACTATCTGTAGTATTTTTTTAATTTCCAGGTTCCTTCCTTGTTTTAGTTTTTTTTTATTATTATTATTTGTTTTAAGTTGTTTTTATTGCTGCTTTTTTGTTTGTTTTTCAGTCTGACCCAGCGTTGCTTTCTGTTGCTTTTCTGCTTCCTATCAGTTCTTAGGTGAGAGAGATGTGCACCATCCATTAAAATGCCAATTCCGTAAATGCAAACCGTTCCAGCGTCTCTATTTTAAAATCACAGACGCCTTGGACTCCCGAAGCTTGAGTAAGGTGAGGAGAGGTCCTTTGGATTCCTTATGTGATAAGACTCCCCTAGAGGAGGATCAAGAAAAATGATCTGACATTCAGTTGGGAGCTATAGATAGTTCTATCAAAGTGAGGCTCCTCCCAGTGAGGTTCCCACAGCCATCCTTAGGCCTGTGTATGCCTCATTCTGAGGGAGTGGGAGTGCCATCTGTGGGATTACAGTGCTTCAGAATAAATCACTGGGGCTGCCCAGCTCATGGAGATAGGTGGGACCTGTGTGTCAAACATCCGGTCCACTCTGGAGATAGAGGGCATGAGGGAGAAAATGGAGACACTCTTGGTTAGTTGCTTGGGAAGAAGGGTCATCCTTCTCAGTGGTCAACTCTATTTATTTGCCTCATGAAGACAGATGCGCTTGTTTCTTTCCCATTCTTTTAAAATTCATTTTTACTTGCACAAGTAGGGATGCCTGGATGGCTCAGTTGTTTAAGCATCTGCGTTCAGCTCGGGTCATGATCCCGGGGTCCTGGGATCGAGTGCTGCTTTGGGCTCCTTGCTCGGGGGGGAGCCTGCTTCTCCCTCTGCCTGCTGCTCCCCCTGCTTGTGCTTTCTCTCTCTCTCTCTCTCTCTCTCTGACAAATGGATAAATAAAACCTCTAAAAAATAAAATTCATTTTTACTTGCACAAGTAACACATAAATATATTCTCATTGTAAAGGAAACCTCTATACAGATTAAAAAAAAAAAAAACAACCCTCTTAACTCCCCAATTCCCAACCTATTCTTTGCTCAGAAGTCATCACTATGATCAGTCCAGATTTTCTTGTTTGCATTTGCATGACTGTATTTACATAGAGAAATGTATAGTCTTCTGTATGCATTTGCATAGATGATGTCATGCTTTCTGTACACTCTCCCACCTGTGGCTTTCAGGGAACCGTATGTCTCTGAGGTCTTTCCATGAGATCATTTGTGTGGTCTTTTCCATGTAAATTCACTTCATTCTCTTTTTACTGCTACATTATATTCCATGGATATTCCAAACTGTAACCAATCTGCCTAGCGATGGCTATTTAAGTTTGTTTCCTTTTTAAAAACATTTTAAACACTGCTATAAGAAACATTCTTTGCTTTTTTTGTGCATACACTTGACTGATGCTCTAGAACAGATAGAAACTGGGAGACACGGGGAAATGAATTGTTGGATGAAAGGCATGGCCATTTCATAAGGATAGACACCTCCAAACTGCCATCCCCAAAAAGTGTTATGAGTATACCACCAGCACGTAAGACAGAATCTATTTCTCCACTGTGGCTGTGGATAATTTTGAATGTTTACTGCTCTGTTTTGCCAAAATGTAGTATCTCGGGGCCTATCATAATCTGTATTTCCATGAGAACTGGTAGGGGTTGAGCAAACTTATTACCCACATGCCCAATCTTTTTTTTTTTTTTTCCTCATTAAGATGCCTTAGATGTTTCTTTCCACAAATGTGTGCGTGCATAATTACAGAAAGATGTGCATGATCTGAGGGGGTTGAAACGGAGATTCAGTCATCTTGGACCTGCCCCCGCTCCCCCCGGCCACCAGCTACAGTACTTATGTTTGGGGTCTGGACTGTGGTGGGACCAGGGGTCCTGCAGTTGACCTAGAATAGGGTTTTGTTTGTTTGTTTGTTTGTTTTTTTAATTTGAGAGACAGAGATCACAAGTAGGCAGAGAGACAGGCAGAGAGAGAGAGCCCAATGCAGGGCTTGATCCCAGGACCCTGGGACATGACCCAAGCCAAAGGCAGAGGCCTTAACCCACTGAGCCACCCAGGCGCCTGACCTAGAATAGTTTTGAAGGCTTACAGTTACTAATTAGTAAATATGATGGCTTTTATTAATTTTTTTTTATTTTTCAAAGATTTTATTTATTTATTTGACAGGGAGAGAGAGAGAGAGAGCGGGAGAGCACAAGCAGGGGGAGCCACAGAGGGAGAAGGAGAAGCAGGCTTCCCGATGAGCAAGGAGCCTGAGACGGGGCTCGAACCCAGGACTCTTGGGATTATGCCCTGAGCCAAACGCATATGCTTAAATGACTGAGCCATCCAAGTGCCCCAGCATGACAGCCTTTTTTTTTTTTTTTAAAGATTATTTATTTATTTATTTGACAGAGAGAGATCACAAGTAGACGGAGAGGCAGGCAGAGAGAGAGAGGGAGGGAAGCAGGCTCCCTGCTGAGCAGAGAGCCTGATGCGGGACTCGATCCCAGGACCCTGAGATCATGACCTGAGCCGAAGGCAGCGGCTTAACCCACTGAGCCACCCAGGCACCCCAGCATGACAGCTTTTAGTGACAGAATTCTTGGGGTACCTGGGTGGCTCAGTGGGTTAAGCCCCTGCCTCCGGCTCGGGTCATGGTCTTGGAGTCCTGGGATCGAGCCCCACATTGGGCTTTCTGCACAGCAGGGAGCCTGCTTCCTCCTCTCTCTCTGCCTGCCTCTCTCTCTGCCTACTTGTGATCTCTGTCTGTCAAATAAATAAATACAATTTTAAAAAAAATTTTTAAAAAATGACAGAATTCTCTTGTACTTTCGAGGCTGTTGATGCCAAGTCAGCTTTTGCTAATTCTCCATATTGCTTTCACAGGGTCTGATGCTCACTCCGGTCAGCTGGTCAATGGAAACCTTACGTCTCCTGTTCATCCTCTGCTCTGTGTCTTTCACTCACCTGCAGAAATACCTGGGCCTTTGCTGGGAGCTTCTCGTCATCAACAGCAGATCCAAGGATGTTGTCCTCCTGGCTAACCAGGCTGTGGTTGATCCTGTCACTTACCAGCATTTCCTCTGAGCAGGACATGTTTTCATCCCGTTCCCTCTTTGATTTCCAATCACATGTTTTAAGCTTGACCTACACACTCTTCTCCATTTCCACCAACGAGCGTTCTAAGAAATCACCTTGGGTCTTGAGCACAGCTGAAGGCTGGAGAGCTCCCGGGGCTGGAGGTGTGGATGGGGCTGCCAGCAACAGCCGCTCAGTTTTGTTTCCCTTCCACCCCACCCCCAACAGCCATCTCTGCTCCTCTGCTAGCCACACCCTTGCGGCGTGCCCTCTGCGCCTCCTCGTCCAGCCCAGCCGTGTACCCCAACTGCGTCCTGCCTGCCTGCAACGCCATCCTGCAGCCCCCCCTGCCCATCAGGAGACTGACCTGGTATCTTCTGAGAGGTGTGGGCAGTGTCTGCCACTGGACGTAGGCATCCCTAGCAACCCAACAGCTACTCGCCCCTGGACGCTCTCTTTCCTGGCTCCCTGCCCTGAAAATGCGCTGACATTGACCATGTGGATGGACTCACCGGCGTCCGGGCCCTGGCGTGCTCTCAGTTCCCCATCTGCTCTCGTTGTGTCCTGAACCTGTTGGCCCAGGTGAGTGCAAACTACCTTTCCCTGATAAAGTCTTCAAAAAGGGGATGGTCAGACAGACTGGTTCAATGCAGTTCTCTTCAAACAGGGCTTAGCCTCAGGCTATAAGCAATTAGGTACAGGGGAAATGCTTTCTGGTGGTAGAATATGAAATCTACAAAAAATTATTTCTTTAATTATGTCGTTCTTGGACTTTCTTGGACTTACCGCTTGGCTGGTTGGAAGGTGGGTGGAAGAGGGGTGGAATGCTGGTAATTATTTTTGAAGACTTTTTTCCCAGAGGTCGAATGTCTACTTTTCATCTATTCCTTGGAGGGTCTGATCTCGTGCATGTCTGGAGATGTAAATTGTCTTTCCAAAGTCAGGGTCACATTTAGTCCCCGAAGGAGCTGCCATGCCCAGATCTGAACACACATGAACGAGGCTCTCCCCATCCTTGGCATGAAGTCACTCCAGTTCTGCTTTGGAGACTGAACCAAATCGCAGGGGAAGGCAACTTTCCCCATCCCTGTGCCTCCCAAAACTCTCTTGAGAAAGTCTTCCATGGCCAGAGGACTCTGCTTTCTGTCAGATTCTTCTTTTTTAACAGTAAATGTCTACAACTGAAGGACTTATTTAAATTTACACAACTTAAAGAATTTTTTGAAAAGTATGACATTTTTTTGGAGAGGGCTGTGGGCGTATGTGTTTTATTTGAAGACGGAATGTTTTAGAGGAGGTATATAGTATTTGGAATCAGAAAAAGCTGTGGGTTTTTGTTTTGGGTTGTTTGTTTTCGTTTATGAAACTTAACCCTTCTTATGGTGCCTGGGTGGCTCAGTCAGTTAAGTGTCTTCTTTTGGCTCAGGTCACGATCCCAGCGTCGTGGGATCGAGTCCCACATCGGGCTCACTGCTCAGTAGGGAGTTTGAGGTCCCTCTCCCCAGGCAGCCCCTCCCCCGCTCATGCTTGCTCATGCACAAAGAAATAAATTAAATCTATAAAATTTTAAAAAAAGGAACTTAACCCTTCCCAGCTTCTCCTGTGTCACAACAGAACACGTGTAGTAACATTTGAAAAGGTGTGAGTAGACTAATCTATGACATCTTACAGCTTTATGTCCTTCCGCATGAGGCACTAGCAGCGTGCCAGGCCGACAAGGATAAGACTTAGGTCTGGCAACCCGGGTGTTCTCATCTTGATCCAACCCAGAGCCTCACTTTCGGGTGTGAGACTGTTGATTTTGCCGTGTAAGTTGGAGTTATAAGATGGAAATCGTAACAGCAGGTGGATGTCCATCACCCTGGGCAACCCAGGAAAAAAATTGCTGAGTGAATGCAGAATAGAAAGGGAGCCCGTGTTTAAAGGGTTTGCCCCCTGGACGGTGTGGCATAGCTTTAAACAAACAAAAAAGAGCCCACGACTTCCTGATGGGTGGTCTAGTGCCCGGGGCCAGATGTTTGATGGGACGGGAAGTGGAGGGAAAGAGCTTTAAGAACATGAGCTCTCACAAGCGGCCAACTAGCCTGGCATCAAGGGACCATCCCTGGCCACTTTGTGAACGTGGTTCCTCCTGGATCCGTGAATGACCCTGGGGTGAGGACTGGGGACACCATTGCTCGGGAGCCAGGTGTTAGGGAAAGATCACGCAGGCCTTCACCACTGCCGACCCACAGGGTGGTCCCAAAGCCTTTGCTCCCTGGGCTGGTCCATTGGCATGTCCATAGGCTCCCTAGGGGACAGGGAGGGTCAGGTGGTCAGATTCTGGATGGGAGAGAGAGACAGAGATGAAGTATGTGCATGTTGGTGGGCGGGAGTGGGAGAGTGGTATTAAAAAAAAAAAAAAAAAGCCAGGAGAAAGAAAGCAAGCTCTCTTGTCCCATTTAACTTAATTTTTATTTCAAAATTCAAAATTCTTACAAAATTTTTTTCCTGATGCTTTGTTCCCAGCTGTCTCTTTTACTCCATTTCCTGATGTTCTGACAATTCGCTTTGGGGCACCTGATTCCATTGCTCTCCTGGCCCTTTGTCTGGTTTCCACTTTTGCTGCATTGATCCAGCCTTTTTTCCCCCCCTCCTGCTGGTTCCTGCAGTTTCCAGAACATACTTTACAGACAGCACTCGTCTCAGGCATTGGGCGAAAAGCTCTGTTTTTTACAAGAGCATATTTTCCCCTTTCTCTTAAAAAAAAAAAAAAAAAAAAAAAAAAAAGAAAAACTTCTCTTTATCTCCCTCTGATTTCCAAAGTCTCATTGTTCATTTCCACCTACCTCGACTTCATCCTTTACCCCCTTACCCTCACCGTGAGGTTTCTCTGTAGTGGCTTTATTGAGATGTAATTCATGTACCACACCATTCATCTATTTCAAGCGCACCATTCAGTGGTTTTGGGTATATTCACAGAACTGTGTATCCATCCCCACAAGCAACTTGAAATCACTTTCATTCCCCCCCAAAAGAAATCCTGCACCCATCGGCATTCACCCTCCTCCCGGTCCCTGGCACCCATGTTCTATTTTCTGTCTCTCTGGACTTGCCTCCTCTAGACGTTTCACATAAATGGAATCATTATGTAGCGTTTGTCTGTTGTGACTGGTTTCTTTCACTTTGCCTGTGTTTTCAAGGTTCCTCGGCGCCTTAGTACGCCTCAGTGCCTTGTTTTTATTGTCAACGCCCAGAGACATCCTGTGTCCTCATGGCATGGACAAGGGTAGGGCCAAGAGTCCGATGGGGTGAGGAGGAACATGAATCCCATGGAAAGGATTGCAAAGAGATAGTTTATTAAAATACGAGGAAGAGCCTTTGCCAAGGCGCTGACAAACCTACCATCCTGGAAGCGTGTAGAGGACCATTAAATGCACCCTGGCAGAAGATAGGACGTCATCTCCAGAATAGAGAAGGGGCTCGGTCTAGAAAGTTCTTTCCTGCCAATCTCAATGCTCCCAACTCCCTTCCCTTGTCCCTATCTCCCTTCTTCCCTCTGGTCTTTCTGTGGACAGGAGCAGCAGCCGTCTGCTTGGGACCACGTGCCCATGAGGTTGTGCCCATGTGAGAGTGTTTCCGTTCTGGTCTTGGTGGAGGAGGGAAACGATTCCTTTACTGGAATTTGAAGGGGCCCAAATGAAGACATGGAGCTAGACTGAAAAAGAAGTATGTTCTCAAGTCAAGAGGAGATGAAAAAAGACCCAAGACATTGAAAGGAGAGAGCCGGGAGACCTAATGTCTGGCAGGGCACCTGCGAGGGAACTTGGGTCGCTGTGTGTGGAGAGGGAGTTGAAGACACAATGTCTTGGATTTCCTTTGTTTTCCTGGCAGAGGTCAGACACCTTCCCAGAGCCTCCCGTGTAGCCTTCAGAAACAAAACGACTGACGTGTTTAAAGTCAAGAATGACAGCCCGTTGGTGTGACTTGGCACCCTAGGCTAAGAAGGGACTCTGTGAGAGGGACGGGAAAGTTCTCCTCTTGCCAGAGTATCTCTAAAATTATATTAATAGTTACAAAATCCATTACAATTAAATATAATTAACTTGATGAATGTGGCTCCAAAACATTCGTAGAGGAAAAGAGAGAAAGGGCCGGTTTTCAAGCTCTTTGGTGGCTGAAATCTGAGATCTTTTGAGTTTGGATTGGAGAGAAAGAGAAGACAGTGTCATTGACCCCGCCTCCCTGGCAGGGAAACTGCTGCTGTGAAGCCTGAAAATCTGAGACTCATCCTGGGAAGCTCTCCTCTGTCTGTCCTGTTCCCTGAAGGTCCCATGTGGTGGTGCTGAGGTTCCCGAAGTATCATAGACTTTGGGCAACAGCTTCTGCGTCATTGACAGTCTGGCGTAGCTCCAAGACCCAGACAAGTACCCCCAGAGTGGGGAAGTGAGAGATTCTGCTCACAATCACTGTACTGTATTCAGAACTCATTCATTTACTCAAATATGGCATGAGCATGTACGTCCACCAGGGTCCTTAAACTGGGTGCTAGGGACAAAGCCATACATAAATATTCATAGCCCTGGCCACAGACTGAATGTGTGCCCCCCCATACACCCCCAAATCCCTATGCTGAAGTCCTAACCCCCCAGTGATGGAGGCCAGGACTCTGGGAATGACTAGGTCATGAGAGGGAAGCCCTGCAAATGGGATTAGTGCCCTCACAAAAAAAGAAGCCAGAGACCTCCCTCACCTCCTCGCCATGATGTAGATGATGCCATCTGTGAGCCAGGAAGCAGGTCTTCTCCAGATGCTGGATCTGTGGGCACCTTGATCTTGGACTTCCAGCCTCTAGAACTATAAGACAGAAGTGCTTGTTGTCTGTAAGCCCCCTGGCCTGTGGTTCTCTTAGATTTCTCTCCTTCTGTAAGAAGCCTGGGAGAACAGAGACAGACCCACTCCAGCAGTTGTCAGTGCAGGAAGAGAGGCATTACACACGTTTAGAGGTAATTGCAGGAAATGCTATGAAGACTAGCGGTGAGACTGTATTATGTGGGACCTACCAGAGTTGGAAATTTGCTCTTGCCTCCTGATGAGTCAGGCTCTGTTTCTGGGTCAGGTGCCCGGGGCCTGGATCTTTCCACATTTAAAATAAGTTCTCAGCCCCCTTGCCCATCTCTCGGCTACCCTGCTATATTTCCAGACCTGCCCACATAGATGCCATCATAGGACATGGTCATAGTTGGAGCTCAAGCTGAGATCCCTACTATGTAGGTGACAGGTATTTGAAACGCTTTCTCTTTTGTCTTTATTGTGACAAAAAATATAGATATAACATAAAAGTTGCCATGGTAACTATTGCTAAGGGCACAGCATCAACTATGTTCGCACCTTCATGCAACCATCACCACCAGCCCTCTCCCAACCTTTCTTTCCACCTTTCCAAACTGAAACTGTCACCCTCCCCTCAGCCCCTGGCAACACCATTTTTCTTGCTATTTGACTATTCTAGGTGCCTCATGTAAGTGGCATCATAACAGATTTTATGTCTGGCTTGTTTCACTTGGCCTGATGTCTTCAAAGTTCATCTGTGTTGTAGCAGATGTCGAAGATTTGTGTGTGTGTGTGTGTGTGTGTGTGTGTGTGTTAAATTCTAAGTATTTCCAAGGCCCCTTCCCCACTCTGTTGTCAGGGTCCCTGCAGGAAATACATGGTTTTAGATATTGACATGGACATTGAACAGAATTTAACGAAGGGATCATTTATAAGGCTGTGGGTTTAAGGAAGGCAACAGGGGTGGGGGGTGATGATTACCTGCAGGGGTACTGCCTGGAGAGGTAGGGGGGTGATGATTACTAGAACCTGGAGGGAGAATTGTAGCTGGAGGTAAGGCCACCGGACAGGAGCTGAAGCCTTGGGGCTAGGGGAGCAGAGACCCCCACCTCCCTCCTTCTTCACCCACCATGCTTTGTGGTACCCAACCCAACCAGGAGCCAGAGGGCAGGACTGGCCTTCCTGGGCACAGGCAGTGTGCAGAAGGGTGGAAATGGGATCTGGAGGAGCAAATGATGTATCCAACACACCCACCTTCCACAAGGAGTTGAGTGACGGGTGAACAGGGATGCAAGACAGGGAAGCTGAGAACAGAAATGGGCTGAGTTCCTTAAAGAGGGAAAGAGTGGAAGATACTCAGAAGGAAAATAGGTTGGGAGGGAGAGGGGAGATGGGGAGAATGAAGAGAAAGTCAAGTTACGAGTTCCCATTGGGAATGCTGGGTAGAAAGTTCAGGAAGAAGAGACAGTTAAAGAGAATTTTCTGTGTGAAGACCTAGAACTCCCTTCTCAGTGTCCTCAAGGGATCTTCAGTAAAGACACACTTTATGGTCAGGGCTCTTGTAGACTTGTGAGTGTAACACCATGTCGGAGTATACCTGGGAACAAGAAAGTCCAAGACAGAATAGCTACCCCCAAACGTGTCCACATCCCAATCCTGGAACCTGTGAATATTGTCAGTTTATGTGGAAAAGGGGAGTTAAGTTTGCAGATGGAATTAAGGCTGCTAATCAGCTGACCTTGAAGTAGGAAGGTTATCCTGGTTGTCTGGGTGGGCCCAATGGAATCACAAGGGCTCTTCATGGGGAGGAGGGAGGCTGAAGAGTCAGTGTCACAGCCATGTGATGTGCGAATGACTCAGTTGATGGTTGTTGGCTTATAAGATGGAAGCAAGACACAAGGCAGTGAGGCACAGCCTCTGGGAATTGGAAAAGCCTTCAGAACACCCTGATTTTAGCCCAGTAGGACCCACTTCAGAGTTCCAACCTCCGGAACTATAAGATAATATATTTGTGCTGTTTAATAAAGCCACTGAATGTGTGGTAACTTGTTACAGCAGCAATAAGAGACTAATACACTTGGGTTTTTTGAGTTTGGGGCGAAGTTAGCTAAATTTAGAATAAAAATATGGAGCTGTTTATAATTACCGTAGGTACTATATTTACAGCAAAACTTGTAAACTTGACCAATGAAGGCTTTGATTAACTATTAGACTCCTCACTAAGAAGCTTCCCAGCTCAGGCAGGCCAGGCCTCCCTCTTGCTCCCGGGGCTGTAGGAGACCCATTGTTCTTGGCACCCGGATTCTCATTCAGCTGCTGTCACCCTGATTCCTTGATCAACGTGGTTTTCACTTTGCATCTTCATCTGTCCCCTTTGAGATACCGGGGCTGTCGCCCCATTCTGAGCCCCACACTCTGTTTTTAGAGCCCTCCCTGGGGAGCAGCTTCATGACCAATCCATCATGCAAACGTCTTGCTGGTTTTGGGGAGCCTCTTTTTTGCCTGCATAAACTCTCATTTCAATCTGTTGGACATAAACATATAGCAAACTCATGGTGGAAAGGATTAAGAGATTGGCGCTCTGGCAGTAGACAATACCCACGGAGTAAACCCTCTGATCTCGGTTTCTGAAACAGTTATGCTTCTCCACATCAGCATTTCCATGCTGATAGAGGCATTTTCAGGCATGGCTGGCAAGAGTACAGAGCAGTTAAACAACGAATGAGGAGAGTTAGAAATATTTAATAAAACAAAATCAAATGGGTCTTCTTATTGGGCTGGAATCAAGGTGACAGAAGGGCTGCATTCCCTGGGGTCAAGCAAACAAGCTTAGATCATTTTATTCTGAAGAAATGCTCCACAGGATGCAAAACAACATACAGAAGAAAGGTTATTGATTGTGGAATTACGTTACAATCACAAATACTGAAAACACAATCAAAGCTCCTGCCCGTCAGAGACTGGTTGAATCAGTCATGGAACAGCCCCAGACTAGAGTTTCACACAGCCAGGAGAAAAGACTAGAAGACTCTGGGAACTGATAGGAAAGGATTTCGAAGCCATACTGCTAAGTGAAGAATGTAATGTGGAAAAGAATATGTAAAATATGTTGCCAGTTATATACAAAAAGGTCGGGTAGGGATTGTTCGTGTGTGTGTGTTTCCTGTTCTCATCAGAATCACAGGAAAGGTAAACCAGAAACAAAGGAAGATGACTACCTGGAGGGCATAGGTGTGAACAGCACGGAATGAAGAAGGATGAGAGGGACCGTGAACTTCTCTGAGGATCTTTTCATGCAGTTCTGAATTTTGAACCATGTAAATGTTTTATTTTATTTTACTTTTTTACTTTACTTTATTTTATTTATTATTTATTATTTTATTTATTTATTTATTTTATTTAGGACAGAAAGTTTGCTTTAAATATTTCTTTGGAGGAGAGGGCACCATACTTCTACTCCATTTTTATAGTCTTGAGGTCTTTTATTTTTTTTTTACGCTTATCATGCCTTGCATTCACAAGGGATGGGCTTAGGCAGCTCTGGCTCCTTCCATCAGCTCTCACAAAGCAGGCATCTCTGGGTGGGGCTGGCTGGTGTTTCTGCTGAACCCAAGTACCTTTCTCTTTGGCTTGCATCCGATCATTTTCCTTCGCCTGTTTCAAGAAGTTGTCTCTGCTCTTTGAGCACTTAATATGCTCAATACGTACACTAATTCTCTTGGTAAGAATCTTGCCTTTAACTTGTTTGTTTGTAACAACGCCAACAGCATGCCGGGTAACACTGTGGACTCTTCCAGTTTTGAACATAGCAATATTGTGGGACGTCCCTTCATGAACAGTGCCATTCCCTTGATGTCCACGCCATCACTTTTTTCCTTACAGAGTCTCATGTAAGTGGCCAAAGAAACAATTCTATGTTTTCTAAAAGGCCTAGAGAACGGGCGCCTGGGCTGGCTCGTCAGTTGGACGTCTGCCTTGCACTGAGGTCATGACCTCAGAGTCCTGGGATCAAGCCCCCCTCCCCGCCCCCCGCCATCAAGCTCCAGCCTCCCATCAGGCTCCCTGCTCAGCAGGGAGTCTGCTTCTCCCTCTCACCTCCCTCTGTGCTTTCTCTCAAATACATAAAATCATTTTTTAAGATTTTATGTATTTGAGAGAGAGTAAGCAAGACAGAGAGAGTGTGTGTGTGAGTGAGCCAGGGAATGGGCGGAGAAAGAGAGAATCTCCAGCAGACTCCAGGCTGAGGGCAGAGCCTGACGTGGGGCTCGATCTCCCCACCATGAGATCATGACCTGAGACAAAACCAAAACCAAGAGATGGAGGCTTAACCCACTGAGCCACCCAGAGGCCCAATAAATAAAATCTTAAAAAAATGTTTTGTCTTGTTTTTTTTTTGTTTTTGTTTTTTTTTTTTTTTTTAGAAAAAACTATGTTTCTAAAGAACATAGAGCAGGTACCTCTTTTCTTTTGTTTTGTGTTGGTCGTTTTGATGAGTTACTGGAAGATGGCAGTTAAGGCCGAAAGGACACTGAACCATGTAGCTGTTTTAAATATTTAAAAAATTAAAGATAATTAAGAAAAATGTTGAACATGCACAGAAACAAAGGAGTCTAAGTGGTTAGAAAATTGATGGCATGAGGAGGATGTCAGTAACTCTTGAACTCCATGCTCTGGCTAATGGGGTACGGTCGAAGGGAAAACAGACTTGCAGGAGGCTTATGCGTTTGGGTTGTAGTTGGTAGTAACACCAGTGTCATCACGATGAAACTCTTCTCTCTGTGTTATAAGACCTGGCAAATGCATAAATACACTGACTGTGTGGGGCGACCTCAGACTGTCAAGGTCAGAGGAGGGGGTGTTACATGGAATGGAGAAATGCTGTGCTCCTGGATTAGAATTGTAGGCATTGGTATGAGTTCATAATTTCCCAGCTCTATCTGCTGTCCAAGATAATCCAAGATAAACCAGGACATTAGTTCAGCTGTAAAAGTAGATTTTATGCAAAAACTACTGACCATAGGGACAAGATCTGAGTCCCATACTGATTTGTACAGGGTAACTTGGTGTTTTAAAGTGAGAACGAGGCCATGGAGAGGGGGACAGAGGGGTGCTCAGTGAAAAATGACAAAGGATCCGTCAGTGTCAGTGTGACTTAGGCCAGCTGTGCTGGTAGGCTGGCAGTAAAAGGAGTCAGGATTCTTCCTCCCACAGAGACTGGGAGATAGAGGCCCCATCCTGGCTGCTGATTGCCTTCCACAGGCATGACTTTCAGAGCCCCAGGAAAGGCATTCCTGAGTTGTAGGAGAGGAACATACATCTCAAAGGGTCAGGGGAAGGGTTCACAATTCTAAGCCCTTTTTAGTGAATGCTTTAAGACATAGGAGTCAGTAGCCTATCTCAGCTGTTAGCTGGAATGAACAGAATTCTCCTGGCAGTGCTGAACTTTCCAGACAGGCTTATGAGGGAGGGGCCGGGGGCCTCCTAGGGACATAGTCTTACCTGCTTGAAGTCATGCTGGAGTTTGGTGTCCCTTAGCCTAGAGGTTTGGAAGGGATGGTTGTGTTCAGTTCTTACTGCTGAAAGTGACTTGAAGCAGTGTCACTCCCAGACCAAAGGATGCATTAGTCCTCAGATCTTGGTTTCTAAATACCTTTCCCTTTAAAAGGAACAAGTCTCCTTGGATAAATTGGTTGATTCCAGATTAGGGACAGGGAAAGTACAATGTGTTTGGAACATCTTGTCCAGAAAGAAAGTCTCAAAGACCAGTAGGTGGGACCAGCTGTGTAATTTGAGGACCCAGTACAATGAAAATGCAGGCCCCTTTTTGAAAAATGACCGGGAATGTCAGAATAGTAATAGCAGAGCAAGCAGGTGGCTTTCCTAAGGGCAAGATCTTGTGCAACCATCCAGGTCACATGCCTCGATGCTGACCCTGATAATGGAAGATGTGTTAGAAGTTCAGAGGAGCCAGATTGAACGGGCTCCTGCTGGTTAATTTTGGGACAATTTGAGCACCAAAAAACAATAATAATGGCAGTGGGTTTCAAAGCCCAAAATCAGAAAGGAAGCCATGAGTTTATAATGATACTCAAACGATGTGTATGGAAGGGATAGAAAATTTTAGGAAGAATGTCTGCTGATAAATGTAGACAGAATGATAAAGAATTAGGGAAATTACCATTTTTTGCAGTAACCAATGTAACAGTGATGCTATAAAACCATTGGATTAAAGATTGTTGAGGAGAAGAATATGCACACAATTGATGTCTGCCTTTATTGCCCCAGAGGTTACTTGTTAATTACAAATGGGGAAAGATGCTTTCACAATAAAGAGATCTGGCAGAATCCACCTTTACCAAGTGAACAATTCTGTGTGGCTGACAATGAGACAATATGTCCATCATGTGTCTCGTGATAGGAATACCATGTAGTGTTTGGCCCGAGACACTGACTGTGAATCGGATCATGAGAAAGCCATCAACCAAACAAGGCCTGAACCCTTACAAAATGAAAGAAAAGAGAAAAAAGAAAAAAAGAAGAGAAAAACACCCCAGGGCTGTTCTGGATAAAAGGAGGATAAAGAAACATGGGAACCAAGTCAATTACATGACTTTTAATGACCTAGATTGAAAAGGACCTATGGAGGACTTTCAGGGGACGACTCAGGAAACTGGGATTTGGGACCACAGATAACCCTATGCATCAGTGTTAAATTTCTTGGGTGTAACGATCGTGTAGGAGAATGTCTTTGTTTTTTTTTTTTTCTTTGTTTTTTTTTTTTTCTTTGTTTTTTTTTTTTTTAGATTTTATTTATTTTATTTGACAGACAGAGATCACAAGTAGCCAGAGAGGCAGGCAGAGAAAGAGGGGGAAAGCAGGCTCCCTGCCAAGGAGATCCCGATGTGGGGCTCGATCCCAGCACCCTGGGATCATGACCCGAGCCCAAGGCAGGAGGCTTTAACCCACTGAGCCACCCAGGCGCCCCAGAATGTCTTTGTTTTTTGAAGATACATGCCAACAATTTTAAAGTGAAATGCCCTGATGTCTGCAGCTTGGTTTCAGATGAAAGGGAAGGGGGGAAAGGAAAGAGAGAGGGAGGCATAGAGGGAGAGATTCAGAGGGGGAGAAAGAGGGTGCAGTGGGGAGAGGGATAGAGAGAGCAAATGTAGCAAAATGCTAGCAGTTGTTTGAATGTCGGCCAAGAGTATATAGCTATTATACTATTTCTCCCCCCCCACTTTTCTGTAGGACAGACTTTTTAAAAATAAACTAAGGAGAAAAGTTTTCCTAGCTAAAGTTGCATATCAAGGAGGAACACAGTTCCTAGCCCATCAAGGGCAGAAAGGCTCTCTAGCTTGATTGACAGGACCCTTGAAGGGGCAGGAATGCTACCAGGCACCTTAACATAAGTCACGTGTGTCTCCGATCTGTGTGCCCAGCACCATCAGTCATGGTGAGCAGAGAAGAGCTGACAGCAGACAGCAGTGTTCAATGGGGACCTGTCCCCAGTGTGGACTAACGAGAAGAGAGCTGAGACTGGTGTTGGTCGACCAGCTGGCCGGGGCTGAGGTTCCTTCTGTGTTCAGCTGCCAGTGCAGGCTTGGACAACTTCTTTGGGTCTTACTTGAAAATTGGAGAAAATAAGCCTGCTCTACTTATGCCACAGAGATTGAATAAGATAATGTATGAGACAAAACATTCTTATTTTGTAGATTTATGTTGTGGATTATCTCATTATATTTTATTTTATGGATTTTAATTCTGGCAGTAAGAGATTTTTAAAATATATGTGAGCTCTTATAAATGTTCTTGCTGTTTGTAGTCTTGTTATAATTTGTGTCCTATAAATACGGAATTTATGATCATTCTATTTTACACAATTTCCATCAAAAAGAAAAAAAAGTGGTGCATCTAAAATGGTAAAATCGTCTTAGCTGCACATTTCAAATTTGTTTTTCCTCTTTACTGCCTGTATCGTTTCAGGGCTGGGGATAGTGGGACACGTTCATGTCATGACATACCTTCTGCTTGAATCAGCCTAATGAACAATAGGGATATCCCTGGAATCCGCCCCCACACAAGGATGGCTACTAATCACCATACACCCAGCTGATTGTGAATCACGGAGCTCTACCCCACCAACCCCTGGCATCTCTGCCTCAACTTCCCCTTTTTATTTTTTTAAAGGTCTTGTTTATTTATTTGTTAGATAGAGCGCATGCGTATGAGCAGGGGGAGGGGCGGAGGGAGAAGGAGAAGCCGACTTCCCACTGAACAGGGAGCACGATGCAGGACTCTGTCCCAGGACTCTGAGATGGTGACCTGAGCCAAAGGCAGACACTTAACTGACTAAGCCAACTGGGCACCCCCTGACTCAACTTCTCCTTAGCTGGAGTCCAAAATGTCACAGCCATTCCAGTGGTATCTGTACTGGGGGAAGTATGATGGAGAGAAAATCCAAGAGGACAGAGATAATGGTATTAACCAATTATAGTTAAAATATCTTAATTAAGGGGCGCATGGGTGGCTCAGTGGGTTAAAGCCTCTGCCTTCAGCTCAGGTCATGATCTCAGGGTCCTGGGATCGAGCCCCACATCGGGCTCTCTGCTCAGCAGGGAGCCTGCTTCCTCCTCTCTCTCTGCCTGCCTCTCTGCCTACTTGTGATCTCTGTCAATTAAATTTAAAAAAAAAAGTTAAAAAAAAAATCTTACTCAAAAAAAAAAAAAAAAAAAAGAAAGAGAGTGAAAGACCAAGACAACGGAGAGAGTTTCTCAGCATTCGTGACATGAAATGTCACGGTAGAGGCATCCGTCGGGCAGTCAGAAATGTGGGTTTGAAGGGATGATGGATGGCAATGGAGAGATGAGGAAGTCTTTTCACAATCATTGTGGCTGCACGAGTGGATGAGCTCCCCCAAAAGAAAGGGTGTGGAAGAAGAGAGGCGAACGAAGGGCATGATGGTGGGTGATGCCTGGATTCCGTTGCGAGATGTGAGAGAGGAGACTGCTGCGAAGTCTTGGGCCAGAATGCTGATCCTAGCCAAGATAAGAGGGTTGGACGGGATGAGCACAACCAAGTTGATTTGGGTTTTTGTCACTTATAGTGGAAAGGTTTTGATAATACACACATTTAAATATTGAAAACTGGATGTAAACCCATGTTTATAGCTCTTACGTGATTATAAAATCAAAACATACGAGATGCTAGCAAAACTATGAAACTCATAAAGTGAAAATTAGCATTCAGTATGACAGATGGAATTGTTTTGTTGAAATAAAATCACTGCTCTTGGTGGTAATAGTAGAAATATCTATTCATATGGTCAAGATTTCACTTGTTGGTTTGGCTGTTTTGATTTTGAACGTACTGCCCATCCTTTGAGTAATTGTCATGATCTGTGTTGACATTTCTTCTCTTTTTAAAATTTATTATTTTTATTTTCTCTTTAACAAAGTTTGTTTTACATCCCTTATCTGTTATTTAGAAGGTAGTCTAATAGTGTATCTCAAATGTGATGACAAAATTTATTCATTGATTATTCACTCTGCCCCTTAATGATGTGTGGTAAGTTGGTATGTGTTCTTACCATACGATCTTTATTCCTCATGGCTCATGGTGTGAATGTGGAACTCGCCACTGGATGCCCACTTCTGAGGTCCATGTGCTTATATCATCATATGTATTTCGATGACTCAGTTCTCCCACCATTCTTCTCCCATCAAACTACTACAGTACCTTCATCTTGATAGTTTGGCTTCAAAGGGCCTGCAAATACTTAACTATATAAAGAAAAGAACAAAAGATGCATAGTCAGCTAAAATTGGGGATGGAGAGAAGCACAGAAGGGAGAAGAAAGGAGAGACCTACTAATTCGCCATTGCTCGAAAAAGGTGTCCATACTGTCAAAAGGATGTATATGCTAACCTTCCCATGTCAAAGGCTTTTTGGGAGGCAGCGTGATGTGGTAACAAGGAGCATAGGTTTGGGAGTGAGACAACTCTGATTTTGACTGATGCTCTCACTGACTTTGACACTGGGAAGTTATTTATTTATTTATTTATTTTTATTTTTTATTTTTTTGGATTTTATTTATTTATTTGTCAGAGAGAGACACAGCAAGAGAGGGAACACAAGCAGGGGGAGCACGAGAGGGAGAAGCAGGCTTCCCACTGCCGAGCAAGGAGCCCAATACAGGGCTCGATCCCAGGACCCTGGGATCATGACCTGAGCCAAAGGCAGATATTTAATGACTGAGCACCCCAGCACTGGGAGGTTTTTTAAATTACTTGGTTTTCTTGTCTGTAGAGTAGTGTTACAATGATTAAATGAGATCTTATAGGAGCCCCTGGGTGGCTTGGTTGGTTCCATGACCGACCTTGGTTTCAGCTCTGGTCATGATCTCGGGGTCATGGGATTGAGTCCTGTGTCAGGTTCTGGACTTAGCTTGGAGTCTGCTTGGCTCTCTCTCTCCCTCTCCTTCTGCCCTTTCCTGTGCTTACACATGTGTGCTCTCTCTCTCTCCCTCTAAAATAAATAAATAAATCTTTAAAAATAAAAATTAACAAAATAAATGAGGTCTTGTAGCTGATATGTGTAAAGCTGTGTCTGCTACAGAGTTCTATTAATGTCTACTAATAGTAGTTATTATCAGTTTTAGACATCAAGAAGGACTAGAATAAATGTGGAACTCAAAATGGTGGTAGATTAGGTAAGTAAGGCTCAAAGGTATGATGGGTTTGACCATAGAGAGGGCTCTGTCCAATCAGACCCACTGAGCAAAGGGTGGGTGTTGGCACCTAGGGCTACCGACTATAAATCCACATTATTGCCCATTCTGATGTTTGACCCGCATTGTAATGCCCCACTGTATTTGTGTCAAGATAGTTGCTCCTGTTCCAAACTGTCCAAAAACCCAGGATTAACCACAGTATTTTACATGAAGTTATTGTCATATTGGGAAAATCTTTGGTACAGTGTCCATTCCTGGGGATTAAAATAATTATTTCTTTTGTCTTTGAGGATTATAATGCTTCTGGTCTTCTTTGGAGCTTTTCTTAAGGAATGAATTTGTATTCTTTGTTGTTGTCATTATTGTAAAGAATTCAGTCCTAATCATGTAGGAGCTGAGGTTCAATTCAAGCAGACCTGGCTTTCATCCTCACTGTCTGATGTTTTTGAGCACTGGTTTCCTAATCTGGCAGATTAGGAGTA
Organism: Lutra lutra; assembly: GCF_902655055.1. Classification (NCBI taxonomy): domain Eukaryota; kingdom Metazoa; phylum Chordata; class Mammalia; order Carnivora; family Mustelidae; genus Lutra; species Lutra lutra. The sequence goes on along the minus strand of NC_062285.1, from coordinate 10,495,893 downwards.
ATAATGCCCACCTCCTCTGGATTGGTATGAGGATTAAATGAAATGATGTCTTGAAAGCTCTGGGCTGATCAGCAGCAGTATCAATAAATAACCTTAGTGCCATTATTTATATCCTCCCAACTCCTCCCATCCCAACTAGAGAGCTCTTTGCAAGATGAGCAGTTCTTTGGCATAAATATAGAATATTACATATATTTACATATACGTAATATATATATTTCTTTATATTTAATTTTATTTTTGTAAGTAAGTAATCTCTGCACCCAATGTGAGGTTTGAACTCACAACCCCAAGATCAAGAGTCACACGCTCTACTAACTGCACCAGCCAGACACCCTCCCCCCACCAAACATTTAATTCACATTGAGAAAATATTAAAAACTATAGTACCAGGCTGAGTCTTAACCACATATGAGAAAATCAGAGAGGAATTTTTAATTATAAGCTTACTTTGTCCAAGATGAAGAGATACTAGAATTCCTGGGCAAGGGGAAAAAAAAATCTGCTGTTAACCTAAATATGTGATAATCATCAGAATTTCCTTTTTCCTGAGGAGTACAGCTAAAACATAAATGATTCCCAGAGATTATCCACAAACACATTTACTGAGAGGCAGTAGGGTGCAGGAGAGTCTCTAATGAGTCATACAATCTAAGCAAGTCACGGCCTCTGCCTTTCTTCTTATTTCCTTGCCATCCAGTAAGGTGGTTATCCTTTAGCTGGGAAGGGGAGGGTGGTTGGGAATATGTGTAGGACGTTTCTGTTATTGGTAGCCTCTGGATGTATTCTGTATATGGCAGCCATTTTCCAAGATGGCCTCCAGTGACCTCTGCTTCTGATGGTCACACTGCTTTGTGGTACCTCCCATGGTGCAGCAGAGTTGGTCTATGTGACCAGTAGGATGCCACAGAAGTGAAGGAAGATCAGCCACTTCCAAAGATTAGAAGAGGTGTTGCAGCTCCCCTTTTGGACTCTCTCTCACCAATTGCTCTATCAAAAGCCTCCTTGTGAGCAGCTCTATGGAGTTGACCGTGTGGTGAGGAACTGAAACCTGCTGCAAAGCAGCCATGTGAGTGACCTTGGAAGCAGGCCCTCCAGACCCAATCAGGTCTCAGATGACAGCAGCCCCAGCTGAGTGCAGGTTTGTGAAGACCCCAAGCTTGAACCACCCAGCCAAGGTGCTCTGACCTAGAGAAACCGAGATAATAAAAGGTCATTTTTTTAAGATGCTAAGTTTAAAGAGACTTGTTGTAAAGAGTCAAGGATGCTAGGTGTCCTGAAGTCTGTGGAACAATCCTGTTCAGTGAACAGTTCTTGTCCTACCTTCCCATAGACTGAACGTTTGTGTCCCCCACAAAACTCCTATGTTGAAACCTAATCCCCAAGGTGATGGTATTTGGAAATGAGGACTTTGTGAAGAGACTGGATGAGGAGGTGGGGGAGCCCTCAGGAATGGGGTTAGTGCCCTTATAAAAGGACCTGGAGAGCTCGCTTGCCCCTTCTGCCATATGAGGGCACAGCAAGAAGACAGCTGTGAATCAGGAAGTGAACCTTCACCAGACCGGAAATCTGTCACTACCTTGACCTTGGACTTTGCAGCCTCCAGAACTGTGAGAAAGAGATGTTTGCTGTTGAAGTCACAGAGTCCATGGTATTTTTATTGTAGCCATCCAAATGGACTAAGACACACCCCAATGTGGAATTCAGGCCTTTGCTCACCCTGGCATGATCCCTCTGGGTTTGAAATGTGTAGGATTGTATCCATTCCTTTACTCAAAGCACAGCTCCCTTGGTCATTGGCTGGCTGCATTTTTATCTTTGCAGGCTTTTGCCAGATAAAACATAGGATAATTGAGGAGGCCTCATTCATTATCAACCAACAAAGCTTGGAGTTCTGTCTCCAAAGTCCAAATGTGTACAAACAATGGAGATGAAGATGAGAGTAATACGTGTGACTAAGGGAAGCTGAAAGTTTTGATTTCTGTGTAAAGATAAGGCAACAGAGATCAAGAGTACAAATGATAAATAGGACCTAAAGATGAGAGATATGGAAACAAAGAAAAGAAAAAGATGAAGGAAGAAAATTTCTAAAAAGATTTGGTTGTTTGCTTCATCAAGAAGACCATCATCTTAAGAAAATATAAAATGTGTGTGTTTTGGGTTGTTTGAGAACCAAGACTCCCAAGGTGCCCTGTTGGCCTGGGGTTCATTATCAACAACACTTATTCCAGAGAGTGAGACCTTGTGTTTTTTCTCCCTACAACACTCAAACACCTCACTCAGGAGAGGAAACGTACATTCAGTGAAGGACTATGTCAAAAACACAACCCATAAGAGAATGGACAAAGTACTTCTTTTGTGTGGAATTAAATTATTGGAAGGAAGCCAAGGAAGTGATACATTTCACCTCCTGTTTCTGGTTGAACGAACAATCCTTAAGCCCACAGTAGTGGTTCATCAAATCATTTTGGGTCTTAGGTACTGTAGGTTAATGAATTTATTTCCCAGTCAACAAATTTTAATTTTCTCATATTTCCATAAGGAGATGAGATACAGTACCTTTATGTCTATTGTAAATCTATTCTACCTTTTATTAAAACTAGGGGGAAAATATCCTTTGCTTGAACAGGAGTTTGGCTCCTACCTTGGGCAGGCTAGTGTTGATTTTTCAGATTTTTTTAAGTATCTTCTCTCTGACTTAGTCAAGGCAGAAAATAAATCCTATTTCTGCCATGTTTTTCTGAGTGTAATTGACTTTTCACTCCCTGTCAATAGTCCTAGCGTCCTCATCTGTAAAATGTAAGCATTTACTGTAAAGAGCCACATACATACCTTATACACTTTATACTGTAAACACGTGTATAGAGATGAAAGTACTTGTGAATAGTAAGTGATAGAAAAATGCTAACGACTTTGTTTCCAATTCAGTGTATGGGAGTTGACTATTTTTTCCCTAAATCTAGGACAGGATAAGTTTTTATATATGAGAAAGCATGTCAAGCCTAAGTCAGGAGAGTAGAAAGTGAAAAGAGCCAGTTGGATACATGGCTTTTTTTTTTTTAAAGATTTTTTAATAAATTTAATTATTTGTCAGAGAGATAGAGGATGTGAACCGGGGGAGAGGCAGAGGGAGAGGGAGAAGCAGGGTCCCCACTGAGCAGGACTCCATCCCAAGATCCTGGGATCATGACCTGAGCTGAAAGTAGACACTTAACTGACTGAGCCCCCCAGATGTCTCTGGATACATGGTTCTTAGAGTTGGGCCAGGGGTCTAAGCTGAGTAAGTCAGAGATGCAGATTAGGTCCCATAAGGAGAGTGTATAGAACCAAAAGCGGTGAGGATGACCAGGGACTGAACCCAAACTAACACCAGCTGTTTGAGGTAGAGGTCTTTAACCAGGATAGAGCACTCCTTGTGAAGACTTGTGATGGGGTACGTGTACTCCGGTGTTGGTTTTTTTTTTTTTTTTTTTAAGATTTTATTTATTTATTTGACAGAGAGAGAAATACCACAAGTAGGCAGAGAGGCAGGCAGAGAGAGAGAGAGGAGGAAGCAGGCTCCCCGCTGAGCAGAGACCCCGACATGAGGCTCGATCCCAGGACCCCGGGATCATGACCTGAGCTGAAGGCAGAGGCTTAACCCACTGAGCCACCCAAGCGCCCCTGTACTCCGGTGTTTTAAGGGAGTCCGTTTCTGGATCCTTAGCTGCTATTTCTAACCTTTTCTCACTTGCTCTGTTTCAGAGCTGACCTGTGATGGGATGGGGGATAGGGGATGGGGAACGGGGAACAGCGTCTCCTCTCTAATCCTGCTCGCCTTTCTTCCCTTTTCCCAAAGAAAGGCCCACCATTCATAGCGCCATGTTGCATTATCCTGGATGGGGAAAACCTCTAGGGCAGCAAACAAAGGGACAACTTGAAATATTGGTGCTGGTTCTGAGAAAGCACATGACTCTGGTAGCCTAGTAGCGGACCCTCCCCGCTGTCGGTCTCCAGCTCTGCGCGCAACAGAATTGGAATCAGACCTTACTGGCCAGTCTCCTGGTAAGCCATCACAAGTCGTTTGTGATTATAGATTGCTCTGACTTGGGGGCAAAACTCAAAAGGAGCTCAAAGATTTGAGAGCTATTGCTCTAAAAGAAAACTTCTTCCTTTTCTATCCATTTATTTGTGAGTAAGGTTTCTCAAAGCTTCCATCTGTAAAAATAAAAAATAGGAATAGAATGGATGGTGAACCTTGTCTTATTCTAGAGACCAGTAATACTAGCAGATGACTAAACTTGGCGGGGGGAATATATATATCTCTCCAATCCCAGAAATTAAGAGATACATTTCTGTCTTAGTTCAGGCTGTTGTAACAAAAAAAAAAAAAAAAAAAAAACCACACTGGTGGCCTATAAACAACAGGGATTTATTTCCCAAGGGGCATTGGGAAGTCCAAGATCAAGATGCCGGCAGACGCTAGTATGGTAATAACCTTCTTCCTGGTTCATACATGACATAGTTTCCCTGGGTCTTCACCTGGGGGGAGGGGCAAGGGAGCTCTGTGGTGTCTCTTTATAAAGCTACTAATCCCTTGGACCTAATCGCCCCGAAAGGCTCCTACCTCCTAATACCATCACATGGGGGATTAGGATTTTAACATGTGAATTTGGGGGAGACACCAACATCCAGACCACAATTTCCAATAAACATTTGTTTAGGGCAAAACTGTGGTGACTTCTAGAAGTCAGATCAGTGAGTGGTTGCCTAGAGTCAGGAATAAGAGTTAAGGATTGTCTGCAAAGAGGCAAGAGGGAGGTTTTATTTATTTATTTTTTAAGATTTTATTTATTTATTTGACAGAGATCACAGTAGGCAGAGAGGCAGGCGGTGGGGGGCGGGGGTGGAGCAGGCTCGCTGCTGAGCAGGGAGCCCGGTGCGGGGCTCCATCCCAGGACCCTGGAATCATGACCTGAGCAGAAGGCCGAGGCTTTAGCCCACTGAGCCACCCAGGCGCCCCGAGAGGGAGGTTTTAGAGTAAAGTTTTATATCTTGATTTTGATTGTGGTGTTGGTTATGGAAGTGAACACAATTGTCCAAATTTATCAGTATGTCCACCTAAAGTAGGTGAAGTTTTTTTAGATGTATCTCATTGGATGTAGCTAATTTATTTAATGATCTCATTAAAGCTGTGGAAAAGGTTTTCTTTTCTGTTTAGTTTTTATTTATCAAATTTATGGTATTTTTGTTGTTTTGCTCAATTATGTACCAGTAATCAATGTAATGGCAACTCAACACAGAAGAAATTTTTAACACTTAGAGGCTTGTGGCTACAAGAAACACAGCAGATTTTAATTTATACTTTTTTCCCAGAGCTGTAAAATATAAAATATATTAAGATTAAATTCTGTGGGAAGGGAAATATGATATCAAAAGGGAAAAGAAGCCTTATAAAATGCCAAATGTTAAAATAGAGGTTGCTTCAATGGTTTAAAATATGAATGATAGTGGATTATAAACAAACACCATGTTTCATAGATTCCATTAGATTTATTTAAATGAATGGTATAACATGGGATGCCTGGAAGGCTCAGTTGGTTAAGTGTCTGCCTTCAGCTCAGGTCATGATGTCATGCTGGCATCCTAGGATCGAGTCCTGCATCAGGCTCCTTGCTCAGCGGGGAGCCTGCTTCTTCCTCTGCCTGCCACCACTGCCCCCCCTCCCCCCCGCTTGTGCTGCCTCTGTCTCTTTCTCTAACAGATAAATAAATAAAATCTTTTAAAAAAAGAATGATACCACAGTTTCATTTTCAGATAATGAGATTTACAGTATACTGGAAAATTCATTCTTTATAACTATTTGGACTTAGGATATCACTTTAAAAATATCAACTTACAAATGTACAGGAACAGTATATAATCTTTCCAGGTATTTTTATTTTTATTTTTTTAAAGATTGATTGATTTGAGACTGAGAGAGAGAAAAAAAGCATGAGGGGGGAGGGGAGAGAGGCAGACAGAGGAAGACAAGTAGACTCCCTGTCTTCACTGGGCATGGACCCCAATGCAGGGCTCGATCTCAGGACTTAAGCCAAGACCAAGAGCTGGACACGACTGACTGAGACACCCAGGTGCCCCTCAAGGTACTTTTAAGAATAATAATAATAATAAATTGGCAGAGCAAAGAGGACCGAGAAAGAATAACCACAGAGAAAGAAGGGAAACTCAGAATGTGCAGAGAATTCAGAGGAGGAGAGACTTTTGAGGAAGGAGAATTGTTCTATACCTCAGACTCAGGCAAGTAAGCACCACAGCATCACCTCCTGAGGCTTTGACTCATGAGTGTGTGTCGGTGGGAGATATCTTTGCCTTTTGATTGTCCAAGCAGGGATATTGAGTTTGGAGATCAAGCATTCCTTAGCCCCTCTAGGGACTGAGGAAAAGTTGAACTGTTTGAGAGCAGAAGAGGGGCTCCAAGGAGTTTGCAAAATTGAGGGTGATTGGGGTGCCTCAGTCAGCCAAAATGTCCTAAAGGGTTGGGGAACGAACCCAGGCCCAAGGACTCTGAGAGCAGTGGGGTCCAAGGCCTTCCTGCTTAGGACCCCAGGGCAGGTGCCAGGTACAATGTGGACCTAAGAACACCCAGTGGTCAGTTTAGACAGCACCTGCTGTGCCCAGCTATGACTAGAAGGAGGGGTGACACTCGTCCCCAAGGGAAGTAGACTTGGACTCTTATGAACCAAATACCCCATCCCCAGTGTTCTGGGCTGTCTAAACCCCTCTTGACTCTTGAGTGACCCAAGACCTGGGAACCGTACTCATGGCTACGATCGGATGTCTTCCCTGCCCAGTGGGAAAGGGAAGCTTAGCAATATTGAGTTTTAGAGGCGGAAACACAAACACTTCTTGAGGTCTGCTTGTTGTTGTTTACTGAAAGCCACTCTGTAAGGACTGACTCATGTTGGGTTGGATGTGACAGTGAGGAGGTCACAGTGCAGCTTTGGCAGAGTGGGGGACAAGATCTACATTGTATAAAATTATGGGATGAGCGAGAGGTGAGGACATGGGGAAAACGCATGTAGACAGCTCTTCCAAGAAAGCTGGCTATGACTGAAAGGTGAGGGATGGGATGGAAGCTTGAGGAGGACGCTGGGTAGAGGATTCAGCTGGGAGGCCATGGCCAGCAGTGTTCTAGTATGCTCTCTTGCCCACTATTGCTCTCTTGTCCAGCTTCTCTGGGCAACTTTCATTTCCCTGGCATTTATAAAAGTGACTGTAAGGGTAAGTGAGCTGCTGTTGAGGAACCCCCACAGCTCAGTCGCTTAACCTAGTGAGGTATTCTTTCTCATGAAGGCAAAGCCCAGTTGGGGCTTCCTACTGGGTGGTCATGTTCTCCTGCAGAGAGGCAGGGGCTCAGGCTCACTCTGTCCATCTGGTCTTGCACACTCAGCTTCCAGAGCTGCCCCAGGAAGGAAAGTAGCATAGGGAATTGCCTGTGGGAGGCTTACATGGGCCAGGACTGGAAATGGTGGACATCATTTCTGCCCACTTTGAGCAGAACAGTTGTGTGACCATGCGTCACTGCAGTGGGCTGGAAACTGCCATGTGGCTGTGTACTACCTCAGGATATGGGTCTGATGAACATGCACTAGTCTCCGCCACATTATTCTGCCCCTTCATTACTGTGACCCCCTTAGCCCACATCTTAGCCTCTTAGGACCTCACCCTCGGTTTGGGCTGGTATCTTGACTGGGGTAGCTACCGCTCAGACTCCTGTGCCAACCTGTTTCCAGCCTGACACTTTCAAGTCTCAGAGTTTCTTTTTTCTTTTCTTTTTTCCTTTTAGGATATATTTATTTATTTTAGAGAGGGGCAGAGGGAACGAGGCAAGCAGACTCCCTGCTGAATGTGGAGCCTGACTTGGGGTTCAATTCCAGAACTCTGAGATCATGACCTGAGCTAAAATCAAGATTCAGATGCTTGGGTGCCTGGGTGGCTCAGTGGTTTAAGCTCTGCCTTCAGCTCAGGTCATGATCTCAGAGTCCTGGGATCGAGTCCCTCATCGGGCTTTCTGCTCAGCAGGGAGCCTGCTTCCTCCTCTCTCTCTCTGCCTGCCTCTCTGCCTACTTGTGATCTCTGTCTGTCAAATAAATAAATAGAATCTTAAAAAAAGAAAAAAGATTCAGATGCTTAACCAACTGAGCCATCCAGGTGCCCCTCAGAGTTTCTTATAGAAACTGTAAGGGGATCATCTCTGCTTGTAAGTCAAGTCACAAAACCCCTAAGATCTTGGCTTGGGATGTACCAGAGGGAAAGGCTTATGGAGTTGGGTGTGATAGGCAGCAGGACCAAACAACTTCCTGTGAAACATGGGCATTTTACTTTTTCCTTGCGGTTCTCTGCTGTGATGACCATTGTTGGCACCAGGGCCACAGGAACTTTCTCCACAAGCATCCCACACCTGGTAAAAACAAGACCCAGCCTCACACAGCTGGGATAAGATGGCATTTCCAGAGAGACTTTGCCAAATTTAAAGGGAGAACAAATGGAAATAAATATAGGTGTTGTGGGTAAACCATAGGTCGCTGTTCATGCACAGCTGCAGAATTACTGTCCCCCCTCTTTAGGAAGTGCTGCCCCTCATGGCCAGCAGACTTCTCAGTGTGGACTGCTGGGTTTGGTCTGACTCTAGACATTCTGCTAGTCTTTGCTGCCTGACTCTTGTACACCGTTGTATTGGGTTGGCTTACTGAGGAATCATCGTGTTCGTTTTGGTGTCCGGGATGAATTTGAAATGAAAAGATAAAATTTTTAATAGTTCAAATTCTTTTGTCTTTCATTCAAAATGTTCTTTTATTCTTTTGGTAAGAATTTGCCTGAGGAGCCTAACAGCAATGAGAAAATGGTTTGGGGAGAATAGAACCTGAGTAAAGGGTGTTAAGGGCTTTTAATGATAGTTCATCCAGGCCATGATAGGATTTGGAAAATCATCTCCATAAGACTATGTGGTATAAGTTTCTTGCGGAAATATCCCCATAGTTGTAGCATTTCCCCTTGATGGGGAAGGTTGAATAAGCTCAAATTCTTGCCATTTGATTCTTTTTTTCCCCAAGAATTAGTGTGTGTGTGTGTGTGTGTGTGTGTGTGTATTTTTTAAAGTAGCCTCCCAGCATGGAGCCCAATGCAGAGCTTAAACTCACGACCCTGAGATCAAGTCCTGAGCTGAGATCAAGAGTCAAATGTTTAAAGGACTGAGCCTGCCCAGGCGTCCCTAGATGTCTACCTTTACATTTGAGGACTTGTTTTCTATTCAATGTTAAGTTAGTTAACTTTGGAATCATCTATTTAATCAAATTGAGGATTAGGACATAGTTTAAATTTCACAGTAGTGCTTTGGGCAAGTTATTAATATCTCCAGATAGCTAATCTCATTTTGAATTTTTCTTTTTAGTTTTATTGAGCCCTAATTGACAAAAAATAAAATCCCCCCTTTTAAAGTGAACAGAGTTTTTTTTTTTTTAGTATATTCATAAGGCTGTGTAACCATTGCTGCTAATTCCAGAACATTTTCATCAACTTAAAAAAGAAACCACATTCAATTAGAAGTCACTCTACATTCCCTTGTCCCCCAACCCCTCGCAACTACTTATTTTCTGTCTGTATGGATTTGCTTAACCTGTGTATTTCGGATAAATGGAATCATATTAACAGGTGGCCTTTTACATTTCGCTTCTTTCAATTAGCATAATGGTTTCGGTTTATCTATGTTGTAGCGTGTATCACGTATCATTACTTCATTCCTTTTTGTGGCTGGATCAGATTTCATTATATGGATAGGCCGTGTTTGGATTATTAATTCATCATTTGATGGACATTGCGCAGTTTTGACTTTTAGACTATTATGAATTATGCTGCTATGAACATTCACAGACAAATTTTGATCTGAACACTTGTTCTCAACCCTCTTGGGTATAGATCTCTGAGTAGAACTGCTGGGTCATATAATCAATCTGTGTTTTGCTTTTTGAGGAACTGTCAAAATGTTTTCCAAAGCAGCTGCATCATTTCTCATTTCCACCAGCAGTACACAAAGGTTTCAGTTTCTCCTCAGCCTTGCCAACATTTGTTATTTTTGTTGTTTTGTTTATGGCTTTAATGTGTATTTCCCAAATGGATAAGGATTTTAAGCATCTTTTCCTGTGCTTTTTGGCCACAGGACAAATGTCTATTCAAGTATTCTGCCCATTTTTTTCTTTTTTTGTATTTTGCCCATTTTTAATTGTCTTCTAAAAAAAATTTTTTTTTAATTGTAGTTGTAAGAGTTCTTTATATAGGGGCACCTGGGTGGCTCAGTTGGTTAAGCATCTGCCTTTGGCTCCAATCATGATCTCAGGGTTCTGGGATTGAGGCCTGAGTCAGGCTCTCTGCTCAGCAGGGAGTCTGCTTCTCTCTCTGCCTCCCATTTCTGCTCGCTCTTTCTCTCTCTCAAATAAATAAATAAAATCTTTTTTAAAAAAGGAGTTATTTATATACATATATTTTAAAGTATTAAGTTTTCTATTTCCTTGTTCATCTTCTGTCTAGTTGTCACTATTTTTAAAATATTTTTTAAAAATTTATTCATTTGAGAAGAAAGAGAAGGAGCATAAGCAGGAGGAGAGCCAGAGGGAGAACCAGACTCTCCACTGAGCAGGCCGCCTGATGCAGGACTCAATCCCAGGACCAGAGAAAGCCAAAGGCAGACACTTAACCATCTGAGCCACCCACGCATCCCTGGTTGTCACTATTAAAAATGGAATACTGAAGTCTCCAACTATCATTGTTGAGTTGTCTGTTTCTCCTCTGATTTCTGACAGTTTTTGTTTCATGTATTTTAGGGCTCCATTATTCAGTGCACTGTTTTCATAATTATTATACTTTCTTAATGGATTGACACTTTTATCATCATAAAATGTCCTTCTTTGCTGCAAGTAGCGATTTTTTACTTAAAATCTATTTTTTTCAGATATTAGTATAGTCACTACAGCTTTCTTTTGGTTACTATTTGCATGGTATGCTTTTCCATTCTTTTACTTGAAACCTATCAGTATCTTTGTATCTAAAAGGTTTGTCTCTTGTAGACTGTGTATAGGTGGATCATGTGGTTTTTTCCATCCCTCCAGTCTTTGCCACCTTTTAATTGGAATGTTTAATCCATTTATGTTTAATGTAATTATTGGTAAGGTAAGATTTGATTCTGTCATTTCACTATTTGCTTTCTCTATGTCTTTTGCCTTTTGTGTTCCTCTATTCCTCTGTTACTGTCTTCTTTTTAAAGATATTTTCTAGAGTAGAATTTAAATTCTACTTAAATTGTCATTTATTTTCTTTTCTGAGTTACTTTCTTAATGCTTGACCAGTGGATTTTAATTAAACTTTTAGTTTATAACAAACTAGATTCAAATTAATACCAAATTAATTTCAGTAGTAGATCAAACCTTTACTCTTATGTATCTCTCTTCCTTCCCCCTCCTTTGTGTTATTATTTTTGTACCAATTATATCTTTATATTTTACATTCCCACCCCAGGATTATTGGTGTTTATAGTTGCCCCTTAGATCAGGTGGGAGGAAAAAGTTATAAACAAAATATACAGTTATGCTGTCTGTATGTTCCACACCTTTAGTGATTTTTATTGATGCTCTTTATTCATGTGAATATGTGTTACTATCTTGTGTCCTTCCATTTCAGCCTTCCTTTAGAATGTCTTGTATTTCAGGTATGCTAATAACAAATTCTCTCTGTTTTTGTTTATCGAGTAATGACCTGATTTCTCCTTTATTTTTGAAAAATAATTTTCTGGTTATAGAATCCTTGATGGTTTTCTCACTCATCAACTTTGAGTACATCATCCCATTACCTTCTGGCCTCCGTGGTTCTAATGAAATTTGGCTGCTTATCTTGTTGAAGATCGCTTGTATGTGATGAGTTACTTCTCTCTTGCTGCTTTCAAGAGTCTTTGTATTTTCGACAGTTTATATTGTGTCTAGATGTGGATCTCTTTGAATTTACCCTACTTCTTGGATAACAATTTCTTGGATGTGTAGATTAATGTTTTGCTTCACATTTGGGAAGTTTGGGGTCATTAGTTCTTCAAATATTCTTTCTTCTTTTTGTTCCTTTTCTGTGATTGTCATTATAGTCTGTTGGTATGCTTGATGGTGTTCTACAGGTTTCTGAAGTTGTATATAGATTCAGTTTTCTTCATTCTTTTTTTCTTTTTCTCAGACTTGATATTCTCAGTTGATCTATCTTCAAGTTTTCTGTTTCTTCCATCTGATCCAAACTGCTTTTGAGCCTCTTTAGAGTGAATTGTTTTATTTCCATTATTGCACATTCAATTCCAGAACTTCTATCTGGTTTTTCTTTGTGAGGTAAGGTTAGAATGTGAGAAGGTAAGATAGGAATGTGAGAATTCACAGCAACTGAATTCCCAATTTAGTATAGTTGAAATATCAAATGGGTGGGAATAGATAAGATGCTTTGAAAACCACCATGTTTGATAATAATTTATTCGTGCATTCTTTATCATCTGAAATCTAATGACAAGGCATCAAACAAATCAAAATTGAGGGATCTTTCTGCAAAATAACAAGCCTATAGTCTTCAAAAATGTCACTGTTACAAAAGGCAAAGAAGGCCAAGTGACTATTCCGAGTTAAAAAGACTAAGGAGATATATCTACTAAGCATAGTCTGTGATGATGGACTGAATCTCCTGTTAGGAAAAAATTTTGCCATAAAAGACATTATTGGGATCATTGATAAGATTTGAATATGAAATGTATATTCATCAGCTTGTTAAGTTTCTTATTTTTGATCATTGTGCTGTGGTTATGTTATAGCATGTCCTTATTCTTGGAAGGCATGTGTTTAAATATTTGAAAGTAAAGGAGCATGATGCTTACATATTATTTTCAAATGGTTCAGAATGTGTGTGTGTGTGTGTGTGTGAGAGAGAGAGTGCGCATGAGCACAAATGTAAAATGTTAATAATGAATTTGGTTAAAGCATATATGGAAGTTCTCTGTACTTTTTTGGGGTAGATTTTCTATACATTTGAGATTTTATCAAAACCAAAATGTAAAAAATAATTTTTACAGACTTAGGTTATGCCAGACATTCTAATTATTGAGACACAGCAGTTTACAAAAGAAAATTCTGGCCATCAGGTCATTTACATCCTAATGCAGGAGACAGAATGAACTAAAGAAGTAAAATGATATTGTCTTTTGGATGGTGATAAGTGAAATGAAGACAAATAAGCAGGTGAGAGGGATAAATTTCAGAGTGAGATATTTAAAATTTTAAATAGACAGTGGGTTAGACACCTCTTCTGTCTTCAAATCTCTTGACTGCAGTCTCTGATCAGCCTGATACAGGTACAACCTGGTAGCCACCACCTTCCTCTTGTCTCCCAGTCTAGGGCTGCTCTGTTGTTGACAAGGTGTGGGACACACCTCCCAGTGCCCGGTCCTGTGCATGCCTGACCCAGATTGCGGGTTACTTAATGTCCCTTGTTGGTTTGCAAACTCACCCCCATACATGCAGGGCAAGAAGAGACCAAAGAAAGAGGCAGGCTATTCCAGATTGGTAGGTGGCTGGTTTCGTAAGAAAGGGGACTTATATATGTGACTTTTGTAGATGGAGGCAAGATGAGTAGAACTCCACACCTGCCTGCCAAGTTTTAAAAGCCTACAGAGGCCTTAACTGGGTTCAGTCACAAATATCATCTAGATATAGCAATAACAACTTACCTTCTCAAGGCTGGGTCTTTGGAAGAGCTCCAACTCTGAGGACTGTAGGCAGAGTGTACTTCTTAAGGACAGGGGTGGGGGTGAGCACCTCTGACTGCGCAGGTCCAGCTTGAGGTTCAACCAGTGGTCATGTCCTCTAGATTACTTTCTCCAACACCCACAGGGGCTAACCTTGGAGCTGACAGCTTCCTCCTTTCTTTTCTACCTGCCCCCATAAATGAAGGCTTCTGAGGGACCTGTTGAAAGACTTCTCCCTTGGTCCTAAAGGACTGAGTTACCAGTCACCAATTTCATCCTTGTTTTGGCTCATTCTCCCTGCTTTGCCCCTTCCCTCTGTCTTCTGATCCCCAAAGTCACAATCTCCAATAAAGTACACAGAAGCATCTTTCTCAGATTCTGGTTCTTTTGGTGGAATCTAAGCCAAGGTCATAGGAGGAAAGGGCCCATTGAGAAGATGCCTTCTTAAATGGGAATTCATTGAGCATTTAAAATGGTTCAGTGATCTTGGTTCTATTACTATCATCTCTTAATTCATTGTTAAGGAAACTGGGGTTTGGGGGGGATGATGCAGCTGCCCCAGAGTCACACAGTGTAGAAGAAGACATGGAACCCAGCTAGTCTATCTCCTGGCTCACTCTCATTCTGCCCCCTCTTTTTTCCCCTTTGCATTTATTACTGCCATTTTGAAAGTTCCAGTTTTACCAGTGAAGTCAACAGGAACGTAAGAAAGAGTTATTTTCATGTCAGGATCTCACTTAAAGGAAAATTTATAATGAGGATCCAGGTGCTAGTAATAATCATCATCATCATCATCATTCATCATCATCATCTTACTGTGTTAGTTAGGATAGGTTAGACTTTGCTGCACTAACAAAAACTCCAAAATTTCAGTGGCTGAAAATAAGATCTCATTTTTGTTCATGTTATATTTCTATGGCAGGACAAGCAGGGGTTTCCACTCTGCATTGTTTTGTAATCCAGGCTAATGGAGCAGCCACCAGCTAGAGCATTGCTGGTTGCTCTAGAGGAGGCAAAGGGTGCCCTGGAGGGTCTCACACCAGCAATTAAGTATTCTGTACGGAAGTTACATACGCCACATCTGTTCACAGTTCATTAGCCAGGATGACTGTACCCAACCCACTGGGGCCAGGAAGCAGTCCTACTCTATGTACAGAAATATTTGTTGAAAAACGTTAATGACTGTGTCACACCCACTGAGAAAGCTCCAAGGGGAAAGGAAACTCAGTAATAGAGGCAGGTTCTCCACTGTTATCATCTTATCCTCTTATAGAGGTTATCTCTATATATCTATGTATCTCTTATAGAGAGCATCTTCTCTCTGAGATGAGGGAGACGGCACTATATGTCCTGGGAGTGTGGGGCTGGCTAGTCGGTAGAACAGGTGACTCTTGGTCTCTGAGTGGTGAGTTCAAGCCCCACGTTGGGCACAGGGCTTGCTTAAACAATGAAAGTAAGGAGGCCTGGGTGACAGAGACCATTAAGTGTCAGACTCTTGGTGTTGGCTGAGGTTGTGATGTCGGGGTCATAGGACTGAGCCCTGAGCCAGGCTATGGGCTCAGCATGGAGTCAGCTTAGGTCTCTCCCTCCTTCTGTCTCTGCCCCTCTTTCCCCATACCCCTCCATTCCTGTGTATGCTCTCTCTAAAATAAATAAACCTCAGAAAGGGATATCCTGCTTTTTTAAAAAATTATTTTCTAAGTGCTTAGCTTAAAATGCCTAGTGCTTAGCTTAAAATGCCTTTTCAGTTGATTTTTATTATTAATATTTTAAGGAAGGATAGCAGTTTCTCCAAATCTCCACAGGCATCAATATTGCTGGAATAAATGATGACATTCCTTTTAACTTCAACATGGTTATGTTTTATTTATTGTTTTATTTGTATATGCCCTATTTACTCAATGACACTCACAGGTTATACATTGCCCAAGTAAGTACACGATGCAGAAGGCTTATCACTAGCTATTATCTATAACATCAGCCACCATTTTGAGCCTATCTAAGTGCAGATTTTGTTATTCAGTTTCTTGATATAAGGAAAATGAGAGAGGGTTCCTATATCGATCTGATTCTTTGTTCTAGATTTTGAAACATTGGAAAAGGTGTTTGTTTTTTTTTAAAGGTTTTATTTATTTATTGGTCAGAGGGAGAGAGTACACAAGCAGGGGGAGTGGCAGGCAGAGGGAGAAGCAGGCTCCCCGCTGAGCAAGGAGGCTGATTCGGGCACGATCCCAGGACTCTGGGATCATGACCTGAGCTGAAGGTGGACACTAAACTGACGGAGCCACCCAGGTGTCCCAGAAAAGGTGGATCTTAACGTTTCCTTTGTCAAAAAGAGTATATTTGCTGTTCTTTGAGAAATGTCTTGGTGTTGGCATCCCATATGAAACTGAAGTTAGCTATCTTCAGCTGAGGTGCATTGTCCCAGCTTCGTCGGACAACATCCCATCAGAATCTTTTTTTTTTTTTTTAAGATTTTTATTTATTTATTTATTTGACAGATAGAGATCACAAGTAGGCAGAGAAGCAGGCAGAGAGAGAGGGGGAAGCAGGCTCCCCACTGAGCAGGGAGCCCGATGTGGGGCTCGATCCCAGGATCCTGGGACCATGACCAGAGCCGAAGGCAGATTATTGCAGAGTAGACTGTATCCATTATAGCTGTGGCTTCCTCCGTATCAGCACAGCTCGCCAGTTCATCCTGGAAAGAAATGAAATTCTTGTTAATTATTGTTACATGGCTTACACTTTCCCAACCTCGGTTGGCTGCTCTTTATGCTTTATTTCCTCCTCCTTTTATTTGGAAATGAATTATTTCATAGTTTATCTTAGTATCTTCCAGGTAGCGAAAGCTAAATGCATGATATGTAATTACCAAAGTGATCTTTTATTTTTCCACTTTATTTTTTTAAAGATTTTATTTATTTATTTGGCAGACAGAGATCACAAGTGGGCAGAGAGAGTGGGGGGAAGCAGCCTCCCCTCTGAGCAGAGAGCCTGATGCTGGACTTGATCCCAGGACCTGACACCATGATCTGAGCCGAAGGCAGAGGCTTAACCCACTGAGCCACCCAGACGCCCCTATTTTTCCACTTTAAAAATGCCTTTTTCCAATTCTAGGCATGCTGGGTCCTCTCTTACAGCCACAAAATATTGTTGTGACCTTGTAAGACATACCAGTGCCCCCCTTGAACTTCTTCTTGTGGGATAGTGAAAAATACGAACAAGTAACATGTAACAGAACCTAAGAACACCTGTTTTGACACATTGCCTGGAGACCAGCTGGCATTTGATTATTTTAATAAAAGATGATTAACCCAAAGTTATCTCAGATTGGGAAGGGCTGGCAATCTTGTTCCAAGGAGAGTCCTCCCTTTCTTTGGTAAATCAGTTAGTCATTTATTGAATATTTACCCGGCATTTCATTCTGAAGCTCAGAATGGGTGAGTGAATGCTGTGGTCAGGTTTAAATTTTAGTAAAATTGTGCTATTAGCAGTGTGAGGCATAGGCTGGAAATGAGAGCTGTAGTGACCCAAACACTAAGTGATGAGAGACTGAATTAGAACGGTGGTGGTGGGAATAATGAGGAGGGAATGGGTTCGGGAACTCTCCAAAGGGAGGATCTACACTTGTTGTCTTGTTGGCTATGGGTAGAGATGGGACAGAGCATGAAGGAGGTGGCTTAGTGGTTAGCCTGACAACTAGGTGCATGGTGGCGCCATTCATTGAAGTGAACACCCAAGGAAGAGTGTGTGTGTGTGTGTGTGTGTGTGTGTGTGTGTGTGTGTGGTATCGAGTTAGTAGCAGAGGAGCTGTTGAGAGAGACATGAGGAGTTAATTATTTGGAACCGGAAGCCAGCAGAAAGTTTCATCTGTGTAATACACTTTCCTTTTATGCCTGGGCTCTGGCTATAGAGTGTGGCGATTCCACACAAGTGGTAGTTAAAACCATGGTGTAGATGAGATCAGATCAAGACCATGGGTGGACTGAGAAGAGCTCCTCCTCCTCTGTCCCCCTACTGGATGCTTCTCTCAGCTGTCATTGTTTCCTGCCTTAGAAACCCTCTCTGTACCTCTCACCCCCCCCCCCCCCCCCGCCCATTACCTATCCCCCATCCAACCCTCTCCCACGTGGCTTAGCCATTATGCCCAGCCTGCTCTGGCTAAGGCAGCCAGGTTTTCTGTCTGTGTTGCTGCATCTGAGGAAAATGCCAGTGTTCTGGCCTCGAAATGCCCGGATGGGGCAGCATTCCCAGAGGCCTTCACTGCTCCTTCATGCTGCTCTCTGTCCTTCTCTGTGTCACCTGCCGGACACCCTGTCTGAGCACTGTAGGGACACTGTTTATACCTCTCTGTCTCACATGTCCCCAGGGAAAACATCTCGTGAGTCCTTGCTTGAGGCCTATCTTGCCATTAGGTTCAGACCTAGTCTGAGGCCTGGACTGTAGGTTGGATCCTGATTATCCCCTTCCTCCTCCTTCCAGATCCTTCCATGACCTCCTATCCTCCCCCACCCTCGCTCCCTGCCCACCCTCATAGAGTGACATACAAACTGCCCTAGGGGCTAGTTCTTCCATGAAAATTCCCTTGCAAATATACAATAGAATGAGTTTGAGAGGGGAGGAGCTTTTAAAGGAACAAATGCTTGTTGCAGAAATCATTCAGAAAATGTAAAAATGTATAAATAAAAATTTCTAGTATAATTACCCAGAAATCACCACTCTTCACATTTTCAGTAATTTCCTCCCCATGATGTACCTCACATTTATTATATTTAAAAATAAGATTATACTATACATGTAGTATTTTTCTGAAAGTCAGTTTTCTGAAAGTCAGTTAAATGTGTATTTCTGTTGTTAACAAATATAGATGACATGATTTTTTTTTTTTAAAGATTTTTGTTTATTTATTTGACAGACAGAGATCACAAGCAGACAGAGAGGCAGGCAGAGAGAGAGGAGGAAGCAGGCTCCTTGCTGAGCAGAGAGCCCGATGTGGGGCTCGATCCCAGGACCCTGAGATCATGACCTGAGCTGAAGGCAGCGGCTTAACCCACTGAGCCACCCAGGCGCCCCAGATGACATGATTTTTAATGGAATTGCACTTTGTTGGATGTTACTCTCTTTTGATCAATCCTTTATTGATAGGTAGGTTCCAACTTTTTTTTTTTAAGATTTTATTTATTTATTTGAGAGAGAGAGTATGAGAAGAGGGAGGGTCAGAGGGAGAAGCAGACTCCCTGCCAAGCAGGAAGCCTGACGTGGGACTCGATCCCTGGACTCCAGGATCATGACCTGAGCTGAAGGCAGTCACTTAACCAACTGAGCCACCTAGGCGCCCGGTTCCAGTTTTTTAATATTGTAAACAAGACTATGCTGAATGGCCCCATACATAGATCTCTGTGGGCTTTATTTGTGTATATGTGTGTGAGTTACTTTCTTAGGAAATACTCCTAGAAGGTAAGTTACTACATCAAACTATTTATACTATAAAACCTAAACTAAATTGCTAAGATGCCCTTCACTTAAATTCTACCAATTTACGCTCCTGCCAATAATGTATGGGAGTGCCCGGATCATCATAGTTTTGATATATTTTGGTGTCTGGGTGGTGCAGTTGGTTAAGCATTGGACCCTTGGTTTTGGCCCAGGTTGTGATCTCAGGGTCCTGAGATCAAGCCCCGCTTTGGGCTCCATGCTCAGCTTAGAGTCTGCTGAAGACTCTCTCTCCCCATCCCTCTGCCCCTAGCCTGCTCATGCTCGTGCTCTCTTGAATAAATCAATCAATCTAAAAAAAAAAAAAGAATCAATATGTCAGAACAGGACAACAGTGATTATTGTTATTACTTCGAGTAAAATGAACGGCAAAATGACTGGTCATCGGGTCTCCTGATTCAGAGCCATGTGGAGTGCCTGGCAAAGTGTGGCATTTGGGTAAACCCTTAATCCTACTGAATTGAGGTCTCTGGGGGATGATACCCCAGAAACAGCATTTTTCAAAAACTCCAGGTGAGAATTACTGGAATCGGGGGCATCTTCTTTTTTTTTTTTTTTAAGATTTTATTTATTTATTTATTTGACAGAGAGAGAGAGAGAGAGCACAAGCAGGCAGAGAGGCAGGCAGAGGCAGAGAGAGAAGCAGGCTCCCCACTGAGCAAGGAGCCCGATGTGGGGCTCGATCCCAGGACCCTGAGATCATGACCTGAGCTGAAGGCAGTGGCTTAACCCACTGAGCCACCCAGGCGCCCCTTGGGGGCATCTTCTTTCAGAGGTGCAAGGTCTGGCCCCCTTTCACCAGTTGGAATTACCTATTAACAACCTGTTATAGGAGGCCTGGGGCTCTCAGCTGGGATAGAGAATTATCTTATACTATCTGGGAAGGGCAACTCAGTAAGCACAATGACTTTATCAGATTAACACATCAATGGAAGTTCTGGGACCCAAAAACATCTTGTTCACACTTAATCCTATTGGTCTATCCAGGGACTTAGTGAGTATTGGTTGGAAATTCCCCTTTTTTCATTGCTTTTTATTTTTTAAGATTTTATTTATTTATTTGAGAGAGAGAGAGCAGGAGGAGGGTGAGGGAGAAGCAGGCTCTTCGCCGAGCAGAGAGCCTGACATGGGGCTGGATCCTGGGATCCTAGTATCATGATCCGAGCTAAAGGTAGATGCTTAACCAACTGAGCCACCCAGGCCCCTGACCCCAATGCTTTTTTTTTTTTTTAATGGATTTTATATAGGTTTAAATCCATGGCAAAACTGAGTGGACAGTACCGGCATTTCCCATATACTCCTGCCCCACATATGCATAACCTCCTTCATTAATAACATCCCCACCAGAACCTCATGGGGTTCACAGCTGACGAACCCGTGCGGGGACATTACCATCAGCATCATCCAAAGTCTGCTATTTAGTGTGCACTTTGGTCTCAGACCTTCCATGGGCTTGAACAAATGTATAGTTACAGGTATCCACGCTATAGTACAAATCCTTAAAATCCCTAAAAATCTTGCATGGTCTACCTACTCCTCCCTCCCACTCCCCAAACCCTGGTAACTAGTGACCCTTTACTGTCTCCATAGTTTTGCCTTTTCCAGAATGTCATAGAGCAGGAATCATACATTATGTGGTTTTTCATTGTTCGTTTGTTTTTGAAGAAGTTGTCCTGTAAGTATAAACTTGCCTTCTTCTTTTTTTTTTTTTTAAGGTTTTATTTATTTATTTGACAGACAGAGATCACAAGTAGGCAGAGGCAGGCAGAGAGAGAGGAGGAAGCAGGCTCCCCGCTGAGCAGAGAGCCCGATGCAGGGCTCGATCCCAGGACCCTGGAATCATGACCTGAGCCGAAGGCAGAGGCCCTAACCCACTGAGCCACCCAGGCGCCCCTAAACTTGCCTTCTTATTGCCAGCTTTAAGTCAGGCTGTTTCATTTCCCAGACCCATGTAAAGCTACATTTTCTGGGTTGGGGAAGAGAATTGTTTTCATCTCAAATGCAACATTCACTGCTCAGGGAACATAGGGAAGAAAGGAGTGACTCATAACAGAAGTTAGGGAGTTGGGCAGGTGAAGGGCTGTGTTGCTCTTCTCCAGTCCTGCCCCCTCGAATGTACACAGGAGAGGTTTGCTAAAAGAAAGGGATGGGGGAGGGGTGGGGAGAGGAAAGAAGGATTTTCCAAGTACATTAGGGGTAACTTAACTTAATTATCTAGTCTCTGCTTTGATTTTAACTTGACAATATTTAGGTCTACAATTGAGGTAAAGCAAAAGTCATCCATTTGTAAGATGAGTACATTATGTTTGAGGTTAAGTAAAATCTTTTAGGCAACGCCCGTGTCCCTTTGTCCAAGTAGGGCTAAAGAGTGACCTCTCTGTAGTGAGGTATCAACTGGCCTTGGAGGACTTAGAAGAGGGATGGATTAGCTTGACAAGGCACATGGAGATTTCAGTCAGGTTTCTGAACTCTGGTTTGAATGCTTTCTTACCTTGTTTTCCATCGACTGTGAGTGACAGTTCTGACCCAGAATGTAATGCTTTCCAAAGGTAGATGAGAAATTAGAATCTGATTCCATGATGGCATAGATGATAGGCTCTCCATAGGCCTTTAGCCTTGACCCGGGCAATGACATTACTATTTCTCACCATTGAGCGACCAGCTACTGCCAGAACAGTGCCAGGCACACATTAGATGCTCAGTATTTGCCAACTGAATGAACAGGTCTCTACCAGGGAATGTAGCTTATCAAATAGCAAGACCTAGCATTAACATGAATTCTTCTAAAGTTCTTTCATTTCATACAGTTTTATTTAGAGAAATACCTTTTTTTTTCTGAGAATAAGGTCATTTTATTTTTCTTTTTGTTGCTTGAAGAATTAAATCTACACTGCTTAGTCAGGTGTTTGAAGTCCTCCATTATGATATGCTCTCAAGTTACTCTGCTAGGCTTACTAACCTTCAACTGACACCCGTGGTCCAACTAAAATGGATGATTATTCCCTATTTTTATAAATGAGCCCTCACACTGTTCTTCTTTTTGTTGAATACAAGTTTATTTTATTCATTCATTCATTTATTTAAATAAATACATATTTAATAAATAAATATTTATTTAAATATTTAATATAATATAATTAAATATTAATTAATTATTATAATATTTATAATAAATAAAATATAAAATTTATTAATAATAAAATTAATATAATATAATTAATTATATTAAATATTAGTTACCACACAGTACATCATTAGTTTTTGATGCAGTGTTCTAAGATTCATTGCTTATGTACAATGCCCAATACTCCATGCAGTACATGCCCTCCTTAATATCCATCACCAGGCTCACCCATTCCCCCAACCCCTCCCTTCTAAAACTGTTTCCCAGAGTCCATGGTCTCTCATGGTCCGTCTCCCACTCTGATTTCTTCCCCTTCATTTTTCCTTCTCCTCATGTCCTCCGTGCTATTCTTTACGTTCCACAAATAAGTGAAACCATATGATGTTTGACTTTCTCTGTTTGACTTATGTCACTCAGCATAGTCCCCTCCAGTCCCATCTAAGCTGGTACAAAAGTTGGGTATTCATCCTTTCTGATGGCTGAGTAATATTCCATTGTCACACTGTTATTCTATTTGATTCCCTCTGACTAGGTCAGATCCCTTCTCTTCTGTTAAGACTTCTCTGAGATTACCTGTGATGAACATTGTGATGGCGCCCCCATATCCATTCCTGTTTTCTTTGTCACTTGCCCAAACTCCATTTGAGAACCATATCTTCCCCATGTAGGAAGAAGTCCAATCCATTCTGATGTAAACAGCAGTGAAAGCAATTGACATAATCATACATAATCATACATAATACATACATAATCATACATACATAATCATACATCCTGGCCATAAATCAACATTTGTGGGTACGCAGCAATGGGCATGTGAATCAGGTCATACCAGCAAAAGGCAGAGACGAGTGTTAGCTGGGGGTTGCTGCCTTTCCCTGACTGAGATGAGGATGCACGTAGCTCTGGAAATTGCTGGCAGCCATCTTGGTTGGATGGAGCTGACATGATGGGAGGTAGAAAAAGAAGCTGGTCCTTGACAATATCATCGAACACCATAGAGCCCATCTTCTGTCGGCTTTCAGTGAAATGAGCCAATAACTCATCTGTATTATTGTATATATGATCCAGTTTGAGTTGGCTTTGTTTTTCTTTTTTTTTTTTTTTAAAGATTTTATTTATTTATTTGACAGAGAGAGATCACAAGTAGACAGAGAGGCAGGCAGAGAGAGAGAGAGAGGGAAGCAGACTTCTTGCTGAGCAGACAGCCCGATGTGGGACTCGATCCCAGGACCCTGAGATCATGACCTGAGCCAAAGGCAGTGGCTTAACCCACTGAGCCACCCAGGCGCCCCTGTTTTTCTTTTTTTTTAATTTGAACATAATGCTCCTCTTCTCATAAACTGGCAATTTCATCTTTCTTGTTAGCACTTCTACAATCTTCCTGTTAGTCTATAAGAATAATATACTCTACTAATATATAGTATATGCACTAATACACATATGTGTGTATAGTCTACAGATATATGTACTATCTAGTATAGTGATTTGTTCACAGCCATGGCTAAACCCATTTATTAAACAAATGACTCAAGGGTGAGTGAATTTCAGTGGTTATAGAGTTAATCTAGGTCAGTGGATTTACCTTATTTCTCTGAAAATTTTATGGTAAAGTTTAAATTATATATAAATATAAAAGCTAAGACATAAACCTCTTAGGAGAAAACACGAGGGTAAATACCCATAACCTTAGATTTGGCAGTTGATTCATAGATATGAAGTAAAAGCAAAGAAAGAGAAAGAAATAGGTAAATCGGACTTCATCAAAATCGAAAACCTCTGCCCATCAGAGAACATTACCAACAAAGTAAAAAGGAAACCTACAGAACGGGAGAAGGTATTTGCAAATCTCCTATCTGAGAAGGGTCAGAATACAGACAAAACTTTCACAACTTATCACAAGATAATCCAATTTTTTAAATGGGCATAGGACTTGAAAAGGCATTTCTCCAAGGAAGATACACAAAAGGCCAGTAAACATGTGAAAAGATGCTGAGCGCCATTAGTAATTAGTGAAACAGAAAGACATCACTTTACGGTCACACACTTGTGAGGGCTATGATCACGAAAGCAGAGAGTAAATAGCATTGGCAAGGATATGGAATGTCCCTGCTGGTGGGATATGTCCCTGCTGGCGGGAACGTAAAAGGGTTCTGCCACTATGGGAAACAGTTGGGTAGTTCCTCAGAAAGGTGAACATAGACTCACCATACTATCCCACACTTCAGTCCTCAGTGTACATCCAAAGTAACTGTGGAACAGATACCAAACGAGATACATCTACCTGCATGTTCCTAGCTGCCCCGTTCACAGTAGCCCAAGGTTGGAGACAACCCAAGTGTTCATCCGTGGATGAATCAGTAAGTAAATGTGGTCTATCCATCAATGCGGTGTTTTTCAGCCATAACAAGGACTGGTTATGATGGACTGGTACACGCTACAGTGTGTATGAACTGCGGAAACATTATGCTTAGTGAGAGAAGACGGACACAGAAGGTCATATATTGTATCATTCCATTCACACGTAACATCCGGGGTAATCCCGTAGAGACAGAAAGCAGGTTAGTGGTTGCCGGAGCCTGGGGAGAGAGAAAAGGGAAAGTAACTGGTTACTGGGTATAGTTTCTTTTTGGGGTGATGCATATGTTTTGGAACTGCATACAGGTGGTGGTTGTACAACATTGCAAATGTATTAAATGCTACTGAATTGTTCACTTTGTTTTTTTAAAAATATCTTTTATTTTTAAAAAGATTTTATTTATTTATTAGAGAGAGAGAGAGAGCGAGCAAGCGAGCACAAGCAGGGGGAGGGGCAGGCAGTGGGAGAGGGAGAAGCAGGCTCCCTGCAGAGCAGGGGAAGCCGGATATGGGACCCTATCCCAGGACTCCAGGATCATGACCAGAGCCAAAGTCAGTGGCTTAACCAACTGAGCCACCCAGGTGCCCTATTAAAATATTTTTAATTTATTAATTTGACAGAGAGAGCACAAGCAGAGGGAGTAGCAGAGGGAGAGGGAGGGGCAGGTCCCCTACCAACCAGGGGGCCCGATGTGGGGCTCGATCCCAGAACCCTGGGATTATGACCTGAGCTGAAGGCAGACGCCCCACCAACTGAGCCACTCAGCCCCTGAACTGTTCGCTTTGAAATGGTTTCTGTGATGGAGATTTTACCTCCACGTGAAAAATGTCTTCTATGAATGAGTCAGTAGGAGCAAAACATGCTCACATATGTTTAATACCTGGTTAACAAGTACTTTTCAAAATTGAATTAATTGATCCTCTGATTCTGAGCTCAACTTTCCAAAATTGATAGGATGGAAATCTGGGTTACCTGAAGTGTGGGATGTACTTGGAAGTACAAGGATGTACTTGGAAGGTAACATGGGCAAGCAAGGCTTTAAATAACTTTGCCTCATACAGTGAGAAATTTAATTTCTTTTCAAGGATTTTAGTCAACGTTTAGTCCTGTGAGCGTGTCACTGAGAGAGGCTCAGTTTTGTGTTGGGATGTTTGCTTTTAGTATGTCTAGCCTCTCCAGCACATGCTAAGCCCAGTTTTCAACAAGGAGAGAACAGGCTTCAGGCTCAGTGCCCTCTGTGGGCAGTGCTAAGTGATCTTAATATCATGGTTGTTTTCTGTACGTTTATTTTTACTTTTATCTTGCATTTATGTTACGTGACACCTGTTTTCTACTTCAGTGCTTTGCATTAGACTTCGACAGTAATGCAAAATTTCCTGTTTAAATTAATTTCAGGAGAAATGTGAGTCAACAACAATGTGTAAATGATAATATAAATGGTGTGAGGACTTGGGGAAAAACCTGGGACTCCGATGAGCACCAACATAAAGATACATTTTAGATTTGGAATATGCGCACCTGAGTGTCTCGCTACGCGGCCAGCTGTGGACCTGCCACTCAGCCCCTCTGTGCTCTCGGTTTCTGCGTACCTCGTGGAACCTTTACGGAGGATACTTTACAAATGTAAATCATTATTGTTAAATGATTTGTGTTGGATAGCGTCTGTATTTCAAGGGCTGCATTTCCCAGGGTCCCTTGCCAGCACTATTCTGGTAAGGTGTCGTTCTTCCAGGGAGATGTTCTCCTGGGATGGGAAAGGCACAAGGAGTGTGCCCTTCTTCCTCTGGCAGCCGGGGCTGACATAAGGCTTTGGAAGACACGTAATTTTGCAGGGAGGCGAGACTACAAAGAGCACCCCTGACAGTTACCAGCTTCCAAGCTGCAAGGCAGCCGTGACATTGGCAGTGATTCCATGTCATTTCCTGTGATTTCTGACTATGGGTGCAGCAGTTTCCTGACATCGATCGGGTCCACATTGAGCGGTGGACTGACCCGGGAGTTGGTGCTTGTCCCCTTCCCCCATTCAATCCTTCAAAGATTTTGTGTCTCTGACTCCCTGTGTTAAATATCTTCCTGCTAAGGCTCCTGGGTGGCTCAGTGGGTTGAGCCTCTGCCTGTGGCTCAGGTCATGATTCTCAGGGTCCTGGAATCGAGCCCCGCATCGGGCTCTTTGCTCAGCAGGGAGCCTGCCTCCCCCCCACCTCTCTCTGCCTGCCTCTGCCTACTTATGATCTCTCTCTCTCTCTATCGAATAAATAAATAAAATCTTTAAATATTTTCCTGCTGGTGATACCTTGAGTCATTTCCGGAACCCTAATGGAGATATGATTAGTTTTACTGAGTTTTTAAAGAAGCTTCTGTTGGGGCGCCTGGGTGGCTCAGTGGGTTAAAGCCGCTGCCTTCGGCTCAGGTCATGATCCCAGGGTCCTGGGATCGAGCCCCGCATCGGGCTCTCTGCTCGGCAGGGAGCCTGCTTCCCTTCCTCTCTCTCTGCCTGCCTCTCTGCCTACTTGTGATCTCTGTCTGTCAAATAAATAAATAAAATCTTTAAAAAAAAAAAAATAAAGAAGCTTCTGTTGAATCATAATACAATAAGAGTTAACATTTGTTGAGTGTTTACTAACTCCTAGTCATTGGGATAAGCTGTGTACATGTATAAACTCATTCAGTTCTTTTAAGAACCCTATGAGGTAATTTCTATAACTGTCTTCATTTTGCAGAGGGGGAAACTGAGGCAGAGGGTTACTCCCTGACCTAGGCTCAGAGGTGACAAACAGTAGAGGAGGGATTTGAACTCAGGCTGTCTGAATCGAGTGTTCAATGACTCCACATTATATCGTCTCACCCCTGCACACACAAAAAATGTTACTTCAGGTCTCCAATAAAGTCTACTGTAGGTCTGAAACCAGAACTGTTTTGGAATTCAGAACTTTTGATTTTTAGAAGGATGACAGGACCTTGTAATCAAACACACTGCTAGCTGTGTAATGGGATGAGGGTTCATATGGAATAAAATAGAGGCCATACATAGCCAAAGGAAAGTGCAGTTGCTACCAAAGGAGTTTAGGTACCACACTTAGGGAGAAAAACACTTCTGGTTTTCAAAGCTTTTTAGGTTTCAAAATTGCTGATTAGGAATTATGGACCTGCAATCTTCATGAAGTGTTAGCAGATAGAAAAGAGAAGTTAGGTAGATAAAAAAAAAAAATTTCCCCCATCTATTGTCTCATTTTCATTGAATCTGTAGTACTGGCTACTTGTGACCACTCTTTTCTTTTTTTAGCCAAAGCATGTGGGCAGGAACTTGGTTCATGTCTGTCTAAGTCACAGTGAATTGCGAGTACATTTACTTTGTAGACACCAGACGGTTAAGGTCATTGTGACGTTTTTCACTTGTCCAGAGTGGCACCCCACCTCACAGGACAAGAGCCTATGAAACCAGCAGAAAGACGCCCTGGAGTGCCTTAGGATCTTTTACGGTTCACCTTGTTCGTGCATAACTTGACCTTCTTACACCACATTTCTGTTAATTTGGGTGACGTTATTTATTAAGGGTTTATCTTAAATATAGCTAAGTGTAGCTTTAGCACTTTATATTTATTTAACTTATTCCAGTTATCAGTATGTGGGTAGCAAGCCACCCTACACTCAATGGCTTAAAACAACAATTACTTGTTGCTTCCATTATTCATGGGTTAACGAGGCTCACCTGAGATGAGGTCCCAGTGGGGACCCAGTTGCTCAAGGCATTTGAAGGCTCAGCTGTGATGAATGCCCAGGATGGCTCACGCACATGCCTC
Source organism: Lutra lutra (assembly GCF_902655055.1). Classification (NCBI taxonomy): domain Eukaryota; kingdom Metazoa; phylum Chordata; class Mammalia; order Carnivora; family Mustelidae; genus Lutra; species Lutra lutra. The sequence goes on along the minus strand of NC_062285.1, from coordinate 10,467,322 downwards.
GAAGTTTGGTGCTGGCTGTCGGGTGGGGGCTCAGCAAGGGTTGTCACCTGGCCACGACGTGGAAGCTGAGTTCAGGGAGGGAGGCCACTACTACGGGTCTCTCAGAGACCCAGGCAAAAGCTCTAAGACTTCTTATCATTCTGACTTTAGAAAACATTCAGCATCACTTCTGCCGTATTCTTTTGGTCAGAAGTGAGTCACAGAGCCAGCCCAGATTCCAGAGGAGGACGGTATATGAAGATGTGAACACTGGAGGCATGGGTCACGTGGTGGTGGGGGGGGACCGTCTTTGAAAATTAGCTGCCACACATTTCACATGGATGCAGGTACACAAGGGTTTAAACGTTAATTAAAAAATCATACACACAGAGGCAAAAGTTTTATCACTGTAAACTGGGGACAAAAATGCCTTGAAATAGTACTGCATATTTATTTCAATATCGTACTTTTTAAATACAACTTTTTTTTTTTAAGATTTTATTTATTTATTTGACAGACAAAGATCACAAGTAGGCAGAGAGAGAGGAGGAAGCAGGCTCACTGCTGAGCAGAGAGCCCGATGCAGGACTCGATCCCAGAGACCCTGAGACCATGACCTGAGCTGAAGGCAGAGGCTTTAACCCACTGAGCCACCCAGGCACCCCAAAATACAACTCTGTTTGAGGAGATTTTAAAAAAATAAAGGGCATGGCATTGAGGAGGTGGTCAAATGGTGACTTCAAGCACGACAACTTTAAGTTGAGAAGGGAGAGCAATTCTCTAGAGCTACAAAAACATAATGAGACCCTTTCCAAAAGATAGGGCATCATTGTAGATTTCTGGCAAACCGTGATAACCATTTCGTTATGTGAGCGGGGTGGCGGGTGAGCAAAAGGGCAGAGGAGATAATGAGGGCAGCCTTTGTAGTTGGAAACCAGTCATTCTTATTTGGGTTGTTGTTGGCTTGTTTTGGTTTTTGTTTATGTTTTTGTTTTGTTTTGTTTTTTTGAGTCACAGACCCTTTCGAGCTTATGGAGTTAGGAAATGTTTACCCAGAGAACATCAGACCCTTTCGAGCTTATGGAGTTAGGAAATGTTTACCCAGAGAACATGGATATTTGTATACCTTTGTTACTCCCTCCTCCTCCTTCTCTTCATTCCTTCTACAGTTATTCATAGAGAGCTGTTTTTGTACCAGACATTGATCTGGACCAAAGGATAAAATAGGGAAGAAGACAGATAAGTTACCCAATCTCAGGTCATGCACATTCTTAAGATAGAACCCCACCCCCCACCCTAGGGGCGCCTGGGTGGTGCAGATGGTTAAGTGTCTGGCTCAGGTCGGGGGATCCAGCATTGGGTTCCAAGCTCAGCATGGGGTCTGCTTGGGATTCTTTCCCCCTCTGCCCCTCCCGCTCGTGCTGTCTCTCTCTCTCTCACGTATAAATAAAATCTTAAAACAAAAAACAAAAAACAAACCCAAGTACACCAATAAATAAGACAACTCCAGATAGTTGTAAGTAAAGAGCTCCGAACACAATCTTGCATACAATTTTATGGAGCTCACGTTTCATCCACAGACTTTTTCCTCTCTCTGCATCAATAACTTCTCTTTTGAACCAAAGGAGAACTTTTTCCTCTGAGCAGGGTGGATGTGGCTGTTGGCTCTCCGTTGCTTTTTCACTTACACCGGGTGCACAGATACTGACCAGTCTGTCTTTTTCCCAACAGCGAAGAACAATTATATGCAGTGTCATTGTAGGTGACTTTCTTAACTAACGGGAACGGCATCGGTTCCTTATGAAATTTCAGACCATACTGCTTCTAGTGAGGATGAAAACGTGCACAGCAGAATTTTCCACACAGCCACGGATTCACGTTTCGAATTCTCAGTTTACAGGAGACTCAAGGGACCTGTACTGTCATCCACATTCTGAAGATGACAGGGAAGAATGGATGATTTGGAGGGTTTTTTTTCTCTATGTTCTTATGTTCTCACCTCTAATTGTACTTCTGGCTTCAGTGAATTACAGCATCCTGTAGGGTGGGGTTTAACATGCACTCTTACCTTGTCAACATTTTGAGTATTTCCATTATCCTAACATAACTTTTGCAAAAATGAAATGCAAATATCCGTCTATCTTATTCCATTGTAGTACATGAGATGTAGTTCTCAGCCTTTGGTATTTGTAAAATATTTTAACTGGTAACACAAACTTACTCTGTAGGTCTTTTGAATTTTTGGTGCTTTGTTGATATCCCGCTTTTACCCTTTGTATTTTAATATCTGTCATTTCACATTGGAGTGACTATAAAAATGGAATGAATCTAATATAAATACAATGACTTAGGGGTCAGCAAAATAAATACCCATTTATTTTCATGAGTAAGGTTTTAGTAGAATAAAGTCCACTCATCCTGTTAGATACTATCTACAGTTGCCCTCATGTTTACTATGTTTCCCCTTTAAGAAAAAGTTTGCCCATCCCTGATTTGGAGGAAAAATGATTTTATCTTTATTTCCTTGATAATCATTGACATCAATTCTATGTTTACTGTATGTCACAGAGTAGTGAACACTAGCTATATAAAGACAAAAATCTGTTTGCCATTTAATAGTACCTCCAAGATGCTTAAATACACAAAAATTTTGACAAGCCCCTGAAGTTACACCTACGAACAAATAATAGTTTTATATTGAAATGACACTTTGATTTGGGGGGAAAGGTGGGGATTTCTGAACTTGAACTGTACTATAGCATCAGAGGGCGATTATTGAAGCATAAAATTGAATCAGTGGTGCTCATAATTAGGTCCAAAATAAAGTTTTAAAAAATTACCCATGTAAGTTATGGAAAAAACATCTGAAATTTCCACTTTATTATGCCAAATAAGCCTCTGGCCAGGGTTGTTCATACCAGAATCCCATTAACTCATTAACTAGTGACTTGGGGTTCCTGTTTAATGATGTTTGCAGTGATGTCCCTTAAGTAATATTTCTTGTCTCTGTGGTTCCCAAGGTCTCCTTAGATGATTACACTCAGCCATAGACAGGGCCATTTAATTCAATAAACACTGAAGGCCTATAGTGTGCAAAGCAAACTGCTGGTCCAGCAGGGCTACAAAGCTGTATGAGTGGGGGGCTCCTGCCTTTTAGAAATTCAAGTTATCTCAATCTGGGTAATCGCTAATCAGAGCACTCCAGAACTTTTGGAGAAGTGTTTGGGTGTTGAAGAAGTTTCCCATGTCCTGCCAGCTCTTGATCTCTTTTTACCCCAATACCTATATCCAGTTTTGGATCAGACTTATTAAACATTAGTCTTCACAAATCTGGTTTAAATGAATAGCCAAAGGGAAGTATTAATTTAAGGAGTATATGTGCAAGTAAGATCAACACTTGTGAGCTACAAGGAGCCTTGGAATCCATCTAAGACCCAGTCTTATGCACAGATGGTGAAGCTTTGTCCTCCAACAGAGGCTGTGACCCTACTTCTTCTCTCCATCCTCTGTTTCCATATTGCACACAGCACCCAGTTTTTTGGTGTCAGTTTTCACCAGCTGGAAAAAGATAATGACAACAGTGCAGAGTTGCCAGCTTTGGTAATTCCAGTTCCTGGAATCAAGGACAGGAAGCCTTTGTTATTTGCACACCCTAACTTTTCTAGCTTCTATTGAATAAATCACTTAACTGTCAGCTAATTACAGTGTCGGAAAGTTTACATCATTCATCTTTTTATGGCACCTCTTAATGGAAGACTCTGGAGATTAAAACTCTTGACAATTTCCATGACATAAAAAAGGAAAGCTGACCTAGAGAAAGATGGGACAAAAGATGAACATTCGGGAAATTTTCTGCAGCAGTGGGATCTGAAACAGTAGCCTATTTAAAGTCGTGTAATTTGAACACGTGAAGTCCTGAAAAATGACAGGAATGTGATTTCCGTAAGAAGCAATACCATTTTACTGAAGGAACGATCATTTTGCACCTACTAACGACCTGGCACTTCCCTGTTCCAGGAGATAACCTGATGAGGAAATCACTATTATTATGTCACTTTACAGAGGAAGAAACCGAGGCACAGAGAAAATTAGAGTGTGCAAGCTCTGACAGCTAGTAAGATGACCCAGAAATGAAACACGCGTTAATCTGGCCACTGCTCCACTGGTCTCACCCCTGCTCTCACCCATCCCTTGACCTTTTCGATTGGACAGCCTAAGTGGGTCGTTTCCCCGCGCTGCCTCGAAGCCCCGTTCCAGGTTCAGGGTCTGCAATGCAGAGCGGGTCCTTCTCTCCTCGGCCGCCGAGGGTCAGACGCCCCAGGATCCCCGGGAGCTGCGCCCGCATCCCGCTGCCCTGGAAGCGCGTCCCCGCGGACGGCGGGAACGCGGGAGCGGCGCGCACGTGCCGCCGGGAAGAGGCCGCCCGGCCGCGCCAAGATGGCGGCGGCCGCGGCCGCAGCGGCGACGGTTGGCGGCGGCCCGTGAGGCGGGCGGGGCCGGCGGCGCGGAGGCGGGGTCCCGGGCGAGCCGCCCTGGGAGGCGGGGGCCGTTTCCATAGCGGCGGCAGGAGGTGTCGCGCCGGGGAACTTCCTGGTTCCCGGGCTCGGCTTCGCCGGGATCCTCTTGGAAGGGAAACAATGGGGCGGAGGGCACTGCGGTAGCCGCCGCCGCGCCGGGACCTGGTCGGCTGTCCCGACTCCCCGCTCTGTCCCCTCCCACAGCCTCCGCCGACGGGACCGGCCGGAGGTAACTTCATTTCCTCATCTCCCACCGCAGGGGGTCGGCCGGCGGCGGCGGCGGTCTCCGGGGTTTCCTCCGGGCAGGGACTAGGGTTGGCCCCGGGGAGCCGGACGCCGCCATTCCCGGCCCCGGGGAGGTGGACGGAGCTACGGCTGCCTGCCTCAGCCCTCGAGGGTGAGGCTCCGGAAACGTGTGCGGGGCGGTGCTGGTGCCCCCTGGAACCTCGATCGTGGGGCTCTGCGGGAATGATTGGCAGGCTGGCGGGCGCCGGGTGGGGGGCGCGGGGGGCGTGGGGGGCGTGTGGGGAGGGTCTGTGGGGGACCGTGCGCAGGGGGACCTGATTGCCGGTGAAGGGGGCGGGGGGGGGAAAGGGGCCGGGGTCTACCAGGTCCTGGGGGAGGGGAGCCCCGCTGCCTCCCCCTCCCCCGCGGAGCAAGCCCGGGTCCCCGGGAGACGTGTCTCCCTCGCAAGTTTCACTTGCGTCCTGCTGAGTCCAAGTAGGCAGGACTGAGGCAAACTTCGTTCTTTTAAATTACTGCCTTCGAGCCGCGGAACTTTGTTTCGACTGCGCTGGAGGAGGATGGGGTGAATGAGGGATCTGGAGAGCCTGGAAATCTGTGCGCCTTTGCGAAGTTTGCAAAGTAGTTTTGAGCTAACAGCCGCGTGATGGTGCGGCAAATCGAACTCGCGGGTATTTTAATGCCAGGAAATTCGAGGAGTCCGTGAATCCACGTTTCTATAAATTGAAAGATATTTCTATAAATTGGATATTAAGCTCTTTATGTCCCCTTCTTCTCCCCCATTTTAAATCCACAGTTGCTTTTTAGTGAGTAGACTTGAACAGGAGTGAAATGAGTCCCTTCTGGGACTGGGAGGGATGTTTGAATTGGGGGCAATACCCAGTCGTGGGGAATAATGTGACACAAATGGGGGGAAAAAGTGGGGACACGATCCTAAATATTTTGCTTGCTGGGAGAAAGCGATTTTAATCTTGTATTAATCCGTTTATTAATGGAATTAAGTCTCTGGGATACATACTTAGTATTTTGTAGCTCAGAAAAGCTGCACAGCAACTTCAGAGATCATCGTGGCCAGTCCCCTCACACGTTGAATCTCTGGGAAGTTCTATCAGAGGGAAGTCAGGGTACTTTTTTCTTTTGTGAAGTCATTTTAATAAGAATTAAGCTAGCCAGCATCAAATGAACAGTGGTTTATTTGCTTTTCTCACTCTGTCAGACCCTAAAATTAAAAACATTTCTGAGTTTGCTGTTTTTGATAATAAAGTTTGTAAGCATAGTTTATTTAGTTCATGTTTTTACTTAAAACGAATATTGACCCTATATTATAGTCTACCTAGGGAATTGAAATATGTCAACATATAAAAGAAAATATGCTAATAAAAGTATAAATTTTGGGGCGCCTGGGTGGCTCAGTGGGTTAAAGCCTCTGCCTTCTGCTCAGGTCATGATCCCAGGGTTCTGGGATCAAGCCCCGGATTGGGCTCTCTGCTCAGCGCGGAGCCTGCTTCCTCCTCTTTCTCTCTCTCTACCTGCCTCTCTGCCTACTTGTGATCTCTGTCTGTCAAATAAATAAATAAAATCTTTAAAAAAAATATATATATATATAAATTTTTAAAAGAAAGTAGGTATCCTCAGTTAACAGACATTCCTTTGCTGATTATATAAAAAATTAGCAAGTCGTCCCCCAGGCATTTGAAGGAGCATCTTTTGCCAAACATTAAGAATTTGGGCCCTGAGTCTTGGTGTTTGTGTCTACTTACTGTTTTGATTGAGCCTGTCAGACTCCCTGGTGTACTTGTTTCTGAAAAGGATAGTCCATTATCAGTTTTAACAGTGTTTTGATGTGGAATGTCTCCTAGTGAGGACAACTGCCACTGGTTCAAACAAGCCAGTAAGTGCAAGTGTCAGCCATCTGTTAATTGACGGGTCATCCCTAGCGTTTTGGGGGAACCAGGACAACTTCCTGGCAGGGCAGATTCAGTCTGGGCCTCCGGTGCCAAGCAGGGTTTGTACTGTCAGTCTTGGTCACCGTGTGCCCATCTATCTCGAATTCCTGTTCTGTGTTGTAGCCTGTGAAGGTTGAAAAAGAGGCCAATAAATTAGTTAGTGGCAAACTGAAAACAAAATGATTTTGGTTAAAATGGGCTAGGCATGTTAAGATGGTCTGAAGCTGGCAGAATTCTTTGCCACAACCTTAAAAGTTTGGGAATTGCTACTGCAGTTAGAGAGAAAGAGGCAGGTTATGTGTGCAATTTAACTTTAACCATTCTTGGTTCGTTTTAGTGCAGTGGTATTGTTATCAACAATATTCTAACCACTTATTACCAGAATGTTATCGTTTGTCCCTTCAGGGTGATTTTTGAAAGGCATATTCCATTTAGATACAATTCACTTGTATTTAGAATCTTTTTCCCCCATTAAAAAGTATCTCACTTTTTACAGTTGAAGTCAATAAAAAGGAATACGAATTTGAAAGAAATCTGTCTTCTACCACATTTCCTTATAGTGCATGGGTGTCACAGTGTGGGAATTAGAGTTGCAAACACTTAGATTCTTGACTTCTATGCCATTTCCATGTAAATAACTTAATTTTTCAGGTAAATAGCTTCATTTTTAAGGGCTTGTTTCTTTGTAAAATCGAGGGGGAATCATAAATTTGGATTTGTTCATTCAGCAAGGATTTCTCCAGTGCCTGCTGTGTACCTCACAACCCCTGTTAGGTACCTTGTTTTCAACCACAGGGGGATAAGTCCTTTGAAGTAAAGCACAGGGAGCTGTAAAACCTGTGACTCGGGAACCTAGCCTGACTTGGGGGTGCTGGGGCAAGCCTTCCTGAGGGCGTGACTTGTAAGAGCTGAAGGATATGGAGGAGTTCATAGCTGAAAAGGGGAGGGGAGTGGGTGGGACACCCAGGATAAGAGAAGAGCACGAACACAGTGCCTGAAGAGACTGTGTGGAGGTTAGATAAGGATGTGCGTGTGTAAGTCAGCTCCCCACACGGCTTGGCAGCAACCCCTGTTCCTCGTGTAGAGAGGCTCTTGGCACCGTACTCCAGCCATTTGAACGAAGGCCTCAGTCTTGTCCGCAGCCATTATGGAAAGGGAGTCAGCCCAGTTGACTCTAGCCACAGTAGACCTGCAAATGAGACTCTGTACACTTAGGTGTCTAGTTTTTTAAACTTTGGCACCATTCACTTGTGAGTTTCTGTATCTGAAAGACGGAAATTAAATGTTGAATAAGATTCTTTGATTTCTTTACAGAGATGCTCTATGATAGGAATATAGCATTTTGATTTAAATTTGCTAGCATTGTTTTTTTGGAAGAGCTTAGGATACCTTACTTAAAATATCTACTTCTCCCAAAATGATAGTAGTAATCCATCCTAGAATGAAATACATTTATTAAGTGGCAGGTAGTTTCATTTGCCTATAGGAAGATCCGGAGTGACTAGAATTTCATATCTTGTTTGCTTTCGTGTTTTTGGCACTAAGTAGATGTTTAGTTATTCTCTGGTAGAGGTACCTGTTGCACCTGTGTCTTGCTGACATTTGGGGGTGTGTAGAAAAAGTTGTAATTGTATCCTGGTATTTTCCTCTCACTAAATTACAGGTGAATTAAAAAATATTAGAGTACTATTTTTCATGAAATAAGTGAAAGAACATTGTTTTTAAGTTTCTTAATATATTAATTTCAGTAATTTTATATAGATCAGTAGTGGCAAATTAATATTTTATTATGGAATTAATGCAGTATTTATAAGCTAGTTGGCTTCCTGGGGTTTTTGTTCCCCTTCCTTTTTATTCAGTTTGGACATTTTAATGCTTGTTAGCATATCTGTAGTAAGATCAGAAAAGAGAAGGCGAAGTAAGATTTTGAGAAGTCAGTCACAGTGGGAAGAAATTGAATAGATGTGGTTAAAATTTATAAGAGTTAGGTATATATACATTGGCCAGGTAGTTCTGTGTCTTTTGCTTATGACTTATAAAAATGAATTGGCATACAATAACTGTTGACATTAATGTTTAAAAATTTTTAAAAATCTATTTGTCTTTCCTGTTTTTTGTGTTTCTTTTTTCTCATTTTAGCTTTGTTTTTGGTTTGAGAGGAGAGTGCATGGGTACAAGTGGGGGGGGCTGAGGGAGAGGGACAGAAAGAATCCCAAGCAGGCTCCACAGTCACTGTGGAACCAGATGTGGGGCTCAGTCTCATGACTCAGATCGTGACCTGAGCCGAAATCAAGAGTCAGACACTTACCTGACTGAGCCACTCGGGCGCCTCTCGATTGTCTTTTTAAAAATGATTATTTCATTTACCTCTTTTTTATTAGCTTGGGATTTTGTATTCCTTTGCTGTTCCTTAAGTGTTTGACTAAGAAATTCTAATATGTTTTCTCAGCTTATCAGAGTGTAGTATTAATTGAGACTTCCCCCTTTTTCCGGTGAACGAACCATTTTAAAACATTTAATTTTCTTTCTTCTTTCTTTTAACCTATTTCATTGTTACCATGTTTTAAAATGCATATATATTTTAAACCCCAAAGATGTGTTTTTTACACTGTCATTATTCAGTTAGACTTACTTCATTTTCTTTTCCTTCATTCCTTCTCGTGTTACCAACCTTCCAATTGAAATAATTTTCCTTCTGCCTGAAGAATACCCTTTAGTGTTTTCTTTAAAGTAGGTATTGTATTGACAAATTTTCAAACTTTTTATTTGAGAATGTTTTTATTTCACCTTCATTCTTGAGAGATACATTTTGCTAGGTATAGAATTCTAGAGTAGAGGGGCGCCTGGGTGGCTCGGTGGGTTAAGCCTCTGGCTTTGGCCTTTGGCTCAGATCATAATCTCAGGGTCCTGGGATTGAGCCCTATATCGGGTTCTTTGCTCAGCAGGGAGCCTGCTGCCCCCCCCCCCCCCCCCCGCGCCTACTTGTGATCTCTGTGAAATAAATAAATAAAATTCTTTCAAAAAAAAAAAAAGAATTCTAGACTAGAGATACATACATACATGTAGTTATGTATTAGTCCTTTGGAGAATAGATTATTCTCTAATATTTGGCCTTATTTCTATTGACAGGTCAGTTATAGTTTATCACTTCTTTATTGGTAATATGTTTCTTTCTCAGGCTATTTTTGAGATTTTCTTTTTGTCTCTGGATTTCAAGTAATCTTATCTTGCTTGGGGTGTATACCTTTTGGTGGTACGTCTGGATGTCTTTCATCAGTTTTGTTTTTTTTTTTTTTTTAGATTTTATTTGTTTATTTGACAGAGAGAGATCACAAGTAGGCAGAGAGGCAGGCAGAGAGAGAGAGAGAGAGAGGAAGAAGCAGGCTCCCTGCTGAGCAGAGAGCCGGATGTGGGACTCGATCCCAGGACCCTGAGATCATGACCCAAGCTGAAGGCAGAGGCTTAACCACTGAGCCACCCAGGCGCCCTCTTTCATCAGTTTTGGATGGTTCCTGGCTATCTCTTCAAATACTGCTTCTTCCCCGTTCTCTTGCTTAGTCTTGCTGGGACTTCAGCTCCGTGGTGTCAGAGCTTACCGACTCCTCTGTGTATTTCACTTGTCTTCTGTATTTTTCACTTTTCTGTTTCTTTTCTGTAATGGATATTTTCTTGTGGTCTCTCTTCCATTTACTAAGGTCATCTTTACCTCAGTCTAAGCTGCTCTAAATGTTACTCTCCGGGTTCTTAATTTTGGTTAATTGTATTTTGCAGAATTTTGTAGAATTCCAGTTTGGTTCCTTTTAAAATATGCCATGCCGCTTTCATAATTTCTAATTCCCTTTTCAAAATTTTCAGGCTTTGCTCATATCTCTTTGAACAGAGTAAGCTATCCCATAAGTTTTGTCTGTGATCTTTTATTTTCTTGAGGGTCTTATCTCCCTACGTGCCTGCTTATCTTTGATTGCATACTGTTTATTCTATTTGAAGAGATATTTCCAGAAGTAATTACAGATTTAGGTAAAGATTTTTCTGTTGCTTTTGCCTGGCACTTGGGATTACCTTTATTCAAACTGAGGTCTTTTTGTGTCTGTGGAAGGACTGGTTTAGTTTACTTCTGTGTTATCTCTTCTGGGATTCAGCTTTTTGGGGTCTTATTCCAAAGCAGGGGATGGCTCCCTTGGTGGATCTTGTACTCTGACATTTTGTCTTCTTTCCAGTTTTTTGATTAGGCAAACATTTCCAGGAGCGAAGAAACCCCAGGGTGCCGTGCTCCTCTCTATTCTCTTGGACTGTGCCTGGTAATTCCTTATTACCACGTCAGTTCTTTGATTACCATCCTACCCCACTTTTTTTTTTTTTTTAAAGGTTTTATTTATTTATTTATTTATTTGGCAGACAGAAAGAGCACAGAGGGAGGCAGAGCAGCAGGCAGGGGGAGAGGGAGAAGAGGCTTCCCGCTGAGCAGAGAGCCCAACATGGGGCTCAGTTCCAGGACCCCGAGATCATGACCTGAGCTGAAGGCAGTCACTTAACCGACTGAGCCACCCAGGTGCCCCCCACCCCACTTTTTAAATTAAGGTATCATATACATATTATAATGTGCACTAATCTTAAATGTATACCCTAAAGGATTTTTATAAATGTAATGAAATGTATAATCGTACCCAGTTGCTCAGTATGTAGAACATTTTTCGCCACCCCAGAAGGCCCTGTCACACTCCTTCCCCATCCATAGCACCTTCCTTCCCTGCCTCAGGTAACAATTACTCCGTTTTCTATCACCATAGACTAGTTTTGCATTTTTGGTTTTCCAGTCAAAATAGTATCACACGGTATGTTCTATTCTCTTGTGTCTGATCTAGCTTTTGTCATTCAGCATTGTATAGTATCAATGAAATTTAGCTATGTTGTTGCACATAGCGGTAGTGTTTCTCTTTGGTTGCCCTGTACTTGCTCTAGTTACTGTGGCACCTAAAAAATTGCCCCAAACTCAGTGATGTAAGCAGAGACAACATTTATGTTCTGCCCAGCGCTGTAATTTGGGCAGTGCTTGTCTTAGCCTCGTTTGGTTTCAAGTTGGGCTGCTCGAAGGCTGGGCCTAATAGTGTTTGAAGGTTTGCTCACATGTCTGCTGGTTGATGACACAACACCTAAATGTGGCCTGAATGTGCTCACAGCTCGGTGGCAGCGTTCCAAGGGCCCGTCCTGCACCCGCGGGCGGTGAGGAGAGGGGCGGAGGGCCCATGAGCCAGACAGACGCTAGATTGCCTCTTATAACGTGGCTTTGAAGCCTAATGCAGTTCTCCTTCCATTGCGGTCTATGCTTTGAGGCAGTTAGGAGCCTGCCTAGGTTTAAAGAGAGGTGAAGCCGACTGTCCCTCTTGATGGGGAGAGTTGAGATTCTGGAAGAGCATGGGAGACCAGAAACACTGTAGTCACCATTATTGGAAAATATGGTGAGCCATGGGAGTAGCCTCATATGCAAATCTGTCACAGTTTATCCGTTCTGCTTTCAGTAGGCATTGCCATTATTTCCAGTTTGGGGCCATTACAGTAAGGCAGTTGTGAGTACTCTTCTATGTGTATTTTGTTTGATTTATGCACGTCCTTCTTTTGGAAGTATCCTTGGCTATGGCACTGTTGAGTAATGAGTAGATATAATTTAGCTTCTGTAGTTATCAGTTTTTCGAAGTGGTTACGCCATTTAATATCCTCTGATATTTTAAAGAATATATATATATATATATATATATTTGTCTAGCTTTTTTTTTTTAAGATTTTATTTATTGATTTGTCAGAGAGAGGGAGCACAAGCGGGGGAGCAGCAGATGGAGGGAGAAGCAGGCTTCCTGCTGAGCAGGGAGCCCAATACGGGACTCGATCCCAGGACCCTGGGATCATGACCTGAGCGGAAGGCAGACACTTAACCGACTGAGCCACGCAGGTGTCCCTTTGTCTAGCTTTTTAATTTGTCTTTAAAGCAAGAAGATTGGTGTGTAATATGTGGTCTAGCTTTGTTGGAAATGTAGGTCCCTTATCTTATCTTTTGCTTTCCCAGCCAAATGCTTAATTATTAGGAAATGGGGACTAGGTAGAATAGTCTGATTGCGAAGTAACAGTAGCAGTAATTTTTAAAGAAGCATTTTAGAATATGTATTCAAATTAGTGCTATTTATAGCTAGCATTAGTGGGCCATCTGCATTAATTGCTGAAGAGAAATTTCTGAAATTTCTTTTTACAATTTGCTTTCTGGGACTATTTATATCACATTTTGTTTTGGATCCAATGCTATATCATGAGTTCAAATTCTAAACTCATTCACCAGACTTGCTTGGGAAATATTTTTCAATTGCACAAAATTTTTCCTGCAAAATTTATAATCTGCCATCACAAAGGATTGCCAGAAGAATGCCATCCAGGTTCTTCCCTCAAACTCAGGGTTACTTCTGACTGCTTCACTATTAATAGTCATTTTAACTTTGTTCCAAGTGTCATTTGAATCTTTGAATCTGATTTGCTTGCTCGCTCTTTCTTTCAACCAACATTTTAGACCAGTTTGTTTCAGCTCATACCTGGTTTTCTGCAATAATTTATTGATTGATCCTACTAATAATAATGTTTAGGAAGTTAGAATTCTCCTAGTTATTCATTGAATCAAGATTAGTTTTTAGGTCATAAATCTTACAGTGTTAGAGAACTTGGGGTGCTTGGGTGGCTCAGTGGGTTAAGCCTCTGCCTTCGGCTCAGGTCATGGTCTCAGGGTCCTGGGATCGAGCCCCGCATCGGGCTCCTCCTCAGCAGGGAGCCTGCTTGCCCCTTGCTGTCTGCCTGCCTCTCTGCCTACGTGTGATCTCTCTCTGTCAAATAAATAAATAAAATCTTTAAATTAAAAAAAAAAAGAATGAGAACTTAAAAATCATTTCAACTTGGGGTGCCTGGGTGGCTTAGGTGGTTAAGCATCTCTTAATTTTGGCTTGGGGCATGATACTGAGTTGTGAGATGGAGCCCTGAGTCCTGTTGCCTGCTCAGCATGGAGTCTGCTTGAGTTTCTTTCCTCCCTCTTATCCCCCCACCCCCGCCCCCTGCCACCCTTCCCTACACTTGTGTGTGCTCTCTCAAATAAGTAAATAAAAGAGAGAGAGAGAGAGAGAGAGAGAGAGCATGAGCAGGGGGAGGGGCAGAGAGAAGCGGACTCCCTGCCGAGGGGGGGACGCCGTGTGGAGCTCCATCCCTGAACTCTGGGATCATGACCTGAGCCAAAGGCAGATGCTTAACTGACGCCACCCAGGCGCCCCTACATAAATGAAATCTTAAAAAATATCATTTCAACTTATTTACTTAATAATAAGACCTGAATTAAGCTGAGTCAGTAGTAGTTTATAAAAAATATTTAGTTTACCAAATCATTCTTTAACGCATAATCCCTTGACAATCTTGAGTGGTAGGTGGGTTAGAAATTTTAACTCCTGTTTCACAGATGAAGACATTCTCGGAGCAATGAAGTGACTTGATCTAAAGTCCTAGAGCTGGTTAACGGTAGAGCTGTGCCTCTTGTATCTAGGACTTCTTACATGTTGAGTGATTTTTCTTGCAAGGCTCACAATCTGTTGAATTCCGATTTTATTGACTACATGAATTTTCCTCTCTTCAACTTTCAGTATTTACATTTTATGGCTTATAAATTTACTCATTTTCATTCAGCACAGGGTCTTTGCATGACCTGAAGCTCTTCACTCCAGTTTCCCCCACAGTACTTTTGTCCTGGTTATGTTTTGTTAGTGGCAGGATGGCTGGGACCGGGTTTGTCTTGATTTTTTTTATCTCAAGCCCCTTGAGAAGTTTTTGCATATTGTCTAGCTGAGTAAGTATTTATTGAATGGATGGATGGATTCTTGTATTTAGAATCTAACTGGAGATAGTTTGGAATTTTTAGCTGACTTTTTAAAATGGTGCCGGGCCTCTGAAAATCAGATATATTGTATCCTTCATTTTAGCTTTTATCTGCAGAGCTCAGGCATTATGTGCAGTTCTGCTAGTATGTATCAACTGCATTAAGCAAATATAATATGTGAACAAATTATAAGCTTCTTTTGAAAGGTTCTCCCTCTGTAACTATAAGTAAGGAAGTTTGGGAAAAGACCTTTCTTTTTCTAAATACCTAGAGATTGACCTGTTTACCAGTGTATAGCTACTAGAATTTGATAAGTCCTTCTGGAAACCTAACTGGAATTCTACCTGCAGAAGGGGAAATTAGACCTCCTTCTTATCTGATGCTTCATTAACATACATGTGTAAACAAACCAAGGAAATCAAATGATTTCACATTTTGCCTATCTCATTCTCGATCGTATTAGCAGGAAATATGTTGTTGATTTAGTGAGTAGGATAAACAAACCTCCTTTCACTCTAGTGATGATGGAAGATTCCCTTTACTTCTCTTGAGCTGGGAAATCTATTTAAAGCTCTTCAAATTTAGCTTTGTGTTTCAGGGGATATAAATTGTAGAAAGAACACTTTTTATAGAATGACCAAGAATTGGCTAAGTACAGTGGGGAGACTTTCTGCGTCAGTAAATGATGAGTTTAATACTAACTGAAGTTCTTACTTTATCCAAGTGAGAAGGCATTACCTGGGAATTTTGCCTCGACATACATTTGAACTAATAAACTGTGAATCTGAATTAAGAAAGAAAGGTAGTGGAATTACTGTGTTGTAAGTGCCACAGGGATAGGATCTTTGTTCTGCTCTTGGCTGTGTCTCCAGAGCCTAGAACACTGCCTGGCTCATAATAGCTGCTCAGTAAATATTTATTGAAGGAATAGTAAACTTATGTATTATTTATGTGTTTTAAATTTAAAAACCTGACATAAATCATTTAAGGTTATAGGCCTTTGGGAAATAAATTTAAATTGGTTGAGGCATCATTTCTGATAATTCTTGCTGTGAGAAAGTTGCATAAAGTACAATGCTGAGCACTCATTCACTCCCTGTCATTAAATTTTCTTGTAACATTTAAAAATGGATATCTGAAAAAAAATAAATAAAATGGATACATGCGAGTCTATTATTTTATAATATATTATATTATTATTATTATATATTATATTTATATATAAATTAACAGTGGTTCATTTAGTCCATCCCTTATTATTGGACATTTAAGTTGTTTGTATTTATTTATTATTTTTTTTTTTGCTGTTACAAATAATGGCTCAATGAAGGAAATTTTCTTAAGCTCTTTCTTGGGATGGCAGTTCAACACATAGCAATGTTGCAAAACAGGATCTAGGAATTTCTACTAGAAAATGAACTTGGATTGTATAACTCTGAAGGTGAGATCAGAAGCTTTAGTGATCAGACAGCTGAGTTCAGCCAGCACAAATGGTAACAATTCTTTTCTGCTTTTAAGTGTGAATAATGTATAATCATTAGTCTTTGCACAGGAAAGCTCTCTTGCAATTAGTAGTAGAGCTGCCTACCACTTGGTATTGTCTTAGCTTTTAGAGAATGAATGAGTCACTACAACTCTTTCTACCTCTTAATTATAGTTTAAAGATCATAAATGCATTTAACTCCTTTATATAGGTGAGTACACGTGTTATTTGACCTTTTCTTCCTTTCTTTGAGAGAGAGAGAGTGAGAGAGAGAGAGAGAATGAGCAGGGGAGGGGCAGAGGCAGAGAGAGAAGGCTTCCCACTGAGCAGGGAGCCTGATGCAGGGCGTGATCCCAGGACCCTGGTCATGACCTGAGCTGAAGGCAGGCACTTAATGGATTGAGCCACCCAGGCACCCCATGTTGTGTTACTTTTATTTATAATTATTTCACTTATGAATTTTATTGGAAATTTTTTGCTTTTTTATATGGAAATGTCATAAAATATTATGTTTATACAAAAAACTATGTGTAAGGTGTGTTGCATAATGGTGTCTGTACTATCTGGTCCTTCAACTTAAGTGATAGGAGAACATGATCAGTACCCTCTAGGATCGCATCTCTGCTTCTCCTCTATCCCACTATTTGTCCTGAGGAAACCAGCAGCCTCAAAATTCAGATCTAACATTCTCTTGCTTTTCTGTTAAAGTATATGTATGTATGTCCCTAAACTACTTATTGTTAATTTTATGTATTTTGGAAATTCATGTAAATGGTATCACTATGTGTGTGTGTATATGTTCATAAATTTAGTGAGTAAAGGTTTCTAGTAAAACTAAAATTCACAAATTGAATTTACATTTAAAGTTAGTGTCCTTATTCTTTGTATTAGTCATCTTTTGCAGAATAATGCTCTGTAACAAACCACTGCAAAATTCCAGTAGTGTAAAATGACACACATTTTTTTTTTTAAAGATTTTTTATTTATTTATTTGTCAGAGAGAGAGAGGGAGAGAGAGCGAGCACAGGCAGACAGAATGGCAGGCAGAGGCAGAGGGAGAAGCAGGCTCCCCGATGAGCAAGGAGCCCGATGTGGGACTCGATCCCAGGACGCTGGGATCATGACCTGAGCCGAAGGCAGCTGCTTAACCAACTGAGCCACCCAGGTGTCCCCACACATTTTTTTTTTTAGCTCATGGGTTTGGCAGTCTCTGCTAGGTGTGGCTGGGTTTGTCTATAAGCTGTGGGGTGGGTTTGGTTATGTGCTAGGTGTCTACTCATTCTAGGACCAGTGGCTATCTGGGGTGCATGGTCGGAGAGCAAGAGAACTCAGACAAGCACAGTGCTCTTAGAATCTCCAGTTAGGACTGGTGCAGTGTCAGTCCAACATGTGTATGGTCAGGTCCCCAAATCCATGAGGTGGGGAGTATATGCCCCTCCTGGGGAAGCCACAGCAAGAGCGGTGGGGGAAGGAAGACAAAGGAATAATAGACAATGTCTGCCATATCTTCCTCCTGAATAACAACATTAGAAACTTGGGTTATTTCCATTCTTATTACCTCCCTTCTAGATTACATGCTGTTGGTCAGTACTTTAACTCCTTTGTTTTTGTTTTTGTTTTGTTTTGTTTTTTTGGTAACTCCTAATTTAGAAATCATACCTCTAATATTTGTTTGCATTTAGTCATGTTTACAGTTTTTTTCACACCATTCTTTCCTGTATTTCACTCCTCTTTGGCCTCATTTTCCTACTTTGTGACTATAGTTTTGGAAGCATCCTTACCGAGGATCTGTTTACTGTATATTCCCTCGGTTGGTATCTGAAATTTTCATTATTTTGTCATTTTTCTTGAAAAGATAGTTTAGCTGAGTATATAATTATAGTTAATATTTCTTCCTCTTAGAACTTTGAAGATATTATTCTAGTGTCTTCTGGCTCCTGTTGCAGTTAATAAATCAGGTGTAAGTCTGTTGCTTTGTAAGCAATCTGTCTTTTGTTTCTGGTTGCTTTTAAGAACTCTTTGTATTTGGGGCACCTGGGTGGCTCAGTCGTTAAGCGTCTGCCTTCAGCTCAGGTCATGATCCCGGGGTTCTGGGATCAAGCCCCTCATCGGGCTCCTGGCTTGGTGGGAAGCCTGCTTCTCCCTCTCTCACTCCCCCTGCTTGTGTTCCCTCTCTCGCTGTGTCTCTCTGTCAAATAAATAAATATTAAAAAAAAAAAAAAAGAACTCTTTGTATTTGATGTTTCACAGTTTCGCAATGATATCTCTCAGGGTCAGTTTCCATTTTATTTATACTTTCTGGAATTTGCTGAACTTGAGTCTGTACATTAGCATCTTTCATCAATTCAGGAAAATTCTTAGCTGTTCTCTGTTTGCAGATTATTACTCCCTCATTCTTAATGTTCTCTTTCTAAAACTCCACTTAGATATACATATTAGATGTTTTAATTTATTTTTCATGTCCCTTGATCTTCCTTTATGTTTTTTATCTTTCTTTGTTGGATTTTGGGTAATTTTAGATCTGTCTTCCGGTTCAGGGGCATCTGGCAGGCTTAGTTGGGAGACCATGTGACTCTTGACCTGTGGATTGTGAATTTGAGCCCTGTGTTGGGTATGGAGATTCCAACAAAAATAAATAAACTTAAAAAAAAATAGTTATCAGATCTATCATCTAGTTCATTAATTCTCTGTTTAGCAGAACCTACTTTGCTGAACTTGTCTATTGAGGTTTAATTTTAGTTATCCTGTTTTTCACCTGATTCTTTTCCTAATCTGTTGCCTTCTTTTTTGCTCGTATTTTCCATTTCCTATTGTATTTTGAAACATTACTGTCCTTTCCTTTTTAACTATTTGTGATTACTTAATTCTCTTGAATCTTGCTTATGCCTGTTTTTAAAAGTTAGAGCTAATTTTTACTGTAACTCTATCTGTGGAAATGCTTGTGAGACCTGGCTTAAGAGTGCTTTCTCCCAGAAAGAATTTGTGGTTGAGGACACTGTTAAACCAGGGTGACTTGATTTCTAGGCTTGAGACTTTTATAACATGGAAGTGTATGGATTTGAACTTGAAATTTGTATGAAGTTTGATTTTGGTTACAGATCTACAGTGAATTCTCCCTTCCCCTTCCCCAAATACAAATAAACCTAGACTCAGGAGAAAATTCTCCTTCAGCCTTCCTTTGGGGCAGATTTCTTTTTTTCATAGTTTATTCTTTTTATTGAAGATGTAGTTCTTCAGGGGCAGGCTTTATATGCTTAACTGTAGTCTGACTTCCCATGTTGTACAGTGTGAAGCTTTGACTTTGTCCCATGCATGACTGTCAACACTGAAAGCCCTTCAGCATTGTCCATAGAATTTTCTGTGATAATGGAAATGTTACACATCTCTGCTAATACAGCAACCAGTAGCCACATTAGAAATCCTGTAGTATGACAAAGGAATTGAATTTGAAATTTTACATGGTGTTAATGAATTTAAATTTCAAAAGTTATGTGTGGCTAGTGGCTACAGTATTGGCCAGTGCAGCTTGGTTATTGGAGATTGTCAAATGCCTCTAAGGCCGTTGCTGGCAACCTTGCCTACTGACCATTCTCTTTTGTGCTCCTGTTCATTTTTTTGGTCTCTAAGGATTTCTCTTAGTTGCTTATGAGCTTTGCTATGCACTTAAAAGAATAAACCTTGTATTTTATAAAATATGTTTGATGTCATGTCGCAAGAGGGTTGGTTCCCAGTCCATTTGGACACGAGAATCTCGGACACAAATACCTGACAACTGTATTTTTAGTTGGAGAGGTACTTACCTTGAATGATAAAAATTGGAACGTTCACAGTAGAGTAGTGGAAGTTCTTCAAATGGAAACTGACCATGAAGTTAACAATTGTGAGGAAGGATTAAATAAATACTTCTTTGCTGTCCTTATTCTACCCAAAATTTAAAGATGCTGAAAGATAAAAGTGGAGCTGTGGCTAAAGTTTTTAAAGTCTTACATATAATCTTTACCTTCTTGGTGTGAGTAAGTATTTTACTTATACAAGAGCACTTGGATGAAGTGGTATATATATTTAATTTGGAATTATTTTGCAGATGGACGGAAAAACCCAAATGAACTTGACAGATTGTAGGGAGTGGTAGTGGTTAAGGGATAAGAAAGGACTTTGACATTCATTCATTGCTGAAAGTATTTGTTTCACTTCTGGCTCTAACAGGGCCTGTTAGGTATTTAATTGGGGGGATTTTAAAAAAAATCAAAATAATGAATCCTAGCTATTTCTTAGGTAGACAGTCCAGTACTTTATAACTGTGTGGTTGGTTTTGATGTTTATTAATAAAAAATGCCTAGATTTTTTTTTAAGTCTTTTTAAAAATTTATTTGTTAGAGAGACAGAGAGGGAGAGAGAGGGAACTCGCATGCACAAGCAGAGAAGCAGGTTCCCTGCTGAGCAGAGAGCCTGATGTGGGACTGATCCTAGGACCCTAGGATCATGACCTGAGCCAAAGGCAGACGCTTTAGCCGACTGAGCTGCCCAGGCATCTCTAAAAAAACACCTAGATTCTTTGTAATAAATTTCTGTTATTTTAGGATTTGCTTTGTGCTTTTGGGGCCATAGGTATGTTTGATTTTTTTTATTTGTATTTTTTTATTGTGGTAAAATATACATAAGATTTAACATTTTAACCTTTTTTAAGTGCCCAGTTCAGTGGTATTAAGCACATTTACATTGATGTACAACCATCACTATCCATTTCCAGAACTTTTCTCCTCTTCCCAAACTGAAATTCGGTCCCCATTAAACACCAACTCCCATTTTCCCCACCCCCAGCTTCTGGCAGTCACCATTGCACTTCCTGTCCCTGAATTTGACTTTTTGAGGTGCCTCATGTAAGTGGAATAATAGGATGTTCGTCTTACATGTGAATGGCTTATTTCACTTAGCATAATTGTTCTCAAGATTAAATTGGATTTTCTAAAATTATAATTTGTGATGAGAGTGAAAGAATGGAGAGTCCATCAGCTTGTAGTGGACATTGACATTCTTGTGTATTTCTTTCAGTAGGAGAAGTTCGTCAACAATCAAATAAGTTACTGTGAGTTTGGTCTCCTGAAAGAATATTATTAGAAACAATAGAATGTGATACCATATGTTGTGGTTCGTAATTCCGTTCAATTTAAGTTTTAACATAATTAACATAGGGACTGCTGAGCTAGTTCTAGAATAGATTATCTGGTGTTATAAAAAGCAAAAGTCCTTTCAGATCCTTTGGGAGGTTTTAACTGTCTAAAAGTATCAGAAATTATTTTTAGGTCATGTAGTGAGTTTGCTTTACTTTTAAGTAGACCCTGAGTGCCCTGTCAGGATGGGTTGGGTATCCTAAGGCCGGCTGGCCATTCATGTCTATCAAGTTTTGTCAGAAAAGTTAGAGGAGTCACTTGAAAGAACCAGGATTAGGTTAGCATGATTATAAATTCTCATGCTGAGAATGAACAGCTTGGCTCAAGTTCCTAGAAAATGAGTTTAAAGGCCAGATTTTATGGAAATACGCCAATATACCTTTTATGTGAAGCTGTGGAATTCAGAAAAATTACTTTTTACCCCCCCTCTTGGATGGTGTGAAAAACAAAGTTAGATTTTTTTTCTTTTTTGTATGTCCAGTGGGAGGGGATAGCATTTAGAGAAGGAGAAAGAGAATGCGCACATTTTATGCCATGTTCTTCTCAGCTGCCTTGTTGCTTAAAGAGTTCCCAGACTACCTGCTTTGAGAGTAGATACGAAGACCTGCATTTCAAAGCTGTGATTAGGGTAAAGAATCTTGAACCAGTGTGTTCAGTTATAAGTAATTTCAAAGTATATTTCTAAATAAGAACTACTCCATGACATTGCGCAGTCATTCCAATACATGCATTGTTGCACATTTGTAAAGTATATTCATCACTTTAGATGGTAAGGTTATCAATGCACTGTTTATGAGTTTTATTATCCTGGCATTTTTGAAGTTACTAATTTCAGTGCTAAGAAAATTCTTGATATCTTAGGAACTTCAAGTCTTGAATACATATTTGTTCAGCATTTTATGATTATGGGTAGGAGGGGCACACTTCTTAGTGCATTGTGCTTTGATGTTGCCCTTTAGGAATTTTAAATTTAAGATCGAAAACTTCAACATAAACAGGAAAAAACATCCCCAGCTAAAGAGACTCTTAGAGAGGAAGGGAACTCCTGGATCATCTACCAACGTTAACCTCCTTTGTGTATCTGTGACGTGGGATTGCCCATGTCGTCATCATTCAGCATGCTCGGGGGGTCAGCATGTCTGACCTCATAGTGCCCTGGGAGGGAAAACAGGTCTGATGCACTCTGTGAGGCACCATCAAGAGAGTGTATTTATAGTGAGAAGCTTACATCCCGTATTCTAAAACTAACATGTAGATTATATGTTGTTTTAGATTTTCTATACAACTTCTCATTTCCTTTGGGATAAGTGGGTTATCTGGAAATGAAAATCATAGTATTTACTGCATAGATAAAGAAGAAAGCTTGTGGGGTGGGGGTCAGGTGATTACGCAGCAGCGCCATGATTATATGCCATTGCTAATTACAGTCTGCGAGTCATGCTGCGCATACAGATTTTCATTTTGTAAATTTGTATTTCTCATATATGTTACATGGCATGAGTAAAGAAGTATATAGATGGGACAAGCAATATTTCTTCAAAAAATGTTACCTGAACTTTAATCGATTTCAGAATCAGAGGTCCTTAGTACTAGGCTATTTTCTTAATCGATTTAGAAGATAATCATCACTTCTTGTAGTTGCAAAAAGTAGTTTATCAGTTAGTGAAGAAAGCTATACATGAGGAAGCACAGTGCAAATTTTGTACTGAATTTTTATTTATCTGTGGAATCTTATTATTAGATCTGGGGAGGCACTTATCCATGGATACATTGAAATACAGCATTATTCTTTATGCCTCATTTTCTTTAATATGTTAATGAAATAAGGAAGATATAGTTCGTATTTATACTAATACACGGTGATGCTTTATCTTACCTTGAAGTGAAAAGAACCAAATATGAAATGTTTTATGTAGTATTTTTGAAGTGTATTTTAAGAATACTTATAGAAAATCCCTTGAAAGGAAACGTGCCCCACATAGTTGCATAGATGTAATGGCGTTGTGTGGTGAGAGAATTTTTCTATTTTGCTGCTGTTTCCAATTTTTTAAAACAATGAAACCATATTTTATAATGAGGAAAATGCCCACTATTAGAGAAGGCTTATAGGAATAACTTTGGTCGTTTTATTTTGATAGAATATATGAATTATTTATGTATAATCAAAATAGATCTAGCAGCTGTGATGTGCTAGATCTACCCGAGATGGAGTGCTTCCTTTCTAGGACTCACTTATCTGGGAAAGGGGGAAGGAATAAGATTTTAGTAAGTGAAGACCAAGGACACCTGTTAATAAGTTTCTGTGTGATAATTACTTTATACACACTATTTGCTTTTGAGATAACTTCTTACAATGGAAAAGATGAATGTTAAAGATTGATAGGTCTTTTTTTAATATTTAGATGACACCAGAGGGTTCTTTTAGAAATAGAAAATTGTCGAAATGATTATTTTCATTTCCTTTTAGAAGATTTTATTTTAAATGCTGACCTTTAGAAAAGATGATTTCTTTCTCTTTGTTTTCTGACCAGGACATGTATTCTTCTGAGAAGCTTTGGGCAGCAGATTCTGGTTTACTCTCCGATCGGGACAGCCTACAGGGACATTTCCAGTCATGAGTAAGTGTCCATCTTTGTTTAATTTCAGGGGCCTCAGGAGCATTTGTGGAGTACTCAGAAGAAAAAGTTTGTTATGGGACAGACTGGAATTATGTCACTTCAACAGAGATTGGATAATCTGGTTCAGCCAGTTGTGCACCTGTCTCTATTAGAGCAAGGAGATCCTTTCTGATGTTTCATTTATTTGGAGAAGTTAGATGTGCTGAGGAAATCTGTGTCGTTAGTTTCTTGGCTGATTTAGTTCTGTTCCCCAAAATATTCTGTTGACTAGTAATTGGAAAGGGACTTGTTAGAAATATGAAGAGGGAAAATTTAAGTTTAAGTTGACCTAATTAGCAGAGGTTTAATTGTGTGAAGCTTAATCATTGGATAACATGGGTCAGTATTGTATTTAAGAAAAAAAAAAAAAAGATGTCTTTGATAATGTCTTTGGTGGAATGAGAACAAAGTATATCCTAAAAGACTTCGCAAATTTGATACAGATTTTATGTTCTCAGTTGTAAGGGGATTGTACTCTATGTAATATTTTCTGCCATTCCGATCCACTATTTCCATGAAGAGGAGAGCTGGATTTTACTCTTTTGTATTAACTGTTTATTTTTAGAGAGTGAGGAAAGAATTAAGATTTTTATCCTAACTGTGATCATATGATAGTTTTGATGTACTTTTAAAAAAGTACAGAGTTTCTGGTTACGAGAACTTCGGAATAGAGTGAGCATTTCCTACTGGAGAATATAATGTTGGAGAGTTCAAAAATTTTCACATGTAATTCATAATGATTATATTTATCTTAATATGAATAGTTATTCTTAACATCGATTGAAATAATTAGGCTGTTTTTGACAAATGAAAATGAGGCTGTTGTTATTGTGAAATCTTTGAGTGCTTTCTTTCTTTTTTTAAACATTTTATTTATTTATTTGAGAGAGAGAGAGAGAGAGACAGTGAGAGAGAGCATGAGCGAGGAGAAGGTCAGAGGGAGAAGCAGACTCCCCGTGGAGCTGGGAGCCCGATGCGGGACTCGATCCCGGGACTCCAGGATCATGACCTGAGCTGAAGGCAGTTGCTTAACCAACTGAGCCACCCAGGCGCCCCCTTTGAGTGCTTTCTGCTAAGAATAATATTGCAAGAAGTGAGCTCTGATTTTTGAGACTTTTCAGTGGGCTACTTTGTCAGTGGTGTGCTTTGAATAAACCAGGATAGTTGCTAGATGAGTTCAAATACAGATTAGAGGAGAAGCAGCTTTTGATATTTCCACTCCATTCATACGAAATTTTGTCAGAACGTTTGTCTACCAGAGTGCCAGCTCATAGTAAAGATGGAAATAGGAGTTTATGAAAACTAAGAAATGTCAGGCATTTTAACTTAAAAATGCTTACTGCATTTTGGGAACTTTTCATTTTACTTTGTAATCTTAGTGTTCAGTTAGCATCACCATTACAGAGTTCTTTGAGGCCAGGTACACTCTGTCTTTCATTTTTGAATCTCAGAGTCTAACAGTGTCCTGTACGCCACTGCCCCTAAAAATTCAAAGCCCTGTGTGGACAAGGGCAGAGGTGAGGGATAGTTCGTTAGGTGAATAATAATAAATTGTCTGAACCTTGTGCAAGTTTTTACTTGTAAACACAATGGCTGTATTTCATTTGTAAGATTTTTGTCTTTTTTTGTATCCATTAGTTCTTTTCTCGTTTCTGCTTGTTTTTATTTAAAAAATTTGGTTCTTTTATTAGTCTTTTATCTCTTTGTGGATCTTTATGTGCTTATTTTGAAGTCTTTTTCAGATCACTTGATTATTTTTTGTTTTGTCTCCAGTGAATTTATATTGTGGTTGTTGATGCAGTTGGAGTTTTCATCATGTTCTGCAATTTTGCAGGCTCATTCTGATGAAAATTCTTTCTCTTTCTCCTACGTCTTTGTCTTTTTGTGATTTTCCCTGCTGGTCTGGCAGCTTTGCAGTTGTCTCTGCCTGCCTTTGGAGTTCCCAGATCAGAATCAGGTCTTGTGTTAGTGGATCAGAGCACCAGCCCCGTGGTGATGCTGGTGATATCACAGATTCTCTCACCGAGTCAGCTGGCATTAGGTCAGCAGCTTCCTCAGCGGTGGCTTCAGCACGCTTAGCAAAAAAGCCTCCAGTCCAGTTTCGTAATCCAGGACGAGTGCCACCCCTGCCCCTGGTTTTAGGCAAGGAGCCTGGTTACTGACCCTGCTTCACACGGAACTCCTTAATGTACAGTTACCCCATGGGATTTACTTCCTGCTGCCTTTTCCTGCTTTGGGGCCTCACACTTGGTGTTCCTGTTAGATTTCTGATCGAGAGATGTTGAACATGTTTAGGGGCATAGGTAGGTCATTTTAGTGACTTGTTTTTTATGTTTTATCTGGTTACTTCTCTGCTTGTTGTGAAGACCGGAGAGTCATAAAGAATGAACATATAATTGGAAGTTTATAACCATAAAGTTCAAACTTCTTACTTTGCGTTGAAGATTAAAAACCCCCAGCCAGTTTCTGCTTAGTTCCCTAGCTCCTAGGGTTCCTCTTTGTTATCCTTGCGTCACATTTCCTTGCTAGTCGAGCCCCATCATGCTTCCTCCCTGTAGCACCCTGCTTGCCTCACTCTAGTTCCTGTCCTGCTCTTTAAAATCACACGGTTGTTCATTCTTATTTTCATGTAATGTAAGATCCTTGAGGCCAAAGATTTTTATTACTAGCGTGAAACACTTTTCCTGGCACTTAATAGGTGCTCAATAAATAATGCATGGCTTTGGGTGTTCCTAAGTAACATCCTTTAGTATGGGGTAGCTATTCCATGTGTTATTATCTTTAGGTGAAATTTAAGGTGATCCCATGTGAAGGGAGATTGAGGGCTGGGGTGAGGGGAGAGAGAGAGAGGGAGAGAGAGAGAGAGAGAGAGAGTGTATGTGTGTGTGTGTGTGTGCGTGCTTGTGTGTGTGGAGTGTGGCATAGGATAGAGTGTTGTGAGGAAGTGGGACAGTGTGAGAAAGGCATGAAGGCATAACTATGCGTGGTTGAGCATTTGGGAGCATAGAAATGAGAATGACGTAGAGACAGGAAGAGAGAAAGCTGGAGGAGGTGCAGTCAGGGTCTGGGGCAGGGACGTTCCAGAAGTTCGCACTTCACCCTGCAGGGCTTAAGGAGCTGTTGAAGGATTTCAGTTAGGGGAGCAACTGAAGATTTCATTATGGCAAAATTACTCTGAGAAATAGACATTTTTGTTAGATATAAGTTAAAAAGATTGGTCATAGGCCCTATTTGCCTTCTAGCTTTTTTCTTAGTTTTCAGCCCATTTTAGACTTTCTTTGAAGTAGGCTGTGAGTTTCTTATTCTTGCCAATGTGATGGCTTTCTGTACTGACAGAAGTCATTCTTGAGTAGACCACTGTGACCATAGGTTAGGGAGTGTTACAGTGTCTGTGTTAAGATGTAGTTTTTAGGGGGTTGTAAGTTTTCAAAAAGGTAGAAACTGAATATACCAGAGTTTTGGTTTTTGAAAAAAAAATAGTGAAGAATCATAGTACAGGTTAAAAAATAGGAAGATACATCTTTCAAGTCTAGATAGGATTTCCAAACCTGCATCTGGGTGAGAATGATGGATAACTAAAGTTTGGGGGTTTTTTTGTTTGTTTGTTTGTTTGTTTGTTTGTTTTCTTCAGTATTTCTTTAGAGATTAAAAGAAAGGTTAATACTTGTTATGTCTGGGTGGGTTTTTCTCAGAAGCATTTCCTAGCTCTTTCTGTGTCATGAACTGTGTGGTGGAAGTTGTCCTGCATGCGGGTAAGCTGATGGAGCTGTGCGGGGCTCCGAGGCCGTGGGCTCTGCCCGCTCAGACCAGGCTGCTGCTTGTGCCCAACTGTCCTATAAGCGGCAGGGATCCCTTCTCTGCACACCTGGGCACCCTGGGCACACCTGGGCACACCTGGGCACCCTGGTTGGGATGCCCCAGCTAAACCCTAGAGAACTGCTTAAATGTTTTAAAATGTTTTTCAGCTTTTGCTCTAGATTTTTATATATTCTGCCCTATTTTGAGGCAAGATATTTATCTGGTGGAAAAATGTATTATGTGTGTGCTATGAGTTGTGCATTTCATTGTGGATTGTTGACTATTACAATCCACAAAAAGCCTTTTGATTTTTAGTGATTAAATTGTTTTTGTTTTTCTGTATTTGCATATGTTGCAATGTTAAACACTTGTCAATGTTTTTTTTTTCTTCAAAATTTTGTTTTATCAGGTGGTGCCCAAGATGAAGTATTTATCTGAAAGTTGTTATATTTAAACTGCGCTATAATTTGAAATGGACCTCTTAGATCTTTAATGGAAATTGTAACAACAGGAGTTGTTACATAGCATTGTACAACAGTTTCCAGATGATTATTTTGGTGGAACAGGTTAAACAAAAACAAGCCAAAAAAACACACCAAAACCCAAAAATGGTTATTTAGGGTACTATTTAATTTTATTTTAACATCTTTTAACTTGAAAAAATAAAGTTTATCTGCTCTACTATTTGTAAATTTTATCTTACATACTGTATTTCATTTCCTTCAGGAAACTTTGGTTCTGTAAGTAATAAGGACATATTTTCTAAGAGAGGACTTCTGTGTCAAGTTTCTTCTGACTTGGCAATCCAGGAGTGAATCTTGCACTGGAGTGTTTGATCCGCCCTTTGGTCTAAATAAAGGAGTCAGTTTTTTGAGGTCACTTCTGAATATGAAACATTTCTCATTTAAGTGAGGAAAAAGTAATGGCGGTGAATAATTTGGGCTGTAATCTATTTGTGGCTTTCTAATAGAGTAGGAACAAATACCTTCATTCTGCAGAGCAGTACACTGAAAGTTCATGCTGAAGTGAGAACAATTTAATATTTGTTAGAATAGATAATGTTATAAGTAAGTGATAGATTACTAAGTCCTTCGGTGGTGGCATAAGGATTCTTCTGAGTCTTACTAATGGAACGAATAATATAAGGCTTTCCCTAAGTACTGGCTAAAATTTCTGTGTAGGATAATTATGTAGATATATATCTTGTTTTATGGAAGAGCTGTGTACCTTACAAGTTGGGTAGAGGTTACAGAAAAGAAAACTTACGTTGAATTATGTTTTGAATACTGGGGCATTTGCATTTAACAGACTCTTGAAAGAAATCCCTTTGTAAAGTGTACATATCTGTTTGTTATATTAAGACATTTATGCTTGATAAGTTTGAATTTTGGAAGATAAAATTTTAAATGTTAACTAAAGTGAATATATACTTGATCCTTGAATAACACAGTTTTGAACAGTGCCAGTCCTCTTGTATCATGGAAGTTTTGGATGAGTACGATATAGGATGGTATGGTGACGTATGGTAGGTAGGCCTGTGGAGAGCATAGCACACGGAGTTAGAGCTGTCTGACCCTTGTATGGTACACTTGAAACTAATGTAACAGTGTGTGGTGACTCTACTTAAAGAAATACAGCATAGTACTCTAAATGTCTTTTCCTCCTGATTTTCATAATAGTTTCATCTCTCTAGCCTACTTTATTGCAGGAATACAGCATGCGGGACCTCTGAGGAAGTATATGTTAATCAATTCTGTATCTGTAAGGCTTCTCCTCCAGAGTACTTAACTATTAGTAGTTAAGTTTTGGGGGACTCAGAAGTTAAAGGCAGATTTTCAAACTGTGTCAGGGTTCGGTGCCCTTAACTCCCGCCTTGTTCAAGGGTCAAGTGTATAATCAGAATTTTCATGGTGGGGGTGGGGATTTGGAAGTGTATGGAGACTTTCTGGTTGTCATAGTTACTGGGGAGACCTGCTGGCATTTAGTCGGCAGGGCCAGGTACAGTGTATACCAGTCTGTGTTGAGAAACAGCCTGTGTCTAACCCATCAGAGCCGTGGCGCGGTACACTGTAGGTGCGGTGGTGAAGAATGCCAACAAAAATTGCTTCTCAGATAATTTATTTGATCAGTTTCTTAGTTTAAGGCACTTCACTGTGTTAGTACTGACTATTGAAAATCAGGGGCGCCTGGGTGGCTCAGTGGGTTAAGCCGCTGCCTTCGGCTCGGGTCATGATCTCAGGGTCCTGGGATCGAGTCCCACATTGGGCTCTCTGCTCAGCAAGAAGCCTGCTTCCCTCTCTCTCTCTCTCTCTGCCTTCCTCTCCATCTACTTGTGATCTCTCTCTGTCAAATAAA
The DNA here is from genome assembly GCF_902655055.1 of Lutra lutra. Taxonomy (NCBI): domain Eukaryota; kingdom Metazoa; phylum Chordata; class Mammalia; order Carnivora; family Mustelidae; genus Lutra; species Lutra lutra. Next base: position 10,437,282 of record NC_062285.1, on the reverse strand, counting down.
TAATTAAAATCTTTAAAAAAAAAAGAAAATCAAATAAACTTTACTTTTAGCTAATTTATCATCTTTTTGACCACTTGCTGCAAAAAAATGAGTAATTCTTAGTTTGATAACTGTGGGAAATTTAACATGATTTTAATGTAGTATTTCTTATAGAGTGTATTCAATAATAGCATTCAAATATAAGTATAGTATTAAGTTTTTATTGTGAGATGATTTGCATCATCTTGTGTCTTCTTGTTTTGATATGTTTTCAAACTGTAACAAGAAAAGTTGTAAAATTTTAGAACCCAAATTCTTCATATATCTTTTATCCAGTGTACCGATTGTTCACACTTTGTCCATTTAATTCTTTTTTTTTTTTTTTAAGGTTTTATTTATTTGACAGAGAGAGATCACAAGTAGGCAGAGAGGCAGGCAGAGAGAGAGAGGAGGAAGCAGGCTCCCTGCCAAGTAGAGAGCCCAATGCGGGACTCTATCCCAGGACCCTGAGATCATGACTTGAGCCGAAGGCGGAGGCTTAACTCACTGAGCCACCCAGGCGCCCCATGTCCCTTTAATTCTTTCCTGGTCTCCCTTTTTCTTCCTCTCTGTGTCACACACACTCACACATTTACATATATATAAAACAAATTGGTTTGTAGTTTACAGAACATTTTCTATGAAAATTTAGTTTTCTTTTTATCAAAAGTCATTTAAATTTGTAGCATAAATGTCACTTACTGTACTATTACAATATAATCTCAGTAAAGCTTCTAAATTACTTTTCCTAGCTAAATCTTAAAATTTCAAATCATTGACCTGCTGTTGTTTAAAAATGACATTATTTACATAGGTTTTGTAAGTCTGTCATTAACATTTTTGTTTTAAGCTGCAATATATTACATAATATAGATAGACTTGGTATCTAAATTAACTTTAATTAAAATTCTTTAGTATAATACAAACTAGTGCACTCCAGCCTCTTTATAATAGTTTTAAGATACTCTGTTCTTTTTTTTTTTTTTTTTTTTTTTTTTGACAGAGACATGGTGCTAGAGAGAACACAAGCAGAGGGAGTGGGAGAGGGAGAAGCAGGCTTCCCTCGGAATAGGGATCCCAGTGCGGGGCCCAATCCCAGGATGCTGGGATCATGCCCTGAGCCGAAGGCAGATGCTTAACAACTGAGCCACTCCGGCACCCCAAGATACTCTGTTCTTAAGAGAAATTCTTTAAAATCCCATTTTGAGAGAGTAAGTTTTCCAGTAACAGTCTTCTTTAAGGGTCCCAGAGACCTGGATTGGCTTTGCTGTTAACTAGCCATGTTAGGTATGGTCATTGGCTTGACCTCTTTAATGTGCCTCCACTCTCCGCCCCACTCCCCCCACACCTCCTGCTGCACCCTTACCCATTTTCTTGTTTTAAATATGGGGACTGGCCTACATTGTCTGGAAGCCTTCTAGTTCTAAAATTAGGATAATATCGGAACACACGGCAGGGATGTCCGTTATCACCACTGCTATTCAACATAGTACTAGAAGTCCTAGCCTCAGCAATCAGACAACAAAAGGAAATTAAGGCATCCAAATCGCAAAGAAGAAGTCAAACTATCACTCTTCGCAGATGATATGAGACTATATGTGGAAAACCAAAAGACTCCACTCCAAAACTGCTAGAACTTGTACAGGAATTCAGTAAAGTGTCAGGATATAAAATCAATGCACAGAAATCAGTTGCATTCTCTAACACCAACAACAAGACAGAAGAAAGAGAAATTAAGGAGTCCATCCCATTTACAATTGCACCCAAAACTATAAGATACCTAGGAATAAACCTAACCAAAGAGACTAAGAATCTATACACAGAAAACTATAAAGTACTCATGAAAGAAATTGAGGAAGACACAAAGAAATGGAAAAATGTTCCATGCTCCTGGATTGGAAGAATAAATATTGTGAAAATGTCTATGCTACCTAAAGCAATCTACACATTTAATGCAATTCCTATCAAAGTATCATCCATTTTTTTCAAAGAAATGGAACAAATAATCCTAAAATGTATATGGAACCAGAAAAGACCTCGAATAGCCAAAGGAATATTGAAAAAGAAAGCCAAAGTTGGTGGCATCACAATTCTGGACTTCAAGCTCTATTACAAAGCTGTCATCATCAAGACAGCATGGTACTGGCACAAAAACAGACACATAGATCAATGGAACAGAATAGAGAGCCCAGAAATGGACCCTCAACTCTATGGTCAACTCATCTTCGACAAAGCAGGAAAGAATGTCCAATGGAAAAAAGACAGCCTCTTCAATAAATGGTGTTGGGAAAATTGGACAGCCACATGCAGAAAAATGAAATTGGATCATTTCCTTACACCACACACAAAAATAGACTCAAAATGGATGAAGGATCTCATGTGAGAAAGGAATCCATCAAAATCCTCGAGGAGAACACAGGCAGCAACCTCTTCGACGTCAGCCGCAGCAACATCTTCCTAGGAACATCCCCAAAGGCAAGGGAAGCAAGGGCAAAAATGAACTTTTGGGATTTTATCAAGATCAAAAGCTTTTGCACAGCAAAGGAAACAGTGAACAAAACCAAAAGACAACTGACAGAATGGGAGAAGATATTTGCAAATGACATATCAGATAAAGGCTAGTGTCCAAAATCTATAAAGAACTTAGCAAACTCAACACCCAAAGAACAAATAATCCAATCAAGAATGGGCAGGGGACATGAACAGACATTTCTGCAAAGAAGACATCCAGATGGCCAACAGACACATGACAAAGTGCTCCATATCACTCGGCATCAGGGAAATACAAATCAAAACCACCATGAGATATCACCTCACACCAGTCAGAATGGCTAAAATGAACAAGTCAGGAAATGACAGATGCTGGCGAGGATGCGGAGAAAGGGGAACCCTCCTACACTGTTGGTGGGAATGCAAGCTGGTGCAACCACTCTGGAAAACAGCATGGAGGTTCCTCAAAATGTTGAAAATAGAACTACCCTATGACCCAGCAATTGCACTGCTGGGTATTTACCCTAAAGATACAAACGTAGTGATCCGAAGGGGCACGTGCACCCGAATGTTTATAGCAGCAATGTCTACAATAGCCAAACTATGGAAAGAACCTAGATGTCCATCAACAGACGAATGGATAAAGAAGAGTGGTATATATACACAATGGAATACTATGCAGCCATCAAAAGAAATGAAATCTTGCCATTTGCGACGACGTGGATGGAACTAGAGGGTATCATGCTTAGCGAAATAAGTCAATCGGAGAAAGACAACTATCATATGATCTCCCTGATATGAGGGAGAGGAGATGCAACATGGGGGGTTGAGGGGGTAGGAGAAGAATAAATGTAACAAGATGGGATTGGGAGGGAGACAAACCATAAGTGACTCTTAATCTCACAAAACAAACTGAGGGTTGATGGGGGGAGGGGGGTTGGGAGGGGGAGTGGGGGTATGGATATTGGGGAGGGTATGTGCTATGGTGAGTGCTGTGAAGTGTGTAAACCTGGCGATTCGCAGACCTGTACCCCTGGGGATAAAAATATATGTTTATTAAAAATAAAATTAAAAAAAAATTTATGATAATGTCTGTGAGATAATTTTCATTTCTAATTTTGCCTCGTAGAACACAGGCTATTGAATGAAACGAGAAATGCCTCTGTTAGACTAAATTAAGAAAACTTAAACATGCAGTTTTCAGGGTTTGGGGGCCTACATCTGTTGCTCCTTGTTGTCCTAGTGACTTTCAGAGGCACCTTGTTCCAACTGTTCTTCCTGCACATGTTCTCTGTTCTTCCTGCTTATTCTCTAGGCAAGTAGAGATGGAGCAGAATATTTATTTAAAATTAATGCTCTTAAATATTCATCATGTTATCTCTTTCATTAATTTCAGAAAATATTTTGATTTATACGGCTTATACTTGAATGTGTAATTAGAACTGATGTACTGGCTTAAAATTTTCCATTTCTCTTTTACATTAACTTCTCTAAAAATGAATTTCTGTATGAAAATATTATCTAATGACTTTGGTATTTCTCATTTATTGAAAGACATAGTGGAAAGCACAACTTAGTAAGTGATTTTTTGTTTTTTTTTGTATAGTTTATACAAATTCAACAAAGGTAAAAGCACATAAGGGAAGGTCTAGGGAAAAACACATTACAACAATGGCACTGAGGAAGGCATAACTTTACGCTAGGAAATAGCTGTGTTACAAACCTTAAATGAGAACTCCACTCACTTCAAAGGAGAGGAAAAAAGAAAAGAAAGGCTGTGTTGGATCATTTCTTCTACTTTTTGACTCACTGTATAAATTAGATTTGTGTAGAGGACAAGAGCTCATGCTGGTGCAGAACTCTCCTGAGTGCAAAGGCTGAAGTCTGAATTGAAAAATTTTGAGACATAAGTGAATTTTATGCAGAGGAGACTTGGCAAAGTGTCTTACTTCAACTATAACTAACATAAGTAAGTGATACGTATTATATGGTCTGGCTAATAAATCTACATATATTAATATTCAGTGTTTTTTTTTTTTTAAATAGAATCTGGACAGCTATATATTACACTTTTTTGCCTTAAACATAAGTAGATGTTTTCTGGTAAGGGAATTTGAACCTGTCAGCTTGTATGATGGATGTCATTATATAATTTTTTCCTCCTTTCCCAGAAGTGTGGAATTGATATTTCCAAGCCTGTATCTTTCTCCCTCAAAACTGATCTAAAATAGTGTTTTGATATTCTATTCTTTTTTTCTTTTTTGGAGATGGACAAGGTGACTATGAAAATAATTCTTTCTAGCTTCTCATTAAAGCTGTTGGTTAGAAGGGGTCAGGAATAGAATGAAAACATCTTCCCTATTCTTCCCCTAGCCCAGTTTCCTTCTCCTACTTTGAGCACTGAGTCATAGGTTAGTTATTAAATTCGTGTTCAGAGATAGTGGTCATGTGTAGGCAGTTGATTGTAGAGTGCTATTTTTTGCCCTGAATTCAGAAGCTGACTTCTGCTGGCATTACCTAGGTACCCTGGAGTCGAACTAGTTTTCTTTCCCACTCACTCGTTCAGAGCATTCAGGTGTTCAACTTCAAACAGTGAAACATGGAAAGATTTCAGTAAGACACTGATGTACACTCATGTTTCATTTGTATTGAATTGTAGAGCATTTGGAGTCACAATGTCTTTTAAAAAAATACAGTTGCCTATTGAAGATTCTAGAAGAATGGGATAGAAATGGAAGTTACAGGACATGTTAGTAAGGGTTTTGACAATCAGTCTCCAGTGAAGTGCTGTGTTTGATGTCTTCACTGGTTAACCTTGTTATGTTCTAATGCAAAGTAAAGTAGAATATGGTCGATTGATTCTAATCTAAAAGAAATTTGAGAATGCACACATGTATACACACTTTAAGTTTTTATATAAATTCATAGTAGTTGGTCTTGTGTATTTTCTTTAGATAATAACTTTTTGTCATTTTCTTTATGTATTGTGTAGATCTAATGAGGTGGGATGTGTTCTAGATTAGGAAAGGAGGGGCTGGGTCTTACCAGTGTGGGAAGAACATTGCAAATTTGTTTACTCATGACAATTTTGGTACCACAGAATTTGAATTTGATTTTCAAACCAGCTTGAATTTGTTGTTTTAACTTTTATCAACATAACTTTATATGCCAAATGATTGATTGATACTATTAAAATATGATCACTAAAATGTATTTCGTAGGCACGCTTTGTTATAAAAAATGTTTCTGATGGTAGAAATTACCTAGATGCTATTTAAAAGAAGGTTTCTTTACTGCTAAGTAAGGGGAAGTCTTCCTTGTCACAGAATCTCCTGAGGAAAGATGCTTCTTCAGTGTCATGGTCTTGGTCCAGGTTACCTCGTATAGAGTCAGCAGGGCCATTTTGATTTTCTTGTTTTTACTCAAATCAGCCTTAGACCTTTTATGGGAACTTTGTACTTACATGTACCTATGGGTGTATGTACTGATACATATGGGGAACATTGCCCAGAACAGGAGAATCACCCCACTCCAACTTTTTAGGTACCCAAACTGACTGTTAAGAGGAACTTGGGTCTCAGATCATTTCTTAGTAGAGGTAACTCTGTAGTTAAAAATATTACTTTAGGGGCACCTGGGTGGCTCAGTGGGTTAAGCCGCTGTCTTCGGCTTGGGTCATGGTCCCGGGGTCCTGGGATCGAGCCCCGCATCGGGCTCTCTGTTCAGCAGGGAGCCTGCTTCCCTTCCTCTCTCTCTGCCTGCCTCTCTGCCTGCTTGTGATCTCTCTCTGTCAAATAAATAAATAAAAATCTTTATAAAAAAATTACTTTAAAATGTTTGATATGTGGGGCGCCTGGGTGGCTCGGTGGGTTGAGCCTCTCTCTGCCTTTGGCTTGGGTCATTGTCTCAGGGTCCTGGGATTGAGCCCCGCATTGGGCTCTCTGCTCGGCGGGGAGCCTGCTTCCCGCCCCCATCCACCTGCCTCTCTGTCAAATTAAAAAAAAAAAAATCTTTAAAAAATAATAAAATAAAATGTTTGATTTGTATTACAAAGGTGAAGTCATTATTGTCTTTCCCCCTAAAATGTGCTGTAAAAATTGTTAGCCATCAGAGGTTTTCATCTAACTGGAGAGATGTGCTTTTCTAACTCAGTGCTGAACTGCATTCTGATGGAAAATGACAATGTTGAGATCTGCAAAGTTTTCCTTCTTATTTCTTCCTTTGATTAGTGTGTATCTTTTTAGCATGTGAAATTCTGCCTCTCTTTCCCAACCAGTGCAGCTTAATTTTTTTTAATAGGATTAATTCTTTATTTTTTTGTATTTCTGAAAATATATTAAAAAAATTTCATATATACAAAAAATTATTTTGTAACTATTTGAAGTAGGTTGTATGTATCACACTCCTCTACGCATTTGTCCTTCAGTGTGTAGCTTTGAAGAACAAGGACGTTCTTTTCCGTAACCACAGTAAAATGACTACATAGGTGAATTATGTTTATCTAGTCTATAGTCCTGTTGTTGTTCAATTTCCCAACAGTGTCCTGGAGAGCAGATTTGCTGCCAGTGCAGGGCCCATCTGGGTGTTACCCACCAGCTTCATTCCCTTGTCGGCCCTCTGTAGTCTCCTTGAACCTGGGACAGTCCCTCAGGAATTCTTAATCTTTCACAATACTGGTGTTTAGAGTAGCCCTCAGGTGAGGGTTGTCTGGGGTGGTGGGGTTCCTCTAATGAATGGGGTCTTTCCTAACGTGTGTGATGGTTTGGAGGCATTCCTTCAGGAAGCTTGTCTGGAAGAGAAAGGAAGATGGCATGGTGATCTCTCCGCTTTTTTCCATTTAGCTCTTTAACAGAAAAATTTCCCATTTCTTCCTTAGTTGAAATAGGATTCATAATGTTGCATAAGAATGGGATTTATTGTCTGCTTTACTAGTTTGTTTTGCTTTTATTATGAAGGCTTGAGAAAAAGGTGGTGAGATATTTTCTAGAATATGAGATTGACCCAGAAAGGGGACAACATTCAACTTTTATTGAGAGAAGTTTCTTTCTGTACAATTCCCATTTTGAATTATGTTGACAAAATCTCAAGATGCTGTCGAACAAATACTTTGAAGGTAAAAGGTGTAGTAATATTGAATTTGCTTTGTAGCAATAAACAGCAGAAGCTCTTTATCACTTGAGATCACTTCTCTAAGGATTAGCTTTTCTTATAACTTGGTGCCTCTTTGTCTTTGTCCTAATAAATTTTCCTCAGCTAAAAATAGAATAAATGAACATATCAAGACTGATTCTCATTAGGTTTTAGAGATTTATGGGTTATATTAGATTTTAATGTGAAATGTCAGGATAGTTACCATCTATAGTTACGACTCTTAAAAGTTTAATAATTGCAGGGAATAGTGAAAGTTGGAAAATTTGGAATATTGCAGAGTATAAGAGATTTAAATCTTGCTTTTTCGACAACTTGGAGACACATGATGCTGTAAATTGATTTCTTAAAAGAAGAGTCATGGTGTTTAAATCTGATTTTTAAGACAAATTTTAAGGAAGGGAATATATGATTTTGAATAAATAATATCTTTTAGTATTAACAGATACGAATGAGCATCTCCAGGTGTACTGCTGCAGGGTTGGTCTTTGGGGATACAGACGAGAACAAGACAAACGTGGTTGGTGGCCTCTAGAGCACAGAACTGGTGGGGAAGACGAGTAATGCACAAGTAGCATGGTATGATTAGTATGAAAAGAGGAATGCAGGAATCTGGGACTGCAAGGGAACCTATCTGCAGGAAGGGCCGGAAGACCACTGTTAGGAAATCACATTCCAGCCGAGGTCTGGCTAAATGAAGAGGAGGAGGGAGAGATTTTGTTTTGTCTTGTTTTTTTTTGTTTTTTTTTTTTAAAGATTTTTTATTTATTTATTTGACAGAGAGAGATCACAAGTAGACGGAGAGGCAGGCAGAGAGAGAGAGAGAGGGAAGCAGGCTTCCTGCTGAGCAGAGAGCCCGATGTGGGACTCGATCCCAGGACCTGAGCCGAAGGCAGCGGCTTAACCCACTGAGCCACCCAGGCGCCCCTGTTTTGTCTTGTTTTTTAAAGATTTATGTATTTATTTATTTGAGAGAAAGAGCATGATCCTGCATGCATTGGGGGAGGGGCAGAGGGAGAGACTCTTTCAAGCAGACTCCGAGCTGAGCACAGAGCCTATGTGGAGCTTGATCTTCCATAACCCCACCCCCCTCTTCCTTCCCCACTTCCCCCAGCAACCCTCAGTTTGTTTTGTGAGATTAAGAGTCTCTTATGGTTTGTCTCCCTCCCGATCCCACTTGTTTCATTTATTCTTTTCCTACCCCCCAAACCCCCCATGTTGCATCTCCACTTCCTCATATCAGGGAGATCATATGATAGTTGTCTTTCTCCGATTGACTTATTTCACTCAGCATAATACCCTCTAGTTCCATCCACGTTGTCGCAAAGGGCAAGATTTCATTTCTTTTGATGGCTGTGTAGTATTCCAGTGTGTGTGTGTGTGTGTGTGTGTGTGTGTGTGTGTGTGTGTGTATACCACGTCGTCTTTATCCATTTTTCTGTTGATGGACATCTAGGTTCTTTCCATAGTTTGGCTATTGTGGACATTGCTGCTATAAACATTCGGGTGCACGTGCCCCTTCGGATCACTACGTTTGTATCTTTAGGGTAAATACCCAGTAGTGCAATTGCTGGGTCATAGGGTAGCTCTATTTTCAGGGACCTATGAGATCTTGACCTGAGCTGAAACCAAGAGTCCATGCTTATCCTACTGAGCCACCCAGGTGCCCTGGGAGAGGGTTCTGAATAGAGGGAACAGAGTGCGTGAAGACCTGGAGTTGAGAGGTTGAGATTAAGTTTAGGAAATGAAGGAGAATTTAGAATTGGTAGAATTAAGTAGTGGGAGGAGATTAAGTTTGTAATTTTAGTTTAGATAAACACCACAATGTTGCCTCCATTCACCTGATGTCACTGAAACTAATCTGTTTCCTTCATCTTTACAGTCCCCTTTTCCTGTTGTTTTTAAAGTATAATCACGACAATAAAGTAAATGCATTTTGGAGATAGGGAGAAAAAAATATTGTAACCCCCGCCCCGTACATGAAAGCAGCCTTTTGCTTTTTTGCATATGACCCTGTGGTCTTATCCAGATAATATGTGTGTGTGTGTGTGTGCGCGTGCGTGTGTGTATTTTTAAGATTGATTGATTTATTAGGAAGAGAGTGGAGGGAGGGGCAGAGATAAAGAATCCTTAAGCAGGACCCCCCCCGCCCCCCCGAGCATGGAACCTGAAATGTGACTGGATCTCATGACCTCAAGATCATGGCCTGAGCGAAACTGAGAGTCAGATGCTCAACTGACGGAGCCACCCAGGTGCCCCCAATACTATATATTTTTATATAATTGGATTCATAATGTATATACAATTTTATATTTGGATTTCTGACATTGAGTTGTATTTAGACAGTTCTCCTATTTCTATAATTGTTTTTCATTATTCAAATTCCTAATTATCATATTCATTAAACATAATGATGCATGGTAACTTACTTAACTGTTTCCCTATTGTTTGGTTATTTAGGATGCTTCAGTTTTTAAAAAATTTTGCACAATGAGTATCACTGGTGAATTTGCCCCTTTTCTTAATAAAACAAACTAGAGCGAATTCCTTAGGCTAGATTTACAGTACTGACATGTTTTTGCCTATGTTTGCCTGTCTCTCTTAAAAGACTGTGCTAATTTACAGTTACTGTGGTAATTGGTATCCAAGGATATATTTCACTATGACTAGTTTAGTAGGCTCAAAATGGCATTAAAAGTTGCTTTTAGTTGCATATATTTGATTTTTAGACAGGATAACTTTTTTGTCTAAATTGTAAAATACATATAACATAAAATTTACCATCCTAACTGTTTTTAAGTGTACGGTTCAGTAGTGTTAAGTATATTTACATCGTTGTGCAGCCAGTGTCCAGAACCCTTTTTATCGTGAAAACCTGACACTCTGTGCTTATTAAAGAACTTACTAAGCAACTTCCGATTTCCCTTCTTCCATCCCTTGGCACCCACCATTCATCCTACTTTCTGTCTCCATGAATTTGATTACTCGAGATACCTCATGTAAATGGGATCAGACAGTATTTGTCCTTCTGTGACTGTCTCATTTCACACAGTGTAATGTCCGCATAGTTCACCCATGTTGTAGCAGGCGCCAAAATTTCCTCCCTTTTAAAGACTGAATAACTATTTCGTTGTTTGGATTACCCCATTTTGGTAATGGACAAGTTGGTCTGCTTCCACCTTTTGGCTATTACGAGCAATGCTCCTATGAGCATAGGTGTACAAATGTCTCTTTGAGGCTCACCTTTCTTTTGAGTATATACCCAGTTCATTTGAGTGTATACCCAGAAGTGGAATTGCTGAATCATCTGGTAATTCTGTGTTTAATGTTTTGAGGAACTGCATATGGTTTTCCATAGTGGCGGCGCCATTTGACATTGCACAAGTGTTCCAATTTCTCCACATCCTGGCCAACTCTGTTGTTTTCTGTTTTTTTGATAGCCGCCATCCTAATGGGTGTTGAGGTGCTATCTCATTCTTAGGATAACTTTTTTCACGTGTTCACTGTTTACATTTTTTTCTTGTATCATATCCTTTTAAAATAGACCTTTCTACCAGATGCTTATGGGAAAATCAGATTTTTAACTCTGGATGATGCTTTTGTATCTCCAAAAATGTATTATGAAGCAATATAGTTTTTTAATACGTGCATTGGAACTTTATATGTTTCTTTGGGGACATGGGTCATTTTGTGATGGTTAGCAGAGAGACACAATGCATAGTATACAGAAAAGTCAGAGAGGAAAAAGGTTTCATCAAGGAAGGAAGAGTAGAGAGTAATAAGTACCAAAGATCAGTTTTGCCTGATCTATTGTTCTGTCAGGGACTCTGTTGGTGGTCTTACTTCCTGTTAAAATTAATGTATTATGGCGAATTTTAGATTCTGTATAGTGGAAACTCCAGAAAGATCTTTTTGAATGTTAGAGGGACTTCTGTGTTTAAATACACAAAACACTTTGGTAAATTCTGTGGAAATTCCTATGTCTTTATATTTTTTTATACATATGTGTGTATGCATATGGACATTTGATCTTTGATGTTATATTGAATTATTCATCTAGATTGAATTATGATTTATTCTAAGACGACTGCTTTTCAGTATGTGTTTTTTATGGTAATGAATTTTTAAGAGCTAATAATGTTATTTGACAGCTTTGTTAGAATCTGGGGTAGGTCAGATTGTTTGGTGTGTTTGAGTTCTTGATTTTGAAATAAAGTCATATTTAAATTTCTTCATTATGCCTAGAAAGCCTCTTTACTTTGTAACTTTTTTGTCCATCTGCATGTGGCTTTGGAAAGTCAGAAGAGTCAATTTCTACATAAAGGGAAGCTTTCTTTAAAAATTCAAAATGTGCTAATTCAGGAATTGGAATATGTTCAGTTACAATGTGCTGTGTGTATCCTTTAATTCCTGCTATTTTTCTACTTAAGAACACTCTCCTGTCATTCTGTTCTTACTTGCAGGAGTTATTTCAATTGTAATTCAGTGGCTAATTGTGTAAATGTGTTTAGTGTCCGTTTCTTTTGGTAGAGTGGAAGGAGGTTGATCACCCTTGTAATACCAGCAACTAGCATTGTACCTGGTCCGTGCTTAATAGTTTTTGTATGGATGAGCAAAATTTTATTGCCTTTAAAATGAACTTGCGATATGGCAGTACATGAAGAATTTCTAGGTGTTATGAGGATAAATTGGGATAATATATTTTCATTCTCCACGTTTTTGAAGTGTACTTTGAGCGTATTTATGGCAGTTTCCGCTGAGCCACAGAAAGTACAGAAGCTTCTTTTTTTTTTTTTTTTAAAGATTTTATTTATTTATTTGACGGAGAGAGATCACAAGCAGGCAGAGAGGCAGGCAGAGAGAGAGAGGGAAGCAGGCTCCTTGCTGAGCAGAGAGCCCGATGCGGGGCTCGATCCCAGGACCCTGAGATCATGACCTGAGCCGAAGGCAGAGGCTTAACCCACTGAGCCACCCAGGCGCCCCCAGTACAGAAGCTTCTACCTAGCTACTGAGGTTTCTTGGCTGCTTGTTATAAGCAGAATGAATTGCCCTTTTATAAAATACCTTTAAAAACTGGGTTTGAAAGAACTTCTAACTTAATCACATTAATACAATTACTTTCGTTCATAAACAGTTACTGCCGTCTAATATGCTTTGAGATTATGTGAAAGAGGGATAATGTCATCCGTAACACATATTCTGTGGCTCTTTCCACATACTGCAACTTCAGGACATTTTTATTTTATTTTATTTTTAAAGATTTATTTATTTATTTGAGAGAGAGAAAGCGAGAGAGAGCATGAGCGAGGAGAAGGTCAGAGGGAGAAGCAGACTCCCCGTGGAGCTGGGAACCCAATGCGGGACTCGATCCCGGGACTCCGGGATCATGACCTGAGCTGAAGGCAGTTGTCCAACCAACTGAGCCACCCAGGCGTCCCAACTTCAGGACATTTTACCTTCCTATCTTTTTAAATTTTATCTTACCTTTTTCTCTGTGAAAAAACCTGCAAAGATAGTTGCTTCTCTTTGACAGTATTAATTTTTAAATACCCCATATAAATTATTAGGAATTACTGTAAGAGCACCTCAGCACTATTTAGACAGAAAATATTGTAGATACTTGGTATGGAAAAAGGGATATGGACAAAAGTCAACAACGTTTATTTTTATAATCAACATACATTTTATTCCATATTGATGAGTTTATAGTGATTGGTTTTCAAAATTGTAGAACAAAGTGTTTATATCCCACCTGTAAAAGCTAAGTAGAATGACAAAGGAATGAAGTATATTAAGCTGATTTATTAACCCAAGAGGAGACTGGTCAGAAATGGGTTTATGGTTTGATATTCAAAAGCCTTTTTCCATTTGCTGGTCATTTGACGTCCTATTTACAGATCGTTTTTGTCACAACAAGTGTGGCCTCTCACATTTTTTCCCGCTCATTTATCTACATGTTCTGGAAAAACTGACAGTAGTTTAATTCTAAAATATATTTCCAGGAAAGCCAAAACAGTTTTCTGAAAAGTGTGTAGAAAAAACCCTAAATCATTGCCAAGAATGAAAAGATGCTGGGTTGTTATTCATATGATCAAAAAATTTTTTGGACAAAACACAGTACAAATATCATTGTCTGTGTTTATTTTAGAAAAAAGATGTTGATGAAGTGTTCTGAAGTGTGAAAACATACCGATTCCAAACCAGTATATATAATGTTACCTCATTTTTGTAAAAGCAACCAAAAAATATATGGGTAAGTCTAAAAGGTAGTCTCTGTATGGTATAGGTCTAAGAGAGATTTTATTTTATTTATTTATTTAAAAAATTTTTTTAAAGAGATTATTTATTGAAAGAGAGAGAGAATAAGTGAGAGAGAGCTTGAGAGGGGAGAGGGTCAGAGGGAGAGACAGACTCCCTGCTGAGCAGGGAGCCTGATGGTGACCATTACTGGGACTCCAGGATCATGACCTAAGCGGAAGGCAGCTGCTTAACCAACTGAGCTACCCAGGTACCTGAGAGATTTTATTTTCTTTGGGTTTGTTTTCATATACTTATTTTCTACTGTGAACCTGCATTATTTTAGTAATAAGAATAACTATTAGAGATGTATATTTACAGAAAGAAGATAGGGACCTTTTATTTATTTTTTTTAAAGATTTTTATTTATTTATTTGATAGAGACCGCAAGCGGGCAGAGGCAGGCAGAGAGAGAGGAGGAAGCAGGCTCCCTGCTGAGCAGAGAGCCGAAGCGGGGCTCGATACCAGGACCCTAAGATCATGACCCGAGCCGAAGGCAGTGGCTTTAACCCACTGAGCCACCCAGGCGCCCTGATAGAAACCTTTTAAATTAGTTTGTAATTCTTTAAGATTCTAGGGTGTTGGTCTGAATTATCTACAGCGTTATTTGTGGGGAATAATAATATAATTTTGTTTTAAGATATACTGATTCTCCAAATTTCTTTTCACGTGGGGCCAAGAAAGATGGTCCAGTGAATTTGTTTATGGTTTTATTAAATGAATGAGAGAAAGAAAAGAAATGAGATCAAAGTCAATCTTGTTTTCTTTCTTTTCCTGGTGTTTTGTTTTGTTTTGTTGGTGAGTGAGGAATGGTAGAAAAAGATTTCTTTCCTCTGCCTAGTTGATTTTTCTTTATATCATTTGACACATAATTCCTATTTTTGATCCCTAATGAGCAGAAAGAAGTTGACTTTGGCTTTGTATTTTCATTGGGAGAAAGGAAAGTGACATAATCTGCAGCGTCCCTCTAGGTGTGTGGGGAACACTCCTACCCTACCGCCTCTGGCACTTCTCTCTGTGCTCTTCTTGTCTCATTCTGGGCCCTCCCCGGCTTCTTCCCTTTGCCCCACTCTGGGAATGCTGGATTGGGAAGTGATGGGGAGGAAGCTTTCGGGGGTTGTCTAAAGTTTGTGGTTTTGAGGGTGGCCATTTTTAACAAAAATACAAACATAGGAAACAAGATTGAAGAAAGAATGTTTCTTGGCAAAAAAGAACTAGCTCACAGCTGGTTGCAGGCAGTCCATTGGGAGAGCACGTATTCTATTTCTCGTCTGCGGAGCCACATTGGAGCTCTCATGTGTAGCAATGTTTTTGTCTTAAGCACTTCAGTTAAACTCTGTACTTTTTTGGGTTTATCGTTGCATTGTTTCAGATATAGATTATGAAGTACATATTAAATAAGATTTTCAGAGACTATGTTTTAGAACACTTTTAGGTTTACAGAAAAGGAGTGGAAACTGATAGGTGTTCTCTCATATCCCCTAAGAATACTCCCACCTTCCCGGTTTCCTCTGTTACTAACATCTTGCATTTGTAAGATTCATTTATGGCAGTTGATGAGCCAGTATCAGTGCATTCTTGTTAAAGTCCATAGATTAAATGAAGGGTCACTATTGGTGTTGTACGTTTTATGGGTTTTGACAAATGTATAATGACATGTATCTACCATTACAGTAGCATACAGAGTAGTTTCTCTACCATAAAAATTCCCGGTGCCCCCCCCCCCACCCCATTCATCCTTCTCTTCCTCTCCCTGGCAACTATTAATCATTTTACTGTCTCCATAGGTTTGCCTTTTCCAGAATGTCATATAATTAGAATCATACACTATGTAGCCATTTCAGATGGGCTTTCTTTACTTAACATTTAAAGTTCCTCCATGGGTGTGTGTGTGTGTGTGTCAATAGCTCATTTCCTTTTACTGCTGAACAGTATTCCATAACCTGGATGTAGGAGTTTGTCTGTCCATTCATGCTCTGAAGAATATGTGATTGCTTCCAAATTCTAGCAATTACAGATAAAAAACTGCTATAAACATTTGTCTACAGGTTTTTGTGTGGATTTACGTTTTTAACTGATTTGGGTCAATAACAAAGAATACGATTGTTGCATAAAATGGTGTTTGTTTAGTTTTGTAAGAAACCACCAAGCTGTTTTCCACAGTATCTGTATCATTTTGTATTCCTGCCAGCAGTGAATGAGAATTCCTATTCCTCCACATCTTTGGTAGCATTTGTGTTGTCAGTTGTTTTATATTATAGTCATTCTAATAGATGTGTAGGGCTATGGCAGTGTCTTAATTTGAAATTTCCTAATGACATGTGATGTTGAACCAACTCTCTTCATACGCTAACTTGCCATCTGTGTATCCTTTTTGGTGAGATGATATGGAACATTTAAAAACCAAAATATAATTCATTTTTTTAAATAGTAAAATGTGTTCTGTGTAGAAAAGTATAGTAAAATGAAGACAGTGAAAATTGATCTATAATACCACTGTTCAGAGGAAAAGTGGTTGGTAACATTTTGGTATTTTTTCTTTGTGCATACATCTTTCTCTGTGTGTGTGCGTGCGTGCACACGTGCACGTGTGTATAATTCTGTAATAGTGGAACAGTAATAGTGGAATCATAATATTTGGACCTTTCATGTTTAGTTGTACACATTAACTTTCCTTATGTCATTCTTCTAGAACAGTGGTCCTTGGCTCAATGTTAGGATCATTTGAGGGAACCTTTAAAGTTTATGATGTTTGGGCTGTACCTGGGACAGTGAAGTCCAGATCCCTGTAGATGGACCAAGGCATCATACTTTTTAAAACTTCCCAGGGGTTTTCAATGTGTAGTAAAAATTGAAAACCACTGGTCTCAATATTTAAGAAAAAATATAACTCCTCAAAGATAACATGAACTGTGATAGCCTTTTTATAAAGTTTGGAACAACCAGACAGCATCACAGGGGTGTTTTTGTGTGTAAGATGGGGAAGGAGATAATATTAGATCGATTGATACAAGGGAAATCAAGGGAATCAAGGGAGTTTTATTAGAAACTCTTTTTTTTCCCTGGATTTAGAATGCTTGTTACTTTGGGTTGAAGCAGGAGGGTGGGTTAGTGGTTGGGGGGACTGTAGATTAAATGCAGATTATTGTTAATGTCCTAGTTTTTTGTTTGTTTTGCTTTGTTTTGTTTTTGAGTGGTTGCATTGTGGTGTATTATTAAAAATAAATAATTGAATGCATAAATAAAACCAGGCCATGCACAGACCCATGATAAGATCCAAGGAATGTGATTAAACCAATTCTTTGTGCCAGAGGGCCAGTAAGGAAAAATAATAGATTAGCAAAACTATCACATTCCTCTTATAAGTGTATCTAGTAGGGTTTGATTTTCACAGTGGTTTGATACCCAGGGCCACCCAGTTGAAAAGTGAAGAAGGAAGGGGTGCCTGGGTGGCTCAGTTGGTTAAGTGTCTGATTTTGATTTCAGCTTAGGTCATGATTCCAGGGTTGTGAGATCAAGCCTGGTGTCTGGTTCTGTGCTGGGTGTGGAATCTGTTTAAGATTCTTCCCATTGTGGATGTTTTCTCTCTCTTTAAAAAAAAAAAAAGAAAAGGAAAGGAAAGAAAAGAAATAAACAAGCTATGCCTTAGTAGCCAGAGATTTTATATACTTCTCTCTGAAATTCTGTATCCGTTCTACTTTCCTCACAGAGGTCTTTCCTAATGTACTTTGTCAAAACAAGTATATGATGAATTTTGATGAATAATTATTTACTTTAAATGAATTTTTAGCTAATGTTACTTACTGTGTTTGATTAAAGGAATCGTTGGGTTATTTTTGTTCCTCATCTCCCATGTTTCTCCTCTTGGAGCACTGTGCCACAATGAGGTGCCTGAGGGTTGGCCTTTTTCTTGTGAAGTGGGTCAAAGGTGATTGCATCAAGGGAGATGGAGACGGCCCCCTGCTGCCTGCGTCTCTTCAAGCAGCTCAGCTGTAGTGATGAGTACATGTACAAGTTAAAGATCTGGAAATTAATTCTTTGAAGAGTGCCCATGCCAGAGTAAGCCCAGAGGTATGTGTGTTTTCACAGTTTGCATTCCAGGAGGATGCAGAATGATCTTTGGGGCAAAGGAAGCATATGAGAATGCATATAAATGTGTGTATGTGTAGATACACATACACAGACTTAACAGAGCGTTTTTACAAATGTGGAATTCTCTTTTATATTATCTGAGCCTTTAAAAATCTTCTGCTTTGTATGATTTCAGTATACATAAATATGAATATATACCCTTTATAAACAAATACATATACATAGATTGGGCAAAGTACTCAGAATTTAAGTTTATTTTGAAATAATTTCAGACTTAGGAAAGTGTTGTAAGAGTGACACAACAATTCTCTTATTCCTTTACCTGGATTTGCCAAATGCTAAGATTTTACCACATTTATTTTCTCATTTTGTATTAATATAATTTTTTTTCTGGACCCGTAGGGGGTAAATTGAAATATTTACCCCTAAATGCTTCAGGGTGTATTCCTAAAATCCAGGATGTTCTGTTACAGTGCAATGGTCATAATCAGGAAATTAACACTGATAAGCTGTAGATGGTGTTCACACTTTACGAGTTGTCCCCAAATGTCACACATTTTTCCCTTGTCCCTGGCCCAGTATCTAACCTGGCATCACGTGTTCATTCTAGTTAACCTGACTCTTGAATTTCCTTTGAATTATAATAGTTCCTTTGTTTTTCTTTGCCTTTCATAATCTTGGCATTTAAAAAAACTATTTATTTGTCAGAGAGAGAGAGTGAGAGTGCACAAGTAGGGGGAGCAGCAGGCTGAGGAAGAAGCAGGCTCCCCGCTGAGTAGGAGCCCGATGCGGGACTCGGTCCCAGAACCCTGGGATCATGACCTGAGCTAAAGGCAGATGCTTAACTGACTGAGCCATCCAGCTGCCCCGATCTTGACATTTTATTTTTATTTATTCATTTTTTAAAAGATTTAATTAATTAATTTGAGAGAGAGAGTGTGGTGAGAGATAGAGATCAGGAGCAGGGAGGAGGGGTAGAAGGAGAAGCAGACTCCTTTAGGCAGGGAGGCCGATACGGGACTCGATCCCAGGACCCTGGGATTATGACCTGAGCCGAAGGCAGAAGCTTAACTGAGGCCACCCAGGTGCCCTGATCTTGACAGTTTAGACTACAACTTGGTTAAATCTACTCTATTATATGTAGTCAGATACATTTACTGTTGCAACATGTGATAAAAAAAAAAAATGAGAAGAGAATGAGAGAAACAAGAAAAGCTATTGGTTGCTTAGCAGAAGTTAAGGACTGATAGTAGTGAGTCAAACTGATTGCGATTTTCATTTTTGAAACTAATACTGTTATCAGGGAGATGGGGGTGATGATAATTGAAATTTGTGGAAACATGAATATAGATGGTCTTCTCTTTATTGGTCAGAGATCTGGAGGAGAGAGTTGACCGAAGATAATGCCCTATAGATCCCCCTCCCTGCATGGAAGGAGAGATACAGTGGGAGAGAGCAAAGCTAACAGAAAGTAACTTTCAAAAACATTATGTTTTTCTAGAAAAGTGGAAGTGATTTTTCTGGAGCTGGAAATGCAAAGACATGAAAATAAAGTCAGTGTATACCTAACATCTATTTCATATTCTGAACTGTCCTGGGAGATGGGGCCAAGGGTAGAAAGACCTGGGGGAACTTGATTTAAATGTTGATTTGTTTGTAGTGGGTCTGCAGAGGGAGTCCAAAGAGCACAGTTTTGATTTGAGGTTTGAAACTTGGTCATTGACTCCTCTGAACTTTCTGATTTAGTTTGCAAGTACAGATTTCCTCTTTAAAGATAACAGGTAGTTAGGACAATTGCCCAGTTTTGTCCTCCATTTGCAAACAGTTTCTCACTGCCATGGATCTGTAATCTGATGTCTTAAATTACCACCCATATGGAGAATACATTATGGGCGGATATATATGTACATGTTATAGCACCTCTTTTTTGAAGAGCTGAAAACTTCACCCTGAATTTTAAAGCTATCCATTTTGACAGGAAAGGCGTGATACCAGAGAAAGCAGAAGTCTTTGAGTTTTGGATTCTGTGTTTTACTTCCAACCCTGGTTGACTGTGTACCTCGGTTGTCCAATTGGAAAATGGGAAAATAACAAATAAGCTTTAAGTGTGTAGGCAAAGGTACTGCCTTTGGTTTCCTCCGGGATCCATTATGTAATGATACATTAAGAATATCAAAATGATGAACGGGAAGGAAGGAGAACTAGGAGGACAGTTGGCAGTATAGTAAGGGGAACAAATTGCTGGTGGAGATTCACTTTAATAAACAGAACATTTAATGACATGAACCCGATGTCAGTTCTCTCTTAGTTAAGCCTCTAGGTTGACTTTGACTGTGTGGTAAACAGAATATGTATTGAAGGTATTCAGTATTAACAGCATTGGTGCAACTTGGTTGTTGAAAACCGAGTGGTGAGAATGGTGGTTATGCTCGATTTGAAAAATCTCGCCCATGCCGCTTCTGGTGAGGCCAACGAATTTACAAACCCTTTAGGAATTTCTAGAGTGAAGCATGAATGTAGACTTCTCCTCAGGGACTAGGATGTCAGTCAGAGGTGTCTGTGTGAGGAGGAGGGCAAGGAATTCATAGGATAGTTCTTGAAGTTTCATATCTGTTAGGCAGACCTGGGAGCTTGGAGTTAGCCAGATAGTGCTTTATTTTTATCCGCATTTTACTTTCTGCATTTCAAATATGAGATTTTTGAGAAATGGGAAAAAAGTATTAAGGCTTTGCAGTGCAGGGTATTTTGGTTGACTACTGAGTGCTTTTAAAAACTTGCACATAGCATCTGTGATCGGCTCTATGAGAATTTATAGCATAGCACTTTGTTTCTCCTGTCATGACTTTTGTGGGAAAATGTTTTCATTCACTGTGCTTGGTGATTTGCAGCAGATCACCCACATTTTGTTTTGTTTATAACCAGTTAATGCTTTGTAAAATGATACATTTGGACTTTGAGGATGGTGGTTTTCATATGTGCTGAAATCACTTTGAATCCATTTCAAGAAGATACAGCCTATCCTTCCGTTTGGTTCTTATTAACTGCTTCCGAGCCTGCACGGGTAGCTAAGCAAAGCATGTAATGTGTTTCTCTGAAGTTCAACTGTGCTCCTGCCCGAGCTTCCTGAAAGCAGAGACAGCCGTGAGCTCGTGGTGATGAAACCTGTTGGATTTCTGGAAGAAGCAGTGGAGTCTTTGGCTTGTTAACTAGCAATGATTCAAGTCTTGCAGATTGTGAAGGAGCTGGTGACACCATTGAGGCAAAAGGCAGCCCGAGTGAAGGAAGGTAGGAACATCGTCAGAATGAACAGCCGGAGCACTCAGGGGTTGTTACAAATATTGACCTAAAGAACAGCTTTACAAAAAAGGAGTTTTGAGGTTTTTTTGCTCTTCTTATATAATGGTACTGAAAAGGATCAGGTAATGGCATAACTGTAAACCCGTCTTATTATTCCGATTTTTAAATGGCAAATTAGAAGCATATCTTCTTATTAAAAGGGATGAAGAGTAAGGAGAGGTTATGACATATCTACTGCAGTTGTATTTTTCACACTGGAAAAATCCTCTTTTATTATGTATTTTGGAGGAGGGAGAACAATTTATATAATCCTCTTCTTAATTTTAAAATACAAATGTTCATGGCAGAAATCAGAAAGGAACAAGCTAGGATTCTGCCTGTAGCAGGGTAAAAGAACTAGATGGTTCTTGTTTGTGTGGCCAGCTGATGAAATAATAGTTACAAATATTAATTCAGCCACTGAATGGTAGGGTTTTTTTTTGCCTTTTTCAGTGAATAGTTACTTTTTTCTGTTTAGGATTATATGCTTAATCAATGCTGCTTATATTTAAGATAGTTTTATATTTTAGCCTGTCTGTGTCAGTTTGGGATATGTTGAAATCCATTTTCAGAACCTAAGTTGCACGTCTGACTTACAGATCTTAAAATGAACTAATGCAGATATACTTTTGAAGAAGTAGTTGTGCTTTTGCTTTTTTAAACATTCGAAATAGTAACTCTCCAAAATGACAATTAGGAATTGATTTAACAAATATAAGTTTATAAACTTAGTTTATAATGCTGTCAGTTTCATGAATTTAATCTATGATTTAAAATCAGTCTGTTGATAAATTTGTATATCAGCTTTTTCACATGTAAAAGATGTAGCATTCTGTCTTCATATGATTCAAATAGCATAAATATACCTCAGATAATATAAAATACAGATTATTTTGGATTTTTAAAAAAACTTGAGATGATCTGTGTTTGAAGTAGATCTTATGAGATTCCTTAAGTCTTGTGCAACATTATTTGGGGTGAAGGTATGAAATGATATTGTGACATATACTATAATTAGCCACATGTAGAGTACTACAGCTGAAAGAAACCCTAGCCCATCATGTCTTTCCTCATTTTATGGAAGGACATGGTATTTAAATGGACAAAAATGCATGTCAAAAGGCAGAGAAACTGTTGTCATTTACCTTTGAAAAAATAATATTTAGGATACTTTATAATTACCCCCTGTTTTCTACTTTATTTTTTCTTTTTGTTCTATAATAAAAAGTACTGTCTTCCTATCTCTGAATAGCAGGATTCTAACAATTAGGCATTAAAAAAAGCCGACTGCTTTTACTAATTCAAGGGAATATAAATTAGTTAATTTAACTGCAATCTGTTTGAAAATGTCAGATTCATATGGCTTAACCTTTACAGATGGATTTTTTTTTTTTTATTGGAATGTTTCTTCTAGTTTATAAGTTTTTGGTCATAATCATAATTACTTGGAATACACCCAGGGAAAAAAAGTAGTAATATTCTTGTTTTTCAGAATGCATATACATTCACAACATAATCATATTTGATAGGAAATGCCATATGAATATAGAAAAAATAGTACTAAAAGATGCTATATACTAAAGTAGTAGAACAGCTTCGGTTCTTAGATTCTTTTTCTTATTTTTTTTCAGTCAGAATTTTCTATGACCAGGAAAAACAGAGGGAAATTGTATATGGATTTTTTTTCATAGACACTTCTTTTTTTCAAACCTATTCTGACAGTTTTTTAATCATTTAGCTAGTGTATTTACTGTTAGTTTTATCCTTTTGTAAAATATTGTTACATTTTACCAATTTTCAATATTGATGAACTGAGAAAAACAAAGTTCTATAAACAAATATGAAACAATGACCTATAAAAAGAGTTTTTAAACTAAATTCTTTAAAATACAGTATGGATTTGGATGAATTAGAGAGAGCAACATTTCAAAGTATTTGGTCACATTCATGTGAGCAAATAGTATGGAAAAATTGCTGTGTGAAGGAAAGTATCAAAGTTGGGGATGAAATATTTATGTTATGATAAGTGGTTTGAAAATTTTCATAAATCAGTTTTCCTTGACTATAAATAGGATTCAACAGTTTGGTGAAGGATTATCTTGAGGAAGGAGGGGAATTATGCAATATTCATGAATATTTTCTTTAAAATTTTCAAAATATCTGCCAAATGACTGTTCTGTCATATAGTTGAAGTATCCTAACCTACCCAGCACTTAGTGAAATACATGCTAAGAGTTCATATTAATGTTCTTTAGGAGACTTAGAATTTTGCAGCAGTTAGCGTTAAAAGGAAGGAGAGGACTAGTAATGTTATTTGAAGGGTAATTTTAGTGGATCTACATTCTTTTTTCCAATAATGCATTGGGGAGGCGATGGAAATGATTGACATTTGTAAGATGGTTGAAATGGATAGGCATAGGTGTTTGGTAATACAACCTTGGGCAAAATAAAGGAAGACTAAGCAAAGAATAAGGGGTCTTTAGAAAAGTATTCTTGCCTTATTGGAGAGAGGGTCCCATATACATGCACATGCTCACTGGTTTGTCCATTCATCAATCTCTGATGTATTTATTCTTAAAGCCCTTATCAGGTGTCCACTATTTGCAGGTCACTGTGTTGTTCACTGGGGACACAAGAAAAGATATTCTTCCATTCACTGACTGACTCATTTATTCAACAAACAGCTGAGAGTGTACTATGCCCATGCCTGGGGCATAGTACACTCTCAGCTGTTTGTTGAATAAATGAGTCAGTCAGTGAATGGAAGAATATACACTTGTTAAGATAAACTAGTCTGAGAGTTAAAGCAATGTGTTCTTGTAGACCAAAGAAAGGGGTGGAGTGAGCGATTTATGCTCAGTGGAAGCACAAACTGTCACAGTTTTCCTCTTGAATGTCCTGGTGAGGCTCCATCTTCAGGGCCACGCTTGAGTGGATTGGGAAGGCTCAGTACCATGGAATGAGTCAACTAAAACTGTACAGTCTGTTCAAATGTACATGAGGCACACATGCAAGCGTTGTGGCTGTGTAGTAGTCAGAGGCCTGGTTTTCGCCTTTAAAAGCTTCATGTCTGTTTGGATAAAAATATTTAAATAATAACATGTTTTCCTATCTTGTAAAACGAAAGTCTGCTAAATATAAGTATGATTCAGGTTCTTTATTTAAAATATTTTTTTGTAGGGTGCAAAAGCTGATGACCATGTTTATTAAAATTATTCTTATACAATGGAATACTATGCAGCCGTCAAAAGAAATGAAATCTTGCCATTTGCGATTACGTGAATGGAACTAGATAGAGGGTATTATGCTGAGTGAAATAAGTCAATCAGAGAAATACAATTATATGATCTCTCTGATACGAGGAATTTTGAGAGTCAGGGCAGGGGCTTGGGGGATAGGGAAGGAAAAAATGAAACAAGATGGGATCAGGAGGGAGACAAACCTTAAGAGACTCTTAATCTCACAGAACAAACTGAGTGTAGCTGGGGGGTGGGGGGTAGGGAGAGGGTGGCTGGGTGATGGACATTGGGGAGGGTATGTGCTATGGTGAGTGCTGTGAAGTGTGTAAACCTGACGATTCACAGACTTGTACCCCTGGGGCAAATAATACATTATATGTTAATAAAAAAATTATTCTTAAAGGAAGAGTAGATTTAGAGTGACACCCTGAAGATCCCTCCTGTTAGTAAAACATACGAGCTTTGGTATCCTTCTATTCCTACTTTCATGCCTTAATACCTCTCCTCTAGATTATTAAACTAGCCTCCTCACTCATTTTATTTCATAAACATTCACTGAACACTTATGACTTCTTAGATGGAAGGATCCAGTAGCCTCAAGAAATGCATGTGCAATAGCAAGAGACGAAGTCAGTAATTACAATGGTATGATAGGTGTTATGGTAGACAGAGTGTCGTGGGAACCCCACAGGGAACTGGCCCTTGTTTGGTAATTAGAGCAGAGGAATTAAACTCTTAGTGAAGTGACCGATGTTTTCATTTGAGCCAAGTATCCGAGGATGCATAGAAAGCTCGCGAGCTGGGGCGTGGAGTGGCGGAGAGTGCGTACAAGCACCCTGAGCAAAATACGCAGTAGAGGGGAGCTCAGGTAGCCAAGCACGGGAGGCTTACATTCCAGGGGAAGAAGTTTGAAAACTTTTAGATGATAGTGGGAGAAGGTGAGAAGAAGAGTGGTCATGTGGTATTTGGTCATTTAACCCTGTATTCCATCCTTCCCTTGCTATGTGAAATGGCTTTCTGAAAGTTTTCTCGGAACCTGGAATTTGAACTTACTGTGTATTTCTAGCTGTCTTACCGGATCTCTCCGTGCAGCCTCTGTGTCAGCTCTGCAGAATGCTTGTTGTTTCTGACGCGCTGCTCCAGGAGGATGGCGGGTCTTCCCTCCTCCAACAAGTAGCTCTCTTACCAGGTCAGCTGACGACCTGGTAAGAGTCAGCCACCCCTCCAGGAAGCATTCCCTAACTTTCTCCCCTCACCCTTCTAGGTCGGAATTAATCATTCCTTTGTATTCTCTTAGCATTTTACTTTGGCCTCTTATTATACCTTTAACATTCTCTACATTATGGTTATATTTGTTAAGTTGATCAATGTTAATTGAAATAGTTGACCTTGAACAGTGTGGGGGTTAGGGGTCCCAACCCCCACACAGTTGACAATCTACATATTACTTCTGACTCTTTGAAACTTGAGTACTAACAGCCTACTGTTGACCGGAAGGAAACCTTACCAATAACATAAACTGTCGATTAATACATATTGTGTGTGTTACAGATATTATACACTGTATTCTTACAATAAAGCTAAAGAAAAGAAAATGTTATCAAGAAAATCATAAGGAAAATATACTTACAGTACTGTTCTGTATTGATACTGTAAGTGTACATCATCTGTTTATAAGATGAATCGTCCGTGAGTACCTACATCGTTATTGTCTTATGTGATACGGAGCATTGTAGCTTGTCTTACTAACACTAGATGTCAGAAATGGAAAGATAAAGTGGAAAAGAAACTCCTATCAGGTGTAATGATTCATGCATTGATAATAAGAAAGCAGCAGTATGATTGCTTTATGGTAGCCTAGTGTAATCAATATGATTGCTTCATGGGAACCTAGTACGCTAAGAATAAGTCATCTAAAATTCTTATGGCATACAGTGTTATGGTCATATTCCTAATACAGTATAGGCAACATTTTAGGTTTTTTAAGAAAAAGCACTTACCTGTGGTGCTAGGCTGATAACGCACTTCCTTCAAGCATACTATACTGTAATGTAAGTCTTTGAGAAGAAACTTGTAAACAGTAAGGAAACTAACACATGACTGATTTCATATGAAATATCACTCCCCTTACGCTTGTCTTAGGCTAGGCTATCCTCTCCCATATGGTTCTTGTGCACGATGTTCTACGTGACGAGTACTTAGGTGACGATGGCGACAGTTCTCGCCCACAGCTCTTGCCTACAGCGACTAGACGGTCACACGAAGACACACATACACAACAGATACGTTTATTAACTATATGACATGATGATTATTTACTGTTTATGAAGTGGAAGTGGGTCATCATAGGAGGTCTTCATCCCCATTGTCCTCACACCAAGTAGGCTGAGGAGGAAGAGAAAGCAGGGGTTTCCTTGATCAGCTCTGTCGTAAATCCTGTGAATCATGCACAACATCTGGATGCAGTTTTCTCCTGTAAGAATTTATTGTTTTGGTCTTGACGGCTTTTATGGCTTTTTCCTATAATGACGATGGCATCTTCAATAGTGGAATATTTCCAGACTTTCATAATGTTCTTCTCTCTATCTCTTTTCCATAGTGATAACAATCTTTCCTTTAGAGTGCTGTGTAATGAGCCTTCAAGGTCCCTATGACCACCCGTCTAGAGGCTGAATTAGAGATGTTGTGTTTGGAGGCAAGTAGATCACTTTGACACCTCTGGCGTTGAACTCATGGGGTGCTGGGTGGCCAGGGTCATTGTTCAGAAGAACTTCAAAAGGCAGTCTTTTAGTGGCAAGGTACTTCCTCACTCCAGAGACAAACCTTCGATGGAACCAATCCAGAAAAAGGGTTCTCATTGTCCAGGCCTTCTTGTTGTACCACGCAGAAACTGGAGGCCGGTGTTTATCTTTTCCCTTCAAGGCTCAGGCTTCATCGGATCATAAACCTGACTCCATTTGCACAAAACAGTACAAGTTAGCCTGTCCCTTCCTTCCTGAAATCCTGATGCTCATTTCTCTTCCTTACTAATAAATGTCCTTTGTGGCACTCTCTCTTTTTTTCTTCCTGGGAGGTGGGGGAGGCGACTTGCATTTAAAACCTACCTGTTCAGGCAGATCTCCTGTCTCCTCAGTGATTTTCTTAATGGTATCGGGAAACTCGTGGTCTGCTGCCTGTTGGAGAGTAGAAGCTGCTTCTCCTGTTATCTTGACATTTATTAAGCCAAACCTTTTTCTAAAATTACCAAACCATCCTTTGCTGGCATTAAATCATCTGACTTTAGTTCCTTCATCCTCTTTTTTTTCTTTAAGTTATTACATAATGACTTTGCTTTTCCCCAATCGTATTAGGCTCTCTATAGGTATGCCTTTCTTACAGCAATTCTGCACCCACATAAATGCTGCATTTTCAATCTGAGATGAAAGGTATTTCATAAAAAGTGCACAGTTTTCACATCTGGTCGCATAGCTGAGGCAATGGCTTAACAGATTTCCTTTCCTTTCCTTTTTTTTTTTTTTTACAATGGTCGTTATGCCGGATTCATTTCTCTTGCAGTGGCGTGGAGCTGCACTTGCAGGCCTCAGTCTAGGGTATGTGTCAAGCAGTTGACATGTGATTTCATGACTTGTGATGTCATGACTGTTCCCTGCTTGGTGGGTGCACTTCCAGCACCACTACTGGCACTTTGTGTAGGTCCCATGTTGTTACTCAGAGTTCATGGTATGGGACTAAACGTGATGAAAAATACGTGAGAACCACCCGAGATTACGTTTTACTGCTGTATGCAACTCATAGGCGAGACAGACTCCTCATGCGGAAGTGATGAGCATCACGTGGTTGGCATCTTACGTGGACACTTGGAACACTTGAACTCACCACAGTAGCAGCAGGGGGTGGCTATGAAATTATTACAGTGTTACAGTTAATTTTATGCAATTATGTTTAATACTGCATCTTTTTTTTTTTTTAATACTGCATCTTTACATTTGTTTACATTACGTTGTGAGTGTGGTGCCCTTTATGGTCCGTAAGTGTGTGCAGATGTTTCGATAAATGTTAACTTTTTTTTAATTATAGATTTGTATATATTTTATGGTAGTAAATGATAAAATAGACTAGTATCTACATATATTTCATACGTCCATAGGACACTTTTTAAAAAATTTTTTTCTGTATTTCTAGGCTATGCTGTTCATCTGTGAATTTTTTCAGATTGTATCAGATCTCCAAAAAGTTTTCCCGTGTGTTTATTGAAGAAAACCTGTGTAGGACTGTATAGCTCAAACCCATATTGTCCAAGGGTCAACTGTAAATGTTACAGATCGGAACGTTTTTGCTTCCATTCTTTTAGCTGTGTTTTAGAGAAGAGTTAAGATTTTCGGCAGCTGATCTTTAGATAAATGAAATATCCTAGCTAATGACTTAGCCGTGGGCAGGGAAAGGTTTAATTCCTTTTGAGGTATTTTGTAGTATCTGATAGATAATGGTTTTGAGCTGATAGGTAATGATTTTCTGCTTATATTTAAAATACACATATTTTGCTGTACATGTTGACTAAGCTTAAAAAACTGAAGTCAGAGCATCTGGTATTCTTTTTTGTTTTTAAAGATTTTATATATTTTAGAGAAAGAGAGAGAGAGAGAACATGCATGTGCAAGTGTTGGGGGGAGGGGCCGAGGGAGAGGGAGAGAAAGAATCTCAAGCAGACTCCCTGCCCGACTCAGAGTTGAACCCCGGGGCTCCATCCCAGGATCCTGCCATCAGGACCTGAGCCAAAATCAGGAGTTGGCCGCTTCACTGACTGAGCCAGCCAGGTGCCCCAGCATCTAGTATTCTTGATTTAGTTGTTTGTTTGAAGTTTTTTTATGATTTACAAAGAATCTCAAGCTGTTGGCAAAAAAAAAAAAAATTGCTTAATGGAAAGTTGAGAAATGAGTACTTGTGGCAAACACTGTTCATTGCCTACCCCGTATCCACTCAAATCTTTACTAATGACAAGATGGTGATTTTGTTTGGCGTGATATTGTGTTCAGTTACAAAACGAACCAATTAAACTATATTTTCTGAGGTGGAAAGAAAAGGCTGCTGGAGATTCTGGGAAAGCTTTGCTTTTTGAGATGGTTGTCATCTCTGCTTCCTCTTACATCTTTTGTTTGTTTGTTTGTTTCCTACCTGGAACGTGAATGGAATTCCTGGAGTTGTAGCAACCATAATGTGACCATGAGGACAAAAGCAGTATGGTGGAAAAGAAATGTAGAAGTCTGGTCTTTTATGAAACCAATGGGACCAGTGAGCCACCTGGTTTTGTATCACCTTGACTTACCTCTAGACTTCTTAGTTTATTACTTGTAGTCAAAGCAATCTTCACAAGTATTTGTCCAATCTGATAAAAAATAAGAGGCAAAAGTGTATCTTTTAAATAGCAGAATTTCTTAAATGCAACTCAAGCCCTGTTACAGTCTGTTTTTTTGTTTTTGTTTTTGTTTTGTTTTTTTTTTTTGTTGGGGTTGGGTAGTCTTAATGAAGAGTAGCATTTATCCTAAGTTAAAACACAGATGTGGTCATTATAGTAGAATGGGAGGGAATCAGAAGACCTATGATCTAGTTCTACCATCATGTGACCTTAGGCAAGTCAATGAATGTCTGTATATCACGGAGTTTTCCATCTATTCTATTATGAGGTGTCCCCTAAGATCTCAGAGAGCACTGACATTCATATTCAGTTACTTTTCTTAAAGCCATTTTTCCCCTTTCTGGTAACCTTTTAGGTTAAAATAACAGATTCATAATGCCTACCTGGCTATCTTCACTTTTTCTATACCCACATAGTAAATTGGGTTGCAGAAATCTTAGAAGGTTATGTAATTGGCTTAAGTATAAAAAGCCTTCAGAAGTTTTTCCCAACTTACTGCTGTGTTGATATACTATAATGTGAGTGATTTAACGAAGAGAAAGGCAGCACAGAACAGGCTAATTGAGGTCATGGACTATATTTGAGGAGATTGGGGTTCCGACCCTGCAGTTGGTTTGCACCTACTAGCTGTGTGACGTTTGGCAAGTTACTTAATGTCACTGTGCATCAGATTCTTTATCTGAAGTAGGGATGATGATAGGATGTACTTCATAAGAGTTGTGAGGACTGAGATGAGGATTGATATAAAGGACCTGCGTAGTGGCTGGCATGTAGTGAGAACTGCATGTAAGCTGCCATTAGTGTTTTCGTTAGTTCTCTCTCTCTCTCTCTCTTTTTTTTTGTTTTATTGTCATTCTTATTGCCATTGATGCTGCGCTCTTCATATGTTATTTGGCTACTAACTTGCTTACAGGTGTTTGTGTCCAGGATAGAACACAGGGTTCTTTGTGCATAGTGGACAGACTCAGTATCTTTATAACAGTTTCTTTTTTTTTTATACTTGGACAACTTTAAATAGTTCACTTATTCCTTAAATTTAGATATTCCTTAAATTTAGATTCCTTAAATTTAGAAATTCCTTAAATTTTATACTTGGACAACTTTAAATAGTTCACTTAAATTCCTTAAATTCCTTAAATTTAGATAGTATTATTTGAAGTCAAAGTTGTGTGTGTGTGTGCTGTGGGCAAAGTTAATTGATACAAGTTTTATCAAAACTTTGTATCAGGGAAGTATATTTCTATGTACAGATCTTAATTATTATTACCTGTTTTAAAAGATACCGTTTTAAAGAAACACGGGTTCATTTTATTGTTCATTGGTCCAGTGTGTCACTGTCTTAACTATGGTAAAGAATTTCAGAAGTTATTAATAGAGTGAATTTTGCAATCACTCATTGCTTAAAACTCTAAATTATTTGAGAAGTTTTCTGTAGGTTGTTTAAACTTAAAATTGAGTGCAGTGGACATCCCGAGTACCTGTCCTTTCTTGCTTGTCAGTAAGGTTGTCCTCTGTAATAATTAAGAGCGTCATCTGAACTCTATCCAACATGTACACTAGCCACTAGTGCATGGTTATTTACACTTCAACAGCTTAATAACTTACATAATTGAAGTTAAGGAAAATAAAAAAATTCAGCTCCTCAGTCATGCTAGCCACATCGTAAGTGCCCAGTAGCCACTTGCAGAAAGTTCTGTTGGACACCACTGGATAGATTGTATAGTCAGACTGCCTGGGCTTATATCTTGAATCTGCTACCTTCTAGTCATGTGACTTTGGGCAAGTTTCTTAATTTTCCTGTGCCTCAGTCTCCTCACATGTAAACTTGGATCAGTAACAGCAGATAAAAGTTTTCAGAAGGTTTTTAATGAGGAATAGATGAATCAACATTTGTAAAGTGCTTAGAACAGCCCCTGGCACATAGTAGCTGTGTGTTTGTTAAATAAACAAATGTGCAAGGTGTGTTAGATTTATCACGCTTTGTAGTTAGTAATGTGTAGTGATTATATTTTTGTCCTTACTGTATTTTTTTCATTGCCTGTTTGAGAACAAAATTTATATATACCAACCCGTTTGGGTGCATTCTTCATTTTTATATTGGACCACCGTGTCAAGTAATGTTTCTGTCATGCATTTTAGCTTAAAAATTCGTTGTGAGTGTTCATTGCTCTCAGGGTGAAGTGTTGTGTCCTTTGTTAGGCATTTTGGGAGTTCCATCTACCTGTCCCAACTCATTTTTCACTACCGTCAATTCTAGCCCTTTGTTCCATTTTTTAAGTTAATCGCTGCCTTAGTTGTTAAAAATACTTAATGGCGATGGTTTCACTCTTGAAAAGGTATAGAAGCTCTCCCAGAATGTGTATGTAGTGTTAGGATCTGTGCGTTCAGTAAATGCTCAGAGTATGCTTGTTGAATAAAAGAATCTTCAGATTTTTGAAATGCAATCAGTATTGCTATTAATATCAAAGCACATTTGTTCAAGTAATCTCTGAAGTAAAGGGAATTCAAAACCCCTTCCACCATCTGTGATGTCAGTATCCGGAATGTGCTCCATCGCACAGGACTCTGCCACTTGTCTGTGTTTGTCTCAGTGGGGAGGGGCCCGGGTAGTAGTTCTTGTCGCTGTAGGTCTCTACGTTACAGTGTGGTGACATGAAAAGCACCCTTTGGTGACACATTTGGTGATTTTCTGGATGATACATTTTTAAAGGATGCAGATTTTATCTTGGTTTCCTCACTTCTTTAAGTGATCTTCCACACTCTTCGGTCTGCTATTTGTTTCTGTGTTTTTCCTGATTGGATTCAAGTGCCTATCAGAGGGATATAACAAAGTGGGGGAAAAGTCAAATCAAAAGGAGAAAATACCATCTCATATAACAAGGAAAACTTTGTGGTTTTTTTTTTTTTAGTTTTTATTTTTTTATAATAATGACATCTAGGTATAATTTATTTTTCCCTTTAAACAGGTTATTATCTGCATAAGAGGAAAAAAGTGTAAAAACTTGAATGTAAACTTCTGCTGTGGAATGGTGTATGCCTGCAGTGTAAGGTCGTGCGCAATGTCTCTTACTACAAGTTGCTTCGTGTGAGAGAATAGCAGAGGCAATCCGTGATCATCTCTGGATTGGTGCATTTTCAAGTGCGTGTGCTGTCACAACCGCATGTGCAAGTTTCCGTGTGTTGTACATTATATCATGGAGAAAAGAGCGGTTGTTATAAAACCAGTGACGTGAGTCAGATTTGTATGTGGTCTTGCAGTGTCATTGGAAGTTCTCAGACATCTCTTCTAAGACACCGATTCAATATCCTCTGTTGCTTCGTTGGGGTCTTTAGGGATGGCATGGCGGCGTAGCTGGGAACTGGTAGGATAGAAGTTCTAAGTTCTACCAGACAATGATTTAGAGTAACCCTTTGCATGTATCTCTGCTTATTCTCCTATAACATATGTACTCATGCTTGCTTCCTAAAGTGCTGTGCCTTTATTAAGCTGTGAGCTTCATGAAGGCAAGGACCACAATTCATTCATTATGTTAGAGAAAAGTTAATTCTGAGGAATGCAGTGGCTCATGAACTTGCCTGGTATTTGTTTCTCTATAGCTTATTAGCAAAGTGATGAATGCACATATGGATAATAGATAATTGGGATGTTTAATCAGTTACCTAATGACTGAGAGGATTTGATTCTTACTTTGTATTATTTTATTACTGAAACAGACTGCCCAATCGATATTATAAACATTCTCTAGAGAACAATTAGGTTTCCAATGAGTTATTTTACTTAGAATGCTGGTTGGAATTAAATGTTTATTTGTACCACCATCTTGCTGTACTCTAAGTGTAATTTAAAAACACTGCAGTGTCTTCGTTCAGATAACTTGTTACCCTTTAAAAATGAGCTGCTCCACGATTGTTTCTCTTACATTTGGCAGTCACCAGATGCAGTAATTAATAAAGGTCATTATGCTACTTAGTCGTGGAGAGCCTTTAATGACTATTACCTGAACATATGCTGGTTTCATCATTGCATTTACCAAAAACATCCAACACAGTATAGATGCTGTACTTTGGAAATCTGACTTGGGCTAATCTAAATTACTATGTAAGAACATTTTAAAATTCTTTAAATTTTAAATAATTAAGGGAAAGCTCTTATCTTTCTGTAAAGTGAACAATCAAAAATGTCAGTGAAACGCTTTTAGAATGGTTATACTTGGTAAGCCTGGCATTCTTTGGGCTGAATTCTCAGTGTCTAGGAATTTTTTGTGCAGAATTGGGTGGGGGGAAGCAGTGACTTTCTCATGCATTCTGCTTATCCTCTGAAATCTTGACTGGAAATGTGGGGTTTGGAGTGGAGTTGAAAGAAAAGAAAAGTTCATCCAGACTCTGCTGGGAGAAGGTTGAAGAGTGAGAGATGGTATATTGATTATGGGGTTTTCAAAAATAGGACCAAGTATTTTTTAAATTTTGAAACAATTACAGTGCTACAATTGGCATATACTACAATTGAAATAATTATAGAGCACAGCAAGTAGCAAAACATCGTACTGAGAGGTCCCATGTACCCTTTACCCATTCCCCCGCCATGAGAACATGTTACAGATCTGTAGGTATATATGAAAACCAGGATATTGACATTGTTGCAGCTTAATAGTTCTGCTTGCATTGTGTGTGTATTGTGTAGTTTATGTATGGATTTGTGTGACCACCACGCCTGCAATCAGGCAGAATGGCTGAAAGTCCAGGGAGGGTACACTCTGCAGGGTACTTACAGGGGTAGAGTGATGCCTTGAGTAACTCAGCTCTTTTCATTTTCTCTTCCATCACACTCAGTCTTTGTCCTGATGTTTGCAAGATAGATGCTGCATCTCCATCCTTAGGTCCAAGAGCCAGACCAGAAGAAAAAGGAAAAGGGGAAACCCAGAATGGATATCACCTGTATAAAGAAAGCATAAGTGTTTCCTTAAACCGCCAGCCAGAACTGTATCACAAGGCTGCAAGGCGGCCTAAGTAGCAAGTATTTTTTAACTTGAAAGATTCTTACTGAAAAGATTTGGGGTTCTGTTGGTAAGGGCAATGTAGGAATATTGGATAGGCAACTAGCAGTGTTCATTGGGGGAATGCAGGTTTAAAAAGCAATGAAAAAAAAATAAAAAGCAATGAAATATCATGTGTGCCTAAGACTGGCTAAACTTAAAAAATATGAATAATCTTCAGGGTGATGAAAGGTACTAGCATACTGTTTGGTGTACCTTTTTGGTGGCAATTGTGGTATTCTTCATCAGAATTAAAAATAGTGCTTCAGGGGCGCCTGGGTGGCTCAGTGGGTTAAGCCGCTGCCTTCGGCTCAGGTCGTGGTCCCAGGGTCCTGGGATCGAGCCCCGCATCGGGCTCTCTGCTCGACAGGGAGCCTGCTTCCTCCTCTCTCTCTACCTGCCTCTCTGCCTACTTGTGATCTCTCTCTGTCAACTAGATAAATAAAAATCTTAAAAAAAAAAAAATAGTGCTTCATCTGGCCCATCATTTCAAACCTGTTACTCTGTTTTGTAGAACACACTGTTCTTGCATATGTACATAAAGATCTGTGGCATTGTTTATATAATATGAAACCACCTGAAATTATCTGAATAACTATCAGGAGAAAGATTAGTACAAAACGATATATCCATTCAGTGGAGTACAGTACAGCCAGCCATTAAAAATAATGAGCTCGAGGGGTGCCTGGGTGGTGCAGTTGGTTGAGTGAACAACCGACCCTTGGTTTCGGCTCAGGTTGTGATCTCAGGGTTGTGAGATCAAGCCCTGCCTTGGGCTCCCTTCTCAGTGGGGAGTCTGCTTAGGATTCTCTTTCTCCCTCTGCCTCTCTCCTTGCTCATGCTTACGTGTGCGTGTACTACCTCTAAAATAAAGAAATCTTAAAAAAAAAAAAGTTTGATTTGTATGAATGGATCTGGAAAATAGCCATGAGATATAGTGAGTAGAAACAAATCACGGAACAGTGTGCATAGTTTGATTTTGTTGCCTGCCCACTGGTATGTATGGATGTGTTTATGTATGTGTTCTTCTGCACGTGTGCGCGCACGCGTGTGCGCGTGCTTGTGTGTTTGTGTGTGTGTGTGTGGTATGATTATATCTGTTTTGGAATATGCAGAAGAAAAAGATTTTATAGATACACACCAAAAACAGTTAACACTGGGAAGTGGGTTTGGGAAGGCAGTATGTGGGAGAGAGATTTTACTTTCTTTATACCCATCTGTATTGTCTGACTATTTTATAAGTATGTAATAACTGTTCGGTTAGGAAATGAAGTGTTCTATAATGTAATTTTTTTTGGATGCTTGAAGTGCAAACTTTTATTTTAACTTTCTGGATGAAACTACTTAAATTTTTATTTTGCCATTTTATGCCATAGAGAATACTAAATATTTTTTCTGAGTAACTCAGGATCTAATGAGATATTTAGGGTTGCTGAATTTACTCCAAATAGATTTAGATTAAATGCTTTTTAAAATCATCCTTATAAATTTTTTAACTTTCTGAACTTTAGGCGGGCAGTTACTTGTACATTATCAGTGTATCTGCCTCTAAGAGTCCTTCCTATTCTAATTTTCTGCTTTAATCTTCTTTGACTTGGGAATGAAGCAACTATCAACCTGGTTTTAACTATTTCTAAAAATAGTTCTGAATAAAAGCGGATAAATTAGTTCTGAATGAGAGTTTTGAGGGATGTTCTAAGAATGTACACAGATTTTATTGTTTGAACACCTGTTTTTTGGAGGCCTTTTGTTCTTTGGCTATCTGTGTTTTAGTTATTTGTGGGGATTTGATGTGAAGGTTGCTACATCTCTGGGGATCTCTTACAAACAGATAACCCAACAGTGTCCTCTCCTAGAGAAACATACTGTGGTAGTAAGGAAAGGACACAGGGTGTTTTAGGGCAGGGTTGTGTAAGGAAAAAAAAAAAAACCAAACCCTAAACCTTCAAATATTTGCATTTTCTTTTTGTTCCTTCATGATAAGATGATTCTTTCCTTCATTGCCAAGTTCGTAATTAACCACTATAATGTGTCTAGAGCCTATAGGTCAACTGGGGTTTGAATCTTGGCTCTGTTATATACTAGCTGAGTGACTTTTCTGATCTTCAGTTTTAAAGCCTATTTTACTTACTGTCAGTACATACTCTGTAATTGCCTAAATGACACTTTCAGAGATTGCTGTGAACATGAAGTGGACATAGTTTATGGGATGTATCTGGTACACACTGAGACCCACATAGTTGACTGTTCTTGTATGGGATAATACGAAATTTGAGATTTGTGTAATGTATTGTGCTTTTTGGGAATAGAACAAAACTCTCTCTTTTTTTTTTTCATTTTATTTTTAAGAGAATTATTATCCTTAATGCAGAAAACCTGGAGAACACAGAACACACAGGGAAGGATTTTGTTGGAGATCCTTAAATTTCCTCACAGGAAAGATCTTTGTTAATATTTTATTGTGTATCATTCCGGCCTTTTTTCCATGTGCAACTACTACTTGCTTTATAGACTAGATCCTGAATCCTTAAAACAGCCTTGCATGGTGTGGTGGTATCTCAGTTTTACAAATAAGGAAAATGAGACGAGAGAGGTTAAGATATTGTTGCTGGTTGCGTTCATCATCAAGACTAATGCAGCACTGGAGCGATGCAGGGCTCCCCTCCCCATCTAGCTGAAAGTAGTCCTCTCGCTCTGTGATCATTTTTATAGCAGTTTGTCTTTATGAGATGTTTAGGTTTACTTTATGATTGGTGCAGAAAGCAAAGAAGCTTTGGGTTTAATGCATTGTTTTCCCATATATTATTGTTATATATAATATAATGTTACTTAGATGATATGTGTGTTTGGAGCTATGGGAAGTCTTATTACTTTGGTGCTTGGAAAGCACTGTGTATACACCTAAGATGTTGAATTACTGAATGGTTTAGAAAATGATTTTATTTATTTATTTAGATTTTATTTAAATAACGAGAGAGGGAACACAAGCAGGGGGAGTGGCAGGAGGAGAAGCAGGCTTCCCACTGAGCAGGGAGCCTGATGCGGGGTTGGATCCCAGCACCCTGGGATCATGACCTGAGCCAAAGGCAGATAGTTAGCAACTGAGCTACCCAGGCGCCCCTGGAAAATGATTTTAAAGTTTAAAATTTTAAAATGATTTTGAAGTTGATGATTTAAAATGATTTAAAGTTAATATTTTATTGTACTCAAAAAATAATGAAGTAAGTTATATTCTTATTTTTATAACGTTTTTGAATTTCTGGTTTTCCTGTTCACGGTAAGAAGGAGAAATTGTTATTTGGGCTAATAAATACTGCCTTTAATTTGAACAACTTAAAACATTTACATATTTGTTTATAATATTTAGAAGCCCAGTTAGTTTGTATATTATATTGTATATTTTGCTTACATGATACTTTAGGTATACACACACACACACACACACACACACACACATACACACAAATCTTTTTCCTTACCGGGACTTAACCTTCATTGCTACACTTGGACCTTTACTTAGAAAATTTGGCAATCTGTTATTTCTAGTATTTTGAGGATTGTACTGTCATTATTATAGAAGTATGTAACCAATCTTGACTTAGTGGCTTTCATTGCTTTTCAAATGATTTTTTGTTCACAAGCAGGGTTTTTTTTTTTTTAATTTTTTAAAGATTTTGTTTATTTGAGGGAGCACAAGCAGGGAGAGGGAGGGGAGCACAGGCAGAGGCAGAGGGAAATGCAGAAGCAGATTCCTGGCTGAGCAGGGAGCCCAAGGAGACCTTGGGATCCTGACCTATCTGATCCGAAGGCAGACACTTCAACTACTGAGCCAGCCAGGTACCCCTTTTGTTTTGTTTTTAAATAATGTAGTTGATTGGAATGTGTTCATCTAGACAGTTAGAAAATATGAACTAATATTAAGCAGAATAAGCTATGCTTAGTTGTAGAAATTATGCTTTGAATGTACAATTATACTTTGAACTCACAAAAACTCCAGAGAAAAAGTACTGCATTTGTTCTGTATTTGTAGCAGAGGAGGGCTGGGTCTGACTTCTTTAGACACTTCAGTGTAATGTGACTTTCAGTAGGATTAGGATTAAGTGAGTACGGTTTATATAAAGTTAACGTAGCGAATTAGATGTGATCATCTGTAGAAGTGTGAGGTTGTTAAAGGGCTGACTGAGTTTGGGGAAGAAGTGTAGTGTGTCTTGATTATGGGGTCCGTGGATGGGGAGTGTAGGGGATGTGTTAGAAATTCCACAGCATAAATTGGGACCAGACTTTGAAGGATTATTTCTGACATACTGAGATTTATCCGGTAGAGATCCAGGTGTAGATACCCCGAAAGCAGCAGGATATGAAGTTAGCATTCAGGTGGCATAGGGTGGAGGGACAGAGAAGGAGGATTCATCGTTTTGGGAAGTATGTGGTCACTCATGGGAGAGAGGATGAGGAGAGAAAACCTAAGGAAACCCTGTTAGTAAGGGAAACAGACCCCTGAGATGACGATCTTCTCCTGTACGAGGACATGAGTGCATATGCCTGTGCAGGTGGAATTTAGTCGGGAGCAGGGGAGCAAGAGGCCGGAGCTCTGAGTCTTTTCGGTACTTTCCAGCAGAGCTCTTGGCAGCCCTGCGTCCACTGTGTTTGTACCTGTGCATCTGCATGTGGCTGGAGAATCCAGCACTACATTCTGACTAGTTGTGCTTTAAATTCATTGTCATGAACGTTAGGCGGCTTCTCATGCTGCCTGTCACACTGTATTCTTAGTGTCTTCCTGTCAGCTACGATCTCTGTGTCTCCCGTCTTCTCAAACCTCTTCCCCATACCCACTTCTCATCTGGTTATTGTCCTTCTTTACTAAGAAACGTGAAGCTGATTGCTTCAGTGGACTACCCGCCTAGCCCTGTCAGAATTAGGTAACATCCCATCAGCTGAACCCCAGTACTGCGCCTGTTGTTCCCGCAGGTGGATGTCCCTGTCCCTGTGCGGTGCGGCCCCTCTCCTTGCACACTTCCTCCGGCCTCTCTTCCATGCTCCACTGCCGCACAGAGCTCCCTCAACTCTCTCTTCTTTCTCTGTGTCATCAGTGTCCCTCCTCTAATGGATCCTTCCCATCATTACACCATAGGTTGTTACTTCTCTCAAATAAACGAGAGAATGAAGAATTTCTTCATTTTAATTTTCCTTTCTTGCCAACAGCTGTTCCATTTCTTTGTTTCCTTTCGCAGTGAAGCTCCTCCAAGGAGTTGTCCGTACTCGCTGTCTTCAATGTCTGCTCTTCTATGTTCTTTTAAATCTGCCTTAGCCAGACTTTCAGGCCCATGTCTCCAACTTAACATTGATGATAATCCAATTTAAAATTTGCTCTTAAAATCATAAGCCTTATTTGAATTAGAATATGTTATTCGTGCCACTTTATATTCCTGTGTTAAGTGTGTGTTAAGTTTAGGGAAATGTGTAGACTTTACCATTCATCTGTAGTTGCTATGGTTGTATCATAAAAATGAACTTAAAATGGAAACAAATTTTAATTGCTGTTCTGTCATATTGGGTACCACACTTGTTGGCTTTGTAATATTGGGCCCCATATGTCCTTTTTGTGACTGTTCCTTAATCCTTCCTACTACTAAGAAGTTGTTTAGCTTTGACCAAACAGATGGTGTCAGGTTTCCCTCTAATATGTTGAATGATGTTTTGAATGAATAACTGAGCTGAGTGAGCATGAAAGTAATTCATGTGCAGGAGGTTTAGTACCGAAAGAAAACAGAATATTCAGCAAAGTTAATCTGATGCATAATTAATTATATCCATAATTGATACAGAGCTGTATGGTTTAGCTTTTAGTAATCTGTTAAAAATTCTTTTCAGAATATGGAATTGTTTTAGAATTATTTGAAAATCCTCTGGTTACAACCCCAAAGGAAATAGTCAGTGGGCTTTTTCCTTTCACAAAAAGAATATAAAGAATCCCATTCCTCAGTTGTTGGTACCCCTAAAGTTCGGAGGAAGATTAATTGGCTCAAAAGTATTGAGTCTAATTAATTTGTTGTTAAAGAGAGATTTATAGAGGTCTGGTTCTTTCTGACCTTTCTGTATGTTAAAATCTCCCACTCTGTGAATCAGTCTATTTTTCCATTTAATGCTGCCATTTTTGGGCTTTATATATTTTGAAGCTGTGTTATTAGGTTCATCTTTATGTCTTCCTCCTGGATTGATTCTGTTGTTGCTGTGAAATGTTCCTTTTTATCTCTGGTGATGATTCTTGCCTCAGTCTGCTTTGTCTAGCAAGCATACAGTGTTAACAACTTTATTTTATTTATTTTTTTTTAAAGATTTTATTTATTTATTTGACAGACAGAGATCACAAGCAGGCAGAGAGGCAGGCAGAGAGAGAGGAGGAAGCAGGCTCCTTGCTGAGCAGAGAGCCCGATGCGGGGCTCGATCCCAGGACCCTGAGATCATGACCTGAGCCGAAGGCAGCGGCTTAACCCACTGAGCCACCCAGGCGCCCCATAGTGTTAACAACTTTAAATTCACATTTGCATCGTATAGCTTTCCCCATTCTTGTTACTTTCAAACTTTCTGTCCTTATATTTAAGATGGGTCTCTTCTTCTTCCTCTTTGTCTTCTACACCTTCTATACCTTCTCCTCCTCCTTCTTCTTTTTAAAAACAATTTATTTGAGAGAGAGAGAGAGAGCATGAGTGGGGGGCAGAGGTAGAAGCAGACTCCCTGCTGAGCAGGGAGCCTGATGCAGGGCTTGATTCTAGGACCCTAAGATCATGACCTGAGTCAAAGGCCAACTGCTTAACTGACTGAGCCACCCAGGTACCCCAAGATGGGTCTTTTCTAAGTAGTATATATCTATATGGTTTTTAAAAAACTGATTATTTTAGGGGCACCTGGGTGGCTCAGTCAGTTGGGCATCTGCCTTTGGCTCAGGTCATGATCCTGGGGTTCCGGAATCAAGCACTGCATCAGGCTCCTTGCTCGGTGGAGAGTTTACTTCTCCCTCTTCCTCTACCCCTCACCTAACTTGTGCTCTCTCTCTCACTCTCAAATAAATGAATAAAAACCTTTTAAAAATAAAAACTGATTATTTTAATCTTTTAATTGGAATGGCTCAGTCTGTTTATATATATTACTATCATGTTTGGGTCTAAATCTGACTTTCTATCTTCCCACCTATTTTAAATTCTTTTTCTGTCATTTCTTACCATCTTTTACATTATTCAAATAATTATTATCCATTTTCAAACCTATTAGTTTAATTATAAATTCTTTTGCTATTCTTTGGTGTTACCCTAGATTGCATTATTCATCTTGACTTATTTGAATATATAATAAATCAGTGCTGTTCCTCACTTCCCAGAAAAATCTAGGAACCTTAAAATACTTTAACTGCACTTATGTCTCACCTGCCATTAGGCATTATTCATGTATGCTTTAATTCTATATATATTTTAAGTCCCATGTTCTTAATATCCATGCATTTACCTTTTATTTCTTTATTTTCTTTATTTTTATTTTATTTCTTTTTATTTTCTTTATTTCTTCCTTCACGTCTGTTCTTCTGTCAGGGCTTATACTCTTCCACCTGAACGAGTCCTTTTTATTATTTTAGTGCATGTATGCTGACCGTTAAGTATGTCAGATGTTGTTTGTCTGGAAATGTCTTATTTTTTTATTCAATTTTGAAGGATTTTTAAAAATTTCTTGAAATTCTAAGTTGCTCGCTATTTTCTTTCAGAACTTTAAAGATGTTATATCAGGGTCTTCTGACTTTTCAGAGTTTTGGTTTAGAAATTTGCTGTAAGTCTTATTGCTGTGCCTTTGAAGGTTATCTCTTTTTGTTGTTGCTGGTTTTGATGCTTTTTTTTTTTTTTTTTTTTTTTTTGGACAGACAGAGATCTCAAGCAGGCAGAGAGGCAGGCAGAGAGAAAGGAGGAAGCAGGCTCCCTGCTGAGCAGAGAGCCTGATGCGGGGCTCGATCCCAGGACCCTGAGATCATGACCCGAGCTGAAGGCAGTGGCTTTAACCCACTGAACCACCCAGGCGTCCCGGTTTTTGATGCTTTTAAGGCTTCTTTGTCTTTAGATTTCACAGCTTTTACTCTGATGTGTCCAGGTGTTTTTTCCTTTGTTTGCATTTTGCTTGGAGTTTGTGTTGCCT
This sequence comes from Lutra lutra, assembly GCF_902655055.1. Taxonomy (NCBI): domain Eukaryota; kingdom Metazoa; phylum Chordata; class Mammalia; order Carnivora; family Mustelidae; genus Lutra; species Lutra lutra. Next base: position 10,394,041 of record NC_062285.1, on the reverse strand, counting down.
TTTGAATCTGTGGATTGCCATTCCCTCCCCCCGCCTTTTTAAAGATTTATTTGTTTGTTTATTTGACAGAAAAAGAGAGAGAGAGAGAACAAGCAGGAGACGGCAGGCAGAAGGAGAGGGAGAAGCAGGCTCCCCACTGATTAGAGAGCCCAATGTGGGACTCCCAGGACCCTGAGATCATGGCCTGAGCTGAAGGCAGACACTTAACCGACTGAGCCACCCAGGCGCCCCTGGATTGCCATTTTTGCATATTAGTTCTTTAAAACTGTTTCTGCCCTATTTTCTCTATCTTCTCTTTTAGGACTCTGATTACATGTGTGTTAGACCATTTCCTAGTATGTATATGTATCCTATGCTCTTTCATATATTTTCCATCCTTTTATCTCTTCTTGTTTCAGTCTATATATTTTCTTTTGATTTGTATTCTAGATTATTAGTCCTCTCTTTAGCTGTGTCTAATCTGTTAAGCCTGTCTGCTGAATTTTTTATTCCGTGATTGTATTTTTCAGTCCTAGAATATTCTTATGATTCTTAAAAAAATAAAGAAGAAGAAGAAGATTACAAATCTTTAGTGAAAATATTCATCTTGTTATCACTTTTCCTGAACATATTAATTACAGGTTAAAAAAAATTTGATAATGCATTATGTGTCTTACCTTGTAGGTGTCCCCCTTGCCTTTTTTTGGGAAATTATTCCTTTATATGCCTACTAAGTTTTTATTAAATGGTAGTTATTATATATCAAAAGTTTGTAGAGATTTTGGATAAACTTGTAGCTCTTGGCAGGCAGTTAGAGAAGAGGCAGAGTAACTTAGTCCATCATACCTGAGCTGTCTGAATTTTAGGATTTATAAGGGCTGTTTATTTCTAGCTCTCCATGAATCTTAAGGTACAGTCATTCAGGGACCTGAGCTGGAAGTCTAGGGTGCCTATTAGATTACTGCCTCATTGACAGGTCCTAAACTCCAATTTTTGTCTTCTTAGGACTTTGAGATTGACACCAACTCTGTTTAGCTTTTTAAGTGCTGTTGATACTGTCTGCTTGGCAGTCTGTGATGCTTATGACAGGGCAAATGTGTTGAGGAGTTAAGCAGCTGAGATATTAGGTTAACCTCTCTTTGTTTTCTTGCTCTGTAGGATCTTGGCCCTCAGGTCCTGGCTACCCTGAACTCTAGTGTGAGACTGAGAAATGCTGATTTTCTGTCTCTTAGCAGTTTTTATCTGGGTCAGGCAGTATTTTTACTCCTTTTCTTTGGTGCAGACTGTTCCCCTGCATCCCCCCCCCCCCCCCCGCCCACTACACATTTTCCTTCATTTTTACTATCTGTATTACAAATACGATGGCTGGAGATCTGGCAACCATCTTGGTACCATGAGGTGACTGTGAGGATATAAGCCTTAAAGAGGGTGTGGAGAAGAAAGATAGAAAGATTGAGAAGCCTGAATTCCTTTTGACTAAATAGAGTCCTCATATGAGACCTGGATGACTTAGTTCTAGATTCCCTAGACATTAGGAAAGAAATCAACATCTTCTCTTGTTTTTGCCTTGTGATTGTAAGTTTTGTGATATACCCAGATGAATTTAATACCGATTAATAAAATGAGGGTTCCTGGAATCAATATAAGTATATATTCACATAACTTACTAAGAATTACTACTCAATCTTTTATTTAGTTGTGACATACAAAACAAGTGTCATGCACCTGAGTGCATAATCTTATGGACAGGTCAGGTCCTCTTAATATAGCTGGTATACTTGCCCAAAGGCTATTCCTTTAATTCCCCGAGAAGGGAACATGAAAATTCAAGTTAGTGAGAGGAATGTTCCTATAAGGAAAGACTTGACAGATTCTAGTGTAGTCATTTATTGTTATTGGCAAGTTACTTGTACCTACCACACTACCCCAGTAGAACATTCAGGGGGATTATAGTGCACTATCTTGAAACGGTGTTTCCCTTTCATTCAACAGTGCCATTCTGTGGATAAAATATGGCTGTAGACTAACATGGTAGTGGGGGGAATGAGAAAAGCAAGGGGTGATTGAAACAAATATCCAGAAATTAGTGACACATACATCTGGAGAGATCAAAGGAAAAATTTAAAGATGATGCTAAGCTTTTGAACATAAAATCTGGCATAGTAATGCTATTCCTTGCAAGGAAGTAGCAAGGTTCCTTGCAAGGAAATAAATGTTTCACTACTGGAAATTAAGAATATGTTCAATTTAAGAAATAATTCTTCCTCTTGGTACATATGAATTCTCTTTTTTTTTTAATTTTATTTTGTTTTATTTTATTTGTTTATTTGACAGAGAGCTAGAGAGAGAGCACAAGTAAGCAGAGCGGCGGGGAGGGGCGAGAGAGAGAAGCTGGCTCTCTGCTGAGCAGGGAGCCCGATGCGGGGCTCGATCCCAGGACCCTGGAATCATGACCCGAGCCGAAGGCGGCCGCTCAACCAACTGAGCCACCCGGGCGCCCCCATATGAATTCTTTGTATAATGCGAGTTGTATGACACCAACATAAAAGAGTTTTCTTTAACTTGCTCTCACCCTGAAAGATCCTGCAGGACTTTACGTACCCTCAGGTTGCAGCTGCTCTTTCACATATTCAAAAGCTGCTTCTATCCATAGACAGTATTTTATTTTATTTTATTTTATTTTCATAGACAGTATTTTAGAAACTAGTTTTAAAACCATTTACAGTTGAATGTATGTGATAGAACTATGATTCCATTGAAAACAGGAATTCACCATAAAGCAGCATTATGTCTGTGTTTTGACAAAGACTATGCTTAGCATCTTAGCACTTACGGTAGTATCTCTTCCCATTTTTGAGGTATACACTTAAGAGTGACTCACCATCTTGACTCACTTGTTTAAGTTCACTGTCATTCAAAAGCTCTTTCATTCTGCTTTTCTTTTTCTGGCTTTCCTTTTTTTTTCCCCAATGAATAGGATTATTGTAGTAAGTCTCACATTGCTGAATATAACCTTTGTTTTTTCTTAATTGGTGCGTATATGCCATGCCTCTGGGCATATTCAAAGCTTTTACTTTTGATGGCTGGCATTTTGCTGCTCAGTCTTGGCAGGGAGTATAGCAGAGTGACAGCTACAGTGTGTAAGAATAGCGAGACGAGTTCACTTGTTAATAGAATTAATGTACAAATACTATATAATTTATGTTAGTGAACATATGCGTCTTTTGCTTAGGAAGGTACTATAAATTTAGTTTTTACCCAATTTAGTTGTACCCAGTTAGAGCCTACTCCAGGAGCTGTCATCGGGCTTCATCATTGAGCCGGCCCAACTGTGTGAAAGAGTATTTGCTCAAACAAAATTCTAGGCAAATAACCTGAATAGTTCTTAGAGCTTATGATAGGATCCCACCAATAACTTAACACTCGGTGAGCACACCTCAACAATCCATTATAGAAATTCAGCGAGTTTTGCTACCCTGCATATAGACATTAACATTGGGTTACTTGCACAAGATTTTGAGACATAGAGGCCTGTTTGTGGTACCACTGCTTAATGGCTCTATAATCACCGTCCAGTATTAACCTGTCCAAGGCTCAGTCTTCTCTACGATGGTTCCTGTGACACTAGAGTTGTGATTGGGATTAAATTAGAAAATTCTTGTTCCTTCATTTAGTCATTCGGGAAGATTACTGAAGCTCTGTTATGTGTCAGCTGCAGTGCTAGGCACTGGTTTAGAGTGGTAGATAAAATGGTACGGACTGCTGTGTGGGTTCAGTGGGGAAGACTGAAAACAAACAAGTAAACAAAGAAAATAATTACAACTTGTGGTATTTGCTGTGAAGAAGGCATCAAGGTGCCACGAAAGAGAACAGCTGAGGAGGAAATCCCTGAAGAGGTAGCTCTTAGGTTGACATGGGGAGCGTGGTAGCTGTGAGCCGTATAAAGAGGAGAGAGTATTCCAGACAGACGGAATAGGAGAATGTGGGATGGCCCTGTGGCAAAATGAAGAAGGGGGTGCTGGCTGTGCTAGTAAGAACTAAAATAAGGCCTGTGTGGTGGGAGTTCTTGTTCGGAGACAGTGAAAAGTGGGATAGGGAGCTGTTCGTGATCCCTGCAGTGCCTAGCCGTGGCCCCTCATGGGTGTTAGTTGCTATCAGTGTTACAGTTACAATCATTTCCTTATTTAGAGGTCACTTAAAAACTTAAAGGAAGCAAATAGCTTCCAAAGCAGATTCAGCAAAGTCAACGCTTTGAAACTTGTGTTTGTGTGTAGAGACCATTAGTCCCTCACTCGGGGCCTGTTGATTATTTTTTACGTTGTTCATGTAAGTTTGCTTATTTGATTTTTCTTACAGCCTAGAAATGGCAAATTGGGTGTAAATTTAGAGATTATCCACTAACAGCAAGACATTGCAATAATAAAAACTCAAAGTGATAAGTGATTGTTAAAAATGTGAGGTTATGGGGGCGCCTGGGTGGCTCAGTGCGTTAAGCCTCTGCCTTCAGCTCAGGTCATGATCTCGGGGTCCTGGGATCGAGCCCCGCATCCGGCTCTCTGCTCAGTGGGGAGCCTGCTTCCTCCTCTCTCTCTGCCTACTTGTGATCTCTGTCTGTCAAATAAATAAAATCTTAAAAAAAAAAAAGTAGGTTACGAAACCTTTTAAAAAAAGATTTATTGAGGTACGGTTTGCAGACAATGAAATTCCTCTATTTAAAGCATGGAGCTTTGATGAATTTTGGTAATTTTATGAAGTCAGGGCACCACCACCACATCTCGATATAGAAAAGTTCCATCAAGAATCCTGAAAGTAGGGGCGCCTGGGTGGCTCAGTGGGTTAAAGCCTCTGCCTTCGGCTCAGGTCATGATCTCAGGGTCCTGGGATCGAGCCCAGCATCAGGCTCTTCGCTCAGCAGGGAGCCTGCTTCCTCCTCTCTCTCTGCCTGCATCTCTGCCTACTTGTGATCTCTCTGTAAAATAAATAAATAAAACCTTAAAAAAAAAAAAAAGAATCCTGAAAGTTCTTGTTTTCTTCCGTCTCTTTGCCCTACCACCAGCCTCACTCAGACAGCCCCTAATGTGTTTTCTGTCGCTATAATTTTGTATTTTCTAGGCTTAGAGATGAGTGGAATTTTATATTATGAGGCTGCATATATTACCTTTGTTCTGATGGGTGGTGTTCCAAGTACAGATTAACCGTAATTTATCTGTTTGACAGTTTATGGACCTTTGGGTTAGTTTCTTGCCTATTATGAATAAGGTATTCACATAAAATTCTTTATGAACATGTTTTCATTTTGGGCACCCAGTGTAGTAAGATTTTCTCCTGTGTTTTCTTCTAGAAGTTTGATAGTTTTTGCTCATACATGTAAATCTCTTATTAGAGTAGGGCGTTAGTTTCTAACAGGTATGATACCTGGAGGCCAGCATGGAGGAGGTCTTGGCCAGCTATAGGGAAAGCCTGTCCTGGCAGCATTCCACAAGAAGCCAGGTGGATCCAGACAGGCCCAAGATGGTGGTTCCCACATGACAGGAAACCCCTGACCTTATAAGGAAGAAAGGGCAAGAAACCCTGCTTCCAAGAAATCCCTATCCCAAGTAATGAATGTTCTGATCCCTAGTTAACAACTGTCAGTAAAAGACAGAAACCCCCAGGGCGTGCAGTTCCCTCTCTTGAACTTACCCACTCTCACATCTCAAGACTATATACTTCTCACTTTAAGAAACTTCCCCGCTTGTGTCGCTCGTCCACTGTGTTGCATGTCTGTCCTTGAATTCTTTCTTGTAACAAGACCGGGAACATTTGGTGACTCCTTTGCGATGGGCCAACTCAAGACCGCAGGGCCCAGGGTCTCCCCATTTCATCTGACAAATACTGAATTTTTTCAAGTTACTTTTGTGTACTGTGTGAGGTTAAGAGCCAAAGTTTGTTTTTTTCCTGTATAGATATCTAGTTATTCCAGCATCATTTGTTGAAAAGATATTTTCTCCATGAATTATTATGAAACCTTGAAACTATGAGATCTTGTTATCATCTGTAACCATTTTCTTTCAACAAGAATTTGACCCTGACAATAGAGCTTATCAAATATAAATAAATCCATCTTGTAATCTTACTGATAAGTGTATATTTTAGGAGCCTGTGGGAATAATGAAAGCTACTGCTTTTCAGGGCTAATTCAAGTTAATAAGAAAGTGCTTGTTGGTGAGGTTCAAGTGCTGATAACTTCTGAGAATTTGTAAAATGCTAAGGAATGAAATTCTGTGCCAAGTTAGTGATATATGATTATCTTTAGAAAAGTGAATTAGAAAAATGAAAGAGTAAAGGTGGTCTTCCATACATTTGCAGACTTTAAAAGGAGACCTGGGCCAATTAAAAAAACAAAAAAGGGAAAAAAATACTGCAGCGGTTACCGATTCTAAGAAGAAAGAAATGATAAAGGAATTTACACTGAATAAGTAAAAATACACATAAAAGCTGTTGAAGGTACCCTCTGAGTTTAAGGATTTGAATGAAAGATGGAAGAAAAGGCTTGTAACCTATACTGAATGAACGAGAGTAGTAAGTGCTTTAAAAAATAGTGTCAGGAGGAATCAAGAGCAAGTGAATTGATATCTGTGAACATTTTGGGGTATGAGAAAAACAAATGAAAAAGCATAGTTTGATTCCTGGAAATCTGTACTGACCACACAGGCCTGCTATTCAGAGCAGGTCATGTAATGTAAACATGAAAGAGAAAGAAAGAATAGGTCTCAGACTCTTTTTCTTCCATCTGCTTGTTTTGGTTTTTGGTTTTTGCCTTTGTTTGTTTGTTTGTTAAAGCAGAAACTTTCTTCTAGGTTGTTCGATTTGTTGATGTATACTTATTTCAGTAGTGTCTTATGGATCCTATGAGTTTTTGTGGTGTCAATTGTAAGTTCTCCTTTTTTGTTTTTTATTTTGTTCGTTAGGGCCCTCTCTTTTTTCTCAGTTAGTCTAGCTAAACATTTGTTAATTTTGTTTGTCTTTTTTTTTTTTTAAGATTTTATTAATTTATTTGACAGAGAGAGATCACAGGTAGGCAGCGAGGCAGGCAGAGAGAGAGGAAGGGAAGCAGGCTCCCTGCTGAGCAGAGAGCCCCGATTCGGGCCTTGATCCCAGGACTCTTGGATCATGACCTGAGCCAAAGGCAGAGGCTTTAACCCACTGAGCCACCCAGGAGCCCTTGTTTGTTTTTTCCAAGAACCAACTTTTAGTTTCATTAATTTCTTCCTTCTTTTCTTAATTTCTATTTTGTTTATTTCTGCTTCAATCCTTACTTTATTCCTTTAACTGACTTTGCCCCCCTCCCCCTTTTTTTCTCCCTAGCTCCTTTAGGTGTTAAGTTAGATGGGTTATATGAGATCTTTCTTGTCACTTGAGGTAGGCCTGTATTGTTACAATATACCCTCTTAGAACCATTTTTGCTGCATTCCAAAGATCTTGATATATTGTATTTCTGTTTTAATTTGTCTCTAGGTATATTTTTTATGTCTTTGATGACCCATTTGTTCACAGCGTGTTTAATTTCCACATTTTTTTGGTGTCTTTTTTCCAGTTTCCTTTTTGTAGTTGATTTCTAGTTTTAGTCTATTGTGGTTGGAGAAGATGCTTGATATGATTTCAGTCTTCTTGAATTTACTGAGACTTGTTTTGTAGCCTAGCATGTGGTCTGTTTTGGAGAATATTACATGGGCACTTGAAAAAGCTGTGTATTTTCTTGCTTTGGGATATGGTGTTCTATATATGTCTACTAAGTCCATCTGGTCTAATGTGTCACTTAAGGCTGATGTTTCTTTTTAATTTTTTGTTTGGATCTATCCATTAATATAAATGAGGTGTTAAAGTATGCTACATTGTCAGATGTCAATTTCTCCTTTTAGGTCTGTTGATATTTGGTTAATGTATCTTGGTTGTGTGCTGGTATGTTGCATGCATATGTACTTATAAATGTTATGTCTTCTTATTGGATTGATTACTTTATCATTATGTAATGGCCTTCTTTATCTACTATTACAGTCTTTGTTTAAAATTTGTTCTGTCTGCTCTGGGTATAGCTACTCCTGTAATCCCTATAGTTTTCTTTTCATTTCCATTTTCATGGAGTATCTTTCTCTATCCCTTCACTTTCAGTCTGTGTGTGTCCTTCTGATGTGAGTCTCTTGCAGGCAGCATATAGGTGCGTCTTGTTTTCTAATCCATTCAACTACTCCGTGTCTTTTGATTGAATAGTTTAGTCCATTTACATTTAAAATAATTATTGATAGAGGTGTACTTATTGCCATTTTATTTGTTGTTTTCTGGCTGATTTCATAGCTCCTCTCTGTTCTTTTCTCTTTCTCTTTCCTCGGTGGTTTGATGGCTTTCTTTAGTTTTATGTTAGATTTCTTTCTTATATTTTTTTTGTGTGTTTGCTCTAAGTTTTTGGGTTGTGGTTACTGTAAGGTTTGTATATATCTTATCAAATATATATAGTCTGGTTAGTTGATAACAACTTAAATTTTAGTACATTCCAAAACTACACTTTTTTCTCAGTGCCTCCCACATTTTGTATTTTTGGTCATATTTTAGATCTTTTTATGTGCCTCACCTAATTTCTATAATTTTATTTATTTTTACTCCTATTGTCTTTTAACCTTCATGCTTGCTTTATATACTTTATATACCTTTACTATATTTTACCTATATTCTAGTAAGATTTTACTTTTGGATGTTTTCTTAAGTAGTGCCATTTCTTTTTGGTTTAGGGACTTACTTCCCTTTAACATTTCTTATAAGGCCAGTTTGATGGTGATGAACTTTTTAAGCTTTTGTTTATCTGGAAAATGCTTACTTCATTTCTGAATGATAATCTTGCCAGGTAGAGAATTCTTGTTTGGAAGTTTTTCCATTTTAGCATCTTGAATATGTCCTGACACTGTCTTTTGGCCTCCAGAGTTTTTCCTGAAAAATCTGCTACATAGCGTTATGGGATTTCCCTTGTGTGTAATTAAGATTTTATCTTTTTAACTTTTATCACTTTAATTATAATGTATCTTAATATGGATCACTTTGGGTTCATCGTTTTTGGGAACTGTCTGGGCTTCCTGGTCCTGTACATTTGTTTCATTTTTCAGATTAGGAAGTTTTCAGCTGTTATTTCTTCAAATAAGTTTTCTGGCCCCTTCTCTTGCTCCTTTCCTTCTGGGACCCTTATATTGTGATGGTTATTCTCCTTGATGCTATCCCAAAGATCCTTTAAGTTTTCTTTGTTTTTTAAAAATTCTGTTTTCTTCTTGCTGCTCTGTCTGGGTGAGTTCTGTTGCTTTGTTTTATAGTTCACTGACTCAGTCATTGACCCACCTACTTTGCTGTTGAACTCCTTTTGTATTTTTCAGTTCAGTTATTCTTTAGCTCTATAACTTTTGTTTCAAACTGACATATTTTCTGTCTCTTTGTTGAGGATCTCACTGTCTTCATTCTTCTCTGAGTACAGTAAGCATCTTTATGACCATTACTCTGAACTCTTTATTAGGTAGTTTGCTTTTTTTCTCCGTTTCATTAAAGTCTTTGCCTGATTTTTTTTTTTTCTTGTCCTTTCTTTGGAGCACATTCCTTTATCTGTTCATTTTGCCTCTTTGTGTTTGTTTTTGTGTATTAGATAAATCAACTCCCTTTCCCAGTCTTTTTTTAAAAAGATTTTATTTATTTATTTGACAGAGATCACCAGTAGGCAGAGAGGCAGACAGAGAGAGAAAGAGAGAAGCAGACTCTCCTCTGAGCAGAGAGTCAATGCGGGGCTTGATCCCAGGACCCCAAGATCATGACCTGAGCCGAAGACAGAGGCCTAACCCACTGAGCCACCCAGGCTCCCCATCCCTTTCCTAATCTTGAAGGAGTGGCATTGTGTAGGAGATTTGTGGAGCCCAGTGGTGCAATCCCGTCTCACCAGCAGATCTTGACACCCAAGGGGTGTTCCCTGCGTGGGCTGCATGCACTCATCTCATGTGGCATAGGTTTGGGAGGGAGGAAAGCTGGCACCTGGCCCAGCTGTGACTTGCTGGCTGTGCTGTGCAAATGAGTGGGCTTTCAGTTGGGCACCCTGGGTCTAACAGGTTAGGGAGATAGTTCCAAAAGGAGCCTACTGGTGCTGAGTTTAGCAAGGTAGGATGAGGTGGTACAAATGGCACCACCCCGGAGAAAAAGAGTCTCCATCCGCAGAGAAATCCTCAATGGTTTCCTGCCTGTATGGCAGGTGTTTTTAATAAGTGGGTCTCCGCATAAAATCTAAGTACTTTTCAGACTGGTGGTGTTTGCTCTGGGTCCTGGGGTGAGTGAAGTCTATGTGACAGTTCCTTATGAGTGGGTTCTCCATTCCCTACAGTTTAATGGCTTTCCTGGATGTAATCCCTATTGGTTTTCAAAGCCCAGTGTTTAGGAGGGTCTTCTGGGATTCAGGGTCTTAGTGTTGGGTGCCTGATAAAGAGCACAAACCCCTCACTTGTGAGCGAAAAGTTCTTTGTTCTCAAGATCCTTCCTGATTGTGCCTGGGGTGTGCTTTTGCCTCTTTCTTTCTTTCTTTCTTCCTTTTCCCCATCCTTCCTTCTCTTCCTTCTCTTCTTTCTCTTTTCTCCTTTCCTTTCCCTTTCTTCCCTTTTCTCTCTTCCCTCCTCCCTTTTCTCCTTCTCTCCCTTCCCACTTTCCTCCCTTTTCTCTCTCTTGCTGTCTTTGCCTTTCCTCTCCTTGATGCTGTCCTCTGTTGTGGAGACTCTGTTCATTTGTTTTTCTGGTCTTTTTCAGAGCAAATTATTCTATCTGTAGTTGTGTATTTGTTGTATCCATAGGAGGAAGTGAGTTCAGGATCTTATTATGCTGCTGTCTTGATCCCAACCCACCAAGAGATAAGTTTTATGTGGGTGTTAGAAACATATTTGATAAAGGCTTCTGCAATGCCGCCACAGACTACAAGAAGTAATAGGTCTTGTAAGGATTTTACATTTGATTGATGAATCATATTTAAATTAATTTATTCTGTCAGAGTCAAGATCTTTGTAATATGTCCTAGGATCTTATTTAGCAGTTTTTCAGTGGCCAGGGAGAAAATTTCACTGCAATCAGTGGGTTTGTGAAGGAAGAGATAGAGTACAGTGTTGATAGAGATAGCTAAAGTAAGATTATAAAACTGAGATTTGCCAAGATCTTTTCAGGCTAGAATAATAGACCAGAGTGAAAACAAGATTAAAGATGATAAAATGTCATGTTCTACACTGTGATTGAGATAGCCCCCAAGAGAGGACTGAGATATTTCAATTAAGCATATGCCAAATACGAGCTCAGTAAATAGACTACCAGCCCGGAAAGAAAAGTGAATTTAGGTGCAGATCAAGAAAGGTGATAGAGCTGTTGTTTTCCCAACATTAGACCTGTTCAGGGATTTTATGTTGAATTTGGGTGTCACATTTTAAAGGGGACTTTAATAAAATGTCATGTGTTGAAGAGTGTGACTATCTTAGTGATTTGTATTTATAGGCTTATCATGTGGAAAAGCCCAATTTTGTTTAGAGCTGAAAGGATGACATTTCTAATAATAATTAGAACATTTCAAGATGGAATGGGCTGACTTGTGAGTTGGGGAAATTTTCATCTCTGGAGGCATTAATGGAGAAATTCTGTGACAGCTTATTAAGAGTGTCATCTAGCAGATATTAACATTTGTGGAAAGTTGAACTAGATACACTTGAAGGTCCTTTACAATTCCTTTAACTTTTTTTTTTTTAACTTAAATTTTTGCTTTGATACCTCCACAGTCAATTTTCACCAGTCTTGTCCTTAAAACTTTATTAATAATAAATACCCTAGCTTACATGACACCAAAAGTTATAAAATATTTTATGAGCCCAGTTAAATGTGATGTTCACAAGAATTCTACAAGTTGGGCAGGAGATGTTTTAATGGTTTTTAAGCAGCTGTACCTTAATGATTGAGAGTGTGGCTTCTGGATCCCAGACCATTTGGGCTCTGCCACCTACCGTGAGACCTTTGGAAACATGTGCCTCTCTTTCCTCATCTGGAGTGTGGCGATGTATTATTCTCTCAGTATGGTGTCTATACATTAGGTTTGTTTGTGTTAATGATCACATGCTTGAGAATATATGCTTAGAACATGATATGCTTAGAGTAGTATCTGACACATAGCAGATGTTTAGTTAATGTTAGCTAGTGCTCTTATTGTCATAATTTCTCGTCTACAGGTGAAAACACTGATGCTCATGCAGTGTGTAACTTGCCCAAGTTTCTATCAGTAATGAGTGGTAGATCAGTTATTACGAATTCTATTGAATTGAACAAAACCAAAATCAGAAATGGGAGTGATATTGCTGGTATATGGACTACTTTTGTATTAATTTGTATAAGAGTATTAATTTCATTTTGATTTCTTCTAGGTATCCATCAGACTCTTGTGAAACTATTATTACAGATTTTGGGGAAAGCTTTGTTTTGCATAGGGTTATATATATACACACACATTCCAGGCATAATTCTGTAGGAAAATACGTTCTAAAGCATGTTGTAAATAAAGATAACCATACTTTCCAAAAGATTTATGGTGCTTGATAGCATGAAAAAGGAAGTAGGCAATTAACTTTGGTTTGTGTTGGCATTTCAATATACTTGCCAAGCAATTTGAGCTTCTGATTGCTAGATTTGTCATTAGGTCTCTAGAGGGATATAAGTCAATCTGAAGGCATCTCCTAGAAGTCCAAATTGGCTCTCATTTGTAGTGTTGAAATGAACAAAAACGATCTCACTAAAATTCTGTTCTATCTTTAGATAATCCCCTTTAATAATTCATTCATTAGATGCTCTCTGGTTTTCTAGTCGTGTTAGAAATAGTTTGCATGGTATAGTAACATACTTGTCCCCAGCAGATTGTGTGATGTGCTTTAAGAAAGATTGTTACTTTTGTCTTTTTCTCCTTGCTGGTAAGGTCCTGTGGGGAACACATCCCTTAAGGTAAAGATTCTTTTATTCATTTACAAGGTTGTGAACATCTTGAGGGCAGATAGGGGGTCTTAATAGTCTATGTTTCTCAGTACTTGCAAAGAGCCTTTGTCCACACTGAGTTTGTGAAATTGTCAAAGCATTGGTGGTTTTATTGGAAGCCAAGGGACTCATTAGATTGGCTGTATTAAAAATGGTCATTTAGAGTAACTTACCATTCACAATGATAGTGATGTAGTCTATTTGTCAGCGAGTTTATTAAAGTTATGCTCTTGAAAAGAATGGCTGTTGGCAAAACTGCATTTGACAAGATCAGTGTTGTATGAAAAAAAGTTTAAGGGGAAAAAAAAACCCTCTAAAATGCTTTAAAGGCATTTCAAGAACACTATAAATGAAAGTTCTAGGAGACATGGATTTCAAAAATAACCTAGATGTGTCAGCAATAAAAATCCCATTGAATAAGTAAGTGAATTGGTTAGGAAAGTTGTAGTGTGATCTGCTAAAGCAGGTTTTCCTATAAATCTTGTTATTTGGTTGTACTTTTTTTTTTTTAAGTAAGCTCTGTGCCTTAACATGGGGTTCGAACTCACGACCCAAGATCAAAACTTGTATGTTGTACTTACCGAGGCAGCCAGAGGCCCCCAGGCTTGTATATTTATTTTTAAGGTGTTTGATCTAGCCCGTGATAGCCTAAAATTTAATGACTTCAGCATTTGTATTATCCTTTTTGTAGTTTTTGCCGTTCTCAGTAAAATATTTACTGTTTCACAAATCATCGTGTTGGATAAAGACCTGTTTCCCTGGGCCTGGTTTTCTATTCATATATCGGGAAGGTGGGATTTAGAGTCTTAATTTTCCTCTTTCTGCACCATTACAGCCCCTGTGTGTGGATGGCCTGCTAGAGGATAAAGTACTAATGGGTTTTCTCATGGTTATGGGAAGGAAATAGTTACGCACTTGACATAGTTTTTCTCTCTGAATTTACATTCTTCCTTCCCTTCCTTTAGAACAGTAAGGAAAACTGGAAGATGAAGGCTTTCTATCATAAAAGCTGACGTGGCCCCGTGCTTGACCCTCCTCCTGTTTCAGGTCCCTGCAGGCTAGAAGAAGGGTTGGTAGAGAAGGGAACATTTGCTTGTGTAGAGGGAGCTACGCTGGAGTAGTATGAAACCTTAACCTTTTCCTGAGGAGGGATTTTTCTCCTAACATTAATTATGTTTATAATTGTTAATATATATTTTTTTTATATTTTGATAAGTTGGTACATGTACCTGATAAACAACTCAAGGTGTACGCAAGGTTAGCCATTGGAAACTAAGTGTTCTTTCCATTCACTCTCCTGGTTTTAATCTCCCCAGGACAACCACTGTTAGTTTTGTGTATTTTTGTGCATTCCTAATCCCCAGCAGGGTGTTAATATGCACTATTCTGAACCCTGCCCTTTTTTTCTCCCTATTTCCAGTATATTTTGGAAATGAATCCAAATCAGTATGTAATTTTACATCATGATTTTTTAATAGCTGAATTGAGGGACACTTATGTTGTTTCCAGTCTTTTTTGATGGCTTGTGAGGTTGGTCATGCTTATTTTCTTGTAAAAGAGGAATTGGGGAGGTTGTTATAAATGTATTCTGTAACTTTAGATGGTATACTCAGTGAGTAGGAAGGATACAGTGCTTTCTAAGAAATGTTTTCCTCAATGAGAAGGATGGCAGGTCTTTTATGTAAAATGTGTTTTTACAATCAGTCTCCCTGGCGTGTGGTGATATTTCATGTGGGATTTGGTATAACTCATCAGGTGTAGCATTCTCAAAGAGACTTTTTCCCCCTACTTTAATTGTGTCTTTGAGTTTACTCTTTAACTGATATAATAAAAAATTCACTTAGAGTTTCATGTAACCTGTATATAGTTTTGGCCAGGTAATTGAGAGTGAGACATTGGTATGGGGATGAGATATATAGCTGAACAGTAAAGAAACCTAAGTTGGAATTTCAGGATATCCAGACAAGATGTCATCTGGAGCCCAGTGGTAGCCCTTTGCTCTTCTTTCATGGGTAAGTTGCATCTAAGATTATT
Source organism: Lutra lutra (assembly GCF_902655055.1). Taxonomy (NCBI): domain Eukaryota; kingdom Metazoa; phylum Chordata; class Mammalia; order Carnivora; family Mustelidae; genus Lutra; species Lutra lutra. The sequence goes on along the minus strand of NC_062285.1, from coordinate 10,378,987 downwards.
GTCCTTTAAAAATTCCTGAGTACAGTGGTGCTGCTTTCTGTGGAAATCTACATTCTACCACTGCTATTTTTCTCAAGGAAAATAATGTATATGGTGGATTATGTTGGCATAATATTGAAGGAATATTTATTTGAATGTGCTTAGATTGGTATTTGAATTGGCTTTTGGAACAGAATTTGCATCATTAAAATAGGTTTCCATTTGCCATTATCTCAGTCGTTTAATTTTTAATGACTCAGGTCGTAATGAATGAATACCCAAGTAGTGATGATATGTTGGTAGTATCAGAACCAGAGTTATGAAATTTTTACTATGTTTATTTTGCTTTCTTCACGGCCTCAAACTAATTTCTGATCCTGAATTGTTGTCTTTTGTTCTTTTCCTGCATACACTTAACTTTTGCCCCAAGGTATTGCCTTCTGTCCAGTTGTACTGGGTAGAATATCATTAAAGGAGAAATGATAAAAGTTAGGAGACCTCCCTTTTTTACCCCAGCAGTGGACATTGCTGTGGAAATAGATGAATAGATGAACCTCTGTATTTATGCATATCCCTAACCCCCAGCAGGTGTTACATGCGCTATTCTGTTTCCTTCTATGGACCCTACCTCTTTACTAACACATTGTGACTTTCCGTCCTTGTCCACATGGTTAAGTAGCTACCTTTCTTAGAAGGCGTGGCTCAGATGTTGCCTTGTAGTGAAAATCTTTTTCTGTCTTCGTTTTTTTCCCTGTTAATTTGTCTGTAGCATTTTTAAAAAGACCTCGATGAAGGGGGATTTATCACATTATTTACAGTGATTCTTTATGTGTTTGAGCCCCTCAGGAGATTGTGATCTTTATGAAAAACTACGCTTTATCCGTATTTATTTTCATAGTAACTTAGTACAGTGGCATATTCATTGATTTAATGAGTATCAGAAAATCTCATCTACCACTTTTCTAGGGGAAAGCTGGTCTTTATATTCTTAATCTGATCTTCACTCACTTACATGGCTTATTACTTGGTATTCCAAGTAGAATTTTAGGTGTCCATAGAGATAGGGGAGAATTATTTTGATGACTATAGATAACTTTCTTCAAAAAATGTTTTATAGATTTCCATCTAAAACCTCATTAGAGAACTGGGGAGCAAGTTTGTTTCCCAGGCAGCATACCGTTTTATTAAAAAACTTAAAATGTATTTGGGAAAAATGGTTTTTAATTTTTTGACTTATGGTATTAATGTGATCTGTCTTTATATTAAAAATACACTTTATAATAAAAGTAACATATACTTACTAATGACCATGCAGAAAAAAAATACACAAGGGTAAGAAGAAAATAAAATTGTCTGTAATTCATCCTCTCAGAGGAATTTAGAGAGTTAAAATGATTGTTAGCATTATGATGCATGTCATTCTTTTTTTGGTGTTTTTTTTTTTTTTAAAAGAATTTATTTTTAAGTAATCTCTTTACCCTACCAGGGGCTCAGACTCACAGCCCTGAGAACAAGAGTTGCACGTGACTTGTCTCTTTTCTGTTCATGTCCTTTTTTTGTTTTGTTTCCATGCTAGTTGATTTTTGTTTTATTGTTTGGTATTGAAGTAACTTTAGTCTTCATATGGCACAGGGCTGGAGAAATTTATCGTTTACATTGCATGATCTCTGTAGGTCACATCTCGGGGGGTTTATTCTGTGTTACCATAGCAAATCAGAGGTACTTCCAAAATACTACCTGCTTTCTTTTTGAGGCCCCTAAATTTTGTGTTTTGCTTTGGTTTTATTTCACTCTCACCATGGGATTTGGTGTTTGTGAAATGAGTGGAGAAAAACAAAGCTACTTTGATAGGCACTAAACTAGGCATCTAGGCTCCCTCGTCAGCTAGGTGACCCGCTTTTGTACACACAGTCCATGATTCAGATTCATGCCTAAGGAAAATTACCAGTTGTTACATATGATGACCTTTAGGAGTGTTGAAACTGGTGAAACATTAAAATCTTCACATGCCAATGATGAAAGCTGGAGTGTTTTGTGCAATATTTATATACTACAAATTGCCAGTAGTAGTGTGTTGGAAATGTTGTATTTTAAAGTTTGGTAGAATTTAAAATTAATGAATCTTTATGCTGAAGAACCTATGTGTTGTGCTTAGGGGGAAAAAAGATGCAGTTAAAAGGGTTTAAAAAAAATAATACAAGACTGAATATTAAATAGAGGGTATAAATCAAATACAACTAAAAACCATGGACAGGAAACCTATGTTTCCCTGCTCCCTTCCCAGGGTCTGGTGATTAGCAGCCGGTAAAGCATTAAAAAAAAAAAAAAAAAAAAAAAAAGGTTTGATTGTATCAGTATTGAGCTGCTCCAGTGTAACATTTGGAAAATTTTGCTTGCTTGTTTATAATAATCACAAACTAGGAAAATGCATTTTTTGTGTGTGTAAAACTCTATGGCAGCTTTCTGATATCAGTGGAAGGAAACTTTGAGAACTTGGTTATCTGAAAGTGCACAGGAATAAGGAATTTGGGGAAGTCATTTTCAGATCTAGGAAGATTTTTCTTTTTATTGGAGGAGGATATTCATTTGCGGAAACACAGTCAGCACTGGTAGGTTTGAGCACACTGACTCAGCCAGACCACTTCCTGGTTACGGTTCATTAGTTTCTTGGTAGCTTATACCTTATCAATTTACAGATATGCAGACATTCTCTTTCTCGCTTCACTTTTATGGCGTTATTGGCCAGAGGATGGGCTTTGTAGCCCTCCAGATAATGGGTTTGTATTGAGACTTTGACCCATAATGTAGCTTTAGACGAGTTGCTTAACCTCTCAAGTTTCATTTTCTCATCTGTAAAATATAAATGCTAATAGACTGTTTGAGCATTCAGTGAGCTATTGTATGTACCTAGCACAGTGCCTGCTGAGTAACAGCAGCTCAATAACATGAGCTGTTAATAAGCACATTCTTCTTCCTTCCCCAGCAGCCTTCAGTGTAGCTGCAGCTTCTGGCCAGTTTTCCCTTCAAAAACACCTCCTTGGCTTCCTGTTGATTGGAGGGCATTTCCTTGGCCTCTTGCCCTGATTTAATGCTACTTTGAGGATCCCTTTTGACAGATTCTCTTGACAAACCTTGGTATATTTGCTTGCCATTTCATTTATTCAAAGATTACGTGGAGTGATTAAGAGCACTCTGGGGCCTTATTGCATAGGCCCAGTGCCACTGCAGAGCGGTGTGATCTTGCAAGTTAATTAACCCAACAATTTTCTTGGCTGTGAAATGAACAATAATGATACCTACCTCAGTTTGGACGTGAGGTCATTACGTGAAATAACATGCATAAGATGTTTAGATTGTGCAAAAGAAATGCTAGCTGTTATTATGAGCCAGACTCTTACTTGGTATTTATTATATCTAGTCTCCTGATCAGTGACTTTCATATGTGTATAACACATTTGATGTTTGTTCTGTAAAATAAATCTCACTTATACGAGGCAGGCCAACACAAAATTATTGGTACAGTAACAGTAACAGTAACAATGGAGAGAATACATGTTATATTAAACATACATACAAATGTGAGATGTGCATATATGATGTTCTTAGGGTTTATTACAGGAGGTGATGACTGTAATTCTATGTTATGAGAGTTATGTGGTGCTGTGCTTGGAGCTTAGGGCACTTTTGTAAAAAAATTATTTGAATGGATGACAGCTTCAGTGTGATATGAACACTTAGATTTATTATTTCCCAAGTTGCTGGCTTTTGATAGCTTTTTTCTTTTTTTTAAAGTAGTGTCCATGCCCAGCACGAGCCCAGTGCAGGGCTTGAACTCACAACCTTGAGATCAGGACCTAAACTGAGATTAAGAGTTGGATGCTTAACTGACTGAGCCACCTAGGCACTCTTCAATGGCCTTATATTCTGATTTGAACCTAAGAGCCATTCAGGAACCAAATAATACTTGAATAGTCATACTTTAAAAAAATGTGTTAATCCAATTTTTTTTGTGTGCTACTTTGTTGTACTAGGTGATACTGAGTTCTTGTTTTTGTATGCCATTTTAGGCACAGTTTACTATTTGCTTATCATTTTTTTATTTAAAGAGTCGAAAAGTTACCATCAGGTTGAAAATAGAGTTTGCCCATGGACGGGACTGGAAGAGATTATGCTGAGTGAAATAAGTCAAGCAGAGAGAGTCAATTATCATATGGTTTCACTTACTTGTGGAGCATAAGGAATAACACAGAGGACATGGGGAGCTGGAGAGGAGAAGGGAGTTGAGGGAAATTGGAAGGGGAGGTGAACCATGAGAGACTATGGACTCTGAAAAACGATCTGAGAATTTTGAAGGGGTGGGGGGTGGGAGGTTGGGGGCACCAGGTGGTGGGTATTGTAGAGGGCACGGATTGCATGGAGCACTGGGTGTGGTGCAAAAATAATGAATACTGTTATGCTGAAAAAAAAAAAAAAAAGAAAATAGGGTTTGCCAAATTATCTGTGGAGTTAATTCTGTACTACTGAGGTGGGCATTCTATGAATCCTCTTCCATTCCCTTTGCCTTATGTGTGGTCTACAGGAATCCACTATAATTGCTTTGTTTCTTGTTGGTATCCAAAGGGCTGAATTCAACATGAACTTATAGTGAATATAACTGTACATGCTTTCAGTTCTGAATGAGCTGAAAGTTGTGGAAGTCAAGTAAATGAAGTAGATTCAACAGAATTCTTTCCATAGTCATAGAAATTAATTGTGAGGGCATTTGAGTTTGTATCTACTAAATGCGCAAAGTATTTTAGCAGAGTTAAATTTAGTATCCATGTGGTGACTGGTCACTCAACTATTTTTGCAGGTATTTTTGTTGTATTTGTGTGTTTTTTGGAATGCTTCATGTATGTGCATGTCATCCTTGTGTAGGGGCCACGCTAATCCTATGTATTGTTCCAGTTTTTAGAACGTGTGCTGCTGAAGCGAGCACCACATGTTTCTTGAACATTTCCTATTATCCTAAAACATACAGCTTACAATATAGGAGGTACAATTGCTTAGGATCACAAAGAATATTTCAAAAAGGTGTTCTTGGACTCTGCATCATTGAAGTCTATTTTGCACAAATAGTAGACAGTTCAGCGTGGTCAGTTTAGAAGGCTGCTGGAAAGAAAACAACCGTTAGAATCACAATTAGATTTGTTTCTAAGAAAAAAGTTGTAAGAACCAGCGGAGGTGAGAAGAAATATAAAAAGATCAACCATTTGTACTTCATCAAAATAGCTTGGTGGTTAAAAACAGGGCTTTGATGTCAGACAGCTTTGACTTTTAAGTCCTGTTCTGCTACTTACTTCCACTAGGATCAGAGTGATTTAACCTCTCCACACCTCAGGCTTCCCATGTGTAAACTGGGGATAGACATACAACTACGAGAGTAGCTTGTGTATGTGAGGTTATGCGTGGTAAATGCTCAGCACAGTGTCCGGCACCTCGTGAACTCTCACTAGATAGACTGTAAAGTACCCACGAACAGGGAGTTGTCACCAATGAGTCTTGTGTCGTCTTCTAAAGCAATCATGCTGCTGGAAGAGCAGCTAAGGGATGATCCTGAGTTTGCCGGCAACCTGTAGGCGGATCGAAGTGAGTAAAATGACTCATAAGCTTGTCTTGGTGCTAAGTATCTGTTGTTGACAATTTTGTCATTCAACCCTGCCCCCAAATGTGGGAGTTAGACTCATATTCAACAGCTAGTAATTATGCTTCTCATCAGTAGTAATGGTATTTAAATATTGTTACATCACTCCATATCCTTTTCCTCTATGAATCACCTTACGCATAGGCGTAGGAGGTTCTAGTCTGATTTGGGGAGTTCTAGGGAACCGAGAGTGATACTGTTTCTTTTCTTTAAGAAATACAACACAAGAGACTGACAGAGGTCAAAATGTCTACTCTTGTTGGCTGATCTGAGGACATGACATTAGAGCGGAAGTGAAAAGGGCTTAGTAGCCCATCGTGACTTAGACTTACGCTGTGACTAGCATGGCCGGGCAACTGCAGGCCTCCCCTCAAGATGGGTGCCTTCATGCGTGAAGAGTAGACCAGTAGACCATGCCCCCGGGCATGCCCCCAGGGGGACTGAGAGAGAGAGGGAGGAGTTCAACCACGCCAACCTCCAAAGTCCTTCTGACCCCATGAGAGGAGTGAGGGAGAAGTGGCGGGAGAGTTCTGGAGTGTTCCTTTAGCTGAAGTGTCTCCACATAGACTTGAAGCACGATGGTAGCACACTCAGCCAAGTGAACAGGACTCCCTGTCAAGAAAGTGAGACTGCAAGATTCTATGAGTAGATTGGGGAGCTGGCTCAAGGACGACGTGAGGAAGGGACAAACATCACACACAAGTCTGTGGTTTTCTTCATCTTTCAAGAGGCTCCCCTATCTTTCTCTTTCTCTCTTTCTCTCTCATTCCCTCCCTACCTCCCTTCTTTTCTTCCTTCCTTCCTTCTTCCTTAATGGATATGAAGGACTTATAATTAATTAGAAGTGCTAATCAGAAATAGGTTGTGATTTCTTGTATCTGAATTTTACAGTCTTAATAAAAAATTTTTTTAAAGATTTTATTTATTTATTTGACACACAGAGAAAGAGAGACAGACAGCACACAAGTAGGCAGAGAGGCAGGCAGAGAGAAAAGTAGGCTCCCCACTGAGCAAGGACCCCGATGCGGAACTTGATCCCAGGCCCCTGAGATCATGACCAGAGCTGAAGGCAGACACTTAACCAACTGAGCCACCCATGAGCTTTAATAAAAAATTTTTAATGTTACCTTGAAATAGAATAAAAACAAAGCTGATAATCTTTAGTAAAGGTATGCTTTCTGCAGTGAAAGTGTGTCTGGAAAATAGTTTAAAATCTAATTGTTCAGGCAACTGGTCAATCAGTTGAGCGTCCAACTCTTGGTTTTGGCTCAGGTTGTGATCAAAGTCATGGGATGGAGCTCTGCTGCCTTTAGGCTCGGTGCTTAGCATGAAGTCTGCTTAAGAGGTTCTCTCTCTCCCTCTCCCTCCCGTTCAGGTCCTCCCCAGGCTCATGCTCTCTCTCAACTAAATAAAATAAAATAAAATAAAAATCTAATTGTTAAAAATGAATAGATATCTTAGTGTTTAGTTGGTTGAATAGTTCACAATAGTGATACATTTTGAGGAGATATTTTTATCTTTTTAAGATATATTTGGTGAGCAGCTACCCTGTGTTAGGCACTGTGATAGTGATACCAAGGTGAATGAGATAACTATCTTTTGTTCATGACGCTTACAGTTAAATAGACATGTCAACAAATGTATTCAATGAGATATTATGGGTATCCGTTTGGAAGTACGCTAGAACAAATGAAGCAGTGGCCAGTTTTCCCTTATACCAGTGGGAACTAGTAAGGTAGGTCCACTATAATTCAAGATTGAATTTGAGAAAAAATGATCTTCTCAATTATAATAAATCTTTGTCAGTAATTTTTTTTATTTAAAAAATTATTTTGTTTCTCATCTTTCTAAAAATTAGGAAGCAAGTAATAGAAGCCTACCCAGGAATTATTGTTAAGCCTCTAAGTTTAAGTATCTTCTTAGTTATGGAAATATTAAATACCTTTGCTGATACTAGGTACTCTGTTTAAAATATCTGTGTTCTGAAGGGTGTTAAAAGTATATGCTTGCAAACAAAATAAAACAAACAGCCAACCTATCAATTATAAAATGTTGATCTTTTTATTTGTATAAGGAAAACTCAGACCTTGAGAATTATGGGGGAGACTCTGTGAAAGGGAGCTTGAGATGTAGTTGCGAAGCTGATTGGAAGAGAAGTCATATGAGCAGTAGTTTTATTTACCAAGGTATGCAAAAAAGAAGGCCGGTGGGTACAGCTTGCTCTGGCCTGTATAGCACTGTAGGTCTGTGTAGGTCCCCTGGATCACTGTGGAAGAAAGAGGGAGATCAAGTCAGGGGAACTTTGCTCCCTTTCTCCTTAACCTTACCTACCCGCTTTGCTGGGCAATTGGGCTTCTGTGTAAGAATTTGTTTGAAGTAATGTGTTCTGCAAATTTAATGAAAAATTTAAAAACTATTCGTTTAAAGCATGATATAGTAGAAAATATTGATACCATGCTGATAGTGCTGTAATAGAAATATTTTGAGTGGAAAGATATAAATCCTCTTCACACTGATAATTAAAATAAAAGCTAAAATTGAAGAGTATTTAAGCTTATATATTTTGAATTTTTTTATGGTATCAGACAATGCATATTAAACCAGAGAAATATGAAGCTATTGTACAGACACTTGTGTGGCTGTTTTGAGAGCAAATCTGGGCATTTCTGAACACTGGGTTATGGCATTGGTTCTTTCATATATTTAGCTTCCTGCCTTTGGCTGTCCCTTCCTTGATCACGATTATTTATAGTAGTCTTATAATTTTAGCTATGATCCGAATCTTTTGTTGTCTTATTCCCAGTGAACATGAGAAAGAGAGAAGGAAGCCAATGACTTTTCCAAGATTATTAACTCCAGTGGAGGGAGGAAGAAGGAGAGAAGTAGGTTTTGGGGGTTGTACAGTTTTTGATAAGACGTTATTTAATATGGAATTGAGTTATGAGAGATGAAAGTGGGGCTGGACTGGAGTGCCAAGGCATGTTGGATTACAGATGACCTCCCAGTGGAGGGAATGGGCAGAGACACTGGGTTAGTTGGCACAGGACTGGCAGGGGGTCGGTATCCCCTGGTATCCTGCCATGCCGTTTCAGAATACGCTTTCAGGGGTGGGGGGCTGGCGCTCGGGTATATGGAACTTGTAGGTGCCCGCACTTCATGTCATCTCACACAGTGACCAGTCACAGTAAGTGGCATTTCAGGTTCTCTTGTGACTAGTGCACCTGCTTTTGTTTAATTTGTTTTTAGTTATGTTTTCGTGTTAATTTCTTAACTCTGCCTATTCCTCCTTCCAGTATTCCTTCCAGCCTTGGATCTCGCACATGACAAAAATCAATGCTGACGTCTTTAGGAGTGGTGCCTGTTAAGATTTTACCATCGAAAGAGCCTCACTTTTGGTCCGTCTTAGTCGGGGCATGCTAAGCAAGTGATCACAAACACCCGAAGCCTGCGTAGGCCCCGTCGGTGCCGAGGGCCTCTTTGGGCTGAAAGATGGGGTGGAATGAAGGAACTCAGATCACAGACAAGAATAACTTACTCAAATTATTTCAAGATAAAAGAGCATTATTTGTATTGAGCCGGAAGTGAAAGCCACTGGGAGCTGAAGCATGAAGCAGCTTGGGGAGACGTCCTTCTGTCTCTTTTTTTAGTCGTGGTGACTCGCTTTGCTCTGCATGCCAGGTACTGTTTTCTTCTCTGCAGCAGCTGCTTTTCTCAGTTTCCTGGCCGTTTTTGCTTCCTGTTTTCCCCCTAGCCTTTGGTCACCACTGCCTAGTAAGCCCTTCACCTCCTGATGTTTTGTCTTTAACTCCCACTAAAAATGGACTCCCATTTTATCCTCGTTCACATCCCTTAGAGAAGACTGGTGGAAGAAATTAAGGCATCAGGAGGCTTTGCACCTGTGGAAAGGTTGCGGTAGATACTGTGGAAGCGTTTGAGCCGGCTGAACTCTGTCTTCTGTGCTGGAGCTCTGTCGCTTGCTGATCAGCCACCACGGTGCTGCGAGTGGCCGTCTGGAAGTTGGGAGATGCTGCAAACTAGGTCCCTGAGCCCTTACTTCTTCCCCCTAAGAATCGGTTGCTTCTTAGTGGTATTGGCACACCGCTGGGTAGATCTGTAGACGTTGATATGCACAATCTCCGAGATGAACTGTTAAAAATGAAAAAGAGTAAGGTGTAGAATTATTTGTAGAATGATTCTACTTTTTGACTAGAAAAGGGAAATTGAGGTCTGTGTGTACGCATGGATACGGGCAGGGTCCTGTATAGTGCGGAGAATGTTTTTCATAGGTCACAGCAGCTGCTTTTGGGAAGGGGACTTAGGTTTGGAGTGGGGTCTGTGTTTGCAGATCAGAGTTTGGTTTTGGACACTTGGTCTGAAGTTGATTGTGAGCCTGAAAAGTTGATAAAATTCTTACGTGATCAGAATAATGTCAGTATCATATGATCACAATAATGTCAGTATCATTTACCTCAGTCTCAAATGTTAGGATGTACCTAGGAAGGAAGTAAAATCCTACTGTTGAAAGTGTCAAGGTCACTTGAATTCATTTCTCTTATGTGCATCCAATTCAAATGTAAAAATGCCTTGTATATATTTCTTTACATTTGACTGTGACTTTTATCACTTTATGCTTTGCTTGTTCTGAGATTTCCAAGTCCTTTTACCCTCTTTTTGGAGTCTTTTATGTATAAGCTTTTACTGTATCACTAATAATACCCACTTTCTTCCTGAAGACACCTTGTATTCCCTGTTCAAATGTAGGCTGGCTGCTCTCTAGGCAACTACACAGTTGGCATCTGGAAATGTCTAATTTTAGCCTCCTGTGTCTGCCCCTCTTTTTGATTCTGTTAAAGAAAAAATTCTGGCACTTGTTAAAACAACAAAGAAGACTTTGTTCAGGACGATTACAGTTAGTGTCCAGACTGTTGTCAGTATTGTAGAGAGATCAGGCTCCCCTCCAGACACAGTAAGGACAGCGGGGGGATTATAGTCAACAGGCAAAGCAAAGGAGTCTGCAGGTAGAGGTGAAATCGAGGGTACGGGGGTCCTTGCTACATTGACTGAACAGGATCCTGGGTGGAGGCAATGCCAGGATGACCAGCTACAGACTTGTGCTACAGCTGGGCTAGGCGGGCTGGACACAGGCTGAGGCCTGGTCAGGAAGAGGGTTAGGAGGGGCCTGACTGAAGTTTGAAAAAGGAGAGAGTCTCTGTCAGCTCTTTCTGTTGTCTTGTTTTTCTGTCGTGTATCCTGAAATTCTTTTTAAAAGAAACATTGCATAGGCAGTGAACTTTGAACCATTATATTGGTCTCCTATCACTGCAATAACAAATGACCGCAAATGTGGTGGCTTAAAACAACACAGATTGACTCTGTTACAGTTCTGGAGGCCAGAGGCTGAAATCAGTTTTACTGCGCCATAGACAAGGTGTCTGGCTGGCTGGTTCCTTCTGGAGCCACCAGGGGAGAGTCTGTTTCCTAATCTGTTCTAACTTCTAGAGACCACCTGCTTTCTTTGGCTAGTGACTCCTTCCTTTCTCACAGCACTCTGGCCTCTTCCATTGTCACATTTTCTTGTCTCCCTTGTATATGGTGCCTTATGACTACGTCGGACCTGGCTGCATGATCCAGAATATTCTCCCCATCGGAGGAGCCTTACGTAATGACGTCTGCCAATCTCTGCAAATCCCTTTTGCCTTATAAGGTACACTCATAGGTTCCAGGGGTTGGGATGTGGACATCTTCTGGGGAGGAGGTGTCATTCTTGAGCTCAGCACAACTCATAATATCTAGAAATGTTTTTATTTTTTCTTCATGCTTCATTGATAGTTGGGCTTGGTATAGAATTCTAAGTAAATGATAATTTTTTCTTAAAACTTTGGAAGCGGAGTTTCATTATCTTTTAGCTGGGAAGAAGTTTTGATACCAGTTTGATTCTCATTCCTTGGTATATGACTTGAAATTTTTCCCTCTCTCTAAGCTTCTGAGATCTTTTGCTTATATTAAATGTTACAGATGAGTTCAGCTGAGTGTAAACTTAATGCATTAAGTGTCCAGTTACGTGTAATTAACATTCACAAGCATGCCTCTAACAAGGCTGTTGCGTTTGAGCAGTGGTTTCCAAAGTGTAGGCCCTTGACCATCTGAAAGAAGGAAGCATTGAAGGGAAGACAGAATAAATAGAATGGAAGAGAACATTTCACAGTGCCATCCTACAGTAATTATACACATTGTTTCACAAAACATGTGTTTCACTTGTATATGTGTGGTGTCTTAAAACTTCCCCAAACTTTCCAAAACCTTCCAAAATTTAGCATGTATTCTACTTAGTGTCTGAAACAGAGGTTGCAGTCTTCATGTTAAAAATTATGTTAAGATGTAACATCTGTTTGAGGGGAACATTCCTACTTAGCTTTAGTTTAATGTTTTCAATTAAAATTGTCTTTGTTGCTTCATGACGAGTTTTATGCAAAGTGGTCAGCATGGGGCTGATTCTGCAGTACGAGGTGACATGTTGTAAAGTTGTTTGTTTCAAGCTCCCGTTTGTCGTCGGATGGAATGCTGGGTGTGGGCTGGTATGGTTCATGCTCGGGATCTAGCCTGAAAGACATGTTTTTACCCGCAACAAACATCATCTTTGTTTGGATATCTGTAGTCCGTGTAACCACAGAAAGGTCTTTTCTTCTCCCCTAGAAACGTTTTCTTTCTTGTACTTGTTTCACAAAGTGTTTAAAGCAGAGCTGCCTTCCACTTTTCGGTTTCAGTTTGTTGCAAGAATGTGTGAGGCACCACCTAACACTCCTGGTGTGCTTGAGAACTGTAAAATAATAATGAGATCTTGGAGTAGATAAGTCTACTCTATGAGGACTGAAGCTGCCGGTCATTCCCAAGGCCAGACCAATTGTCTAAAAAAGGGTAAAGTACTTCTTACATTGGAATAGTTGATTTATACATAATAATTATCTGTCAGACTGGACGGGAGGAAAAATGTCTGTTGTCAATTTTGTTTTAGTGGATTGAATTTGAAATTTAATAACTTTGACTGACTTGTTCATTACAATTTGGGATTAATTGAGTGATACTAAGTTACAATGCCTGCTTTTTAAAAAATGCCATTCAGGAGGATGCTTGCTTCTTAAAAGTTCTTGTGTTTAAAGGGAATTAGACGTCTTCGTAAAATGTTGTAGTTGTCAGTTTTTTAAATGTGTCATAAGACTCAGTAGCTGTCATTATCTTCCATAAATTTGTACCCAGGTATGTTTTCCCGTATACTTGAGTATTTAGTCCAATGTCTTTTGATTTTTACTGCTTCAGATATGCCTCTTTTACTTTGGAACATTGTTACGTTAGATGGGAAGTCAATAAAAATAATTTGATTTAATTTGGCTTGAGTAATGTAATAGAGATTTCTTAAATTTAATAATGGCATGTGATTTAAGTACTGAGTAACACAACTGTCTTTGTTAAATAGGTTCCTGGAACTTTGTGCACACTTGCGCCCAGACACAAGACAGCTGCTGATAACCCTTTGTAATCAATGTTCTAGGGCACTCTTTGTTTTTGCAGTGGAATTTCTAAATAAGCACTCAAAATGAAACCAAAGGGAGGATTCTGGTATAATTCTTAATAAACTTCTCAACTACAGATCAGACATTATGAAACAATATAACCACAGTGAAGTCTGTGTACGGATATTACTGCTTACTCTAAAGATTATTGCCTCACAATGTGGATTATTAAATTATGTCTCTACTACTCCCTCTTGGAAAGAATTGGCATTTAGACATAGTCTCTTCAAAGAATCAGGTTTGGCTGTATTTTATAAAATGAGTTTGACTTCAGATTCATGCTTTTTTTTTTTAGAACACATTTGTCAACATTATAGAATTTTCTCTCCACAGGGAAATGCAATGATAAGAAATTTCTAAAGGAATTTAAACATTTAGAGCTTACTTTCTTTGGTTTAGAGCCATGTCAACTACTCTAATCATATGAAAGTATGTGATTTTTCTCTCATAAAATTAAGATAGAATTTCATTCAGTTCCAGTATGGCCTCTGTTACATGCTTAGGTTTTCCTTTCCTGAAATCTCTAGACTAGAGATCATCTGTGGAAAGCTTGCTGTCTTTCAGTTCACCACAATGATGCTTTCTCTGGATACTTTGCATCTTGTCAGCTCCATACTGTTTCCAGTTCTTGTCTTTATACTTTTAAACCTGTCATTGTTAAGTAGGAAATAGGGTTCAGATTCTAGGACTGGTAGCAGGAATGAAGGTGGTATTGACTATATTCAAAGAACACACTCATCCGCTGACTTCGGCCTGACCCCCATAGATCTTCACGCTTAGTTGTTCTTATAATGGAAGTGGAATTTAATAAGTAGTCAACTTTCCTAGTTTGAGTTTAATTTCTATTAATTTGCTATCCCTACGCCTTTGTGGAAGCAGGGGTGTAATGTTGTCAAGCTGGGCAATAGAAGAGAGAAAAGGTATTGACAGGGGTCTGTAAGTCTGGACTAGGATTATGAATATATAATTGAGTTGATTATCCCAGACTTCTGACTACATTAGTTCACTGTGAAAATCTAAACTAGTCTGAATTTTTGTTATTTTATTGAACCATTCTATTACTTATTCACGTTTCTCCCAAAGGATAGCGTATTGACACTTTGTAGTCTGAGAAAAGCAGTGAATAAGCATTTCCCCCCCCCCCAATAAACGTTTAAAAATTTACACATTTCCCCCTTTTCCAATTTTTATTGTTATATCGATGATCTCATTGGCCTAACTCCCTAGACTTGGAATTGTTGGGGCGTACCTGTTTTTAAGATTCTGCAGACATGTTATCAAATTGCTTTCCACAAAGATTTTTATACACTGATAAATGTCCCCTCAGAGTAAGCTGCCGCTGATTTCCCCATGCTCTTGTCAACAGTGAGTAACATCAGTGCGGTGTTTGGTCAGTCAGAGATAAGTACAAAGATATTTTAAAGCTTGTATTTCTTTAGTTTCTAATAAGTTTGATTTCTTTTCCCCATGCCTTGGCTTTTATATTTAGATTTTATTTTTACCAGAGCTATATTTGGTTTAAAGATTCAGCAGTCTGTATGGCTTATTTTGAAAAATAGCTGACTGCCATACTCCTCCCTCCTCACAGTCCGCCGCACAGAAGTAACCACCTTCCACTCCCCGGACTGCTTCGTTTTCTGTTTTCTTCCATGGTGCTAGATGGCATGCCTGTGTTGCCCTTCCTGCTTCCGCAGTCAAGCCGGGTCCGCTGGTCTCCTGATCTGGAGGGCCAACATGGGGTTCTCTTCCCTGCACCCAACCTCTTTCACACATCCCTTCAGTCTCAGGGACTTGACCCCTTTCGTCCGCGTTCTGTGTTCAACCCCATCCTTCCCCTCCTTAGGAGCCACCATTTGCTGGGCCTTTGAGGGAGGGGATTTAAAGAATCCCTCTGTTGTCATTTTAGTGAGTTTCAAGAAGGATGGATATAAAATGTATGTTCCATCGGCCATCTCTCCCTGGAAGTCCTTTCTTGTGTCTTTAGTAATCATTTTTAGAAAGTAACCCTTAAAAATACTGGCTATGAAGTCAATTGTAGCTGGATGTGAATCCCAGTTTTGCTCTTCATTAGTTCTGTGACCTTGGACAAGTTCGCTAAAATCGCTAGGCTTCATGTTTTTCTGTCTGAGTGATAGAATTCATGTGATACCTATCTTAGAGTGTCGTCGTGAGAAATAAATGCGACAAGACATGTAAAGTGCTTTTCACTGTATCTGAAGCCTGGAGACCTCTCACTATCTGCCAGAGAGTTCCCGAGAACACAGACATGCTTGCGGCTGCTATCGTTAACTCTTGGGAATTTCTTGCTCATGGCCTTTGCCCAAATTTCCAGTGAAATGCTTGTTTTTTTTCTCCTTGATAAGAGGTGCCTTTGATATAGCCTGTTATTATTGGTCTTTTGTTTTTCCTTATGGTACTTGGGATGTAACCATATGCATACTATTTCATGTTATGATCTCCACTGCTGTTGTCAGGTTTGTGATTCTCACAAAGATACAGGGTGGTAGTAAGACAGAAGGGTATGTTTGTGTGGAAAGATTGGAGATTATCATAGTACTTGGGACAGCTGATGAGGGGGACCTCAGAGGCCAAATGAAGAAGTGATTATTTTCATCATGTAGGAGAAATAATTTTTTTTTAACTCCTGAAGTATATAGTATGCTGGTTTGTTCTGTGAACAAATTACCTCAGTTTGTAAAAGCCTTCTTGAATGTTCTCATCATATACCCAGATGGATTTCATCTGAAAACTTAGAGCTTTCCATTTGTTTCTACTGTAATACTTATTTCTCTGAAATTAGATCCAACATTGATTCTTAAGTGATAAAATTTATCATCTCCCCTAAGTTAAAGCTATGTTAACAAATTTGCTTTTTTAAAATATCTGTACTATTGAAATGGCAGATGCGTCGATATTTCATAGTTGTAGTTACAGATACTTAACTCAGCCTTTTAAGTTTATTTGATTTTTGCTAGTTTGTCCTTTTAGGCAATACCAATTTATTGTTTTATTTCTCTTTTGTCTTAGTTTTTATAATAATTAACTTTTGGTTCTTTAAATAACGGATCATCTAAATTTGATCTCCACAGATTCGGACCAGGATGTAGCACTCAAACTTGCCCAGGAGCGAGCTGAAATAGTTGCTAAATATGACAGAGTAAGTATTCATATTTACTCTTTGAGTAAGCATTTATTAGGAAAAGACATATAAATAGAAATGGATTTCGTGTTTGGAGAGCTTAAATTCAGAAGCAGTTTGTTTACTTCATGTGGCAGTTGAAGTCATCTTTCTTTCTCTCACTTCATCTCCAGATTTTCTCTCCCACTTTCCCTGTGCTGTGGCCACTCTGGTCTCTGCAGTTCTTCCAACACAACAGGCTTGCTCCTGCCTCTGGACCTTTGCACTGGCTGTTTCTTCTGCCTAGAACACTTTATCCTGGATATTCTCATGGCTCATTGCCTCACCTTTTTCAGATCTTTACCCAGATGCTGCTATCTTAGTGAGATCTTCTCTGACCACACTGTTTAATAACTCGTCAGCTCTCTGGATCTCTGTTCTCTTCTTTATTTCTCACTATAGCACTTACACTATATCAGCATACTTCATATTACACTTATTTTGTTTGTTGTCTGCTCTCACTCCTAGAATGTACACTCTGAGGGTAAGGATTTCTTTTGTTTGACTTACTCTTATATCCTAAATATCTGGAATAGTTCTAGCACATGCTAGGTATTCAGTAAATTTTTGACCATAGCACCATATAGAATTAAATACCCATTTTATTTATAATTTATATATGCTCTTAAAATTTTAACACACATCTGAAAATTTGATCTTATACATTATGTATACTCTCCATTAGCATTTTATCTCTAAGTTAGTTATGGAATCTGGTTTTTGGTGCCCTAGAATATCACAGTTGTTGACAATTTACATGTCTTCTTATTATTACTTTACCCCTTGAGGTCTATAATGGGTTGGAGGCAATGATTTATAAATGTCATGTTTTATATTTATCTCAGTTGCATGTAATTACATATCTGTTATTTTTGATTATTTGGGAGAGTAACAGGAACATGAAATTACAGAAAGCCATCTGGACTGTGCCCTTCTCCTGGAGAGGCATACAGGCAGGCACTGCTCTACTTAATAGTTACATTCCTAGACTTTGTTTTTGAATTGGTTGTTTGGAGCATCAGACACAATTTCCCATTATTGTGAATAGGTTTTAGTGGAGTCTGTTAATTTATTTAACTAATTAATTAATTTAATTAATTAAGTCTAATTAATTTATTTAACTGCTTAACTAATTTAAAACCAATAGGACTATCATTCATTCATGTTTGCATGCACTTTCCCCCCCCCATGCAGTTAAATCACAATTAGGAACTAGACTAGCCATTGTGCAGTCATTGATAAAATATGTGCACATGGAGGGGTCCATAAGACAATTGGGTATTGAGTCTGAAATTTGATGGACCAGTGTAGACATTTGATGTTCCTTCTCTAATCCATGCTAATTAATGGCTTCAAAAGTAGAACGAGAAGAGAAATGGGCTGAGGGCAGAGCTGTGGGCACACTGACGGTTAAGGGGGACCCATGAAGACCCATGAAAAGAAGAGTTAGATGGTATGAGGAGAGCCAAGAGAGGCTGGTGTGATGAAATTTGAGGAATGGGGGCAAGCAACATGGACAAATGCACTGAACGGAATCTACTAGATAGGAACTGAGCAGCATCCACTGGATTGAACAATGGCAGATAATTTTTGATGTTGGCAAGAGTAATGTCAAGGCTGATGTAGCTGTGAAGTAAAGAAGTAGAGAGACAAGGTGGATAGCTTACTCTTCTGGGAAGTTTGGATGAGAAGTAAGAAGTAGTTTTTTTCTACAACACATGTTTTAGTCAGAGTGGCTTTCTTACCCTTCATTGCTCTATCTTTCCCAGTTGACTTCTCACATAAACCCAAGTCCGATCAGGGCTTAGCTGCATGTCAGCTGTTGCTGGCACACAGGATCTTCTGAAGCTTGTCACGGGGGAATAGTGATTTAATTGCCAAAAATGGTTGTTTTTTTTTTTTTTAAGTTAATTTAGGCTGATAGTGCCTTATTTCTAGCTCTTATTATTAATTCATAAACAAAGCTCCTGTTTGGGGGACTTTTTCTTTTAAGTATTGTTCAGTTTTATAAATTCCCAATAATACCCTTCTTTGTCCCCAATTACAGGGACGAGAAGGTGCAGAGATTGAACCTTGGGAGGATGCCGATTACCTTGTTTACAAAGTCACGGATAGATTTGGCTTTTTACAGTAAGTTGCATCGATTGAAAGCTAATTTTTTTATTATAATGTTTCTATGGTGACCTGTTATATTGATTTTCTTCATTTTTAATCGCACGGCTATGAATAAGGTTCCAGGAGTAGTCCTGCATGTGCTTTTGTTACTACATTCCTGGCATTGTTAACCTCTATGATTAACATTGAATTATATTGTTAAGAATACAGTCTTTAATATTATTGTGTTTTAGTAAGAACATAAAGTGTAATAAGTGAGTTGTATTAATAATTTAGCAGAATTAAATGGAAATGAATAATAATTTGCATTTCAAAAATAATTGCAAGATATTTCATTTTATGTAAATGCATTTTAAAAATAATTAGCAGTTAGAACTTCAGTGTTACGCAGCCTAAAAATTAGCTATGATAGGAAATGCTGTTGATCTTTCCCATAGTTATAAATGTCTTTGTGTTATTGCTTCTCATAATTAATTCCATTTATCCTGAGTATGTTATATAAAGAGTTGAGAGAGGTCTGGACTACTGTAAAGGGGCTAACATGATTTTGACTCTTGAGAACATCCCGCTAATGATGTGAATTCTGCCTGTTCTGGTTCCGGTGGTGTTTGGGCAGATCCCTACAGGCTAGATCTTGACTTCAATTCTATAGTTTGCTTGCTTCCATCCAATGTAGTGAGTAATTTCTCATTCAAATTTATTCTTTTCCAGTCTCATTAATTATAAATAGGAAAAAGCTAGAGTTTTTTTTTTTTTTTTAATGTTAGGATATATGATTATATTTTGAAGGAAAAAGTACAATTTTTTTGGATAGTTCATAGCAGTAACTTGTAGTACTCAGACTTTGTTTTCTCCTTCTGTTGAGTTTTCTTGCATTTGGAAAGTATTTTTCGGTATCTTGTTTTTCTTTGGATAGAGCAAGTGAACAAAGTGAAGAGAAACAGTTCTGGGAGTGAGAGAATGTGTGCCCTTCTAGTGCCTTCACTTGTTGCATTAACCCTTTCACGCCTCGTTTGTAAAATGGAATCAACACTGCTCTGCATACTTTAGAATATGGTGGGATCTTTGAAGAAATAAAGTGATAGAATGCCATATAAGTAATGCCATATAAAGGTCTGGACAAATATAAGGTATTATTATTATACTTACTGACATAACCACAGTGCTCCCTTGAGTAGTTAAAATTAGAAGACTTTGAACATAACAGATTAGCAGAGCAGTATTTAACTATGATGAAAGACTATTCTTAAATTAAACCCCCACTTCCACTTTTTTTTTAAAATAAATCAAGCTTGACCACAAATGTGGCAGGAAATGGTTACATATTTGTGTGGGTTAGTGTGCAGATCTGAGGTATGTGATGGAGTTTTAAAGGACAGTTTGAGCTTTTAGCCCTGTCAGGATCATTGGGTCCCAAACTTTTCTGCACACTAGAGTCATCTGAGAAATTTTTCTTAAAAATAAATTTCTGGGCTCTGTCCCAGATTTCGATTCAGAGGGTGCACTATAACTTACCTGATTTTGACCTTCTCAAGTGACTGTGTATTGGGAGCGAGCCACCAAAAGAGATGTTTATACCATAAAATGGTCTAATATAATACAAACTACATGTGAAAAACCTGTGTATTCCATAAGGATCTAGTAATTACCTAAAAATCTCTTTTGCTCATTGCTTGAAACATGTTTAGTCAGTCCATTATTTATCTTAATGATATTAGGTAGTATTTATTGAGCACTTACTGTACCAGGCACCGTTCTAAACCCTTTACACAGGTAGCTCATTTATTTCTCTCAAAACCTCTATGGGATAGGTACTCTTTTTATCTTTTTTTCAGATGAAACTGAAGCAGAAAGAGGTCAACCACCTGGCCCAAGTTGTGTTGACCGTGTTAGATGTGGGATGTAGACCTTGGCAGTCTTACAGCAGGGCCGGTGTTTTGAACTTCTGCAGTATACTGCCTGTTACTGCTGTCCTGTATTTTAAATAAGAAAAACACAGAAGTGCTTTGACACACCTAGAAAGAAATTTGAAGGCAGTCACTTGTATGAAGGTAAAGTCAGATAGCTAAGCTCACCACTTCTTTGAAAATGAAACCAGTTGGTACCAGTTCTCATACGATCACACTAATTTTTAAATTTATACCATGGTGCAGTCCTGCGGTATCCAGCACAAATGAAAATAAGGAAGCAGAGAAATGGATTTTAATATAATGTTAGGCTTTGTTAAGTTTCACCAAACTAATTGATTTTTGTTACAATGCCTAATGTAAGTAAAACACTTTCCTCGGGAGGTTGGTGCTGGTGCCTTCCATTGCTTGCCACTGTAGCCTAAAGTTTTTTTGCATTGTTGAATAAGTAAATAAACTTGGCCTAGCCATTTAGATACTGCTTTCTATCACACCTTGATCAAAGAGCATTTCTTTCTGCTCTTTCAGTTGTGTGCAATTTTTCATTGGTTCTGCAGTGAAATTGGGTTTTAAGTGTCACTGTCAATACAATACAGTGGCCAAAAGTAACTTTGTGATCTTCTCCGAAGGCTTCTGACTTCCTATCTGATTATAGTTTTAGTAACTTAAATTGCTTGTTATGATACGTGACAGTACTGACAACTGCAGTTGTTAGTGCCTAACTTGGCTTTTTAGGATATTTCACAATAAATATAAAAATTGTTGCCAAACCAGCTTGGCTTGATGCTGCAACAGGAAGGTCTTTGTTTAGGATTCAGAAATGGGGAGTTATCCCTGGTCTGGATGCCTGTGACAGAGTTACATCTGGAGAATGGAGAAACCAAGCACATTTAAGAGTTAGAGAAATTTCGAAATTTGAACTTTCAGCATTGTTATAAAAAATAGTCACTGCTAGTCTGTTCAGCTTGGAATGCTTGGAATTTGGATAATGATAGAGCTTTTTAGGTCAGAAGTTATTAATAGATTAGAAGGAAATTGTATCAAAAATAAAGATAAAATTAATATCAAGCTTCAGATTTTCAACTAATCAAAACATGTATATTTACAAAAATTAGCAGATTGTTTGTAATTTACTATGACTACGTAAATATTTGAAAGCCAAAATAAAGGTGTTTTTGTTTTTGAAGAACCTCTGTTTTGATGACAAGAGCTTGAGAACTCTTTCTATTTGTCTAATCCTTGTGATTAGAGTAAATCTTAACTTAGACATACTTAACTGCAGAAACAAAATTTAGTCAACATATTCAGTTTACTGATTTTAACAAATTAAGTTTTAGTTTCCCACTGAAAGTTTGTCTTACAGAAATATGCCACCTGAGGTATTGAAAAATAACAGGCACATGTACTCTAGTTAATAATTCTTTTAAGTTTAAAGCAGATGCAAACAGATTGAGTTAAGGCCCCTCTCTTTCCAGGGATGACCATGTTGTTGTTTTTACTTCATGTGTTTCCACGAGGCATGGCGTCTTGCTCTCCGCTTGGCATTTTCTTTTAGCAACTTATATGGACCTCTTTCCTTCAGAGGACAAACCTTCGTTTTTTAAAGTGGAGTTAGGCAAACATTTTCTTTAAAGAGTTGGATGTGAAATATTTTTGGCTTTGTGGACCTTGTGATCTTTGTGATTCAAACTTAATGACTCAGCTCTACTGGTGTCGCATGTAGACAACCACAGACCATCCATGAGCGTGGCAGTGTTCATCGAAACTTTATTGCCAAATGCAGTCCGTGGGCCAGATTTGACCCATGGCGCTGTAGTTTGCTGACCTAAAGGAATACTCTGCACTCATCCAGACTTCGGTCTTTCCTTCGTCTGCTTGGAGAATACTTAAGTGGCAAGGGGAAGGTGCATATATGCATGCCGGCAAGTGTTCACCCTCTTTTTTTCATATGTTCACTCAGCGGCATTTAGTGCCTCCTGCAGTCTGCCGGCCGCTGTGTTTGAGGTTGGTGCCGCGCTTTACATGCATATTTTAGACATCGTGTGTAGCTTCTGGGAAGGCAGCAGTCCTCTGCTTTCCCCTTAAGGCTGTGAAGATTAATGCACGCCATCACAGAAGTTTGAGGAGGGAAAATTCTGTGGCATTCAGTGTTGTGCACACAGCAGATTTTGTATAAAAGGTTTTAGATATGAAGCAATAATGCAAGAAAATCCATATGGGAAAACTTGACCACCTTGTTGCTCTTTCATCCGTCTAAGCAGTCTCAAGACTGTTTTCACAATTCAGCATCCTTCGATTGTGGAGGGAATGGACCTCGTAAGGAATAAGGCCACATAAGACACACCCACAGCTAACATCATACCCAGTGGTAAGAAGCTGAAGCTTTTCCTCCAAGATCAGGAACAGGACAAAGATGCCCACTCTTCCCACTTTTATTCACATAGTGCTGGAAGTTCTAGCCAGAACAGTTAGGCAAGAAAAAGAAATAAAAATCCAGATTGAAACAGAAGAAGTAAAACTGTCTCTATTTGCAAATGAAATGATTTTATATATAGAAAACTGTAAAGACTCCACCAGAAAATTGTTAGAACTGATAAATGAATTCAGTAAGGTTGTGGCATACAAAATCAATATATAAAAATCAGTTGCATTTGTATACATCGTAAAAACTATCAAAAAGAAATGAAGAAAATAATTCTGTTTATAATTACATCAAAGAGAATAAAATAGCTAGGAATCAATTTAACCAAGGAGAAAAAGACATACTATGCAAACTCTAAGACATTGATGAAAGAAATGTAAGATGATACAAATAAATGGAAAGAAGTCCCATACTCATGGATTGGAAGAATTGTTTTGTTAAAATGTCCATACTACCCAATGCTATATACAGATTCAGTATAATACCTGCAAAATGCCAATGACCTGTTTCACAGAAATACAGTGTGTACAGTCTTAAAATTGTATGGAACCACACAAGACCAAAATAGCTAAAGCAGTCTTGAGAAAAAAGAACATCATGCTTCATGATTTCAAACTCTGTTACAGATTTTGAGTAGTCAAAGCATTATGGTATTGGTGTAAAAATAGAGACATAGATTGATGGAACATTATTGAGAGTCCAGAAATAAACCTATGCATTTATGGTCAGTTAATTTACAACAAAGCAGCCAAGAGTATACAATGGGGATCACAAAGATCACTCTTCATTAAGTGGTGGTAGGAAAACTGGACAGCTACATGCAGAAGAGCAAGTGGATTAAAGGCTTAAACATAAGACCAGAAACCATAAAACTCCTAGAAGAAAACATAGGCTGTAAGCTCCTTGACTTTGGTCTTGGCTCTGATTTTTTGGATCTGATACCAAGAACAGAGACAACAAAAGCAAAAATAAACAAGTGGAACTACATCAAACCAAAAAGCTTCTGCACAGCATATAAAAAGGGCAACCTACCAAATGAGAGAAAGTATTTTCAAATTAGGTATCTGATAAGAGATTAATATCCGAAATATATAAAGAATTCATGCAAATAAGTAAAAAAAAATCCGATTAAATAATGGGTAAAGAACCTGAATAGACATTTTCCCAAAGAAGACATACAAATGACTGCCAGACACATGAAGATACACTTACCATCCCCTATTATCGGGAAATCCAAATGAAAATCACAGTGAGATATCACCTCATACCTGTTAGAATAGCTATAATCAAAAAGACAAGAAATAACAGCTTTTGGCAAGGATGTGGAGAAAAGGGAGCCCCCGTGCACTGCCGGTAGGAGTGAAAATGGTGCAGTTATTATGAAAGAAGACAGTTTGGAAGCTTCTTAAAAAATTAAAACTAGAACTATTTAGGGAAGCCTGGGTGGCTCAGTCAGTTAAGCATCTGCCTTTGGCTCAGGTCATGATCCCAGGGTCCTGGGATTGAGTCTGGCATTGGGCTCTCTGCTCAGTGGGGAGCCTGCTTTCCCTCTGCCTGCTGATCCCCCTTCTTGTGCTCTCTCACAAATAAATAAAACCTTCACCCCCTCCCCCAAAATAGAACTACTTATGATCCAGCTATTCTACTTCTGGGTATTTATCCAAAGGGAAATTACTATCTCAGAAAGATTTTTGTACCCCGCCCCCTGCTGTTAATTGCTTCATTGTTTACAGTAGCCAAAACATGGAAATAACCTAAGTTGTCTGTTGATGGATAAGTGGATAAGGAAAATGTGTACACACACACACACACACACACACACTCACACGCACAGAGGCATATTATTCAGCCTCTGAAATTTTACCGTTTTCACAACATGGATGGACCTTGAGGACATTATGCTAAGTGAAATAAATCAGAGAAAAACAAATATTGTATGTTATCATTTATATGTGGAATCTAAAGCAACCAAACAAAAAAAATGAACTCATAGATACAGAGAACAGGTTGCTGGTTGCCAGAGATGGGATGGGGAGTGGCGGTGGTGCTGGGAGGTAGGCAAAATGGGATAAAGTGGTCAAAAGGTACAAGTTTCTAGTAATAAGGTAAATAAGTCCTGGAAATGGAGTGTACAGCATGGCGGCTATAGTTAATAATACTGTGTTGTATATTTCACAGTTGCTAAGGGAGTAGATCTTAAAAGTTTTTATCTCAAGGGAAAACCCAAAACGTGTAGCTGTGTGTGGAAATAGATGCTAACTAAACTTAAAATAATAATCATTTTGTGATATATATATACATATATATATATAAATCATTGTGTAGTACATCTAAAACTCATACAATGTTATATGTCAGTTATATCTCAATCAAAAATTTAAAAAATAAATTTAAAAAATGCATATGAAAAAAGGTTTGGTTAGTAGGAGTTCAGTAACTGTCTGGGGATATGATGATGTTCCTGCGCAGGCAAGCAGGTCCTGGGGTGGGGGTTGTGACAGGGCAGAAGGAAATCACGTAATATATCAAGATGGAGAGAAATCCAACACCTGGTCTGTCTACTTCTGGATGTCGCCTCCGGCTGACTTCAGTTGTGCGTTTGGTCCTGCATCTCTCTCTCCCAGGGCTTTCAGGAGTATGGCTTGATGTTAAGGTGGGGCGGGATGCTGAGAGCAGTGCTGTCTCATGTTGAATTTCACGGGTGAAATTCACGTCTGTAGGACGTGAGCACCACAGGCCATGTGGCCCGAGCAGATAGATGATCAGCCCCACTCCACAGACAAGTGCAGAAGTTGGTTCTGATTCAGTGCTGAGAACAGGCACAGTGAGGTCTGTTAGTCTCGTCAGGTCAGTAGGAGGATGGCCAAAGAGCTGTACCCAGCGCCTTCAAAGAGCTAGTCTTGCAGTCAGCCGCCGGGGTCGGCGCTTCATTTGCAGTTGGGAAAGTTCAAACAGTTATCAGGAGCTGCTCAAATCAGCCGCACAAAAAGCTGCTCTTGCCCAGGGCGGCCTGCTCACCCCAGAAATACTGGTCTCAGTGTGCGCAAAGGGTGTCAGATGTTCCTAGTTGTTCAAGATGTCCCTGCTGACCCTGTTCACCTAAGAAACAAATTCCAGTGGTGCCAATAAGCCCTTTTTCTGCCAATAAGTGAAGAAGGGATAGATGTACTTTACCATTCATACATCGTTGGCTCTAGTAATCAGGAGTACAGATTTATTAGCAGGGAAATGTAGACTATGAGTATAATGAAAATTAAAAAAAAACAACAACAACAAAAAACCCAGGTGTCACCTTCAGTAAGGTGAGAGTGGACATTTTACATTTAAAAAAAAACTTTTATATTAAATCCTCAAATTTTTTTTTCTTTTTGAGAATTGGTTTCTTAGCCTTTTCTCCATATGCCGCTCCACAAACCGAAGATCTTGTTCATCTTTGTTTGAACCCACAGGACTAGAGAGATAGGATTGCGCATCTCTGTATTAGGCTAAATGACTGTAACTAAGTGAAATGTTAGCTTCTTATCTCTGAAGTGAAGGGTTTGGACTATCTCTCTAAGATCTCCTTCGGCTGTTGGATTTCTGTCGGTTCCATTGCTGTAGGTTGGTTTGTGGTTCACCTGCGGACTCTTCAACGTAGCAGAAGAGAGCCTTCGAACATACTGGATTCTTGAATACTAATGTGCGTGGTATTATGTGGTTTAAGAGAAACTACGAGGATAATCTGTATCATTGCCCAACCATCAGTATGACTGTGGTCACAGTTCAACGCTCAGAACTTTGTTACAGATAGTGCATTGTTTTTCTGTTAATACAAGAGGCTCAAGATGTTTCAGGTTAGAGCTGATATCACAGTATTACTGTATGAGGAAATGAATTTGATCTTTTGTTGCATATTTAAAAATCTCATCCCCATTGGAGTTTTGACAAATGTAGCTTTCCTGATGTATAGAATTAGATTTTCCTTTTTCATTCATTAATCTGTTGGAGGCTGTTTTATTTTCTTACACCATTCAAAAATATTTATTTATTTATTTATTTATTTAAGATTTTTAATTTATTTATTTGAGACACAGAGAGAGCAGGAGTGGGGAAGAGAGGGAGAAACAGACTCTCCCCCTTGAGCAGAGAGCCCAATGCAGGGCTTGATCCTAGGACCCTGGGATCATGACCTGAGCTGGAGGCAGACACTTAAACTGACTGAGCCACGCAGGTGCCCCGATCCTTTTATCATTTTGTGAAAAGCAATCATTTGTTATAGGCCATAGTTTGAGCCACGGAGTGGAGGTGATGTTGTCAAGTAGAGGTTGGCAAACTATGACCACATCACAGTCAGCTCACCACCTGTTTTTGAAAATGTTTTGTGAGAATAAAACCGCACTTAGTATACTGTTACCTGTATGTGCAATACAACGTAACTGTTGAATAGTTAATGACAAAGACTACACGGTGTGCAAAGCCCATTGTATTTACTGTTTAAATATTTACCTTCCCAGAAGAAGGTTGCTGATTCCTGGTCTGTAGGAGTGTTGTCCAGTAGGACTTTTCCTGCAGTGGTGGGAATATTCTTTCTATATACACAGTGTTCAAAATGATAGCTTCTATCTGCATAACTGTCTTGCACTTGAACTGTGGCTGGGGTGAGACTAAAAAACTGAATTGTTATTTTTATTTAATTTGAACTTAACATTTAAGATTAAATAGCCACATGTGGCTGGAGAAGACTATCTTGGACAGTGTATATCTAGAGATTGGGGGATAGGGGACCTTGTGGGTTCAGGGTCACTAATTGTTTTATATTGAATTTGGTAGCATGGAAGCTTATGTAGTGTGATCCGTTCTTGTGATGACGGTCATGTATATCATCTGTATCTATACGTATATAATATTTAAAAAGTTCACTATGATTTTAACTGTTTCACATCTACTGTTCTTCCTTTGCAGTGAGGAGGAGCTCCCGAATCACAACGCAGCTGTGGAACGCGTGAGTCCAGCTCTGCATGTTTTTATCATCACTGGTGAATTATGTTATCAGAGGATTTAAATCTCCACCTTTGTGACTTTGAGTGCCATGTTATGTAAATGGTGTGGCCATTTAAATTTGACCCAGAGTGTATCTCTAAGAAAGTAATTAACAGTGAATCAATTTTAGGAGATTTTTTGGAATTTCTGGTAGATACTTGAAAGAAAGAAAAGTAGCAGTTCTCAGAGACTTGTTTGCTAGACAGTCTCAGTCTAGGAGTGCTTTGAATGTAGAGCGCAGGTGCTTGGGGACCCTCCTCCGTCTGTTAGGTCAGACTCTCTGGGCAGGAGCCCAGGTAGGTCATTTGCGGAAAGCTTTGCAAGTGATTCTCATGTGCTCTGTAGCTAGTAAAGCAGGATTCTAGACCTGCAGCTGTTTGTAATAGAGCTATTCCATGAGCTTGTAACCAAATTTCCTATAAACAACAGAAGTTTGCTTTAGTCAGATAAGTCCATTAGCTTTTAAGGACTTTAAAAAATCTTATGTATAGTAAACTTGTCACTCTTTTTTTTTTTTAAACTCAGTGTCCCCTGTGTTCATTTTACTTGGCGAGGGAGCTTGTCCCATAGCTGTGTGTGCATGAGAACTAGGGATTGAATATTTTAAGGTTGGTCAGAATCTCCTTCCCTCTCTCTCTCTCTCTCTCTCTTTCTTTCTTTTCTTCTTTTTTTTTTTTTTTTTCTGTACTAAAAATGAATTGCAGAATGAAAGGCAGGCTACTGATTGAGATTATCTTTGGTTTGCTTATATTTGATCGGGGAAACAGGCTGAGTTTCAGATAATGGAGGTAAAGAATTAGAATGAGAATTCAGAAAACACTTTAGAAAAATCTTTCTGAAGTCAAAAATTTCTGAAAATAAGAAAATGAAGCGTACCTTTAAGATGCAGATAGAATTGTCCTTTGAAATATATAAAGATCCTTACAGGTACTTCCTGCGGATGAATTCTCTTGTGTCTGCCTCGTCTTCTCCCTGTATCATAACCTTGATGTTCTGGCAGATGAGTTTCTTACAGTAGGTACATCGAGTAGCAGCTGCGCATCAAGCAGTGGACTAGGTGCCGCCTAGAATACTGGGGCCAAAGAAGAGGTAGTTTCTGCCGTGGAGCCACTCACTGTCATCCGATGACTAGAGGAAGGTCAAGTGAGACACTGGGCGGGAGATTCTTGGTGGCCAGTATCAGTCCTGTTTGAAATGGGAATCTGAGGATCTCTCCCCACTCTGTGACCGTTTTCTCTCTTGTCCGTGTCCTGACTTCACTTATCCTTGAACCTCACTGATACGACCACTGTTAGGTTATCCCTCACCCAGCTCATGTCTTCATTCCCTCTCTCCCCAGCTGAACTTCTGCTGTAGGTCCGTGTAATCACTCCCCAAACCTTTACTCCCTCGTCTCTATTGCTTCCCCTGGACTAAAGTCCAGGCCTGATTCCAGCCAACTTGCACATTAGGAAAGCATGCTATTCCTAGTCAGGTTTTGCTCCATTTCAGCTACTGGACCATTCTCTTTCCTCCCCAAACTTCCAGTACTTCCTTTGTACCCCCTGCTCATCTTCTTCTTGTATCTTATAAGAAAATAGAAGCAATCAGAGAGCTTCCACAGAGTTCCACAGCCACACCTACCCACCTGTCTTCCTCTGCATAGAGGCTCTTGTCACTGGGAGTGATTAGACTTGTTCGCTGATGTCACTTGCGCTGTTCTTCTCCCCTCTCCCGAGGTCTTTCTCTTTCTGCTTGATGTTCCTGGCAGAGTAAAATTTCTTATTTCTCCTGTAAAGGACACCCCAGTACCAGTCTTCTTTTGTCCCATTTCCTCCTCAGAACTACCCAGATTCTCTGTTGGTCTTACAGCAAAACTCCTTGAAAGAGGTGTCTATACCCTTTCTATTCCATTTCATTCCTGCTTTTCCTTCTTGCATCCATTCCTATCAGATTTTTAACTCCCACCCTTTCCCCAGCCCCCTCCTAGCCTGGTATTAGGGTCTCGAATTACCAACATACTGTGTCACCAAGTAGGCAGTTTTCAGTCTTCCTCTTGACCTGCCAGCAGCGTTTGATGTGGTTGGCTACGGTCTCATTCTTACACATTCTTTCTTCCCAGCCCTCAGACCCTCAGGCTCTCCGCTTGTTCTCAGTTTCCTCTGCTTGTTCCTTCTCATCTCCTAGATCTCTGTACTTTAAGGTACCCCAGGGCCCAGGCCTTGGAACTTCTCTTTTCTGTCTGTATTTTTTCCTTTTGGTCTCATCTCGTCTTTTGGTTTTAAAATGCTGACCATATCTGTGGCTCCCTGAATCCCATACTTGTATATCCTTGCGTATACATTTAAATGTCTACACTTAAATGTCTGACTTAATCTGTGCACTTAGATGTCTAACAAATGTCCAAACAGAAGTCTGGTATTTTCTTTAAATCCATTCTGTTAACACACTTCCCTGTGTCAATAAATGGGAGCTCCACTTTTTTGCTTGTTCAGTCTAAAACTTCTAAGTTACCTTTGACTTTCTCTCTCTCATAGTCTGCATTTCATCAACGCTGTGAGCTCTTCCTTCAAGATGCATTCAGAATGTGATGACTTACAATCACCACTTCTGCCACCCTGTTCACTATAACCTCTCTTCTGGAGTTTTCTGTCTTCCTGCTTCTGCTGTTGTCCCCCTTTGTCCACCGTGATCTTCCTCTTCACCAACAGAGACAGTATGAGCCTGTTAAAATACGTAAGATCATGACACTCTGATTGGAACATTGTGTTGCCTCTCAGTCATATCCACAGTAAAACAGGAAGGCCTTAGAGTGGCCTTCAAAGTTCTTTATGACGTGGTCTTTGTTAAAGCTCTCATTTCCTCCTCACTGCCTTCTCTTCCTTATTCACTGGCCTCCGTAGTGGTTCCAGAGCATGCCTGCCATATTGTTTCTTTGGCTGCTTCCTCTTCTGGGGCGCTTCCCTGCCTCACTGCCCAGTAGCTATGAGATACATTCCATTTCCTTTGCTATTTTCTCACATGTCACCTTCAGAATAAGACTCTCTTCTGTGACCATCATATCTAAAATTGGGAACTCCCTCCCCCCACACATGCTTATTTTTCCCCTGTTTTTCTTTTTAGCACTTAACACTATTTCACATTTTAAATATGTTCCTTACATCTTTAATTTGTCTGTTTGCTCAATAAGAGGTCATCTCTTTGTGGGGGTTATCTACTCTGTTCACTGCTGTACCCCCAGAACACAGAGCCCTGCATATAGTATATATGCTCAGTAAGTGATGGCCGAATGCATAATTCAGTGAACATATTGGCTGCTTTTTAACACTAAATATGGTGACCTAAACACTTTTGAATATCACAATGGCATTTATTTGAGAAATTAGGGAGAGTAGAATTAGAAGGTATCTTTTAACAAAATAATATTCATGTTTGACAAAACGAAATCTGGCAACTCAGTGTAGACTTCTCCCTTCGGTGCCTCTGCTTCTCTTTTTCTTTTGCATAGTTTTCTGGTGCAGAAAGTTCAGAAGTCTGGGAACTGGTGATACAGATGATTCAAGAAGGGTGACAGTGAGGGAAAGAAGAAATAGAAGACAAAAACTAGTGGAGGATCCATGCCTGAGGGAGGTTGTCTTTACTTTTTTTTTTTGTTTTTTTTTAAAGATTTTATTTTTTATCAGATAGAGATCACAAGTAGGCAGAGAGGCAGGCAGAGAGAGAGTGGGAAGCAGGCTCCCTGCTGAGCAGAGAGCTGGATGTGGGGCTCGATCCCAGGACCCTGGGATCATGACCTGAGCTGAAGGCAGAGGCTTTAACCCACTGAGCCACCCAGGCGCCCCCTACATTTTTTTTTTTAATTTATTTATTCATTTGACAGAGAGAGATCACAAGTAGGCAGAGAGGCAGGCAGAGAGAGAGAGAGAGAGGAGGAAGCAGGCTCCCTGCCTAGCAGAGAGCCCGATGCGGGACTCCATCCCAGGACCCTGAGATCATGACCTGAGCCGAAGGCAGAGGCTTTAACCCACTGAGCCACCCAGGCGCCCTACATTTTTGTTTTTTAAGAGACTTGCCTGTAGAATAAAAGACCCACCCGGCGCAATTATGCTTATAATTAATTGGTGGTTTGTTTAAAGAGTGTAATAGGAAGTCACTAAAAAACCTGTGCATGCCCTAATAATTTAACATTAAGATGTAATTTTATATGCATTTGCCATTCTTTTACTGAGAAAGATGCAGGATGCTGAGGCTGCTCATTGAGATTCCATTTATGCCTTTGGTATAAGTTTTGTCTAAAACTGCTCCTGTTACATGACCTGCCTTATATACTTTTGGTCTCTTTAGAGTGGAATGAGAACTTTAGACATATGCAAAGCAGTCTAAGACTGTAAACTTTTGAGTTTATCAGAATTTCCCCCAGTTTTTCTGGGTTAAGTTTAGTTCATTGTTTTTCAGTGACTGCCTAGCCCTAATAGCCAAGTCTACAGTTTCCAGGAGGCTAATAAAAAATTCTGCATGTATTACTTCATTGAATAACATCAGTGGAAATAGTACCTTGCTGAATCCTACACGTGTTTATTAACCTTTACAAAGCATAGCCTTGAAGCATGCGCTTACTGCCACTTGGGAAGATTTGTACACTAACGCCTGGTCAAGTCATCATGGTTTTAGTTCCAGCTTCATCATGCATTATTTTGCCTAAGGCTGTTCTCCGTTTAAAATAGGGGTGGTAGTGGGCAGCCCCTCATAAGAGGATTCGTGTTGATGTTTGCACAGTGCTTTGGAGTCCCCCAAACAGGCATTTAAACAAATAAACAATTACACTTATTATATTTACTCAGCAGAGAACAATATTAATAATGGATTATATTGTTTCTTTGAGCTTATTGATGTTTTTAATAAAGAGGAAAGGGTATGTAAGGCTATGAATTTTCATGAATTCAGCTATTCCTCTAATGCAGTATTTTGCATAGCTTATGGAATATTGGATATCTTTAAAAACTGTATCTTAATTTTATGTGGTGTGAAATCTTACTCAAAATACAGGACCAGTAGACGTTTCAGTGTCGTTATTCTATCAAAATGGGACTCTCCTTCTAGTACTTCTTGTCCTCTCCTGACCTCTGCTGGTGAGGTCTAGTTGTATGTGACTCCAGTCCGCTGTCCTCAGTCACTCGTCCTAATACTCAAACAGAGAGACAGGAAACGATCTGAAGACTTGAACTTTGGTAACGTTCCAAGATTTCTTATTCTAGAAGAGAAGGCCATTTACTATCCATCCATTTGTGGTGCGTATGTGTACATGTGTATGTGTGTAGCCATTACTCTCAGGGTTATTAATGTTGTCAGTGGTAGGAAAGCCTGTGGCTACGCAGGGGATATGTTAGTACCACGTGGATTCAGCAGTTTCTACGCACTTACTGTTCAATTGGTCCTGCCTAGGGTGGGAAAAAACTGGAGATTGAGAAGCAGCAAAGGAGACATTGGTCGCAGTCAGATTTAGTCCTTATACCTTTCTTGCCTGAGCAGGAGGGGCCAGTCCAATTCAGAGGGGAATCACTTAGGACAATCGGGTATCAGATTGCAAACTTCAAATGGAAGTTTCGTCCTTTTCTGAAAACAGCTCATGGGAGGAAAAGTGCACAACAATATACCGTTTCCATAGTCAGTGGAGGTGACAGAGAGGTAGCAAAGGGAATATAGGATAGACACAAAGACCTCGGCATTATTTTCCTCTTGATATATGTTGTTTTTACATTCTTGGGAGAATAGAATTTTCCTATACTATGTGTCTTCTATCTGCTTTTAACAGTTGTAATGATGAACTCACCTAGTACCCAGATCTTAGTTTTTAAAAACCATTCCCCATTAAAAAGAACGACTGTTTCTTTTCTTTCTTCTTCTTTTTTTTAAATAAGACTTTTATTTATTTGAGCGTGAGAGAGCGTACCAGCAGGGCGAGGGGCGAAGGGAGAGGGAGAAGTAGACTCCTTGCTGAGCAAGGAGCCCAATGTGGGGCTCTGTCCCAGGACCCCGGAATCATGACCTGAGCTGAAGGCAGACACTTAACTCACTGAACCACCCAGGCACACTGAACCACTATTTCTCAAAGAAGTGGCTGATCTAGGTTTAGCGTAGAAAAAGTAAAAAGTAAAGTGAACCTGATTATTTTGTGCCACGTAGGGCTTGTCTAAAGGATCCACTTGAATTAAAGGAGGAAATCTCCAACCAGGAAAGAGGAAGTCCTGCCAAATTTGGGACAATTTGAGCTTCTAAAAGAATAATGACGATAGTGAGTTTTAACACACTGAATGAAATAGTTCTTTTATACCATAGTGCTATTTGAAAGGGAGGAGAAGCTAGAAGGGAAAAACTTTGAAATAGAAAAGTATCAGTTAATAATATAGAAGGAATCATCGGAAAAAAAAAAAAAACCCACATCATTTTAGCACCATCAGAATCAGAATCTATTTAGGCAGAGATTATCAGTGGATGATAAGACCACAGACTTGTTAAGGACCAGGATGTTCACAGTCCCTCAAAGTGTGCTACACAGATTACAGTTGACTGTTGACCATACAGCGGAGTGACCCCTCATGAAGTTGGAAGTCCACATACAACTTTAGACTCCCCCAGATCTGATCATGGGTAACATGAACAGTCAATTAACTTAATTAATGTATTTAATATATTAATATATATTAATGTATTTTATATGCTCTATGTGTTAAATACTGTATTCTTACAACAAAGTAAGCTAGAGACAAGAAAATGTTTTAAGAAAATCGTAAGGAAGAAAAAAGTACATTTACAGTCCCATGCTGTTGTCAGCATATAAGCGGACCCATGCAGTTCAGACCCGTGTTGTTCAAGGGGGAACTATAGAAGTCTGTGGTGTGCTGTTCTTCTGACCTTCTGTGGGTTTAAAGTATTTCAAAGTAAAAGTTAGGAGAAGTAAGATGTCTGTAGTTGAAGTCAACAGAGTTATCTACTATCAATTTTGTACGGACTTCTAACATTAGTAGTTCTGCCTTTTGGCAGTACTTTGGAAAGTGTTGCCAGTATGAAGGACCGATACGATTTTTACCGTTATGCTACATAAATGCTACATAAGAGAGACTATTATAGTTCATTTCTGGTTATTTCTCTATCACGGTGGTTGATAAATTATGTTTATATTTATTTGACTTTTAAAGTAAAAGTGCCATTATTTTAGGTGATGAAATTAAAATAGGAGTATATGATATGATTCCTGTTCTCAAGGAGTTTATACTTGAATAATAATAACAATAAGATTTGGGCATTTAGGGCAACTAAAGCACAGCTGTTAGGTGTTAGAACAATAATCATAATAATTTTTATTTTGTAGACAAGACAACTAGGATATATAGAGATTAAGTAACTTGCCCCAAATGAAAGATAGGAAGGGGCAGAATTAAGATTTGAATCCAGGCCAGCTGGGACCTTAGTCCATGTCATGAAATGCTGAGGAACAGTTAATTCTGGTTGGAGGATGGAAGCATTTGAGAAAGGTTCCAGACTTTTGACATCTGACTGGGTCTTGAGAGGATACATTTTACCTAAATGATGGTGGGGAAGAGCATCACTGGCAGACAAATAGCCAACTTTGGTTAAAGAGGCATGACATGAGATCATGTGCTGGGAGTGACAGGTATTTCAGAGTGGCCAGGTCATACAAGTAGCAAGAAGTAAAACTGGAAGGCGAATGGGACCATATTGTGAAGGGCTGTCCATGTAGAAGTTTGAACTTCATTTGTAGATAGTGAGTAGCCATTGAAGGGTTTTTAATTGTGACACATTCTAAAAGTTTTGGTAGACAGGATTGAAGACTATCAGGGCTGTGAGTAAGGAGTTAGTGCCTTCATCTAGGAGTTAGGATGCTGAACTAGGGTAGGGGGCGTGTTGAAAGCAAGAGACGGGGATGGGACCAGCAGAGTGTGGTTTGGGGAATGGGATGGAAGGGAAGGGATGATGAAAACCAAGAAAAACTAGAACGTTTGATGGCCTTAGTAGGTAGTGATGCTGTTACTTCATGTTGGGAAGAGCAGGGTGACAGCAGCATGGTCAGGGAAATAGTTTTGGATATGTTGAGATGGAGTGTCTGCTGAGCTTGTACGTCAAGATTCTCACTTGCTCTCTTATATTCTAGTTTGTCTTGATGTTACTGAGTCCACGGCAAGATGGGGTTCCTTAGCCTGTTTAGAATTTCTAGAGCATTCAAGTTCCCATTTGTTACTTGTGATTTTAGTTACTTCTTACTTCAGAATAAGTTCTGGAACAGTTAGTTTTAGCATGTTTGGTGATAAAGTATATTTTATCCTCCAGTTAGAGATTCATGACGGGGGTGGGGGGACAGACACTTGCATTCAAGTCAGGTGTGGTTGAGTTGATGGCATTAAGGAATTAACATTTAAACCTGATGGAACTGCTGATACATAATTTTTAAGTCCTGCAGCTCGGAGCTTTTCCAAGATGTGTCTTTTTTTTTTTTTTTCCCCTTACCTGTAGGGGAAAGAAAAGCATACTTTATTAATGGCTTTTAAAATTGTGTGTGTTTGTGTGTGTGTTTTGCCCTTGCATGTTAGTGTGTAGCATTTAACATTATGTATATGGTAAGAGTTGGAATACAGAATATGTCTTTAAAAAAAAGAATAACTATTTCTTAAAGTGATTCATTGATAACTCATAGTCACAAAAATGAAAGACAA
The DNA here is from genome assembly GCF_902655055.1 of Lutra lutra. NCBI lineage: Eukaryota > Metazoa > Chordata > Mammalia > Carnivora > Mustelidae > Lutra > Lutra lutra. The sequence goes on along the minus strand of NC_062285.1, from coordinate 10,342,408 downwards.
CAGGAGACCTGCGAGGTCTCAGCAGGGCTGTTCCTGGCAAGTGTGTGTTATTATACTCTTGGGTTGGCTTGAATTATTTGGTGTTTTCCTGTTGGAGGAGAAAGGGATTGTGCTTTGAAGAAGTCAGGGGAGGAAGTACAGAAGAGCGAAAAAAAAAATACTTAACTTAGATCAATCTTAATTTTTCACAGCTTGGCCTTCTCTAAAGTCACATTTAGCAGAAACATTAATTAGATTTCAGTGCCTCACCGAGCTTTACAATTAAACATATTTCTGGAACCATCTGCAACATTTTATCACTAATAATATAATGAAGAATATGCTTAGTCTTTTGAAATATGGGAATTATAGCAATATGTTTTGCTCACGAGTGATCATCTTTTATTATGAAAAACCCATCACAATTTTTAGAAAGAGTTAAGTAATTAAAGAGTTTAAAAAATATGCCTAGAAGTAAAATTCTCTAAAAATATTTTCATTTTTGGAAAATGAGGATCTTTTCCTAAAATCAGGATTTTCTTTGGGATTTTATGCTTCTTCTAAATCTAAAAACACTGTTGGTGGGCAAATGTCATCTGCCTGTGTGGGGCTGTGTTGAAGACCATTGATAAGGAGCCATTGCTTTCATTGGAAACCTCAGTCACGTGACCTGCTCAGCGGCCACGTGGAAACAGGAGACCTCGCTGTGGTGGCTCAGAGGGCAGGTCCTGAAGCCAAACTGCCTGGCTGTGACCCACTCTTCGCACTTGAATTTACTACATAGGGGACTCTGAAAGCCAATAAGCCACCTTGTGCTTCTGTTTCCTTATTTGTAAAATAGAGATGATTGTACGTACTTCATAGGGTTGTAACGAGCACACCGTTTTGAGCATAAAGTAGATCTTCAGAACTGTTTTCTGTGCTGTCTAGTCTTTCATTTCCTTTGTTTTTGATTCATAGACCTATTTAGACTTACAGAGTCCTCCAGAAAAGAAAATGTGGGCATTAGGAATTAACAAAATAGCGAAATCTCAGCTCACTCATAAGAAACGATCACATTGGTCTCATTTCGTGAAAATGAAATAGTTTGACGCTGCTCTGTGCCTGGCAGTGTTCCAGGGACTGGGGAAAACGCTCACGTGTCTGTCTTCATGGGGCACCCAGGCCTTACGGGAGAATGCAGGTTTGTGTGTGGCAGATGTGGGCACCCTAACTCGGAAGCCTGGTAGGAGACAGTCCTTCCACCTGGTCACAGACAGGTCACCGCCAACTTCTTGGCTGAGGAGGGTGTTTTCCCTGGTCTGAAAGGATGGAGTACAAATGTGCCTTCTGAGCATTCAGGCTTTCATAGGGACAGAGGAGCTGTATATGCCCAGACCTTTTTCTAAACTTACTAATTAAACAAGTCACTTTACCACCTTAAGAGTGAATAAGAGATTGGATAGCAGGTCCAAATAATTAGGAAAAAAAATTCCTTCTCCTGGAAGGCAAAGAAGGAAGGAAGAAGCATTTTCTGTACCACCATCCCTATTCCCCAGCTTTGCTCCAGTTCCAGTCTGGTGTGACATCCAAGACCCCTGCCTACATTTCCAGCTCCATCTTCTGATGCTTCCTTTTTTAGCCCTTTAGAACTACTGTAGGCCACCCATGGTGCCGTACTGTCTCAGAACATTTATCCATGCTTCATGGAATATTCGGTCCCGCGTTGCACGTGATAAAAATTCTAATACTAATTCTAATACTCTTTCAGCAAACCACAGTTCTTCATTTAGGGCTTATCTTCTTTAACATCCCTCGCTGGATTTGACTACTTCTTGCATTGTGACCTTGTGGTCACCTTTTCTGACTGTGTGTTGTCATACCTGTCACAGTACCATCAATGTCAAAGACAGTTGCCCTGAACTTTATTTGGGACAGCAACTCTTACTTACTTTGGATAAATTTTTCACAACATTTTGCTAGGTAGATATCACTTGCTCCACAAAACAAACACCCAGCTCTCCTTTAAAGAATCATCTCCATCACTGAAAACATTAAGATGGTAGAATTCAGGAAAATGTCAGAGAATGGAATTTTAAGCTGTTTTTTTTTGTTGTTGCTGCATAAAAAATATTGCACAATATTTTAGAACTTCCTTTTGGTTTGATTTTGTAGAATACATGGGGTTTTCAGTGATTAGTTTAAAAGCATTAGAAAATTTAAACAATTCCTTTCTCTTTACCTGTCCCATTGGAGCATCTCCCATATATCTTAACTTCAGCTGTGGAATACTATTGCTACAACTATAATCACTTATCTGTCTTTTTAAAGTTAGATAGTGTATTTGCAATCCAAGTGCTTAACTGTTTTAGAAGGTTTTTTTAAGCAGCATTTTCTTTGACCTTTTTTTGTACTTTGTAAGTATGAAGCCTCAAACAGTAACAATGAATCTCAATTTTATTTTAGCAAAAGCAACTGGAAATTGAAAGAACTACTAAGTGGTTGAAAATGCTAAAAGGATGGGAAAAATACAAGAACACCGAAAAGGTAATTAAAATAATGTTACTTCTCTCTGAAACTGCACAAATTCAATGTGGATTGTCCCAATAAAAGTTTCTTTTAAATTATAGAAGTATTCGTGTTCATATTCCTTCTAAAACTTTCAGTAGAATTTAATTTAGTGGGATGACTCAAATTAGGAGTCATTACGTTATAACAGAATATCCAGGTCAGATCGGTTTCAGCACTTTAGAGGATGTCCGGCTAGTCCGGAGGTGGATGGTTTCAGGAGTGATTCGCTTCAGACGTTCCATCATGTTGCCTGTGACGTAGTGTCGCTCCCTCTCTCTTCTCTGCCTTCTCCAGTGCCAGCTTTACCTTGAGGTTGGCTTCCCCCTGGGATCAGAATCCTTGCAGCAGTTCCGGGCTTTATACCCACAGGTCACACTGCTCAGGAAGAAGGCTGGCCTCGAAAGCTTTCCCTGAAGCAGGAGTAGTCTTTCCAAAATCTTTTTGCCCTGCAGAGTTGGTGCTGAGTTTTAAACCAGTGAAAACGTAACACACACATCTATTACCGTCACTGCCACTCATCACAAAAGTCTTTAAATATTGGGAAGCTGTGGAGTTCATGGTGGTGGAAGTTTTTCTTAAAAGAGGAAAGGTCTCTAGTTCAATAAAGTTGGGAATGCCAGAGCTAACCCAAGTGAAGCAAAGTCAAGTCCTTTACAACAGGACTCCTCAGAGTCTTTACTATTGTAACATGTGGCAGGGAGATCACACCTTCAAGACAGACCTTAAGCTGAGTGGAACTTACTCAACCATGGAAATCTTTTTGTCAGAGGGCATCTCACAGGACTAGTGCCCCTTTTCTTTTTGAGCATTCCAAAATATCCTTACTTAACGTCTGTTAGACTCTTTTATTATTTTATTTTCATCAGGAGTAAGCTCGTTTTGAGGTTGTTGGTTTTATTAAGTGTGTTTGAGCATTAGGTTGGAACTCAAGATGTTTTTTTGAGAGGAATCCGTTCAAAGTAGAATGTTAGTTACAACATCTGTGCCCTTGTTCATTATCATGCTGTCTCCCAGAGTGGCCTAAAGTTGGCGCCTACTTTACTCCATGTCTGTGGGAAGATTGCTCCACTGGTAATTACAGGGTAAATGTTGATGTGCGGCACCTCCACTTTCATCTCAATATTTCTTCTAAGAAGAGATCTGTAGATTTATATGGCTTTATGTTCTCCTCGAGTATACATATATCTGTGAAAGTATATAAGCCGGTATAAAAATGAGCAATTCTGCCATTATTCTGACAATGACTCTGGCTAATGTAGTTCCCAGTAAGAGAGATTTTTAACAGAACAGTTTCCTTGATGTATAATTTTAAAGCACTTTCTCACAACTATAATGCTGGAATTATTTGATAATATATGGTCCAATTTGGTGAGCAACAGAATGTACCTTCTAAAAGAATTGCTGCTTTCAATTCATACCTCGTTTTAAATTGCACTGAGGAAAACAAAAAAGGAGCGTGTGTTTTTCTTCTCTTCCAAGAGGAGGTGAAAGTTTTCTGTCCACAGATTCCTTACTTATATAATGGTAATACAAAGGAATTTCTAAAAGTGTCTTGAAATTAAAATATAGCTGTGATAAAGAATATTTGAATCTTTAGAATCTAAACTTTAATGAAAGACAGTTTCCATTAAGGTTGTTTGTGTTGCCTGTGTCTCACAGTTCTCATGGCCCCTGGTTTAATAGTACTGGGTTTAAAAAATACAGTCTATTAAATGAAGTCATCTCTGTTAAGTGGAGACATTATGATTTAATTAGTCGTGGTATAATTGTGTCTAAGCTATGTCACAGCAGAGTACCTATGACAGATAAAGTTTGTTCCCTTTTTTTAAGTCAAGTAATTGAAGGGACCTTATATTAGTTTGCATTTTATTTTACTGATGGGAGAATGGAGGCACCAAATTTATAAATAAATTTCTTAAGGTCACACAGATTGTTGGTCGCAGCAGGAGGTCCCACGTCCACACTCGAAGGCTCGTTAACTGTACCATCTTTCATGTTTGCTTTCCCTTTGGTGTTTGTCAATAAAAAGTCAGAAGGAAATAGAATATGGTTATAAGAGCCAATAGGGCCTTGTGTATGGTTTAAAACTTTTTTCACATCTGGCCTTGAGGGGCTCGTGCCTGTCTGGAGGCCGAGGTGGAGACGCTAATGGAACAGGGGTGTGCAAAGAAAACGGAGAGGCGGTAAAGAGATCAGCAGCTCAGCACGAGCTCTTGTTTCCTGGTAATACACTTGGGGTGTTGAAAGTCCCCCAGATGGAACCCTTCTGGGTTGGCTGCAAAGTTGGCTCGCGGGCCGGCATGTGATGTGGACTGGCACATTCGTCACTACTGTGAAATCACTAACGTTAGAAAGAGTTATTGGAAACGTTAGGTCAGTCAGTGGAATTTTTTTTAGTTGATGGATGCTTAAATATATCTGGGTGACTGAAATAAATTACTTGTTTCTGTTGGCGAGGGAACAGAGATACTAAAAGCAAAAGGTAGATTTCAGGGAACCTTACTTTATTTTTTCTTCAAGATTTTATGTATCATACCCCTAAAAAAATTTATAACAGGATTTTAAAGGTACTACTTTTAAACTTAGAATATTAAAATGCTGTTTAAATCCAACATACAGAAATTCTGTATCATGGTTGTTAAAACTGCTGTCTGGGGGTGCTGGGTGGCAAAGTCAGTAAAGAGCCCAACTCTTGGTTTCAGGTCAGGTTGTGAAACCGAGTCCTGTGTGTCAGCCTTCATGAGCAGCATGGGGGTCTCCTGGAGATTCTCTCTCTCCCTCTCCCCCTCATGCTCTCTCTCTCTTTCACATATAAATAAACAAATCTTAAAAACAAAACCAGACCATAAGAGACTCTTAATCTCAGGAAACAAACCTAGGGTTGCTGGGGGTTGGAGGTGTAGGGATAGGGTGGCTGGGTTATGGACATTGGGGAGGGTATGTGCTATGGTGAGTGCTGTGAATTGTGTAAGCCTGATGATTCACAGACCTGTACCCCTGGGGCAAATAATACATTCTATGTTAATTAAAAAAAAAAAAAACAACAAACAAACAAAACAACAAAACCAGAAACTGTGGTCCTTGAAATCAGACTAACTGAATTTCAGTTCTTCTATAGTTTGTTTGTTGTATGATTTGGCGTTACTGTTCCACATCTTCATTTTCTCATCCATAACATGGGGATGTTAACAATAGCTTGTTCCTCTCCAGGGGTGCGATGGTACAGGCTCCCTGCTCCCCATGCTGCTCCCACTGCTTGTGCGCCCTCGCTCTCTCTGGCAAATAAACAAAGAAAATATTAAAAAAGGAAAATGCGATAGTATGGCAAGGAATAAATTGATATAGAAACATATATGCAGGCTTCTAATAAATAATCACAAAGTGTTAGCGTAACATTTATTATTAAAGTCATTTTTACTGGATTCATTATTTTCCTCACCCTCATCTTCGCATTGCCCCTTCCTGCCAAATCCCTGTGGGTCCTTCGGTATTGATCCTCCCCAACTCTGTCATGTAGATTCATCCCTCCCTTCCTTGGATACAGTATTTCTCGTACAGCCTCAAGGTAACCACCGCGTTCACTGCCCTCACCCCAACAGCTTAATTCCTCAACTTTTTCCGGTTTTCTCCTCCAGTCTCTTGTGTCCTGTGACAGAAGGGCTAACGGCTCGTGCACATTTAGGCAGTGCAGTGCCTACTGTTCTCCTCTTCCCACTCTGGCCCCCTCTGGGGAGTCTGTCTCTGTCCCGACTTTTCCCATCAGGGTGTGACGCCCAGCTCTGTAGCAGGGAGTATTTTATAATAAAGGGCTATCAGTTTATGATATCAGTTTATCTGCCTACATACCAATTTTCCCCCCACTACTGTGAGCTCCACAGAATTTCTTCATGTTCTAGCCAGAGCACCTACCTAGTAAGTGTTGGCCACAAATCAGGCAGTCATTACCAAGTTCCTTTTTAGAATGAATGAGCGATGTTCATTTATGAGTTGGGATAAACACCTATCACCTGCTGCTGCTGAAGTCTACTTAAAGCTGTGATCTCTTAAGAGGCTGTGGGATTTGGCAGAAGTGCCCTGAAATAGGACTAAGAGGAGAAATTCTTTGACCGAGGCGAGCCACTTCTCAGTGCCATGGTCTCCCAGCATTGAAAGAACTCACTTTGCCTACATTACAGGCTATCATAGAAAATATGAGGTATTACTCAGTCAGTTGAAGGATTCTCGGCAAATGTAAACTGGACACTGTTCTGGAGAAGAAGCAATTTTATTTGTGTATGTCACACTTGTTATAATTCCTGCTTTGTTTTACAAAATTTCCAAAATTTCTATGATGGTTGAAAATTATGTTTCTATAATGTCTTCCTGTCCTGTAAGAGTTGCATTAGAAAAACAGTAGGCATAATTTATATTTTTTTCATAATTTAAAATTCTTATTTTAAGGTCTCATAATTTAATCCTTGTTCTGGTATATGTGACTTTGTATGCATGTTTTTTATTTCACTGCCTCCTAAAGCTGGATTCCAGATACATCCCTTTTTATATTCCTTTTTTTAAAATTGAAGTAGAGTTGACTCACTCACATGATTCACTCACATGAATTTCAGGTGTGCAGCATAATGATTTGACAACTCTGTGTTATGCTTACCTTTTAAATACAGTTTCATTATCATTATTTTAATGCTTTTCTGATCTGTGTATTTTAGTAAGTTCACTTGAGCGGAACAGTGGGTACTAGCTACATGCAAAATGGTCTTGGAAAGATGGTCTTTGTTTTTTATAAAATGTAAAATAAATACCTTTTGCTAAAAGATGGTGATATCGTGTGTGTGCCTTGGGGGTGCATTACATAACTTTTTTGTGATTCACTTTCACCATCCGTAAAATTGGGATAATAAAATATGGAATTGTTGATGTGATTAAATAAGAGAAACATCTATATATAGTTTAAAATAGTTTCCTACATATAGTAAATGCCCAGTAAAAGTTGTGCCTCATTTTTCTAGCCCTGGAGTAGCACTGGGACCATTAATTTTTTCTTTCTACCTGAAATTTCTCTCTCTCTCTTTTTTTTTTTTTTTTAAGATTTTGTGTATTTATTCAACAGAGAACACAAAAAGTAGGGAGGGTGGCAAGCAGAGGGATAGGTGCCTTGCTGAGCAGGGAGCCCAGTGTAGGACTTGATCCCTTGGATCATGACCTGAGCTGAAGGCAGCCTGAGCCACCCAAGTGCCCCTACTATTTCTTATTGATATAATCATAATTTATTTTTTTAAAAAAATGTACATACTTTAAGATGAAAAATAGACATATATAGTTGGTGAATACAGAATTGGTTTAAAAGCAATAAAATAATGTCTGAAGTCTTTTCAAGTAATATAGTATGAGAAAGACATGTCAGAACTCTTGTTTTACTCATTGAAAACATCAGCCTGATGGAGATTCAAGTCCATCGAAGTTAATCTGTTCACCATCATCGTATTCTACTTGGTTATTAAACTTTCACTTTTCACTTTTGTAGTAGTTTCCACACCTTCTGATACTCATATTGGATGCTTGAAGTAGAGTATCTTCTTTAGAAGTTCAGGAAATAAGTTGAAAATACTTCTAGTATAATGGTAAATGTTACGACTTTGGAATGAATGTAGATGACAGACTTTCTTTAGGAACATAAATCTTAAATTCATTTTTTTTTTAAATGACACTCAGTTTGCAATTAAAGGTGGTAGCTGTTTTTCTATGTGGGAAATGTTGCACATAGCAGAGTCTGGTTTACACAGAACTTTTCTGTATGTATTCTTCCAGTCAGAGCTACTGCATGGGTTTAAAAAACTTCCAGGATTCTAATCAGTATCTACTGAAATTTCAAATTTGAGGCATAGTGCGTTTATACCAAAAGAACAAAGCCAGAACTCCATATGGAATTACCTAATTCAAGGTCATTCATATGGAATTACCTAATTCAAGAGTTGTTCTACATTGTTACTCATTCTAAATCACAGCATCAGTTTATAAAACTACACCATGACTTAGGTTCTGAAGCTTTAAATTAAAAAAATTTTAAAAGTGAGGTAGTATAGAGTAGTAGTAGTTGAAACTCTGCTTCTTAACTCATAACTTTTCAGCATTTCAATTACTAGAACTTACATCCTGTTTTCTTAGCCATTCTATTCAAATATATTATTTTGATCATGAAGGTAATTATGTACCTATTCTTACCTCAGTCCCCAAGGTTTCTGCCATAATTTGTTTAGTCATTTCTTTGTTTAGACATGTTCTTTTAAATTTCAAAGTTTTATTGTGCACAACTTTGTAATAACCATAATAGATTTGTATGTTATTTGAATATATAGCTTTGAGGAGAAAGGATACAATTATAGGAAGATGGAGAAGCAGATGGAGTCTTAGGATTCATAGAGTGACAGTGTACAAGGATCCAAAGAGTTGACAAAACTGATGATTTATTCCTTATCTCATTCAAAAGCGATGGCAGGTTATTCCTGGAGAACTGCCAAAATCAAAAAGAGGAGAGGAAGATGGGAGTATGGGGTAGAGGTGTGGAGGGAAGAGGAGGGACAGGGAGTTCGGGAGTGGGGAGAGAACTAAAGATTGTGGGGGGACCTTAGCCGAGTCGTGAGCTAGACAGGTTATGTTACGTTGATAGGCTCTGGAAAGCCCCAGAGAGAAGATGCCGCTGGAAAGGATATTAGGGCTACACTATTCTCTACACTCTCATGAAAACACTTCGGGGACAAGGAAATCTTTTTGCTATTTGAAGCCTTTTAGATGTGTGGGGGAAAAGGAAGAAAGTATGTAACTAGTTAATTATATCAACAGGGAGTGTGTAAGTCAGATGTTCACACCTTAAAAAAGAGCACTGATCATGCTGTCATGCTGGGTGAGGAGCACCTTTGTAACCATATGAAAATACTCATGTACTCGGCGTACTTAATGTTTTCCTTGTTGTGTACTCTGCCGGCCTGTGTGTGTGCCTCCCCCCCATCGAGATGATGGGATCCAAGTGTCCCATGTCAAAATGTATCAGTTATCATGGATGCTTTGAAAAGAAAGGACTAACAGGTATTAATTAGTTGATTTGAGGGCTCAGTCTAAGATTTTTGTCATTTATAACCATCAATTTATTTATTTCAATAAGTTTCATAGGAGAATTTACAAAGGAATCCCACTCCAGCTCAGAGGTGAGGTCTGGGCTCTGCTTCTGGAGATCCCTAAAATGAAAGAAGAAACAAGAGACCTCTATAGTGTGAGTATTTAAAGCTAACTTGTTATTTTGAAATTGAAAAGTAAAACCCATCTCTCTTCACTTTCAAGGTGATGTAAGATATCATGTCATTTGAAGTTACAGTAAAATGATATTACATTGATTTGTAGAAGCCTATTATTTTCTTGTTTGTTTGGTTTAGTGCCCTGTACTTCCTGACTTGTGAACAAATACTTCAGGGAAAAATGATACTTTCTGTATCAGTCAGTAAGTGTCCAGTGCTTTTCAAATACTTGAAATGACCAGTGTTGGGACATATTCATGAGGAAAATGGACTAACTAACTCCTGACCGTAGCTGCATGTGTACCATGTAGTGTTCTGTTTTAAGATTTTATTTATTTATTTGACAGAGAGATCACAAGTAGGCAGGGGGTTAAGGGGGAAGCAAGCTCCCTGCCAAGCAGAGAGCCCAATGTGGGGCTCAATCCCAGGACGCTGGGATCATGACCTGAGCTAAAGGCAGATGCGTAACCTACTGAGCCACCCAGGTGCCCCCCATGTAGTGTTAATAAAGAGATCTACATGGGGCGCCTGGGTGGCTCAGTGGGTTAAGCCGCTGCCTTCGGCTCAGGTCATGATCTCAGGGTCCTGGGATCAAGCCCCGCATCGGGCTCTCTGCTCAGCAGGGAGCCTGCTTCCTCCTCTCTCTCTGCCTGCCTCTCTGCCTGCTTGTGATCTCTCTCTGTCAAATAAATAAATAAAAATCTTAAAAAAAAAAAAAAAAGAGATCTACGATCTACAGTGTTGCTTCTAGACTTTGTGGGAAAACAGCGTGGGATTCAGTTTATCCAACAGCTGCCTATATGTGGTTGACTGTTTGCTTCTGGGTGTGAGAAAAGAATTTTTCTCCAAGACCAGTAGGTATCTCTAGGTATTGTTGTTTGTTAATCAAAGGTCAAACTTTTAACTCAATGATCAGTAATGCTTTCCTTAAATTAGGTAATACATTATCTTTACCTCCTTGTCATCTCAGGTATTCTCCTTTCTAAATCTGAAATTTATAGTAACCTTTGAAAGGAATGATTATCTGAAAATCTTTTTGATATGTGTCCCTCAGAAAGTGAATATAAATAGAATAAAATGGATGAAAGAAAAATTGCTTATAATTTAAACTCAAAACTAATTATAAAAGGAACTTTGGATATTTTCTTTCCTTTTTCATGTAATGTGTTTGTGCGTGTAATATTTAATCAAGATGAAAGATAATAAATACTGGCTAATTTAAAGAGTCACTTATTTTGTGTGTCTAAAAGGTTTTTTAAATTAGCTGTTTGGGCCCTACACAGACTATGAGTTTATGTCTTAGAGTTTTAGAGTTTCAAGTTATTTTAGTCTATTGATTAGGTACTTGCTTTTAGTATCATAGTCTTTTTTTTTTTTTAAGATTTTATTTACTTATTTGACAGAGATCACAAGTAGACAGAGAGGCAGGCAGAGAGAGGGAGGGAAGCAGGCTCCCTGCCGAGCAGAGAGCCCGATGCGGGACTCAATCCCAGGACCCTGAGATCATGACCTGAGCCGAAGGCAGCGGCTTAACCCACTGAGCCACCCGGGCGCCCATTTTTAGTATCATAGTCTTAAAGCCAGTATTGAAAATGGTGTCTGAGAGAACATATAAAATCTAACCCCAGGGTGCCTGGGTGGCTCAGTTGTTAAACGTCTGCCTTCGGCTCAGGTCATGATCCCAGAGTTCTGGGATCGAGCCCTGCATCCAGCTCCCTGCTCAGCAGAAGCCTGCTTCTCCCTCTCCCTCTCCCCCTGCTTGTGTTCCCTCTCTTGCTGAGTATCTCTCTGTCAAATAAATAAATAAAGTCTCTTAAAAAAAAAAATCTAACCCTAGCACCTAGCACAGAGTGTCGTAAATGGTAGGTGCTCATTAAATTCTTGTTTAATTAATGAGAGAAGACAGTTACTCTTCTTTCGCATGCTGTTTTTGTTTCCTTGGGCTCTGTAAAGTGCCACAAACTGAGTGGCTCCCAACAGCAGCACCGTCTTCTCTCACACGTCTGGAGGCTGGAGGTCAGACACCAGGGTGTCAGCAGGTCCCTAGATGGTCTCAAGGCTGGGGGAGAATCCTTCCTCACCTCTTCCTAAATTCTGGCATTGCTGGCACCACTCCTGGGCTCTCAGCTGCCTCAGTCTGCTCTCTGCCTCCCTCCCCACATGGCCTTCTCCGTGTGTGTGTCTGTATGTCTGTGGTGTCTGACCTGATACGGACGCCAGTTCTCGGACGTGGGGCCACCCTCATCCAGCATATGTCATCTTCACTCAGACATCTGCGGAGACCCTGTTTTCAAATCAGGTCCAGCACACATTCTATAGCAGAACTCCGCTTTCAGCAATCTTTTAGACCTTTTCTACGTGGAATAAAATGATGCCAGCACTGGTTGACATGAGGGATCTATTTAGTGAATGCCGGACATACAGTAACAATAGCAAAAGAAAGGACTTGCCTTCCAATACTTTTTTAAGGGTTATTTTTTCTAACACTTTGATAAAAAAATTTTTAAATTTGTATTCTTTGAGTTTTCCTGGCACCCTTATTTGGTGGTCTTCCTTTCTTACTCTGTCTCTCCAAAGATGGTCAGAGTTGCTCTCTTCAGGTGGGAGCTTGAGGAGGAAGAGAACTACTAAGATTTTTCTCGGGTGGGTGAGACTGTCGCTGGTCCTGAGCTGGCACTCTCATCCGCCACTTCCTCCTGTTCTTTCAGGTGTCCCTCAGTGTCACTTGTGTGTGTCGTGGTAGAGCCCACAGGTGGCAGTTCTGTCCATTGTGGTTAACAGTCTCACCTATGGCCTTCCTGGGGCTTCATAATCTTTTTGGCCAAAGGAACCACAATACCGTGGAGCTTTCATGTGAATGGTTTCCACTCTCCTTCCACTTCAGGTTTATAGATTCCCTAGATCCTATTTCTTTTTAAATAAAATGTATATTCTTGTATTATTATGATGCTCATGGGTCTCAGCCCACCCAATCTCAGAGATAACTAGAAGCTACTTTACCTCCTTGCACTAAGATAAGAAATAGGCTCGATTTCCTGTATTCTGTACATTCATTGGTAAATATTCTAGGACATAATCTTTCTGACCTACTATTTTTTATCTGCTAACTGAAATTTGCTTCTGTCTTGAGGCCTTTTAATGTTGGATTATCTTGTCCTCTAGAGAAACTGATACTGTAGGTGTGTTTGGGTGATTTTCTGCCTTTGAACTAAATTTTATTGTAAAGAACATTTTATCATGTCCTGTCAGATATTTTCTTTCTATGTTTTGACATCTCATTTATTAACAGGAGGCTTGTAGAACAATAACTGAAACCTCTTTACTTGCCCGTTACCTTTTAAAAAAAAATAAAAAAGAACAAATATGAACAGATTACCATTTTTAAACTAAATTTTGGTAATATCTTCTGGACCGACTTTTATCAGCGATAGTATACAGTAATATTTTAGTGGTCGTGTGATTCTTGTATAATATTATAAATATTTTCCTGTGTATTTAGCACTCTGAATTATACTGTGATTACTCTTCATGGTTTTAAAAGCTACAGAAGTTGCCCTTGTCTGAGCTCCCACCTCAAGACACAGAAAGTACACATAGTTACAAAACCCTTGACACAGACACCCATATTCCAGATAGCCTGCTGCTTCCTGCTTTCAGCTAAAGTCAGGAATTAGCCAGTTATGTTTTCATATGTATTTATTGGAGTTGATTCAGGCAGAGATCTGTATCACCAGCACATGGTAACACAAGTCAGTATAATATATGTATATGGATGCGTAATTATACATTAGCGTGGTTAAATATAGATTAGTATACATTTTAATCTCTTATAACTAGTTCAGCTTGGGAGATTAAATATCCTCATTCAGCTCCCGTCCCCTGAAATGCCATGAAACTGACAGCAGGGAGTTTCTGTAAAGGCAAAGCCCATGAGGAGTAAGAAACAGAAGAGAGGATGGCTGCCAGTATCTGGAAACCAGACAGACACTTACTGTACTCAGCAAACCCAAGAAAATGGAAACCCTGGCTGCCTGATTTTGATTTCAGAATCTCCAGGAGCCTTGGTAATTGTCAACTGCAAGTGCCTCAGGGAGCTGAGGTGAAGCTCAGAACCGTGGAAGTGGCCCAGAGTCTGTCGCAGGAGGAATTAGAGCCTTGACGTCACCCCCGCACCGGCGCAAGTCCAAGGTTTACCATTTGGAGAGAATGAATGAGAGGGCCTCTGGGCTGGAGAGGACCCAGATGTTCCCCGGGGGGAGGGCGCAGAGGAACTGCGTATCCTGAGCTGCGGGCGTGCTGGCCTCCTTCCCAGCACATTGGTGGCCAGGTGCTTGTCTTCCTGACCAGAGACCAGAAGAAACGTCTCTGAGGAATCTGCCCAGCCGCGGGACATAAACCCAGAGACATTGACTCCAGGGGAACCCCAGCGACACCGCCCCGTCGGATCACTCTGCAGTGGAGACACAGTCGTGAAGCCCCACCTCCGCACACAGAGCTCACCATCAGCTTTCTGGCATTCTACTTTTAAATAGAAGCAGACAGCGAAATACCGCTGTTCACTTGAGGAAAGGAGCTAACAGAAAGACACACGAGAACAAATGGAAAAAAGAAACGTGTAAGAAACAGACTATAGAGCAAGAAGAAAACTTAGAAGAATGATCACAAGCATCTTCAGAGGGATCAAACTAGGTATTACATCCATAAAGCAAGTATAGAAGCTATAAAAAGGAACCTTTGAGAAAAACAAAGAGCTTTTTAGTTATAAAAAATTATAATAGAACTGAAAGATTTGAGAGGATGTTTGAGAGTAACAATTGAAGGAATTTCCTAGAAAGCAGATGATAAATTCAAAGAAATGGAAAATAATAGAGAAAATACAAGAAAGTTAAATGACAGCTAGAGATTCCACACTGTAATAATAAGAGTTCCAGAAAGAGGAAGTGGTAGTGCAGGCAGGAGGGATGAAGAAATCGACAAAGGAATTACTGAGGAAATCTCAGAACTGAGAGACGTGAGTCTCCGTTTATAAGATTGAAAAGATCCATCAGGTGCCAGCCCTGTGGATAAAAATAGATACAAATCAAGCACAAAAGTGTGAAGTTTCAGGACATGGAGAGAAAAATGCCTACGAGCGTCTAGAGAAAAAGCAGATTTCGTACAAGGAAACCAGAATTAGAGTGGTGACACTAGAAACTAGAAGACAGTAAAGGCAGTGCCTTTTGAGCAAAAATATCTTCCAATTTAGAATTCTAAAACAGCCCAACAGTTGAGTAAGAAGGAGGTAGTAGTATCAGACATTTGAAGTTTCAAAACAATTTATCTTCCATACACCCTTCCACAGGGGCTACTAGAGGATGTGCTTCTCCGGGACAAGGGAATAAACCAAGAAAGAAGATGACGTGAGACCCAGGGGACAGGGGACCCAAGCAAAGGAAGGCCTAGCAGAGGGTGAAGGGGGACCCCAAGACCCCAGCTGTGCAGCAGGCCCAGAGGTCCAGGAGCCCAAGGCTGGAGCGGGTCTGAACGCTCTGGAGAGACATCTGCACGAAGTTGAAATCAGAGAGTACCTTTTCCATTGCAATTTTCCAGCGCCCGAGGAGTGAGTTTGGGATCGGATTAGCAACAAGCCTGTAGACAATGAAGCAGATCAAGAAACAAGGCAATGGGGATGCCTGGGTGGCTCAGTTGGTTAAGCAGCTGCCTTCGGCTCAGGTCATGATCCTAGCGTCCTGGGATCGAGTCCCACATCGGGCTCCTTGCTCGGCAGGGAGCCTGCTTCTCCCTCTGCCTCTGCCTGCCATTCTGTCTGCCTGTGCTTGCTCTCTCTCTAATAAATAAAATCTAAAAAAAAAAAAAAAAACCTAAAAAAAAAAAGAAACAAGGCAATGATTAGCTCAAAGGAAAACAAAAATACTGTGCTGGAAAGAAAAAAGAAATCCTAGTAGAGTCTGTGGCTTAGCTGTGAAGAGCTTTTACGTAGTCTTATCAAGGCAGACTCCGAAAAGTACTTCATTCCTAATTAAAATTGAATTGTATTGTTAAGATGGGAAGGGAAAGGTAGTGGGAAGAGGGAAAGGGATGGATGTGGGAGAGATGGGGACATGGCTGGGAGGGAAGATCTTCATTGTGTGCCTTTCCACGTTCGTTGGTGAACCACAGGCGTGGCTTTCCTAAACCAAGACTGCTTTTTAATAAGAATTATTTTATGATTTCATATTTTAATGAAAATTATTTTCAATAACTGACTTCCTTAAAAATGTGCTTTCTTCCCCTCTTTTTTCTCTTCAGAAATTAAAACACAGAGCCCGGGGTTGTTCACCTGATATCAGACAGATAGACCTTGATGTCAACCGCACGTTTAGGGACCATATTATGTTTAGAGACAGATACGGTGTTAAGTAAGTAAACTTTCATGTGATGAAATGTAAATGGCATTTATAAAGAGTATCAAAGTCTTTGTTCACTTAAAACATGAATGAGTAGAATGTCTTGTGTGAACTATAATTTTGATGTAGGTCCTAAAGGTTTAAGCTTTTGCAGATTGTTTGGTCCGTGTTGTGTGAAACCTAGTGTCTAGGTTCACTTAATTTTTTTAGCCTTTGACATAGTAGATGGTATTTGGTTGGCAAAGAGTCATTTTATGATCTGGGAATTCTTAAAAATGTAGTAGCTACTTTTATTAAAATCTTAGTGAAGAAATGGGAAGTTGTGTTTGAGGACCAGGTCAGAGACAAATAGATCCCTATGAACTTGACCCCAATGCACAGCTGAAACTAAAACAGATGAGGAGTGAATGTCTGCAATGAGTATTACAGTTTATGCATGAGCAGTGTAGTTTTGCTGACCTCTTTATTGGTCGAGTTCAACATGAGAAACAGAAACCAGTAAGAGATGTGTATTCAGAGATTTATTGAGAGGAACTGGCTTGGTAGCAGGAGTTGACTAGGCAAGTCCCGTATCTGGAGAACACGCCACCAGCAGGGACAGCCTGCAACTCCTGAGCATAAGCCAAGCTGTTGTCCACAGGAAGAGCTGCTTCACATCTGCTCTTACAACCTTTCACCTGATTGGATCAGACCCACCAAGACGATCTAGGAACTAGGATCATCTCTGCTACTTAAAGTCAAATCCTGCTTATGGATTTTAATCACATCTACAAAATGCCTTTTTTACAGCCACATGTAGGTTAGCTTTTGAATAATTGGGGGCTGTAGCCTAGCCAGGGTGACACCAATGGTGTACTGACCATTATAGTACATCCTTATCAACTCAGTTTCCAAATACAGGTTAATACAAGGTCATACTTCACCTAACATGAAATAACTCTTTAGCCTTGGACTGAAACTAGTCTAACCCTATCCCCACAAGAGGATACAAAGTCCTTGGTGATATTTACTCTTTTGCTTTGACGCTCTAAAACTTAAACACTGCAATATAAAATTAACTGTTAATAATACGTCTGTCTAATATAGCTAATATGTTAGATGAAAAGGGAAAAGGAAGGAGGAAAACAAATATTTTAAAATACATATGTATAAACTTACACCAAAATAAGGAAGAAATGCTCACAAAAATTATAATCATCATCTCTCTTTTTTAAATTTTTTTAACAAGATTTTACTTATTTGAGAGAGAGAGAAAGAGGGCAGGAGAGAGAGCGAGCAGGGGGGAGGAGTAGAGGGAGAAGGAGAAGCAGGCTTCCTGCTGAGCAGGGAGCCTGGTGTGGGGCTTGATCCCAAGACCCTGGGATCATGACCTGAGCCAAAGTTGGGACGCTTAATGAGCTGAGCCACCCGGGTGCCCCTATAATCATTTCTGTGGCTGGGTATGTAGTTATGACTGATTTCCACCACCCATTTCATATTCCCTTTGTCCTCCACAGGCACCTGGTCATGATACTGTACCTGGTGGGGTGACCTACATTTTCATTCTGGACCATCGCAGTCCTGCCTGAATTAGATTGCTATGGTTTTCCATGGACTTTAATCACACTGTGCTAAGAGACACCCCAAGTATTCTCCTGCGTTCTAGGCCTACTCTTCCTTAAATTCCGTGTGTAGTAGCAACTCAGTTTCTCCTTCGTTATCAGGCTCATTTGCTCCAGCTGGTACGGTCACCTCCTTCTTTGCTTGTTGATTTGGAGGCACAAGGAACTCCAAGTGGCCGGGTGGCAGTCTTGGCTTCCAGTTCAGTGGAATCATTGTGTCTCCTGATGGAAGTATTTCTCCCTTTGGAACTAGGAGTCCTGGACCAGCAGAGCTTAAGGCTGATGGGATGGGAAGTGAACATTTTGCTAGTGGACCACTAGGGATAATAGTGGATAGAGTCATCCCCGTTTCTGCCCCTTGAATCCTGGACCCCAGCATCCTGGCTGTGGAAGAGAGCACTAGATACTGTGGCTGATGGAGAGCATACATTGCCTCCCAGAGGATGCCGCAGCCCTCGTGCCTAGCCGCCACTGTCACTGAGGCTTCCCAGGGCCTCCGCAGTTTTGTCGGGCTGCCTGCTCCCATGGGGAGGATTTCAGTGAGGGTGGTTGCCCTCCTTCACTGGAAGGAGGATAACAAATTGAAGAGACTGTGAAGCCGTTTATGGTTTTTTGGTATAAATTGTATCAGAATGAATGTCGGGGGTACCTGGGTGGCTCAGTTGGTTAGGCTTCACTCTGACTCTTGATTTTGGCTCAGATCATGATCTCAGGGTCATGAGGTCGAGCCCCTCACAGGGCTCCGTGCTGGGCATGGAACCTGCTTGAGATTCTTTTTCTCCCTCTGCTCCTCCACCCCCTTTAAAAAAAAAAAAAAGAATGTCATCTAAATCTCATATAAATCTAAATAAATCTTAAATTTAGACTGTACAGAGTGTTGTGTACATTTGAGCTTGGGATCATTTCTTTATTACAGTAGTACTTTTGTCTGGATTATCTGTTTTCCGGCAGACTTCATTTTTTTAAGTTTGTAATTTTAAAACTATGTGAAATAACTAAAATGTATTCAACATGAACTTTGTTTTCTCTAGGCAACAGTCACTGTTCCATGTTCTCGCTGCATACTCTATTTATAACACGGTAAGTCAGAGCACAGCCACTCAGGTCTTTTTGAGGAGCTGGGGGAACTCTCTGGGCACCCCTGCCCCTGTGGATCTTTTCAAGGCTTCTCTGGTGATCTTGGGATCTCAGAACAGAGCTGATTTAGAAGCGGGAAAAACCACTGTATACCAGTGAAGCTCTCATTTTCCTCCTTTGTCTGAATTATTCTGTTGTGGTGTTATTTGTTACCTTGTTTTTATTTTACACAGTTGTGAGGAGAGTGAGGAGGGCTAGAAGTTTTAAGAAGTCAGTGGGCAGATAAATTTTTGCTTGACCCTTGCTCACTCTTCATCACCCGCTGGGAGTTTACGTTTCAAGGTCACGTTTTGTTTACTCAGCGAGGGCTAAAGAGGAGACCTTGTGTAGCTACTTGCTAACCCTCAGAGTAGGCTAAAAGTAAACGTTCTGATAATAGAACATATTATCCTTAACATACCTATCATTCAGGGGGAGATGATAATTTGGGGAGAGACCAGTTAGTGTTGAACCTAATGCAGATGTTAAATGCTTATTGAGTAGGTTCTATGCAGGACAACCTTGAACCTTGAGTGTGTAATTTCTATTAAAACCTCTAAGTTACAAGAAATTTCAAATTAGGGCAAGTTAAAAAAGAGTTATTAAAGGCCTTTTCATAGAAAAGAAGCAATAGTTGGGCCTCATGGGACATGGAGCTGGAAAGTGAGAAGCCTTCGCTGAGAAAGTAATACTACACACTCTGTAGCTCTTCTATTCTGGGGCCACGTGGTAACTGATTATCTCCGTAAACTGCTTGTTCCACTGTTTCTCTCACCAGATTGCTTTCTTTGCCTACTTTTCGGTTTTCCCATGGCTGAAATTGCACCCACAGACTCAACATGACCATTCTGTTTAAATGCCATCTCACCATCTGATTACAGCTGTCCTGGAGAGAGTATGTGGTTAGCAGTGCCCAATTAACTGTTCTCCTGGGGTCAAGTGACCTCTTCTGCTCCATCAGCTTCGGTTCATAGGGCACAAACAAGAAACTCTGAGGCCACATTACAAGCAGGGACTTTGGGGAGAGTAGGCAGTTCTCAGAGAAGGGACATGGACTGGCTGGGTATCCCAAAATGTGTCTCTCTAAGGGCTAGGAAATCAGAGGTGACAAAACAGCAACTTGGGAGCTGCAGCAGGAGAGAAACTTGGCAGCATTTGAACAAAGAGGGGGAATACTGAACTGAGAATAATATATACAAAGGAAAAATAAGCTATTCGTCCTCTTTACAGAAGGTATAATGGTATTGAATAGGGGACAACAAAAATACATGTAGCTTGACACTTGGTCCACAGTTCTACATTTATTTTTGATGTATAGCTCAACGAGATGTAGCTCAATGTTGTAGAAACTGTAGTCTTTATCCATAGACTGGTCCGTTATTTAATTGTTCAGGCATTTTCTGGCTGTTTGGGTGGGCAGGTTTTTCATGTGTGTATGCATGTGATTGGATCTTAAAATCCCCAGTTTCTTTGTTCTCATTTATCTTCAGGAAGTTGGATACTGTCAGGGGATGAGCCAGATCACAGCTTTGCTCCTTATGTATATGAACGAAGAAGATGCCTTCTGGGCCCTGGTCAAACTATTCTCGGGCCCCAAACATGCCATGCATGGTAAGAAAGCCCTGGAGTTTACCAAAAGCAGTAAACAAGGAAGGGAGAAAAAGGTTATTAAAGCAGAATCAAACTTTGGAAGATGCGTGGTCGGGTAAAGCACAGAAACGTGATGTCTGGGGCCGTTCAGTCAGTCAGTGTTTATATTCCTTTGTGCTTACCTCAGGGCACACTGTTGGCATTTTGAAATCCTTCCTTCCTTGCCCCCAGTCAAAAGAAACTAATGTAGGTTTGGAGGAATTTAGGAAAGCTCTGTTACCTGGAGAAATAAAAGATGCTGTTGACTAAGACTTTTAGACTGTCATGCAGTGATCATTTCAGTGAAATGCATGTTTGGGTTCTTCTAGCCATAAAATTGATTCCATTTTACGATAAAATGCTGCTGCTAACATGTCGTGGGTTCTTCACTATTTTGCATGAGTTTTTGGTTTTCAAGTTAGATGGTTTTTAAGAACCTTTCCCTTCCATCTGCCAAGCTTATACCAGAAGCTTTAAAGTTTGGATTGCATCTTCCTCGGGAAATAAAAGTGGCATTTGTCCATTTAGTGCAAAGTTATTTTCCCGGTGCCATCCATGTGATAATACCAAGTTAAAAACAAACTTTTAACACGAATCACTTGAAGAATGGATCATCTAAGTTCCATTTGTAAGTGAGCCTTAGGTCGCGAGGAGCCTGCCACGTGTTTATAGTGATATTTTAACATTTTCAAAATTATGACTGTAGTTTATTAATTTCCACATTCTTACCATGTGGTTTTTGTGGTGGTATTGTGTGTGTGTGCTTGTGTGTGTGTGCGCGTGCTCACACACGCATTTCGCCATCTCCCTCACTTTTCCTTGTGAATATTTTTTAAATGAATACCACTACTGATAACTGTTTCTGGACACTTTGCATCCCATCAAGAGACTCCAAAGGTAAGACGCATGGTATCGAACTGCCATCCGACGGTATCATTTGAAAAGGCATCTTGAAGAAGAATAACTCCCCCTCATCCACCTTTATTTTGCTTTACCATGGAATGAATGGTGCTGTGGTCTGTGTGCGAAGTGCAGAGGGATGTTGTAGTTTCAGTAGTGTGTAATGACGGGGAAACTGCCCAAGTCTAGGAACGTCATTTCTTTTGAACACACCTGATAGCTTATGTTCGGCATTGGCCACCAGTCTAATCTAGAAATTGATAGTGATTTTACTATCCTAATATTTGCATTCACGGTGCAGCTTGGGTCGCGATTTTGGTGATGTTTGTGTTTAGAGATATTTGTTTGTAGGTCTGCCCGTGGAGTTTTCTCACCGAGGCTCTCCTCAGTTCTTTGCATCCTTTACATGAGAGTGATGTCACTTATAAATGTACAGAATAAAGTGAGGGCTGAAGAAACTGAGATTTTAAAATATCAAGCCTGGGCTATTGCTAACAAGTGAAGTAATGTTAGCTCTCCTTGAGCTAGTATTTATTACTGAGGGCATTGCCTGTTTCACAATGAGACTTTTTCTTGAAATCCTTCTAATTCCCTTTCCTATCAAACTGACCATGAACGTGGCACAGATAGATACGTACGTGCATATTTTTTTATGACATCAGAAAATGTTACTATGGGAGAAATAGAATCTCTCTCTGGAAATTTTTACACATAAAGGATGTTTCTTGGGTTCTTGGAGGAACACAGTTTCACTGTTTAGGAAGCAGATGTTCTGTGGGGAGAAAAAATGGGATTCCCAGATCAAATCAATCTGGCAGAAGGAATGAATCAAGCAAACCAACCCAGTTTCTTTAGAAAGCACGTTAGAAAGATTGAGAAGCCCTCACGTGTCATGAACATACCGGAAGGGTCTGTGGAACACACAGCACTTCCCTAGATGCTTTTTAAAAAACACAGGACAGCTCTTAACATCTGTCAAAGCTACATAAAGCCCAGGGTGAAGATAACTAATGTGGAGAAATGATCAGTCTGTTGAGTGTATGACCTTTTTAATGGATCGCGTAGACTCTCTGAAAGGAAACTCATAAGAAAGAATAGGCGTAAAGGTCCGTGAATTAGAAACACAAAATCGGTACTAACTTAACCATTTACAATTAGTTACTTCCTAGCGATCTTAGAGATTCTGTTGTATAAGGAGATGGGATAAACTCCAGTTTCTGATATAACATCGATCATTAGTGTCATTATGTCTTAGCTGAACATCACAGAAGGTATTAAAAAGTGATAAAAACTTTGGAGACATGATACTAATGAAGCTTTTAGAGTAAACCTGAAAAAAAGCAGTAAAATATTTGTTACATAGCGTATTGACAACAAAACAAAATAAGTCCTCAAGGTTAGAATAACCTATAAAAAATTTTGCACATTTAAGATATGCTTTAAGATACTTGAAGAGAACAGACAGTCCTGATAAATGGCTTCAGTTTTCATTTTTGTTCTTGGTTTCTAAGTTTCCCTTTTGATTCAGAAATACTCTGTTCTCTTTTATATTTTTATAAGGTTGAAGGAGATCTTTAGCAAATAAGTACTAGATTGCAAATTTTATTACCCAGAGCTCACACACAATCATTTCCTTGGTGGGGAGGACAAGTATCTTAGTAACTACTGGATTTTTGCTGTTACTAACAGTTAAAAATGAAAGAAATGTGTTGCGTTTTGAAAGAGGGGTTTTTGTTACTATTGTTTATGAAATACTGTTTTTATGTTTGTATTCTAGGCTTTTTTGTTCAAGGTTTTCCTAAACTCTTGAGGTTTCAAGAACATCATGAAAAAATACTGAATAAATTTCTATCCAAGCTTAAGCAACACTTGGTAGGTAGATGGGACATCGACTTATACCCACTTACATCAAGAACAAAGCTAGAAGAATTGAGTGCAGCCTTTGGTCCCAATTACTTTATTGATTTGCAGTGTTATCCATTTCATTTACTATGCAGTTGTAATTCCCAGGTGTTTGAAGAGCTTGAGATTTGTGGAATTTAGTATTGATGAACCATCACAGCCCTCACTCATAAAATCAAACTATTTCTTTGCAGATGATTTATACAAATGGTGCAGCTTTTAAAGACATATGATTTCTCAGTAATTTTGGAGGCCTTTTTATTGCACCAAAAATACTTTAAGGGTCATACAGACTCGTCCTTAGTGAACCATACATGTGCTCTACTATAAAACATGATAATTTAGTGAAGCACAGATGCTTCACTGTAAAATATATTATAGAGAATCAAAATGCTGTATTACCATCGTACAGGAGAAGGATTTATTATTAAGGTGATTTCCAAAAGTGAGATTGAGGGAGAAAGAGAGGGAGGGAGGAGAAAAAACTAGAAATACTCCAGCATGTAAAAGATTTGAGATGAAACGGTTTTGTGCTTAGCTTTGACAGCTGCCTCCAACAGCTTTCCTAACTTTTAGTATTAGATTGTCATATCTTGTTTACTGCAATCGAGAAATTTGAAGCCTTTGTTTTTTTCAGGATTCTCAAGAAATCTACACAAGTTTTTACACAATGAAATGGTTTTTTCAATGTTTCCTTGATCGTGTGAGTATTTCTTTACAAAACCCAATCATAAAATTATAAATACCAGACAAGAGTGAGCTGTTAATCTTATCTTGTTTTGTTTTTAATTATAGACTCCCTTTACACTAAACCTCAGAATATGGGATATCTACATCTTTGAAGGAGAACGAGTTCTTACCGCTATGTCTTACACAATCTTAAAATTACACAAAAGTAAGAAAATGTTTAAGTATAAAGATTTCACAAAGGTCAAGGCTTGATTTAACTCTGATTTCTCATTCCTCACCCAACTTCAGATTCATTTTCTTTTAGTGGTGAATTTAAAAAATTCTTGAAAGTGAAGAAATCATGTCCAGTTGGTAATCGGCTTCCATCGGTCCTTTCTCCTGGCTAGAAGCTCTTTCATTATATTGCAGAGGTCTTTGTTTTGTTTTTTTTTTTCCTATTTCAGTTTAATTTTCCCACTTCAGCAGTAGAATGCAATGTGTTGGTTTCACTAATAATATTATTCCTACTAAGTATTTGTTTCCATACTCTTAATACTGCTTTTCATCAGTCTCAATCTCTGGTTTGTAATCAGAGAACTGAGAGACCAGAGGAACCAGGCCCTTAGTTAAAAAGTCTAGTGGAGACATTTTCCCATCATTGTTTCCTCCATCCAGGCAAAAAGCACCCAGCTCCAAGCTATAGACCAAAGCGGGTCTACACCTCCTGCTTGTCTCTCTGCATGACTGCACGGTGGCCTCTGGGGCAAGTACAGTCACTTGTTGCCTAAATGCAATGGTCAATTGCAACATTTAAGGGCCCTGTACATTGGGCCTGCAGTGCCTTACTTTAAAAATCAAGAAATGAGAGTTTTCTTCTTGAATGTGAAGAACCTCACTCATCTTAAAGTCTCAGTTCAGTCTTTAAAATTACAACTCCTCCTAGTACCTCCTCTTATAACTCTGCAGAGAAGAGAATCATCGAAAGCTTTAGAACTTCAAGGAGCACTTGGAGTCCAGGTCTTACAATGTGGTTTCACATTCACTGATTATTCTCCTCCCTTAGGTTATTCTTGAATGATTCTTCTGTTCAGCTGCCCAACTGAAATTATAAGCTAATTGAGTACTTGGGATCACGTTTTTGTGTGTATTTTCTTTCCCTGCTGTGCTTGACGTTGTTCTAAGTACATGTTTGGTATCTTAATATATAACTGTTTGATTGCTTACTTGAAAAGCAGCCCTTTGGATTATCCAAACTTTAGAGAGAAATGAAAACTCCCTTTAAAATCAAGTTTGTATTGCTTATTTGGAAAGATAAGGATTCAGAAGTGCTGTGGTTCATTTCTCTTACACCCACTCCTCACTCCTCCAGCACACAAACCACAGCACTGGGACAGCTGTCTCCCAAGGCTCATGGTCTGTCGGAAAACTGCAGTCAACCTCTGTCTCTCTCCCCCACCTGACCTCAGCACCTCCTCCTCTTCTCTTCCCTCTCCTACCTTTCCTTCTCTCCCTGTCTTTCCTCTCCTTCTGGATTACGAACTGACCAAGATGTGGAACAAAAGTATACTTTTTTATTAAGGTATATGCATATTTGTTTAATGTTCACTGAACAGCGAGAAAGTGGAAACATGATGTATTTCTCCATAGGTCTGTTCTCCATCTGAAATTCTGTTTCATTTATGAGTCTTGATTAATTTTGGCAACTGGAAAGTTTCTTCACCCTTTGCAAATAAACTTAAAGCCTAATAGCTACTTTATATCCCATCATATCATCAGACTAAATAATGTTATTTTTTTTCTCAGGAAGATAAAAGCTCAAGGACTTACTTACATGAACTTTCTTCACCACTATATGAAGCTTCATAAACTTTCTGGGCACCTTAACCAAGAGTTTAGCTAAAGCTCCTAAGATTTTGTTCTTTATTTTTCCTGATTGTTTTATCAACAATTGTTGATAAACAGAACTATTGTTATAGCAGGTTTATCACACACTACTAGTTTTAAATAGTAAAAAAAAAATTAGTAATAACCTAAATGTCCAGTATTAGAAAACTGATTAAGCGAATTATAGTACATTATAGTATATCCGATGGACTCAAAGTATAGTCAGTTTTTTAAATTAATGTGTGTCCACACACATCTGCTTATAGGACAGTGGCTAGTGGGGTCATAGCTGATTTTTGCTTTCTACTTTGTATCTGTAATCTGAGGTTTTTTATTCTTTTATTTTTTTAAATTTTCTTTTTTACTTTTTAAAGATTTTATTTATTTATTTGACAGAGAGATAGAGAGCACAAGTAGGCAGAGTGACAGGCAGAGGGAGAGAGAGAAGCAGGCTCTCACCTGAGCAGAGAGCCCGATGCGGGGCTGGATCCCAGGACCCTGGGATCATGATCTGAGCCAAAGGCTGACACTTAACTGACTGAGCCACTCAGGCAAGGCACCATAATCTAAATTTTTAAAAATAAAACTAATTTCATAAGTAGAAATACAAATAAGGTTAGTAATCCAGATTTTTTAGAAATTCTGAAACTGTAATTAGAAAGACTTGAAATAGGTGTGCCTATGGGAGGTAGAGCTCCATAACAATAAAACAGAAAGCCCTCATGTCAACCTGGGTGGCCCGTGTCTCTAAGAAGTACTTGCTCTAAGTTAATATTAATGTCTAAGGTGTGACGTTCTTAAATAAACCCATAAGAAGGTACTTAGCAGTAATCACTTCTCCCTGTCTTCCCGAAGAATAGATGTGACTGCTTGAGTATCATAAAATACTTTATCTTACTGAGTGTCAGTGATGGTCACAGTGCTATGTGTAAGTTGTATGCTGTGCCCCTTTTAAAAAAATACTGCACCAGAATAGAATATGTTACCTTCTCAATCTGAGTAACTGTTAACCCAGCATTTGTATTTCTCTGATTTGTTCTTAGAACACCTAATGAAATTGTCTATGGAAGAACTTGTAGAATTTCTTCAGGAGACCCTGGCAAAGGATTTTTTCTTCGAAGATGACTTTGTAATAGAGCAACTTCAGATTTCTATGGTGGAACTAAAGCGTGCAAAATTAGACCTTCCAGAACCTGGTAAGAAATGCTCAAACACTTTCTATCTAAGTCGTAATTAAAGTTGGGAAACAGTGCAGTGAACCCAGGTCATTTCTGTTTCAGAACAGAAGCATTATGTGTATTTGTAATGGCAAGCTGTTTATGGCTTTGTGCTTATTTTAAGAAAAAGCAAATAAATGCATTAATGAAATCTGCCTCTCTTAATAGCATAACTGTACTATCCCTGCTTAAATTTCGAAGGTTTGGATGATAAATAATACTGATCAAGAGAAGTAATCGTGGTGCTCTAAATGAGCATAAACAGCAACCTTTACTTTCAGCCTCTCAATCTGTAAAACCATAAGGAATAGCAGAGAAAATAAAATAAATAAAATAAAAGATAACATTTTATAGAAGAGGACCCGGATACTGACATGCTTCTGTCTGAAGCTACAGACCCAGCAGATGGCGTTGCTGACACTGGCATCCAAGCCTTCTGACTGCGACCCAGGGCTCTTGGCAGGATGTTGCCATGTAGATAATATTTTATTTGCTTATTTCAAAACCTCTTCCAGCACCTCCTAGTAGATTTTCTGTGAGGTGCTGGGCAGGAAATTCAGCAACTGAAGAGAAAGACATGCTTCTTGTCTCAAGGTGTACACAGGGGAGACGATTTCTGTGACTGATAGCAAATGAAGTCTAAGTAAACAGGACAAATGGGGAGGGATCAAAGGAGGGGTCAGAGGAAAGGGGAGAGAAAGAAAATGTGGAAAGATCACAGCAGGAATAACTCAAAAGTTTTGGCAAGATGTTATTTGACAAGAAATGGTTTTGTGAGAAAGAGTCCTTTTTCGCCCATTTCTTTTCTTGTCTTTGTTCCAAGGCAATCCAGCTGTTATGTTCTCAGGTAGAGTTGGAGGTAGCATTTTCCAGTCAGTCTGGCCCATATTTTGATGTCTTCTTAGAGATATCTGTGCAGAACGAGCAGACGTACGTTCATGGAAAGCACATATTTTTTTCCCTTTTGTAAAAACCAAGATGCTCTGCTTCTCTAATCATTGTTTCTCCCAAGTTCGTTCTGGGTCATCAAGAACCACTAGAAAACAAACCGTCACAGCAGTGGTTGCTGGTGGTCAGAGCCTTGGCAAGCATCACGTTTGCTAAGTGAGGACACCGCTCTCGTGCTCAGTGCGATAACGTCCGTTCCCCGCTGATTCTTTATTGTAGCAGGGAACACCCGTGGGATAGCAGTGGACTAAGTGTGTTAACATTTGGTCCAAAATATTTTGCCTTTTTTTCTAAAAAAGTCAAGACACGTTTTAGTAAAAGGCATACAGAGAGAAAAAATATATATAGTAGCACTATTCAAGCATGAGAATAAAATATTGCAGAATAGGATAGTTCAGCATCCAAGTAGCAGATATTACTTATTGAATGCTTAGCCTGGGCCACAGGCTACATGCACTATCTCATTTAATCCCTAAAAATAGCTCTGAAAAAGTACTCACCCACCTTTTACACAAATTTAGTAGTCGTAGTTTGTAAGATCTTTTTACTAGGAGGTGA
This sequence comes from Lutra lutra, assembly GCF_902655055.1. Taxonomy (NCBI): domain Eukaryota; kingdom Metazoa; phylum Chordata; class Mammalia; order Carnivora; family Mustelidae; genus Lutra; species Lutra lutra. The sequence goes on along the minus strand of NC_062285.1, from coordinate 10,313,786 downwards.
TAGACTGAGGGGGAGGTGCGGATAAAGGGAGAGGGAAAGATAAATAACACCAGGCCCATCGGCTAAAGCTTGTCATGATCTTACTGATAAAGGGCAAAGCGGTGAGGCAGCTCTGCACTTTTTCTGGGACAATAATCTGTCTCTCCTCTGTATCTCTACTTCTACGACGTTGACTGTCTGGGCTTTGCGCTCTGCAGCCTGGCCAGTGGTATCCTCTTTAAATTATTGCAAGCTGTCCGTGGAACAGAAAGGTCATTAAATGGTCATTGCAGTAAGACATTTTAACCTCCCGTCATCTTAAAAGCACACATAAGCATCTTACGTCTTTGTGGCTCCTGATGGGCTGCCTCAGTTTGCACTTGGTTTTCCCAGCCCTGCACAGCACATGGTATTTTGAATTGTTCATTTTTTTTTCCCGTTGGATCAAGTTTTCCATTGTTTTGATTTGCATTTCTTCAATTTTGATTGAGTGTCTTTCTTTTATTTCTATTGGGCATTTTATTTCTTTCTCTCTAAACTGTTCATCTTCTGCCCATTTTTCTCCTGCTGTATCCATGCACATTCTTCCTAAGTAAAGGAAATTAATTGGCTCGTTTATTATATGTGTTAGAGATACTTTTCATGTAGAATTTTAAAAAATTTAATCAGTCTTTCCCTTTATGACATCTCACTTCTGTGTCCTAGGTAAAGAATTTTCCACATGCTGAATGAAAGATTTTTGATTACCCACATTTTCTTTTGCAACTTCTATGTTTTTGTTTTTTTATGCTTAAGTCCTTAGCCCATCTCGAATTACTTTTGGTTTAAGGGAAGAGTTTTAAGGGTGTGTTTTTAATTTCCAGGAATTTATGAATTTTCCAGTTTTACTTCTGTTGACTGACCTCTAACTTTATCCTGTCATGCCCAGAGAAGATACTTTGTAGAAAATCTGTCTCTTAAAATCTGTTGAAACTCTGTTTGTGATGTAACATGTAACAGAAAATGTTTCACGTGCACTTGAGCAGAATGTGTATGCTGGGGCGCCTGGGTGGCTCAGTCGGTTAAGCATCTGCCTTTGGCTCAGGTCTGGGCTCCCTGTTCAACAGGCAGCCTGCTTCTCTCTCTGCCTACTGCTCCCCCTGCTTGTACTCTCTCCTCTCTCTCTCTCTGATAAATAAATAAATAAAATCTTAAAAAAAAAGAGAGAGAGAGAGAGAGAGTATGTATGCTGTAGTTGTTGGGTAGGGAGTTCTGTAATTGTCTGTTAGATCTGGTTGGTTTATTGTGTTGTTTACATCCTCTGTGTCCTCATGTTCCACCTGGTTGTTCTGTCCCTTGCTGTGGGCCAGTTACTGAAGTTATCAGCTCTTATTGTAGAACTATTTCTCCCTTCGCTTCTGTCAGTTTGTGTGGCATATATTTTGATAGTCTATTATTAGGTGCATACATGTTTGCCATTATTATATCTGCCTGCTGTATTGAACATTTTATTAAGATATAATGTCCCTTTTTTGTCTCTTGTAACCTTTTTTAAGTGTATTTTGCCTATTTTTGTCTGCTGTAGTATAGCTACCCCTACTCCCTTTTGTTACTTTTTGCTTGGAATGTTTTCTCCCATCCTTTCACTTTCAGTGTGTGGGTGACTTTTGATCTAAAGAGAGTCTCCCGAAGGTAACATAGAGTTGGATCATGTGTCTTTATCCATTCTGCCAATCTCTGTCTTTTGATTTAAGAGTTTAAACCATTTACTTTTAAAGTAATTACAGGGAAGGACTTCTGTCATTTTGGTATTTATTTTCTATATACTTTATAGAATTTTGTCTCTTATTTCCTGGATTACTATCTTACTTTCCATTTTGGTTGATTGCTTTATTGTGAAATGTTGAAATTACTTATTTTCTTCTGTGTATATTCTATAGCTATTTGTGGCGGGGGGAGGTTAAAGGAGTTATGGTTAACATCCTAAAGTTATAACTCTCTAATTTCAATTTGGATTAACTTCAGTAACATACAAGAACTCTGCTCCTTTACAGCTCCATTCCCCAACCCTTTCAGTTGTTGATGTTTCCACATGACATTTTTATACCTTCTATGCCCAAAACCTTAAAATAATAATAATTTTATAATTTTAAGTTTTATTTTTTTATTATTAACATATAATGTATTATTTGTTTCAGGGGTACAGGTCTGTGATTATCAGTCTTACACAGCACTCACCACAACACATACCCTCCCCAGTGTCCATTACCCAGCCACCCCATCCCTCGCAGCCCCATCCACTCCAGCAATAATTCTTTTAAATGCATTAGTCTCTTAAATTATGGAGAAAACAAAATGTGGAGTTACAAACTGAAGTTACAACAATACTAGCTTTTACAAATAATTGTTTTTTTAAAACTATTATTCTCTTAAATCATGTAGACAAACAAAGTGGAGTTACAAATCATTGTATAGTAATAATAGCTTTTATAATTCCCCGTGTTTTTACCTGTATTGCTGTCTTTCTTTTTTTAATTTAAATTCAACATGTAATACATCATTAGTTTTTGATGTAATGTTCAATAATTCATGAGTTAGGGGCGCCTGGGTGGCTCAGTGGATTAAGCCGCTGCCTTTGGCTCAGGTCATGATCTCAGGGTCCTGAGATTGAGCCCCGCATGGGGCTCTCTGCTCTGCAGGGAGCCTGCTTCCTCCTCTCTCTCTGCCTGACTCTCTGCCTACTTGTGAACTCTCTTTCTCTGTCAAATAAATAAATCTTAAAAAATAATAATTCATGAATTGCATATAACAACTAGTGCTCATCACATCTTTATTTCTTTTTATGCCTTTGAATTTCTGAGTAATGTTCTTTCATTTAACACTGCACCCTTAAACATTTCTTTCAAGGCAGGTGTAGTGGTAACAGATTCCTTCCACCTTTGTTTATCTGGGATTGTCTAAATTTTTCCCTCACTATTAAAAGACAGTTGTAAGGGGCACCTGGGTGGTCAGTTAAGTGTCAGCCTTCGGCTCAGGTCATGATCCCAGGGTCCTGGGATCGAGCCTCACATCAGGCTCTCTGCTCAGTGGGGAGCCTCCTCCTCTCTCTCTCTGCCTGCCTCTCTGTCTACTTGTGATCTGCCTGTCAAATAAATAAAAATCTTTAAAAAAAAAAAGACAGTTGTAATAGATATAGAATTCTTAGTTGATAGTTTTTTCTTTTTAATGCTTTGAATATGTTGGCTGACTGCCTTCTGGCCCCCAAAGTTTCTGATGGGAAATCTGCTTATAACCTTATGAGGATACCTTGTATATGATAAGTTGCTTCTCTCTTACTGCTTTCAAGATTCTGTCTTTTCAAAGTTTAACTGTGATATGTCTCAGTGTGGGTTTCTTTGAGTTCATTTTACTTGGAAATCTTTAAGCTTCTTGGATATTTATATCCATGTCCTTAATTAAATTTGGGAAGTTTTCAGCCATTATTTTGTCAAATATTTTCTCTTTCTAGTCTCCCTCTCCTTCTGGGACTCCCATAATGCATTTGTCTATCTGCATGATGCTTTCCACAGTCCCTTAGGTTCTGTTTACTTTTCTTCAATGTTTCTTCTTTCTGTTCCTCAGACTTCATAATTTCCATTGTCCTATCTTCAAGTTGGCTGATTCTTTCTTCTGCTGCTTAAATCTGCCTTTGAATGCTCCAGTGATTATTTAATTTCATTTATTGTATTTTTCAGTTCCATAATTTTTTATGTGTTCTCTTTATTCATATTATCATTTCATTCATACATGATTTTCTTAGCCTTATCCACATCTTCCTTTAGTTCTTTGATCTTAAGACACTTATTTTAAAGTTTTTGTCTAGTTTATCTGCTACTAGTCTTTTTCAGGACAGTTTTCAGGGAAAAAATTCAGTTTGATTTTTTCCCCCCCTTTGAATGAGCCATGCTTTCCTGTTTCTTTGTGTCACTGGTGATTTTTTTTGTTGTTGAAAACTGGACATTTGTATCCAGTGCTATAAGTCTGGAGCTTTCTCCGTTTTCCCCAAGTTTGCTGTTTTTTGTTGTTTTGTTTGTTTGTTTTATTGTTGTAGGCTGTGTCTGTGGCAAGGATGAGCCACAAATGTAAACTTAAGTTCTTCTCAGAACCTTTTCTAAAACTTTTCCTGAACATGTGTAGTCATCACTTTGAAAATTTCCCCACATATGTAGTAGTTTTCAAATGTCCTAGTCTTTAATATCTGCCTCCCAGAAGGGGAGAAAAGTAAAGAGAAGAAGAAAAAGGGCACTGACCCTTTAAAGTCCCTGAAAGTCTCCTAGAGGGGCTTGCAGCAATGGGGGAGGTGGAACAAAAGTGGCCTCCACCTCTTTGTCCACACCTCTCTGATAGATAGTGACTTTGTTTTTAATCTTTTCCCTCGATGGTTTTAGATTCCATTAATAATCTTTGCCAAAAACAAATATTTTATTATAGGTTGTAAAGTAGTAATTTTTCAAATTCTATTATTTCTTTTACATTTAGCAACAGATTTTCTTTTGTAAAAGAGTTTTCTCTTCTTTACCAACAGGGGCTCTTTAGTTACCCTAAGATGTATTTCCTACTGAAGGGGCAGAATAAATGCTTAATTGTATTCTTTTACCAATTTTCAAAGTTAGAAGTTGATGTTCTTGATTATCTCCAGCGGCAGAAAGTGAGCTTTTGTTTTGGCTTTCTCACTGTGAATCCATGGAATTTGCTATATTCTTAATGTTTCAATCAGATACAGCTGTTACTGTTTTAATGCCCACATTATTCTCTGTTTGGCCAGTGGGAGCTCCCTTAAACTGATTTCTGTGTTCTTCTAACTCAACACTATTCGTCCTTGAATACTTCCTTGCTTTTATGTGCAACAGGATAGTTCTGGCTTACCCTAAAAATCCCCTATTCCTCAGTTTTATTACAGAAATAATTTATGAATATATCCTCATAAGAACTGGAGATAACCTTTGCAGTATGTTAAGTATGAAGGTTTTCCATTAGTTCAGGTTGGTGAATATGCTTTGAGTCCTTTTCCTTTGCTTTTACCTATAAACTTGTATTGAAAGCACTTATATTTACATAAATGTATACAGCTTTTTCGTAACTGTCTTTTGTCAACAAATGTTTCCTTCTTTTCCTAATTTGCTGTTTATCTTTATATTCTTGTTTGTGTTGTCAGTCTTTGTTTATTAGGAATGTATCAAGCCTTTCCTGTGTGTCGCTTATCTGATTTCCAGCCATTTGTGTTCTGTCTTATGTTGTTTCTGTTTTACGTTTTAATTCTATCACGCCATTCTTTTTGACCCGTGCTGCAGTAACCATGTATAAAGTAGTTAGAAAGTTTCATCTTTCCATCTCTTAATGTAACTCATCCTGAAGACCCCAGTTTAAATAAGTGTACAAGTAAAGCATCAAGATGACTCACTTCGTTTCCCACATACCCATTGGCTCACGATCTTGAAGTCGAACTATCCCTTGGTTCTCATCAGCTATCTATCTTCTATTCACAAGAGACTGTCTGGCAAAGACTTGTCAGTTAGGGAAGTCACTCTGGTTAGAAAGCCCATGTTGATCCATGGCGACTGCCTGCCCGTTTGGCCCAGCTCTAGCTTATGACCATATGACCTTGAAGAATCAAGAGCAGCTTTTTCTTACAATAATTGAGAGAGCCATTTTAATTTTTATCTTTTATTTTAGGTATCAGAAAACATGAAACTTAAGGAACTTTGTTCAGAAAGGAAAGCATTTTGTTGCTTTTAGCTGTGGGAAATGTCCTTTTTCATCCTAGGGAAATTGGATTTTTTAAATTTTGTCTCTACAGCAAAACTTTGCCAGCTTCAGATTGCCTTTTCCCTTTTGTATGGTTTTTTGTAATGGTCACCAGACATTTTTGACAGGAATGGAGGAAGAAAATGTTCATTTTCCCATTTTTTTCCTGTTTATTTCCTATCATGGTAAAATGTTCAACTTTACCCCATCTTTGTAGTCTCCAGAATCTCCCCATCACCTCCGCTTACTAGTACTTCACCCGGTGACAGTCCATTCAGACATTCAGACACCAGGTCTTGTGTTTCTTTTGATGCCTCCTCTCCAGCATCAGTCGTCCACACCCAGATCACTGACTCCAGTGCTGCCCCTTTTCTTGCCAGAGTCTTCAGGGAGCTCTGCTGTGTCGAACAGAGAAGACAAGGCTCCCTCGTTTGACCTCAGATACTCTCCCAGTCTGCCGTCTGCGTATTTTCCTATTTCCGTCCTTCCCACCTCCTCAAACACTTTTAACATAGTAACAATAATGGCAGACTTTTGAGTCTTACATGATAGTCTTCTCGCAAAATGCATTCTTTACATATTCATGTCACTTAATTTTTTTCAACAGCCCTTTGGAATAAGGTTTTTTGTTGACTCAGGTTTGTTAATATCCTTGAGGACAGTTTTTGGTGCACAGAATTATTGAGGTTTCTAAAAATTAGTATTTGATTTCTTAAAGTTACAAATCCCGAAACCTAGTTCTTCTTTTAGTCTGGTAATCCAGTTTATAAAAGTCAGTAGACTTTTTTTAAATTTGGGAAAATTTACCATTCTCTTTTAAAGGGCACATTAATGTTTGGTTAATGTTAATGGTAGTTAACATTTGGTTCCATTTACAGATGAAGTCCTACAAACATTTTAAATTGCATTTATAAATTTAATATATGCAGTTCCTTAAACATAACTTTTAAATTTCAAAACAAAACCTTCCCTAGTTCTTAAAGAACTTCTGTAATAAATTTAAGAATTTGCTGAACCTCCAGTCCCTTAAAAATTAGTTACACTACTATTTATAAATTTCATATCCTAAGTTCAAATCCGTTTGGCATGAAAAAACAACTTGGCCAAATTCTCTTAATGTAAATGTATAAAATACTAAATATGGACAGATTCCTTAATGCAAAAAATACAGAATTAATCCTGTATTTAATTCTCTTCAGTTTTTCTATACTTAATTCTAGATCTTTATGAATGAAAAAAATGAATTTCAAATACATTTGGAAGGTACTTTGTCAGTTGAAATCCGAGCCAGGACTCCAACTGAATTCTCATCAGTCACGAACTTATAGGCAGAACCACTTTTTATTATCACTGGGTCCATGCCCCTCAGATGGCTCAGCCACATAGTCAGACACCATGGATCCTGCTTGCATACCACCCAGTTCTTTCTTCTCCTTGAGGAATTCCACAGCTTTCCACCCAGGAGGATTGGACTTTGCTTTTTTTTTTTTTTTTTTTTTTTTTGGACTTTTACTTTCACCTTTTACCTTTCAACATCTTTGAACATGATGGAATCCTGTGTTCCTTTGTTTTTTTTATCTGGAAGGACCATAAATCTTTTTCTTTTTTTTTTAAATATTAGCATGGGTCTGTTGGGGAGGTGGGGGGGGGGAGGGGAAGCGAGTTTGCGCACTCACACGAGTGGGTGGGGGAGGGGCAGAGGGAGAAGCAGGCATGCCTGGGAACCAGGACCCAGGGATCATGACCTGAGCTGGAGGCAGACTGACTGAGCCACCCAGGCACCCATGAAGGACCCTAAATCTTGTATTAAGAGACATTTTAATTTAATTTTGAATAGCTTTCATGCTTGTTCTGCCATCAGTAGTAGTAGTAGCAGCTTAGAGATTAGGAACCTGGGGCTTGGAACACCGGTCCCACCCCGGTGACCAGGCCTGATTGCCAAGCCAGCACCCTACCTAACAGCAGACCCCCTGCCCTCTCAGGGCCCCGTTGCCGTGTCATGCGCTCCTACTACTTTGCCTTGGGATATGCTTCTCCCCCAAGGATACCCTGAACAATTCTCCAGGTGCCTCTGTCCCCCTCCATTCTGTTTTAGTTTTCACGACTTGGCTTAAGCATCATCTCCTCCTTCTGCCTTGTCAGCCAGCTGCAGCCTCCCGAGCCACAGAACTCAAGCCCTGGGGTTTGTTTGTTTTTTTTTTTTTTTTTTTTTTAAAGATTTTATTTATTTATTTGACAGAGAGAAATCACAAGTAGGCAGAGAGGCAGGCAGAGAGAGAGGAGGAAGCAGGCTCCCCGCTGAGCAGAAAGCCTGATGTGGGGCTCGAACCCAGGACCTGGGATCATGACCTGAGCCGAAGGCAGCGGCTTAACCCACTGAGCCACCCAGGCGCCCCAAGCCCTGGGGTTTTGTACCTGATGCGCACCCTGTGCCTGCTCCCAGTGCTCTGTGTCACCAGCACCGACTTCAGTGCCTGTAAAATGGGCATTCAGTCAGTATTTTTTAATGAACTAATGAGAGGTTTTAATCTATTCTTTAAATAATAAAGGCTGTCATCTACAAACGGTTAGCTAGCATGACGCAGTTTTTTGAGGTAATGGAACTGGTTCGTATCCTGATCACATACACACATACAAAGGAGTCAATGTGTTGTTTGTTAGTTAAAAAAAAAACAAAACTGTCCCACTTTTTAAGGGTTTAGGTGGGTTTTCACTTTTGTTTATATAATAGAAATTGATATTAAATGTGCTCAGCAGGGGTTTTTTTTTGTTTTTTTTGTTTGTTTGTTTTGCTTTGTTTTACATATGTATACGTGTGAATTCAAACACTAGGATCACAAAGTGCAAGGGGCGCCCGAGTGGCACAGTCACTTGAGTATCTGACTCTTAGTTTTGGCTCAGCTTGGCTCTCTACTATGGACCGAATGTCAGGGTCGCGAGATGGAGCCCTGCATGGGCTCTGTCCTTAGTGGGGAGTCTGCTTGAGACTTCCTCTCCCTCTCCTCTGCTCCCCCACACTCCTGTGCTTTTGCTCTCTCTAAATAAGTCAATCTGAAAAATAGTTATTTCACAAACATCTCTTGATTTTTGTGGCATTAAATGGTTTTATAATAGATTTATAAATGTGTTTAAATAATTCTCTCCTTTCTGTTTCCCGTCTTTCAACTTTTGTCTGATGAGAAAAAAAGTCAAGCCTATGAACTAACTACAATGATTAAAGAACATATTTTTTTCCCTATTATAGCTGTAAATACAGCACACTATTTCCCTATAGAAAGGAGGGATGGGGCGCCTGGGTGGCTCAGGGGGTTAAAGCCTCTGCCTTCGGCTCGGGTCATGATCCCAGGGTCCTGGGATCGAGCCCCACATCGGGCTCTCTGCTCAGCGGGGAGCCTGCTTCCCCCTCTCTCTCTGCCTGCTTCTCTGCCTACTTGTGATCTCTGTCAAATAAATAAATAAAATCTTAAAAAAAAAAAAAAAAGAAAGAAGGGATGATTGTTGATGGCTATAATAATTCTTGAATTGTATATTTTTCTGGCTAATGGTACATTAAACAGAAATAAAGCCATTTGATTTTTCAGATGTAAACATGAAACCACTGATTTTGTCATAATATTTTCAAACTCAGACTTAATATTTGATCTGGGAAGGAATAAGATGACTCCCAGAATAATTTTCCTGATAACAGCCCCTGCCATTTCTTACTGAAAACTGTTAGAAGAGTGAGAGTACATATATTCTATTGTTGAAATTGAAGAGTAGGGTGTTAGAAGAGAGAGCGCTTTGAGCACTTTGCTGTAATTCTGTGTCTCTTGTTGGGAGAATGAAACTGGTAATGCCTCCTGAGACCACTGACCTGCAAGGCTTGTAATTTGGTGTAGTGCCCACAGGGTGGCAGCAGAGACCTGAGTAAGAGCAAAGATGACCAAACCTGAGGGCGTTTGAGGATTCTCTCGGTTTTTTTTGTTTTATTTGTTTTGTTTAAGGGATGGTTAGACTATTCTTTCTCTTGCCCCCCCCCCCCCTTTTTTTTAAAGAAAAAAGTTCCAAAAAACCAACTGACAAGCTCTTTTGCCTTTATTAAAATATGTCAAGTTGACAGTGGCATAAAATACTTTTGTCGGAATCAGTAATGTGGTATTTTCACAAAGGTGTCCCTGTCGTATATGATAAGAATTGTGATGCTTTCCCACCCTTTAAGTGTAGGGCAGTAATTCTTTCAGACACCTCTGTTTTCAAGGGGAAGAAGAAAATTAAATTACAGGCACAGAGTTTATAGTGGGACGAGCGCAGACAGTATTGTGGCTGTTGAAGACTTCAGAATTTAAGTACGGAGAATAAAGGTTGATACATAGGGCCTGTGTAGAGCCATCTCTTTTGACATCAGTTAGGCTCAGGCTCGAATCTTACAATTACCCTTGACCGCTTGGGGTGAAAGGAGAAGGTAAACCAGACAAAGCCAAGTTCACCAGCGTTCGTGTGTATGGGTACGCAGGGGTTCAGATAGGTTAAGGTGGGTCTAAGGATAGTACAAGAATGTTTAATGCTTATTTGGGTCACATTTATGGGAAAATGGTGAGGAATATTTACTAGCATAGGAAAGTATTACAGGCGATGGCATTTGTCCTCCTTGAGCAGTCTACACAGTCTGTCTTCAGCTCAATGAAGGTTGAATAATTCATCTTCAGGAAAGCATTGCCTTTATCACAAAGTCAGGTAGAGTTTTCTTCCAGATTGCATAATTACTGAGGTCGGATTACGCTGGCACTGGGTCCTCGAGTTTGGGTACTGACTGCCGTTGGAATGGAGCCGCCTCTGCCCCGCCCGGTTTCTGTGAAACCCCAGCAAGTCCCCGCTCAGACCTGAGCATCTTCGGGAAGGGAGACGCTGTTCTGCTCCTCTCTTCCTTGTGGCCGCCTCCACTTTCTGCCCTTCGGCTCCCCTTCCTTCTCTTTCTGGTCCTCTCTGTCATTCACCTCTCCTCTTGCACCTGATTTCTCTCCTCACCTCCTCTTTCCCCCTTTTCCTCTCTGGGAACTTCTTTCCACCCCTTCTCGTTCCCTCCCCTTGAGGGACACAGCCCTTCTCCCCAGTTGTGTTGCCCCAGATGGCCAAGGTCCTGCGCTGAGGTACAGACAACGTGTGTATGTTTTTGTTTTAATTTTTATTTTTTATTGACATGTAATGTACCATTAGCCCCAGGGGTACAGGTCTGTGAATCGTCAGGCTTACTCACTTCACAGCACTCACCATAGCACATGCCCTCCCCAGTGTCCATCACCCCAGCCACCTTCTAACGTGCATGTGTATCTTCCATCATTGTCGGGTTACTGAGAATTCTACGCCAGTTAGAGATGTGCGGTCAGTTACGGGAATAACTCGAACGCAGCCTAATCCCACAGTGTCCTCAGCCAGCAGGCATCTGTGGAAAGTAGGTGCTGATGCCAGGACCCCGAGCCACATGTTAGTGCCTCCTGTTGGTCTTCAGCATGCCCCTGGGTCACAGATGACTGTGGGAAGGAGGCTGACCAGACACTGCTGTAAATTAAGCAAATCCCAGTCTGCAGTCTGGCCCTGGCGCCTGTGAATATCCTGGCCCTCCATAGTCTCACTTGTGTTACTATCTTTAAAATTGGGATGAACTGGGTTTTTCAAGTCCCTGCATTTTGGAAGGTTCTTTCTTAAATCTCTGTCTACGGCTCTTTCAAATTGTTTTACCTCCCTCCATGCTTGTTGAAAATCTCTTTGAGGACAGAGAGGCCATATCCTCTAAATGTCTTTGTACATTTGCGGTACTTACCCTGTGCCTGCTACAGGCCCTAGTGCCTAATGAGGGATTACCGTTTAGAAATTAACTAAATGCAGTGTCATTTTGTCTGCATTGGATTTTTTTTTTTCCTTTAAACCCTGCTACATCTAGTTTCTTGGCTGGTAGATCTTGGGTATTTATAACCATTATGTTTCTGTGCCATGCATAGGGACAGTGTGCCATTAGGCTACCATGAGAATGAATGGACATTTTGTCACCACCTCACTTGTAATTCCATGACTATCTTAGATACCAGAGGTTGGGATACGGAGGAAGTCACTTGAAGTAGGTTTTGTCTACCAGGGGAAAGGGACATGTGTTTCCGGCTCCCATGAAGGAGCTTAGAGATGCCACTTTTTGGATATTTTCGAACAGTCACAGAGTTTTTTCCCCTGTGTGGATTTGGGCCTCTTGCCCTTTTGGTAAATGGAACATGTTAAAGTTTTCTTTTAATTCTGCAATATGTAGTTGCACAGAACATTAATGTCCCTTCCTCAGAAAACTTGCTCGATTGACTTGAATATCAAGTGGTGTTGAATGCAGGGGGAAGGGGCGCCTGGGAGGCTCAGTCGCTTAAGCACCTGCCTTTGGCTCAGGTCACGATCCCTGGATCTTGGGATCAGGCCCTATGTCAGGCTCCCTGGAGCCTGCTTCTCCCTCTGCCTGTTGCTTCCCCTGTGTGTGCGCACTCTCTCTCTCTCTCTCTCTCTCTCTCTCTGTCAAATAAATAAATAAAATCTTAAAAAAAAAAATAAATGTGAGGTGAATACTTTTCCTACCTTTATATTGAAAAATTAACTCTCGCATGCATGTACGTATGATGCATACCTTTCTGTTTTGTTTTGTGCATGAATTACCGCCTCATTCTCCCTATTACCTTTTTCTCAATCTTCTCATTCCTTCTCTTGAGAAATATATGCCTTATATCTGTAATCCTACATTTTTACTCTGTGTCCTGTGAGTCTTTACCAATATGTGCTTTTTATATAATTACAGGATTTCAGGACGCAAGTCTATAGGTACTAGCGTAGAGGAACAGTGTGCGACATGGCCCTATTTTCCCGGAAGATGTTCTGTTTTCTCTCACGGCCCTTTCTTCTCCCCACTTTCTTCCTTCCACCTACCCCAAGTGTTTTGTTTCTTTTTTGTTGAATCTTTCCATGGATTGGTCCCTCAGTAGCCCCTTTCTACTCTGGTTCAGTTAGTCCAAACCTGGAATCTTGCTTAAATTCTGGGTTACACACTTACAAAGATACCCTCTTGGCCATCGTTGTCACTAAGCCAGTCTAGCTCTGTGTCTGTGGAAAATGCTATGGAGGCCAATCCTAGGTTCCCATCCCTAGCGATACCATGGTAGCCACAACACAGAAAATGGCATATGGGAACCTGCAAAGTAATGGATCTCGCATCACTGTGGATCTGTTTCTGCCTGTGTCTGCCTTCCCCATTTGTTCAGTTCAGTTGTCTTTTCGACGTGGTCATGTAAAATAAATTGTCATTACTATAGTTGGTTTCATTACATTGTTGACATTGAAAATATGCTAGGACCGGGGTGACTCAGTCGGTTAAAGCATCTGCCTTTGGCACAGGTCATGATCTCAGGGTCCTGGGATCAAGTCCTGCTTTGGGCTCTCTGCGCAGTGGGGAGCCTGCTTCTCCCTCTCCCACTAACCCTGCTTGTGTTCTCTCTCTTTCTCTGTCAAATAAATAAATAAAATCTTTAAAAAAAAAAGAAAAGAAAATATGCTGGGACCATAAAAGCGATGATGATAAATGATGAAATGTGATTTTTAACTAGCAGGAAAAGGCAATCCATAAAATCTGTTTGGTACAGCAAATCAGTTTTGAGATTGAGGATATAGACTCTAGGGTAATATCTTTGTTCCGATTGCTCTAATAGAAATAGCACAGATTGAGTGCCTTTAACAACAGAGGAATGTTTTCTCATAATTCTGGAGTTTGGGAAGTCAAGAATCAAAGTGTTGGCAAGATTGGTTTCTTCCATCCTTGGCGTTAGCTGGGCGTTTTCCTACATGGTCTTCCTTCCATACCTGTCTGTGACCGTACACCTCTCCTGAGAAGGACGTCAGCCATATTGGATAAGAGGCCTGCCCCAATGACCTCATTTACCTTAATCACCTCTGTAAAGGCCTTATCTCCAAGGCCTTGTATTCTGTTGTATACTGAGGGATTAGGGTTTCAACACATGAGTTCTGAGGGGACGTAATTCAGCCCAGAACAATGAGGTAATTTCTAGGCACAGTCTTTGCTGAAGAAGGGAAAACTCAAATCGGTCCTCTGGTGAATGAAACCTGCTCCAGAGCCCAGTCCGCCTCAGAGGACGCAGACCGTACAGCTCTTTTCTGGGGCAAACACGTGCCAGCCACTGCCCACTGCCTCACACACGTGACTCAGGCTCAGACTCTCCCTCCCTCTGAGTGTCACCTGTCTGGGGTATTTGGGAAGCTATGATGACAGAAGGAGAAGGGTTGTCCCCCTTCTGGCCCAGAGCTCCCTGTCTGACTGCTGTTCCTCCAACAGGGTGTCCCCCCTGCTCTACCAGGGGCCACTCCTCAGTCCACTGTTGACCCCAACTGGGAGGACCCCATCAGCTGCAGTCCTTGTGGTAAAGTCTGGCAACTCTTAGAAGCCTTCACAGAGGGGCAGTAAAAGCAGAGCAGAGCAGACCTCTTTGTGGCCTTGTCCCCTGCCCCACTCTGAAGAGAGGTGAGGGCACTGATCCCATCATGAGGTCTCTCCCCAATGACCTAATTGTCTTCCAAACCCCATCTCCAAATATCATATTCCATGGGGGGGGGGGTTCTAGTATATTAATTTTGGCGGGGGGTGGGGAGGTCATAAACTTTCAGTCCATAGCAGAGAGCGAACCTTTGAAAACCCTAATTACAAGTGAATCCGGCTTTCGTGGGTTGTGAACTGATGCAAATGGAAACACTGAAGACGTCCTGTGCGGACTGAGAAACGTTCGCGGCTCGGACCCGTGGACTGACGATGTCCTGGGGAGGCCCCGTGCGCGTTGCAGCACCGGGGGGCTGCGTGCTGGTGGTGTGCGAGCGCTCGGAGAGCGGGTGAACCGCGCGGCGGGCGGCCCACGCTGCCCAGAGCGGCTGGAGTGGCGCAGAGAGGAGCAGCTTAAAGGGCTCAGCGGGAGAGTCTCTCCAGCTAATCCAGTCTTGTCCCTGTAACAGCACATCTCGCAGGCAGGAATTAACCACTCTCTGGGCGCCGCTGCTTTCCTTTTCCTTTTAATGGTTATGGTTGTCATCGGGCTTCCACTCACCCACCTGGAAGGGGCGTCGTGGTGACTGGCTGATGTTTCTGTCTGACGGACCGCCGGCCGGCCATTGCCTTAGCCACCCAGGTTACTGCGTTGTGCTCGGAGAAAATTGTCTGAGTGGGGACCACGAGGAGGTTCCCAAGTGCGGTTTTTCTTTTATATAGGTCTTTATATCTTCTTGATAATTTGTTTGTTGGTATCACCCGCCTACAGGGAAGAAGGAATTCCTGTGTTTATCTGGGACACAGTGGATAACTATTTGTAGAGCTGGTGAAAGCTTTTTGGGGGACACGGATTCTGATTTTATTTTTGTTGCTGGTTTTTTAACCCAGTAGGCTAAATAACTCCTTGTCAATATTCTGGACTCGGGGTGCTTTTGGCTTTTGAGTCCCCTTCTTTACCTTGATTCTAGCTGTTTCCTTTGAGGCTGGTTAAACACTGAACTGGAATGGCCTCAGACTATTTCACAGACAGACATGGACAACTTATTTCATTTCATTTCATTTCATTTCATTTCATTTCATTTGTCAGAGAGAGAGAGAGAGAGAGCATGAGCAGGGAGAGCAGCAGGCAGAGGGAGAAGCAGGCTTCCTGCCGAGCAGGGACTCTGGGATCCTGACCTGAGCCCAAGGAAGATGCTTAACCAACTGAGCCCCCCCCAGTCATTCCAACATGGACAATCTTTAAAGTTTGGGTTATCACTTAAAATATTGTGTCCACATACCATAAAATGTCTTTTTTATAAAAAGATACAAGAACAAGGATGCCTGGGTGACTCAGTTGGTTAAGCATCTGCCTTCAGCTCAGGTCATGATCCCAGGGTCCTGGGATTGAGTCCTACATTAGGCTCCCTGCTCAGGGTGGGGTGGGACGGGGGAGCCTGCTTCTCCCCTCTGCCTACCACTCCTATGCTTGTGCTCTCTCTCTCTCTGGCAAATAAATAGACAAAACCTTAAAAAAAAAAAAAAGATAGGAGAATAGTATTGGTCGCACCCTCTGTCACTGAGCAGTATCTTCAGTCCCCAGGGCCCCTGTGGTCCATTCATCTCTTAGCCCACACCTAGCACAGGAGCAAGGGTGTGGCCCTGACCTTACGGTATAACGCAAGAAGCAGCGCCTTCTCTTGCCTTCCATCCAGAGGACTCTGCAGTCAGCTCTGGGTTTGAACTGTGCGTCTGCCACTTACCAGCTGGGAGCCCCTGAGCGGGTTCACTTCTGCCTCCATCTCCTCCTCTCTAGAATGAGAGTCACAGTGGTGACCGCAGTTACGTGCCTATTGCTGAATGCTGTATGGACAGCTTTTTGAGCAGTGGCTAACACATGGTAAGTGTGTGATGAATATTAGCCATTATTGTTACTGTTATCAACACTAATTATTACATAATCCAAGTCCCACCAAGGTGAACTTGGTAAGATAGGTATCAGATGAGGTTACTCTCCTGCCGAAAAGCCCTTCATAGATTGCGGTTAACTTAGGAAGAAATTCAGAGTCCGGACCGTGGTCTTCAAGGCCCTGTGTGATGTGACTCTTCGTTCCTCCGGCCTCGCCCCAGTGTTCTCTCCCACTCAAGGCACAGGGCGCCCTTGCTCTTGCCAGAGCTCTGCCCTGCTCGGCCCCAACCCACCCCAGATCACTTTAATTGTCTTCTCCTGGTGCTGACTGTCTTCCTAGCTCGGCACGAGCAGCATATATGCTCCAGGAGGACAGGGACTTCATCCTTTGTGTCCCCTCTGGATGGCCAGCTCCCCAAGCAGTGCCTGGCATGTAGTATTTGCTCGATACATACATATTAATAGAGACATGAGCGACACAACCTGTAATTGCCAGTTCTCTGGGCGTGCTTTCAAATGTGCAAAATAAAGGGCTTGTACAAATATTGCCAAAGTAAAGTTAGGTTCAGTTAAAATCATCAAAAGGATCTCTGGAGTTTAATTAATGTGACATAAATGGCAGAGCTGGAATGAAACTACTGGGTCCTGGTTCTCATTCAGTATCTGCCACAAAAGATCACACAGGGGGCACCTGGGTGGCTCAGTCATTGCGCATCTGCCTTCGGCTCAGGTTATGGTACCGGGATCCTGGGATCAAGCCCCACATCGGGCTCCCTTGCTCAACGGGGAGCCTGCTTCTCCCTTTCCCTCTGCCTGCTTCTCTCTCTGCTTATGCTCTCTCTGTCAAATAAGTGAATAAAATGTTAAAAAAAAAAAAAAAAAGAGATCTCCTGGCTGCTCTGAGACTCTGCTTCCCACCTCTAAACTACAGGCAGAACTAGCTCTCCAGCCCTCGGACTCTGCTCAGCTGCCCAGCTGAGGGAAGAGGAAAAAGGGGTGACTTTCCACTTTGATCAGAGTAGCTGTGTTTATATTTTCTCTATATATTGGGGCTTCGTATGGAATTCAGTGTGAAAAGAAAAGGGTCTGCTTTTTAAAAGCGTAAAGACTACTGGATTAGAAGAGCACAAAGGTAGGGGCGCCAGGGGGGACTCCCAACTGTTGGTCCTCACCTCAGGTCTTGATCTCAGGGTCGTGGGCTCAAACCCTGCACTGGGCTCCATGGCCAGCCCAGCGTGGAGCCTGCTTAGAAAAAAAGGAAAAGGAAAAGGCAAAGAGCACAAAGGTCATTTTTAGCTTAATAATTCTGATTCCCGTAGCTAAATTCCTTAAAGGATATTATTTCTTCATCACTCTCTGTTCTCCATCCCCCCAAAGAAAAGTTCACTGAATATTTTTAAAAATATATCTTAGAAGTACGATATACGGGTAAATGACAAAATTATCATCATCCAGACCGTGAGCTACATGAAAATAAAGACCGTTTCTATTTGCTCACGTCTCGTGGATGCATCACGTAGCACAGGACCTAAACTGAGCTCACCCGGTCAGTGTTACCAGTGGCGGGGGGCGGCGCGTGCACGAAGAGAGCAGCAACATACTGTTAATAGAGACTCGTGTTCTGTGATATGTGAAAAACGTATTTTAAACCATGGAATGTTTACAAACGAAGTCTGTCCTTTCTTCAGGATGATATGTACTGAATATCTACATTGTAATTATTTTCCATTTAAAAATTTTTTTAGACTCTTTGAAGTTTTGTATTTTACTTCCAGTAGAGTTCCCGTACGGTGCTATATTAGCTTGAGGTGTGCAGTTTCCAGCAGGGCCGTGTATGACTCCGTGCACACCGTAATCCTGGCACTCGTGCCCCACCCGCCTCCCCGGTGGGAGCTAGCAGTTTGTCCTGTGCGGCGAAGAATCTGCCTTGGTTTGTCCTCTGCTAATAGTCACCGTTTTACTTCTTCCTTGCCAATTTGAATGCCATTTATTCCTTTTTCTTGTGTGACTGTGGCTAGGACTTCAAGTATTGTGTTGAATCAAAGTCGTGAGCCTGAACATCCTAAAACTGTTTACCGAAAGACCAGTTTATTGTACCTTCCTTTAGTTTTTCGCTAATTTTTTTCAAGATTTTATTTATTTATTTGGCAGACATCACAAGTAGGCTGAGAGAGAGGAGGAAGCAGGCTCCCTGCTGAGCAGAGAGCCCGATGCGGGGCTCGATCCCAGAACCCTGGGATCATAACCTAAGCTGAAGGCAGAGGCTTTAACCCACTGAGCCACCCAGGCGCCCCCTTCATTAATTTTCTGATGTTCGTTATGTAAAATGTAAAACTAAAAGTAGTCAGTATGATTTTCTTTCTTTTTCTTTTTAAATTTTTTTTCCTTCTTGTGGGTACTTGAGAGAATAATAATAATAATAATAGTAAATAATAAGCTGTTTTGGGACAACGTTGAGACTACAGTTGGTTATCCCCTGCCTTTTCAATTTTTCAGACCTGCCTAAAGTTGATAGGAGAGGTTTTACTGATTTCAAAACCATTTTAGTGGAGATAGATTAAAGCAAAAGTAATACCATGGTAAGACATTGAACTACTGACCTGCACGATTGTTTTGGTAATAAAAAGAGAATGAATATCAGCTTTGCATTCTTGAAAAAGCAAGTAACAATAGATTTTTTTTTTTAAGATTTTATTCATTTATTTGACAGAGATCACAAGTAGGCAGAGAGGCAGGCGGGGGGTGGGGTGGGGCGGGAAGCAGGCTCCCTGCCAAGCAGAGAGCCCGACACGGGGCTTGATCCCAGCACCCTGGGCTTGATCCCAGCACCCTGGGATCATGACCCAAGCCGAAGGCAGAGGCTTTAACCCACTGAGCCACCCAGGCGCCCCAGCAACAGTAGATCTTAAAAAAACCTAAGAATCATGTGTT
This sequence comes from Lutra lutra, assembly GCF_902655055.1. Lineage (NCBI taxonomy): Eukaryota > Metazoa > Chordata > Mammalia > Carnivora > Mustelidae > Lutra > Lutra lutra. The sequence continues at coordinate 10,294,674 of NC_062285.1, read as the reverse complement.
TCATCATTGTATAAATCTTACTCATTAGTTCATAAAATATTTCCACCTGCCTGCTATGTAAAAAGATTTTGAGTTTTGCTGTGTTTTAGTATCAGTTTCTCTAAATAATGCTGCTTCTAGTGGTGCCTGGGTGGCTCAGTGGGTTAAAGCCTCTGCCTTCGGCTCAGGTCATGGTCCAGGGTCTTGGGATCGAGCCCTGCATCGGGCTCTCTGCTCAGCAGGGAGCCTGCTTTCCCCTCCTGCTCTGCCTGCCTCTCTGCCTGCTTGTGATCTCTCTCTCCCTGTCAAATAAATAAATAAAATCTTAAAAAATAATAAATAGCGCTTCTTCTAAACCCGTACAATCCTGTGGCGTGTAGATACGTGTGCGAGTGCACATACGAAAAGCATGCAGTTGTTCTGTTGTGGTTCTTACATTTGATATCATTTATTCCTGTATCTATTTTACTTATAAATCTATCTTTCTCTTTAGGGAAAGAGGATGAGTATCCGAAGAAACCTTTGGGTCAGCTGCCACCTGAGTCTGCTTGCATCAGTTACCTGAGCAATGGACAGAGAAGTGTGGGCAGGCCGAGTCCCCATATGAGCAGCAGAAGAGGAAGCGGCTCATCACCTCACAAAAAGCACGAGCCTTCCCCTCTCCATGCGAGTAGGATTGGTACACCAGAACGAGTACGGGCACTGAGGCGGAAATCAGAAGATGAAGACAGTAAAAAGCTTCAAGATGAAGCAGATCTTCAACGAAAACTTCCATCAGGTCCACAGGACAGTTCCAGGCAGTACAATCATGCAGCTGCTAACCAGAATAGCAATGCCACGTCCAATGCCAGGAAGGAATTTGTGCCCAAGTGGAACAAACCGTCAGAGACTTCAGCCATTGAAAAAACTGCCAAGTACGCCATCGAAGGCAAAAGTAGGTCAGGACACCCGGCACTCGCAGTTTCCATCCCAAGTTCTGCTGACCCTCGGGTGTCAAACGTGAGGCAGAAGATGAAGGTTTTGGATGCCGATGAAGGGAAGCGGGGCTCTAACGCGTCCCAGTACGACAACGTACCTGAAAATGACAACAGCACTTCTATCGAAGAGGCACTAGAAAGAGCCTACTCCCAAAGTCCACGGAACGTGGTCTACTCTCACAGCCCAAGGAAGTATGTGGAGCCAAGTTCTAGTCCATCGAGAGTATCAAACAAGTTTACTTTTAAAGTGCAGCCTGCAGGTTATGCAAAATACCCACCTCCGTTGGACGGAGAGGATCGCAGGACAGTGCTCCCGCCGTCCTACAGTAACCCCCCCGTTTACCACGGCAATTCTCCCAGACACATCCCTGCTGCTAACAGCAGCTTTGCCTCTCCGCCGTCTACCCACGGGACTCAAGTGCATCCTTCCCGGAGACCTTATGGTTCGACTCTTTCAGTCAATATTTCTCCAGAGAAGTCGCACGGCCGCCCGCTCCCTGTCGTGCTGCCCTCCAGCCGCATAGAAGTCCTTCCCATTGATCCTGGCTGCGGGGGATATGCAGGCAATCCAGAGTCGCCAAAGAATGGACAGTTCATCATTCCTCCAGTGGATTATCTGCCGGATAACAGAAAGTGGTCAGAAGTCAGTTACACCTACAGACCCGAGACTCATGGACCATTGTGGACTCAAGACACTAACCGGGGCCACTTGAGCAACTTACCAAAATATTCCACCTTCCAGCACGTTCCCTTCCAGGACCACAGCCTACCGGCAGTTTCAGTGGATAGTCCAGTGCGATACAGAACTTCCCCAGGCTTAGAAGACGCTGGCTCCTCTGGCTGTCAGTATTCAGGGCCCTCGCCTCCAGTGTACCACTACAGAAATCGGGATGGACTTTCTATTCAAGAATCAGTATTGCTGTGAGAATTTATCTATACTTGGTAAAGACAGGAGAATAGAAACCATTTGAGACCTACATTGCTATGTTTGTAATTGCCAAAGCAGTATTTTATACTATTGTGAACATCGTGCAGGGTTCCGGTGGCTGCTGATACTAGGAATACATAGGAGCCTTTCAACCCCACGTAGATGTGGTTTGTGACGAGCATTTTTAGACTGCAGCATCACTGAACCTGCTGAAGTGAATTCAGCACAGAAACATAGCAATAGCATTTAGGGACGCACACATAATGATAATTTGGGACCCAGTTTCAATTACATCTTCCTCCAGAACCTGAGCGTTTTTGTGCCATTAGCCCATCCTGTTCTGAGTAACGTCACAGAGCACTGAGAAACTGTAGAATAGATACTTTGAAGGCTAGATATAGTGTGCGTGTCTTTCAATAGATACCAAAAAGCCTCCATGCACACACATTTGAACACAGAACTAAAGTAACGTTAAAAAAAATTAATTTTAATCTACGTCCATGGAATAATTTACTATTCTTCCTTTCCTTAACGTGTCTTTGAGCCAAGTTTTTTATTTTTTGTTTTTCTCTTTTTATCCCTTATATTTTTCACCCAGATCCTAGAGTGCCGTCAGGGTTTGCCCCGACTTCATTCAGCTTCTCTGCAGTTGTGGCCATTTTCCTTCCTTCTGAAAGTTAAAGAGGCTGGAGAGAAAAGCTCACCACTGAATGGTGCTTAAACACTGGGGCACAGAACAGGCTCCTTTGACATCGTTTGATAGCAGGCTTAATGCTGTGGTCGCTTCCTACTTCTCCCCTGTAAATTCCTGCAGGGCCCGGGTTGTTGACTTACATGAGCTTTTCCTGGCACTCTTTCCTTAAAAGTGGTAATGAAGGGACATTGCCACACTCAGGCCATTAAATTATCATTGTGTAAACTTGCAAAAAATGATCCTAATTATTAGTAAGGAGTCTAAGGTTTTAATCTTTAAAAAAATAGTGTGACTTTCATACTTCTAAAAATCTCCTTTTTTTTTTTTTCCTTTTGCAGTGAGAACAAATTCAGGTTCATGGTTAAAAAATTAGCAACATCTTTCAAAACGTCTATTACACTACAATTACCAAAACACAGGGACAGTTTTAGGCATCCCCAGAAAGTCTGACCTTGTGTTTAATTGGAGAGCTTATTTTCAGCATGCTTTCCTCGTGTTTGAACAAGGACAAGAGTAGAAAACCCAACACCTCGGGCTCTTCTGGTTGTAAGTTGGGGCTTTAAACTTTCAAGGTACCGAAGTATGTCTTTTCCAATGAGAGTAACATTTGTTTAGCTAGTGAATGTGACAATATTTTTTATGTATATAATGAGTCTAATGTAATTTTAATCAACTTGGTAATGATGTTATTAAACAGCAAAACGAATGGCCATTTGTTAGCAGCTTAGCTCTCTGCTGAAGCAGGCACAAAGCCTGCTCTCCCTGGGCCTCCGTTCAGAACATGCGGAGGCTTAGAAAGAATTGTACATCAGACGCATCGCTGAGGATGTTAATTCCAGTTTTTAAACCATGATTCTGTGACTCGTAATAAACCAAGCTGTATAATTTAGGATATGATAGCAGCATCTGAGTTGCTCCAAAATACATATGTCAACAGTGGTAAATACTGTAGATTTATATATATACATATATATATATATATATATATGCAAAATATATATATACACACACTATTTTCTTATGTCATCTATGACATTTTTATCTGTATACTTTTTTGGATGTGATTGTTTTTAACATGCCAAAAGTAATAAGTATATTTTGTTTTGTGTCTTTCATGTGCTTTTTTTTCATATGTAGAAATGCTCTCCATCTCTGACGCTTCTAATTTTCTTCTAATTGAGGCGATGTGCTCAGTGTTTGCCTACGTGACTTTATCCATCACAGTTGTATGTTAAAAGCTTTATTAATTTCTAGGAGCTCTGTATTTAGAACTACATTACCTTTCCTTTATTTTACCTGCCATTATTAATAGCAATAGGGCATTTCCAGTCTTCCCCACTATAAAATGTAGCTGTTTGTTTTCCAAGTAGGAAAATTTAAATGGACCTTATTCTGCCACTGTACAATTTTAGTCTTTCACACTTATCTTTTAGTGAAAGATAAATAACGGAATGGTTATTAAAGATGAACTCATATTGGCGAGGTGGGTTAACTGGGATCACCATCCTATATTTGGTGAGGACTCCGTGGAGGAGGCTGGTCACTGACAGCTGTGGGCACTGTGAGTACTTTGTCCTTATTCACTCCCTTCTTCACAGCGGTCTTGGCTTGCGCAATAAGCACTTTGGTATGGTTTTTGTTTAAAGATTTTATTTATTTATTTGACAGACAGATCACAAGCAGGCAGAGAGGCAGGCAGAGAGAGAGGAGGAAGCAGGCTCCCCACGGAGCAGAGAGCCCGATGCGGGGCTCAGTCCCAGGACCCTGGGATCATGACCTGAGCTGAAGCAGAGGCTTTAACCCACTGAGCCACCCAAGCGCCCCGGTATGGTTTTTGTTTTAATATTTAGTTTGAAACGTTAGAGAGGCTACACCCAGAGTCTCCAAGGGTTTTAAAACTTTGACTCTTCTGGGTACTAATTTTTTTTTTTTAATTAAAAAAAAAAAGGTGTTTAAAGCTGAGAGAGATGTATATACATAAATGTAAAGTCAGATATCGAGGTATGGTAGAGGAAGAAAATAAATTATTTTTTCCTCCACCTGCTGGGTTCTCCAGCCAGGCCCTGGAAACGGTCTGACGAAAGCAGATCAACAAGAGAAAAACAGCAGCTTATTAATGGGGGCCTCCTGCATTCACATGGCGCCCAGGCCTCAGCAACTCAAGGGAGGGTCGGACGTGGGGTCGGCGCACCTAACTTAGCAGGGAGAGGGAGGAGGAGAAGGGCACTTAGGGGAGAGCCCAGGACTATTTGGAAAGATCAGTGGACCCTTAGGAGAAGTGATGGGCGGTGTGCTGCTGTGTGGCAGGGTCTGGGTACGGTGCCTGGAGAGAGCACAGTTGCCTGTGGAGGGGATTTATGACAGTTGAATTTTGTGGGGAGGCTCTGCTTTGGGGCAGATAAGCAATTTCAGGAACTCAGATGCTTTCAGCTCAAAATCGTTCTTATGCCAAAGTGGTGTGTTTTGGGGTGATGTGCCCTGATCCCCTCAGTGGCAATGATAGAATGTTTCCTGGAAGAATTGAAAAAAAGATTGAATAGGACATTTCAGGAGAAGAAAAATAGATGTTTACAGGATGTGGTGTGATTGCTTTAACTTTTTTCATTTTAAGGAGATTCTAATACTAAATTTTATGTCATACTCAGTGTAATCTTAAAGTGAAGTTTTGTATTTGTCATTTCAGATCTCTCCCCCAGGGCCCATTGAAATGCAAGCATGGAAATAGTACCTCTTCAATACTTTGCTGAGCTCTCCTTTCATATCCATGACTAGAGAAACACATGCCATGCCCACAAATAGGGATTTATTCACAGAGGACCTACAGCTCAGTCTTCTGGAAATATTATTACTCTCAGTTATCTTTCCGACTCACACTTTTATTTTTAGTATGCATTTGTTTGTGGGTTAATTAAGATTACAGTTTGGGGATCTTCTTTTTTTTTTTAATCCTGTAATGGATTATAATGGATTTTAAATGTCCCTCTGTAATATGGATATTAATGCTTATCGATCAGATGGTTTTAATAAATCAGACTTTATTTTTTCAGTGACCCATGGTAGTGAGAATAAAAAGAAAGGACTCCAATTAACATTTAGTTATGGAATTGTACTTCCAAAAGATTTTTCAGTTATCCATAAATCCAAGCATAACTGCCACTGTTTTATACATAAGAACAATGAGGCATAAAGGAACACGTTTTAGATTTCATAGGAGTGCATCTCAACCCTTGCTACTCTTTAGTATTATCTGGGGAACTTAAAAAGGGTTCTTCTTGGTTTCTTCTTTAGGCCACTTATATCAGAATCTCTGGGATGAAAGCCAGACATCAGGTAATTATTTTTTCCCATTCATTCAGCAAAACTCTTAAAAAAAAAAATCCCCCTAAATTTGATTTTGATTGTCTTACATTCCCACTATGAACTGTCTCAAAAATTCTTAACAGATCAATTTCAGATTTAGAAACTCTGATTTCAAGTAAGTTAGGAAAAAAATTCCACTGGAAAGATTCATGTTACCTGCCATTTCTGTAAATTTTGATGAACTACCGACAGTTTTAGAAAGCATAAATGGCTTCACATAGAGGGAGTTATGACTCTATATCTTCTCTCATTACTGCTTACAGCAGTGCCTCAAACGAGGTAGAGCCTTACTAAGGTTTCCATTTTCTTGGACAACCTCTGTCATTTTCCTTAAGTGACATGCTAAAAATACGCCTGAGCTATTTGCAAACCTAAGTGCATTTCCCTATTTGAGCAGCTGAGAAAATGCGCGTGGTCTGTTTATTCAGCCAGCCAGGTGACGTTTTATTGAGCACCTACAGTAGCCTAGCTGTTTCAGGGACTGTGCTAGGCTCACGCTTCAAGATGGGAGACACGTTCTTTAAGCTGTGCTCCTCGGTTCGATTTTGGAGACATGCGCAGGTGATTATCACAGGCGTGGGAAGGCCGCACCTCAGAAGGAGCAGTGGAGGCTGGCTGGGGAGTTGCTTCCATTGCTGAGCCTGAGGATTAGGAGAACAGACAGATGAAGGGAAGGGAGGGCCGGGACACGGCTGCCTAGGGCATATGGCGTGAGTACTTGCATGGTACGTAGGGGGATGTTTGCCGCGGTGATGTGTGTGCGCCGATGGAGTGGAGTGTTTCACAGAGAGACTGTCTGGCAGGGGCCTTCCGTGCCATTGAACTAGACACCGGAAGCCGGTGTTCTGTGGTATGTTCCCATTTGCTGGGGGATCTGTGGAGGCTATGCACGAGGGAACGAGCCTGGGGGAAGTTAGGAAGACCGCAGCAAGCGTTCGTGCCCAAGGTGGTACGGAGTGTGAGGGAAGCAGTTTCAGAGAAAAGGGGATTAACTTGAGAATTACTAAGAAAAGTTGGCCCGACTTGATAATTGTTTGAATGTCATCATGATAATCATAATAAGAAAAACAGTGAACCTTACTGAGTGCTCGTTGTGTGTCTGGCCCTGTGCCGAAACATTGAACCCGCATTAACTCATTGAATTCTCAGCCTAACTCCGTGAGGGTTGGGCCCTCCAAGCCACTGTTCATCCGGGACAACAGGTGGTTGAGGCAACTCGCGCCCTGTGACGCAGCCAGCCCGCGTCAGCCGGGACTTCAGTCCACATGGTCCACGTCGAGAGCCTCTGCTTCTTCCCCAGCCCAGCAGTTTTCAGAGGCTCTGGTTTACCTGCCATGCAACTCACCCATGTTAGCGTACACGTCAAGGACTTTTTAGTAAATGTACACAGCTGTGCAGCCATTACAGCAAACCGATTTTAGAACATCTCCGTCACCTGCAAAAGATCTCTTACACCCATCTGCGATCAGGCTCCATTCCTGCCTCCAGCCTCGGGCAACCACAAAGCCGCTTCCTCCCTCTCCCTGGTTTGCCTTTTCTGGACATTTCGTACACATGGAATCAGGCAGTCTGTGCCTTTCTGCATCTGACTTCACACTTAGCATGACACTTCTGAGGGTTATGCATGTCGTAGGGGGTGTGAGGAATTCCTTTTTATTGCTGCGTAGTGTGGCATCGTGGGACTACAGCACGTTTTGTTCGTTCACTCTGCCAGTTGTAGACATGTGGGTTGTCTTTGCATGCTGCTGTGACCGTTTGTGTCCAAGTCTTTGTGGGGGCCTGGTTTCCTTTCCCGTGGCCTGTTGCTGGCTTTTATGGTCAGCTTATGTTTGACTTCTTAAGGAAGTGCCAGACTCTTTTCCAAAGTGTCTGCACCATTTTAGATCACCATCAGCATTGTATGCGGGTTCGAATTTCTCCACATCGACCCACATGTGTTATTTTCTTTTTTTTATTCTAGCCATTCTAGTGATGTCTCCTTGTGGCCTTGATTTGAATTTCTCTAAGAGCCAGTGATGGTGAACACCTTTTCATGTACTTATGGGCCATTCTTGTATCTTCATTGGGGAAATGTCTGTTCAGATCCTTTGCTCACTTTTGAATTGGGTTATTTTCTTATTATTGAGTAGTAAGATTCTTAATATATTCTGGATACATGTCCTTTATAAGCCGTGATTTGTAAATATTTTCTCCAAGTCTGTCTTATGGTCTCTTCTGTGGCGCAAATGTTTTTAATTTTAATGAAGTCCAATTTTTTCATTTTTTTTCTATATGAATCATGCTTTTAGTATTGTATCTTTCTGCCTAACCCAAGGTCACAAAGGATTTTCTCCTGTTTATTCTCCTAAGAAGTTTCATAATTTTAGTTGTTCCATGTGGGTTTATGAGCCATTTTGAATGAATTTTTGTGTATGGTGTGAGGTAAGGACCTAAATTCATGGGAATGTCATGTGTTACAGAAAGACCGTGCTTTCTCCATTTGAACAGGGTACCTTGGTACTTCTGTCAGACTCATTTGACCATATTTATAAGTGTTTAGTTTAAGGTTTGAAATCAAAAAGTGTACCTACTTCAAATTTGTTCTTTTTCAAATGTTTTTTGCTACCATGGGTCCTTTGCATTTCTATATATGTTTTGAGATCAGCTTGCCATTGTCTGAAAAAAAAAAAAAAAGAAGAAGAAAAGGAAAAACTGGGATTTTTTTGGTAGGTGTTAGTTTGACTCCATGGATCCGCCTGGGAAGAAATGCCGTCTTAACAACTCTGAGTCTTCCAAGCCATAGACGTAGTCTCTACATCTATTTTCATCTTCTTTAATTGCTCTTGGCAACATTTTGTGGCTTTAGTACGTCTCGCACTTCTTTGTCCCTGAGTATTTTATTTTTCTTGCTCTCGTGCATGGATTGTTTCCTGTGGAACCCACGTGCTTCCCCATCATTCTGTACTGGCGGGGGGAGAGCAAGTGATAAGGTCGAGTTCTGCAGTGCCCAGGTTGGGTGGTGGGCCTGATCGGGGGCCTGCCGTCTGATAGAGCTCAGAAGAAGGAGCAGGCTCAGACTTAGTGAGAAAATGACATGTTTTGACATGTAGAATGTGAGGAATAGGAGATTGACAGATGGTGGTGTCTGACAGACAGCTGACCGTTCAGGGAGATATGGTACTTGCTTGCCAGCACGTAGGAGGTAAAGCTGTGAGAGTGCTCCTCTGGGGGGATGAGCAAGCTAAGGATGGGGAGATGGGGAGGGCGCTGACATTTAAGAGGTGCCAGAGAGAAAGGAATGTGTGCAGGACTCTGAGGGAGCACTCACGGACAGGCTCTGCGAGAGCTCAGCGCCCAGTGACTGACCCGTGGGCTCTGGAGCCAGACAGGCTCGAGCCTGCTCTTGGCATTGGTGGTGTGTTTGGGATGTAACACAGCAACACCGTCCCCGTCCTCGGGGGGCTGGTGCTCTGGTCCACCTCCTCATCTATAGATGACGACTGGTCTTCATTTCATGGAGCTGTGAGTTGGATGAGTTACTTCGTGTGAAGTGTTCAGCGCAGCCTCGTCACACAGTAATAATTTCAAACGTGATCTATAATTACGTGCCACGACCATGCGAGGTTTAGTGACGAGAGCATGGGCTTTGATGTCCTGGAGCTGAGTCTGGTGAGGAGTGCAGACATAGACCAGCAGGAACGTGAACGTGACACAGAAGAGGGCCATGGCTGGAGGAGCAAGACTTCCAGAAGGAAACATTCAGCAGCAGGATGGCCCCGTGACTGGGACTGAAGAGAATTTGGATCTGACACCTGCTGTCAGTCCTCCTGCCTCAGATGGCAGGGTTGGTAGACACAAGTGGGAGGCAATGCGGCTCTCTCCGGAGGCTTCCATGAGAATGGGAGGACGGGCTGAATGGGAGCTAGAGGGCCTGATGGGTAAAGGTGGGGACAGGGGATCAGGAGATATTGACACAGAAAAAAAGTCATGCTAGTTGGAAATGAGTTTTGACCGTTCAAACACCCCAGTTCTTGTACAAGGCAGCCCTCGGTTTTATTCCAGTTTGCTACTTGATGTACTCATGCGTATTAAAATACCAATCACGAAACTTTCTGTAATTCTGAGTTTTCACTCTAACTTGGAGGCCAGTTGGCACAATCAGTGTAAAGCCCGGTGTATCAAGAAAGCCCTTGAGTGCTGCCTGTGGACATCCTTGATGTTGTGGGGCACTTGCTTGTATCTTGCTGTCTCCCGATGAGGATGGCTCAGAAGGAACGGGCGTGTGGACGATGGAGAGGTGAGCTGCTCTCAGCTGGCTAGGAGTCGGCGATGAGCTGCGGCTCACCAAAAAGCCCAGTCACTCTTGAATGAGTCCCTAAGCTCTGCCACAAATCCACGGCGTGACTTGGAGCAGATCGCGAGACCCTCTGGGACTCCATTTTTGCTCCGTAATCTCTGGAGGTGGGGAAGGGGAGGTGTCAAGGGTTCTGCCCCAAACACTAAAAGGAGAATGCCTGAGGCTTCTCTGCTTTGTGCCAGGTGTCCTGCCGAGTGCTAGGAGAGCAGTGGTAAGCAAGGGCCAGAGGTCCCCACTCTCGGGGAGCAGACAGTGTCGTGGGGGAGGCTCACGTGAATTACGTGGTTACCAGCACAACAGGCGACCTACATGGGTGGCAGGGACCTGGGAGGAGGCACGCCCAGCACACGGAGGGCCTATGATGGTGGCAAGCAGGAAGAGGAGGCTCGCGGGATGCAGCGTGGCCTGAGTTGGACACTTGGGGGAAGCAGCCACAGTGATGGGCAGAGGATGCCAGCATGTTACCGTGGAAGATGACCCAGTTCTCCCAGTGCCGCCCAGGAGTGAGGAGAGCTGTGTAACCAGTACTGACCCGAACAGCTCCTACCCTGCAGACAGTTCTACACTGTCCGCCAATCTGCACCTGCGAGTCATGCCCTTAGTGGAGTCACCTTGGAGAAAGGGGGACATCGGTGGCCCTGTGCATTCGCAGTTTGGGGTTCATCAAATCTGCACTGTGGTTTGAGTTTGCCACTGACGAGCAGTGTGATCTTGGGCAAGTCCTGTTCCCTTTCCAGGCCTCGCTTTCTTCCATCATAACGCGTGGGCATTAGAGCTTGAACAGTCGATGGAGGTGGTCTAAGACCGCGGATCCCGGCCACGGCTGCAAGTAAGCATCGCCTGGAAGCTGCCGAAAGTGTTCATGCCTGGGCCCACCCCAGACCAGTTACATTGCAATCCCCCCGGGGTGGGCCCAGGCCTTAGGGTTGCATACCTAGAGCTCAACAAGGCAATTGTGTAGAATACACTGGAACAAAACATGCGGAAAGTGGGCCGCAGAGCAAGAAAGGAGATACCACTCCCTCCAGGCCCCACGTAGTTTTCTAGCTCCCATATTCTACTACTACCAGGAAAACATCTGAGGATCATATTAAGGCATTTTTATTTAGAGATTTTGAGAGGTGCGATGAAAAAACTTGGACCTGAAAACAAACTTGGAGACGTCTCAGCATGTCCCCACCAGCCTTGCTGGACCTGTCTCGTGAACAAAATGGGAAAAATGAGGCATTCCCTACCAGGTTGTCCTGAAGATTAATTCAGATGATGCACATGTCACAGTGCCTAGAACAGAGATGTTTTCAAAGTCTTCAGTGATGAATGTGTCTGTATGGGGAAAGGGCTGATATTCATATTTTAAGAGCTTTTTTTTTTTCTTTGAGACCTGTACCCCCAAAAGGAATGTGGGCAAAGAATATTAAACAACAAGGTTAGATGAAGAAGTCCAAAGCTACTAAATGTGTTCTACACCCCCATTAATTAAGGAAATTGAAATTGAAACAATGATTGGCAAAGACAGCGGAAAGGATGTCCACGCCCCGCTGGTGTGAGGAAAATTGTATCCCCCAAACGTCCCGCTTTCCAGTGTCTCCGTTTACATGTTGTATCTTCTGTCCAGCTGTACTACCATGAACAAAAATACAAGTGGAGGAAATACATGTGAAAGGATATTTCTTGCACTGGCATTTGTAATTGAGAAAAATTGGAAATAACTTGCATACCCATCAATAAAGGATGCATTAAATTTGGTATAACCACGTGATATACTGTTCGCCCTTTAAGGATATGCAGGTGGATTTACATGTATTGATATGGAGAGATGTCCATGATTTACCACTCGGTGAAAACAGCTACAAACAGCATTCACTTGGCCCTTGGCTGCCTTTCCAGCTTCTGGCTACAGCTCAGCTCAGCCTTGTGGTGGTGAAGGTCACGGGTGCCCTGGCTATGGCTGCTGCTCACCGTTGGTTTAGGAACCGTGGGCTCTCTAGGAGGGCCGTGGAAGTTCAGTCTGCATGAAGGCTCTAGGGCCTTTGAGGACAGGCAGGGAAGAAAGGTTTAGAATGTGAGATGTAAGAATCACTTGAAGCAAGACAGGAGGTGAGGAGGGGCCATCACCCCTAAGAAGGGGCAGGGCTTGTCCCAGGTGGACAGGACTAGGAAGTGGGGCAGAACTGGGACCACCATTTAGGCTTTTACCAAAAGTGAACATGACAAGGCTTCCTGGGGAACTCAGCAAATGCCGGTCCTCAACAGAGAGGCTCTCAGACTTCTTTCCTTTCCCTTCAGCAGTGTCGTTTGCTCCTGGTCTTTGGAAGGGACGGGCAAGAAAATCACAGAAGTTCCTGCCCACAGCTCCGACAGGCAGCAGGTGGTCACTGGCCAGGAGCTTGGGGTAGCCTAGGGGTGAAAGGGCACTCTTGTTTCTGCCTTTGAGGCTGAAGGTCAGTGATGCCCATGAGTGAATGTTAGAAAAGCAGTGATAAATTTTTCAAAAGGCAGAAATCTTAGAAATATGAAGACCTGGAAACATGGGAGAGGTCAGGTGCCTCATACCGTCTTCCTGCTGCACGAGTCCATGTCGGATTTAAGGGCTTCTATTTAAAAGCCCATCTGGGAAGCCAATCTCTTCCTCCCTGGCCAGCCCTGACGGGAAACAATGGCCACTGTTTGTTGGTTCCAGAAAGGGATGGAGGAGGTTTTGAGCCCGGACTTGTCCCATACTTTAAATATGACTGGATGCTCTATTAGTCCAGGGTATGCTATTCCTTTGGATTTTATGGATCAGTAGAAAATATTCCCCAAGATCTGAGGCACCGTCACAGGGCTGTCCATTTTAATTTTTCCAATAGGTTTGTTAAAAATACATTAATATTATAACACACATGAAAGAAGAAAGCATAAACTCAAAAAAAAGTTCTTTACATTGAATATACTTACCCTTGTAATATATTGATTTCTTTTTAATACCTCATTCCAAGAGGGTGAAAACTGTATGGCTCAGCTCTGATGCACACATCAGCGTTTAAAGGCCACTGAATCAGTGTTTGTTTCAATTCCAGATGATACGATTAGATTGTGTGGTTTGTAGAAAATTAAATTCTTTAGCCAAACCAGATGCTAAGCTTCTGCCCAGAATCAATATGCTATTAGAAGTCTCGGAAACTAATAAACACACCATAACTATTAATTTATGGATAGGTTGTTGGCAAATAAGCTCAGAGAAGGAATCCGGGCTTGAAACAGCTTTTGGAACACCAGATGGAGTGTGCAAGTTTAATCAGAATCCTGAGAAGGGATCTGTGCTGTGTGAGTTAAATCGGAGATATGCTGAGAGAGCGTGGAGAAGTAGAACCTGATGGAAGCTGATACAGGAAATCCTAACTCATGCAAAGAAAAGCAGGTGTTACTTTGACCATGAAGTATGTTGGTGAGAAGCAGAGACAATGGACCTCTCCAGAATCTCATCACCAGGCAGCTTCACCAGAACACATGAGGCCAAAAGAAACCTTGCGTGAACAAGCACATGTCCCCCATGTTTGCCTGTCAGAGCACCTCTCAGTGCCCGACCACAGCCAAGCCCAGGAAGCCTGTCTGTCTGTGGTGGGCTCAACCCCTCACGCGCTTCCCATTTTTGCAGTAGGCAGTTCACAGGTGAAGAAACAAGCCCATAATTGCCCAGTGACTTGACCTTGAGCAAAGGACCAGAACTTACCTTTCCCCACCGTGGCTCCTTCCCACAGCATATGGAAGGTGGACTGGGTGTGCCCTCCCTGCGGCCAGAGAGCCCTTGCCTGACGGAAACCCAGTCATTTGGAGAACCAACCAACCAGCAAGCCCAGGTGCCAATGTTCAAGAAACGGTATTTTGGCCCAGTTAATATGGGTGAAAATCGCTTAACAACATTCAAGGTTTAAGTGCAGCTCCGTGTAGATTGGCCTGTGTAATGGTGTCGCTAAGTCGCTCTACACTCATTCATTCAACCCAGTGTTACTGGATGCCTGCCATGTGCCCCTTGGAATAAATGAGTATCCATCAGAATAAAGTGGCATTTTGCTCAGTACACTCTCAATTAAAAAAAAAAGACAAACAACCCAATTTGGAGTCTTCGGTACCCCTGACGTATTATTGCACAACCTGCTACTCAACTGCACAATTTCAAATCATACTCTTCAAGCCCATTCGGATTATGTCTGTCTCCTGCTTTACCCACCTTCAGAGGCTCCCCACGACCGGCGGATTGAACGTCCTCGCTCAGCCTGGCTTTTGAGGAGCCCCTGACACGGTGTCAGCTTCCTGTCCGAGCCATCCAGAGCCCCAGCCTCCCCGGAAATGACTCAGACAGTGATGCACGTGGGCGTGGCAAAGCTGGAGGTTTGGGTGAGAAGTAAGGGGCTTCGGCGGCATAAGAGTTCAGCAAGACCGGGACTCCTAGCTTCGTGGACTGCTGGTTTCCAAACTCGGCCAATGCCCCAAACTCCACAGCACCCAACAGTGGGAAGGCCACCGTCCGTGGCACCCAGGCCACCGGCAATATCACAGAGCCTGGTCTGCCTTCAGGGCTCCCCACACCCTCCTGTCTAGTCTGTGAAGCTTCGTACCTCCTCCCGCATCCGAGACTCTCACCACTTCTGGAGTCACTTCTCTTGCAGACTTTGACATTAATATTCAATCCAGCAGCTTAGGTGTTTCGTAGACCTTGATCTTACAGTTTCAGGGTAGAAAGTTTATAGGAAAGAGTCAGCTTTAAGTTGGAAGCTGGACCGCCCCTCTATTGTCCAACTCACTGACTTTTTTTTTTAAAGATTTTATTTATTTATTTGAGAGAGAGAGCGTGCATGAGTGAGCACACGTCGGGGAAGGGGGAGAAGGACAAGCAGACTCCCAGCTGAACAGCAAACCTGATGTGGGGTTGGGCCCCAGAACCCCGGGATCATAACCTGAGCCAAAGTCAGACATTCAACCGACCAAGCCACCCAGGGGCCCCCAAGTCATTGATTCTTAAGTTTTTTCTTTTAATGTGCACAGAAAAGCCCTGGGGATCTTGCTGAAATGCACTTTGCTCTGAGGCTCCCTATCCCTTAGGAGCTCCCACCTGCCGTTGATGCAGCTGGACAGGACACCACATTGAGAAACAGGAAGTTCAAGTTCCCGAGCCCCATCCCGCTCACGCCAGAGGCCCACGCATTTGCCGGGGACCTGAGGCCAATGACTGCTGTGGCTCGTAAAGCACACGGCCGCTGGCCTCTGCTCACAGACACCGGCGAGATGGCTGCGTGTCTTCTCCGTCCAGGTCTCTGCACACTTACAGGCCTGCACCCTTTGGAGGCTCTGCTCTGGCTGTTGGAGACGGTGCTTCTCTTCTCTGGAAGGCGACCCAGCAAGCTCTTGAGGAGAAAGGGTAAACCATTGCCCTTGAGGGGTTCCCGCGGTAGTTTCCCGCAAGCGAAGGAAGTACCTGTTGCCATTTCCTCCCTAAAATAAATTTTTCTTCCCTTCATCCACACAGATGGGCCAGATCATCCGAGCAACAGTTTCTGGGTGTGTGGCAGCCAGCACCTCCCGCTTACTTCTATATGTTGTTTCTACAGAAAGGGGAGATGATGAAATTTAGCTGCAGCAGGCTGTAGTTGGGAAGTTATAACCTACCTAATTCCTTAATTAAGCTATCAATTAAAGCTACGTCCATGCCACCTGCTATGCCTGGGCCTTGTGCCACGTGGTAGGTGCCAACTCTGAGAAACCCATCCCTGTGAACCCGGAGCTTCTGACACGTTTGCCTGCAGTAACTCTTTAGTCATCCCTCTCCTTGCCGCCCCCAACTGCTCTTTCCTAAAGTACTTTTTGAAGTTCGCATGCAGATGGGCCGCCCAGCCCCATTTGTCATGCACACGGGGTTACAGAATGTCGGCCTCTGCCAGCGGATTTCAGCTGGGCCTTCCGAGGGCTGTAACTTCCGCAGCCTCTCTGTTGACCGTCCGGCAAGGAGCCAGTCGCCTTTCTCGGGTGGAGGTCCCGAGCTTCACCGCAGGGAAGAGGTGCGGTGTAGACCGCTCCGAAAGAGAAAACGGGATCCAGGACACGGGAAACGAGGCTTCTCTGAAGGTGAGCTCCGTTGCAAACTTCTGTTACCTAGGTGGATGTTAAATAAGCATTTGTGGAAAGAATGAATGAGTGAGAATAAGAAAAGCAAGAAGAAAAAGCTTTTGTATCAAAGCATGGTTGTCCCCGCCAAAGGTCTCAGTTGTCCTCCTGTTTTCCCACTAGTCACGTATATGGCTCTTGTCTGAAACTGCTGGGCTCTCTGAGACATCTGCGATGTCACCCTCCCGAGAAGGTGGAGAGCAGCTCAGCTCACGGGTCATGGCACGTTCCTCGGATGTAGAGGGGCCTCCTGCAGGTCGGGGAGCCTGTGGATCTGGATCCGCGTCGGAGCTGATGGGACCGTGACCGCAGCTCCCGTGCTTTCTGATGGATCGAGCTGTCAATACATCCAGGAAATGCTCACTCCGCCCTGAGTGACTCAGAGACCGGCCACGGACTGTGTCAGAGGCTCCCCTAAGAACTAGCATCCCAGAGGGAGACTTGACCTCTGACTCTGCTCTGCTCTTCACCTTGAGCGAGCGTCTTTATCAAAGAGGCCACCTCTGCCCCCACATGCAGCTGGGGATGATGCCTACGGCCAGCAGGAGGGGGAGCCGCAGGCCAGTGGTGATTCTGCTGCTCCTGCAACCACGTGAACGATGAAGGGAAACGTACCCAAGGGGCCTCTGTCTTTCCCTCACCTACTGAAGACGCACAGACATTTTTGCCATCTCAGTTTAGAGACCAGGCAAGGATCCACAAGGATCAGCTTGGATTTTTCCTACATCATTTGAGGCAGAGAAACAATATGCTGTATTCCCTCCCCCACCCCCCATGAACGCTTATTGATCCTTTGCCACATACCGGGCACAGTTTCGAGGTGCTGGCAATCGAGCAGTGTGCCACAGGCCCTGCACCCTCCTGAGCTCACGTTCCAGGCTGGACGGGCAACAAGGCAAAGTCACTACATAGTATGGTAGACCGTGGGAAGGGCTATGGCAGAAAGGAAAGCATAGGGGAAGCATAGAGAGGGTGGGGAGGGGTTGCATTTGTAATTAGGATGATTGGCAAAGACCTCCCAAAGAAGGTGACTGGGAGAAGCCGAGGAAGCAAGCCCTTCAGATATTTGTTGAGAGTCTTTGAGAGAGAAGGGATAGCAAGTGCAAATGTCCTGAAGCAGGAGCGGGCCTGGTGGGCTTGAGAAACTGAAGGAAGGCCAGAGAAGCTGAATCCAGCAACATGTTGGGGGTCAAGGGAGGGGGAGTGGTGGTGAGAGAGCGATGGGAGAGAGAAGTCCAGAACAGGGACCAGATCATTAGATCCTGAGGTCATTAGGAATGGGCTTTCATCTGAGAATGGTCAGAAACCACTGGATTTTGAGAAAAAAAGGTTGATATGACATCTGCTTAACCACAGTCCTCCTGGCAGTGGGCTGAAAAGCCGGTCGGGGCGGTGTAGAGAGATGGGATCCCAGCAGGCAGGGGAGTCCTCACATCTCAGCCGGGAACCGAGGGGAGGTGATGAGAGCTTGGACAGGGTAAGAGCAGCCACTGGGAGAAGTGGTCAGTTCTGAATCCATTTTGAAGGTAGAATCAAAATGCACTGCCATTTGGTCGCATATGGAATGGGAGAGAAGGAAAGGAGATGGCATCCCCCTAGCAGTGTTGGAGTTTTTCAGCTGAGTAAGCTGAAGGATGATGTGGCCTTAGCCAGGATGGGGAAGATGAGGGAAGTGCCAAGAGCTCAGCGCAGGGCACGTTAAACTTGAGATAGGCTGTCCTGAGGGTAAGAAAAGCCTACGTTCCTTGAGCTCTTGCTACATGCCAGGCACGGGGTGAAGCACCCCATGTATATCATCCTCCTTATGGCAGCGCTGTTCCCAGCTGTGTTCTAGAGATGACAAAACTGGCCGTGGTGGCCATGTGCAGCCTTACAGGAACTCGCGCCTCTACAACCACAAAAGGCCGATCTTTCCAGTTTAAATTATCTGTCCTGGCCGCACAAATTCCTGGTTGTCATTGGCTCATCCCCCTGCTAATGAAAGGAAGAGTTTTCTCTCCTCGCTTCTATGGAACAGTGAGAGATTATCAGCTTCGTTCTGCTCCTGG
Source organism: Lutra lutra (assembly GCF_902655055.1). NCBI lineage: Eukaryota > Metazoa > Chordata > Mammalia > Carnivora > Mustelidae > Lutra > Lutra lutra. The sequence continues at coordinate 10,276,211 of NC_062285.1, read as the reverse complement.
AGCTCGTGGACTCTCCATAAACAGCAGCGCGAGGGAGCGCGGTGGCAGGTGGAAGTTGTCGGTGCCAGCCGGCCCTGCCTGGACCCGATGGACTCCGCATTTGTGCGGGGAGGAGCCCAGGGATGGGAGACAGCGGCTCACCAGGCGCGTGGTGGGCACAGGAGAGAGCTGAGCTTGGCAACTCAAGACAACAGAGCATTCCAGTTAGCGACCAGGGGGCCAGCTGGGCTTTATAACTGCAGGTGTCTCAGAAAGTAGGAGTCAACCCCAAGGAGGTGAGTGGCATGAAGCGAGGTGTGAGTGATGGGGGCAGGGAGGCAGTTCAAGGCTAAGTGTAGGTGAGCTCCTCTAGCTGGGGGAGTCTCCAAGAGGCCAATAGGGTGTGCCGAGGAAAAGAGAAGTAGAAAGGGCTCCAACAGTTTCCCACTCAAGGAATGTGTTAGTTCTCTAGGGCCAAGTATCAGATCACCCCAAACCTCATGGCTTGAGACAACCATGAACGTGTATCATCTCACCCAGTGCAGGAGCAGCAGGTGGGGGCGCTCGGTGGCACCTGGGCAGAATGAGCCGGAGCTCCTTATCCTCAGGCATCTCTCTATGTGGTCTCCTCTCGTTGTCTTTCCGGCATGGCGTCTTCCAGGTGGTGACCCCTCCTATGTGGCAGCTCAGGGTTCCAAAGCTGTGTGTCCCCAGAGAGAGAGAGAGAGACAACTAGGAAGAAGCTGTCCCCCTTTTCTGACCTTGCCTTGGGAGACAGGCAGCCATCTCTCCTCCTGCAGTCTGTTGGGAGCAAGGGCCCCCCACTGGCCCTTCTTCACAGGAAGGGGAATCAGATGCCACCTTTTGCTGGGGGGCGTATTTAAGAAATTTCTGGCATGTTTCATTACTGCACAGAAGCCTGTGACATAGTCTGGGGTCCTCCTAGGCATGTCCGGGTCAATGGAAAGTCTCTCGGTGTCTGCAGGGGCTGGAGATTGACATCGGGTGTGTGGAGGGACGAGGGGACATGTGGACAAGGAGCGTCGATTTCTTGTGTTGGAGTAGACACTGTGAAGCAGTGATCCCACAGGTACAAGACAGTGTTAGGGACGTAGGGAACTGTAGGGAACTGTAGAGACTGAGCAGGAACCAAAAAAGGGGCCTTGGCTTCAGTGTGGCTTTGATGTGTGATACAGCAGCGGAGAAGGTCTGTCCTGGGAAGACGGTGGTACCCTAGACCCGCGGCAGCCACCAGCTGTCTCCATGACTGTTAAAGCCATTGGTAAGCGAGGCCTGGCGCCACCAGACCCTCATGCTACTGACACCCGTGTGAATGGCACATGGGGTTCCATGGCGGAAATTAGACTGTGGATAATTGTTTTGTTAGAGGGGAATTGGGAGGCTTAGCGCGTTCAAATATATTTCCGAGCAGTATTTGGAAGCCTCGTGGAAGGACACTTTGGCCTGGTGCCAGCTAATTAGGAAAAGCCATTGTGGACCTCTCTAGAATGAGCCCAGGGAAGGATAAACAGAGTGGCTGTTGCTGGTGCGTCGGCGTCCCCCAGCGTAGCTCGCAGTCTCCTTACTTTGATCGACTTCACTCTGCTCACGGACATTTGCCGAAGACCACCGTGTCCCAGCGTGCTAGGCCATTGCCAAAGCATCGTAGCACTAACGGCTGGGGTTCCTATCAGCTGCTGCTGAATGAGGAGGAACCTGACCGTCACCACAAGCGATCCCCTGGACAGTTTGGCATTGTCTGCAGATGGCTCCAGACATCACCACTGCGGGGCGACCCAGGTTGGCAGAGACCCACCGACACTGGGGATTCTCCACATTGGGGTCCAGGTCTGGCATTATGACTTGCCATAAGGCCGGACCCCGGACAAGCATTTCTTAGTGTGGGATCGGTGGGATGTGGTCAGGCAAATAGTGCATGTGCTCTGCAGAAATAAGTTAATTAGTCAACAATAAATGGAGAGAGAAAGAGAAAGTGAGCAAATAAATTTGGAAAGGTGGCCTCAAGAAAGGGAACGTTTGCTTCTTTTGAAACCAGATCTTCCAGAGCCTTTTATGCATTGTGACTGCCCAAAAAGAGATCTAGCATTTTCCACACCTCACTTGACCAGCGGAACCATCTGCTTGTGACCACCTTGGGTGACTTAGTCGGCAAGCGATGACGTCGGGATGTGCTTCCTACACCAGAGCTGCTTCGAGGGTAGCCCCGGACCGGTGGTCTGCAGCAAGGGGAAGCTTTTAGCCTCTGTTCTAGCAATTGCACAGAGTAATTTGTATTTGCCTGTTGAGCCTGATAACGTCACGGGGCTTTTATTTTATATTTCTTTGTTTTATTAATTTTATGTTCCTAGTAGTTAGGTTTTTAGGGTTCTTGACAGAAAACATCCATCTGCAACACACTGAAAATGTGCAAAAATAGCCCTCGTCCTCATAATCTGAGAGCATCCCCACCAGCATCTAGATCTTTCCGGCACCACACCAAGAGCGCAAAGGTGATCCCAAATGGAATCTGGACTACCTCCTAGCATCCCCTGTCACTGCCCATTGTGGCCCGTCCGCCCCGTGGCCCAGAACAGGAGCCCTGGTGTGTGCCCCATCAGAAGAGAAGTTCAGGAGGTGCCAGAAGGAGGCGTGCGGCTCCGCTCACGTGCCGGTCGGCCTCCCACCTTGGGAATATTGCTGATAGCTCTTTGAAAACTTAAGAAACTATGACAGGCTTTCAGGAATAGTAACTTCCCACCACAGCACGGAGGCATGGGAGGATTTAAGCAGCTCGCTTTAAACAATGCTTGGCTTTTGTTCTCCCTAATCGTGCTGGTCATGTGGGTTTTTTCCACAGCTTTCTGAAGTGTTCTCCAATAGAGGACTTCAGGCTTTTAAAAACAGTAATTTTGGTAACAATGGTAATTACTGTAATTGGAGTTCTTTAAGGGTAGATCCTTCTCGCCCACCTCCTCTTAAGACGTGAAGCGTGCTGTCACCCATCACGTCACTCCAAACCAGCACCCTGTTCTTTCCTCTTTAGAGCTATTAACGGGCATGGTAGGAAGGGAGTCAAAAAAACCTTCCAGAACGCACTATTTTTTAGTCTAGAATAATTACAAGTAATTTTTCCCTTGTTTCCAGGTAGGGGGAGATAATCAGCTTTATGTGTGGAAAATACACACATTAACTATGACTGGGCTCCCCAGTTAGGCTTTCACAGAAGATTAGGACTCTCAATGCCCCACTGGGCTCCATTTCATCAAGAAAGACTGCCACAATCTGTTGGGCTGTCATGTTTCTGGGAGCCTTGTGTGGTTATTAGGTGACATTAGGTAGCCCTGCATAAGGTCTTTTTCCACAAATAGTCACACTCTTTAGAATAGTTCTTTGAGCTGTTTGACATACAATAGGGAAGCAAGCAATGTATGATAACCTTCCCTTTCCATAGGAGACAGGTGAAGGGCAGCAGAACCTTCCGGAAGGAACCCCATGGCTGTGGCGTCAGGGAGCTCGCAGTGACACCCACAGGGACCAGCCTTCCTTCAGGGCCCATCTGGACAACTTCCTCTGTTCCCCACCTATCCTACGACAATGGGCCCACCCTTTGGTTCTCGAACTTCTATTTCATACATCCTGGTTGGTGTTGGGTGAAACTGCTGTGAAATGTGTCCATCACACATTCCTAGAGCAGAGGATCCCTGGGGAGTTTTGAACTTGGCCTCTGGAGCACCTTCTGGATTATGACAAGCAAAAGCAAGTAATTTGCCTTCTGTGGTTCTCACTCATTTATGTTTTTCACATCCTTTCTTTGCCCCTTGCCCACATTTTAGGGAGATAATTAATATAAATGTTTCCTTGTGCACTAGAGAAGAATGTGTATTCTATTGCTTTGGGATGGAATGTTGTGAATATATCTGTGATGTCCGTCTGGTCCAGTGTGTCATTTAGGCCTTTATTTCCTTGCTGATCTTTTGCTTTGATGATCTGTCCATTTCAGTGAGGGGGGTGTTAATGTCCCCTACTATGATTGTATTATTGTCAATGTGTTTCTTTGATTTTGTTATTAATTGGTTTATATAATTGGCTGCTCCCATGTTAGGGGCATATTTAAATAGATATTTAAAATTGCTAGATCTTCTTGTTGCACAGACCCTTTAAGTTTGATATAGTGTCCTTCCCTGTTTCTTATTATAATCTTCGGCTTAAAATCTAATTTATCTGATATAAGGATTACCACCCCAGATTTCTTTTGATGTCCATTAGCATGGTAACTTGTTTTCCACACCCTCACTTTAAATCTGGAGATGTCCTTGGGTCTAAAATGAGTTTCTTGCGGACAGCATATCAATGGGTCTTTTTTTTTTTTTTTAATCCCTAGCCGTTGGTATTGCCTCTTGTTCTTTTTTTTTTTTTGAGGTGAGTTTTTCTGCTTTTCCATTTTATCCAGATAAGAATAGATGAATGAGAGAAAAAATACTGAAAGGGTAGCAGTGACCCCAGAAAAATATACACTAACCAAATTGGAAGGGACCTGAAACAGAGGGGAGAAGAAAGGAGGGGGAAAAAAGTCATATATATATGACTGGTGAATAGAACAGAGCCACACACACTTGATTCTGGGTGTATTTTGGTCTATTAGAAGAAACTGCCTCCCAAAATTTTAAAGAAAGGAAAAACTTATATATATACAAAAAGAAGGGTAAACATGATAAAGGTATGGAATATGACTGTAAAGATGAAAATTAAAAATGATTCTAAAAAAGGAATTGATAAGAAGTTCATTGAAAAAAGCACAGGGGAAAAAAAGGAGAGAATGTGATCATCACATGTGAGAGGATGTGATCTAGGCTGGAGACTAGAACAAAGCCATGAGCTACATTTAGGGTGTATTTTGATCTATTAGAGGAAATTTTATCCCAAAAATTTTTAGGGAAAAAAAAAACCTATATGTATACAAAAAATAAGGTTAAATACAATGAAGGGATTAAAATATAACAGTGAAAATTTAAAAAGATTTTTAAAAAGTTATTGATAAGATCAAGTAGTTTAAAAAATGTTAAAATAAGAACGAGGAAAAATTTTAAAAACAGAATAAGGAAAAAATAAAATTAAAAAAAATTTAACTTTGAAAGACTTAAAGATCATGGGGAAAAAAGCCATGAATTCTAGGCGTTGCTTTCCCCTAACTCTGGAGTTCTGCAGTTCTCATTGATCCTTGAACTTGGGTTTGGCTGGGTGTTCTTGCTGATCTTCTCGGGGAGGGGCCTGTTGCCGTGATTCTCAAGTGTCTTTGCCTGAGGTGGAATTGACCCGCCCTTGCCAGGGGCCAGGCTAAGTCATCTGTGGTTTTGTTCTCACAGCTTTTGCTCCCTGAGCGCTTTCCGTGGAGTTCCGGAGGTCGGGAAGGAAGATGGCGGCCACCTAATCTCCTGCCCGGTGGAGCTGAGAGCTCGGGCCCCACTCCTCAGTGCGCCCTCGGAGAAAAGCCGTCAGTCCCTCCGATCTCCCTGGTCTCCGGGCTCACCCTGCCTGTGACCGAGTGTTTTTCTCTCTGGCACACGGTTCCGTTTGGAGTCTCCAAACCCAGCAGATTCCTGTGCTGTGCTCCCGCGCTGCTCCTCCCAGGGGAGGAAGGTGAGTCTCCCCATATCTACCACTTGTGGGGTCCCTACACAAAAAGCAGTGTCCTGACTGTGTCTCAGATCACGGTGTAAGGTAAGCCTGAGCTGAGAGCCCCTCCTCGGCTCCGTCTCTGCCGCCGGCTTCCCCGCTCTGATACTTGTGAGCTCTGCCACACTCAGACACCCCCGGTCTGTCAGTGACCCCGTGAGTCCTGAGACCACACTGTCCCTGCAAGGTCTCCAACCCCCCCACCCCCCCACCCCCACTTAGCCTCTGGAGTGATGTCCCTCAGTGGAGCAGACTCTAAAAGTTTCGATTTTGTGCTCTGTTGCTCCACCACTTGCTGGGAACCAGCCCCTCCCCCCGCAGTCTCTCTTCCCACCTATTGCCTTGGATTCACTTCTCCGCTCGTCCTACCTTCCAGAAAGTGGTTGCTTTTCTGTTCCTAGAATTGCTGCTCTTCTTCTCTTTGATCTCCTGTTGAGTGTGTAGGTGTTCAGAATGGTTTGATAACTATCTAGCTGAACTCCTGAGACCCAATGACATTTAGTCTCCTACTCCTCTGCCGTCTTGCTCCTTCCCCCTCTCTTTCTCTGTTTCTCTTTATCTTCTTTCAAGTAGGCTCCATGGCCAGCATGGAGCCCAATGCAGGGCTTGAACTCATGACCCTGAGATCAAGACCTGAGCTGAGATCAAGAGTCAGGTGCTTAACTGAGTGAGCCACCCAGGTGCCCCATACCTGCTATTTCTCAAGACTTTTAACTCAAATCATCAATATACCAAAGTGGCCTCCTATGGGGGACATGCTCTGAACACTTCACCATCCATCCTTTATCTCTATCTGTCTACATGCCTATCTGCCCACCCACCCATCCATCCATCCTCTCCACCTCTGTCTGTCTATCCGTCATTCACCAATAGCCTGCATGTCTGGGCCTTACCAGTCTGTGACCACCCCTCAGCCATACTTCATCTTTCCATGAATTCCTCAGGGGCACATTAGTCTTGGGAATTGTTAACCTTGGGTCCCCTCTGTGCCCAGATTCTCAGTCCTCCTGAGATCTCTCAGAGGTCTGATCTGGAGGTTGTGGTGGTACATACATGCTCTGTCATTGGGCCAGGCCACGCTTCCTCTTCCTCAGGCTGCTGTCCTTACCAGCAAGCCAGCTTGGGCACTTGGCACTGCACTTTAGGCATAGAACAGACTTTTCCCTTAAATTCTTCCCTCACAACAGGAACCAGACTGGGTTGACGAGCTAGGAAGAAAGAGGGGAAAGAGGGTAGAGTATAGGTAAGTGATAAGCCTACTGGATGTGGCTACTCTTAGAGTTTCTAAGTGGATCTGTCTGGGTGTCCTTTCCAGGGCTCCCCCACCTGGCTTCCAGATGGCCTTCATGGGAAGGAGGGGTCCCCCCTCCCCAGAAGGGCTTTGTGGATGTCCCTGATTCCAGCTGCTCAGATGCCCAGAAAGAAGGACTGTCTCTCTTGTCAGAGGCTGGCCTCCCTGATCCTTGTTCCCTAGCTCAAGACCAGCCCATTCCCAAGATGACTGACCCAGAAGTAGCCCTAGGTTTGAGGGATACCCCCTTGGCCTCTGGAGAGCTCCCTTGCTTTCTGGTCCCTGATGAAACTAGCCCATCGGAACATAACTATCCAACAGGAGTCTTAACTGGGCCTTAAAACTAAGCTTAGCCCCATAGCATCCACAAAGGCTAAGTGAAACAAGCCCCACCCAAACTCCTGTCCTAGCCTTCCTTCCTTCCCTTGCGGGGGAATTCTCCAACCCAGTCTGGCCTCCAGCAGACACATCACCCCACAGGCTATAGGTACAGTCACAACAACTGATTCCTCTACCCCTTACTGACCAATTTTTTTCCCCCAGGTCCAGTTCTGATTCTGCCATTTACTCTGCACAGAATGTGGAGCTTCTCAGCCTCAAACATCCACCTACAGGCCAACAGACTCAACAAGCATGGTGAGTATTTGCTTTACTCTTCGTCATCGAAGTCATGGTTTTCCTGCGAGATTGCAGCATGTGACAGCTGGGAAGGAATTCTTGAGACTTTGTATGGTGCAACTTAGTAAGTTTATTTCAGTAGTGTGGGGACAGGGCCCGTGGGCAGAAAGAGCTGCACTTTTGCTGTGTGAGGCTGGTGGTTATATACTTGGTGCTCAAGAGGGAGGGGAGGGGAAGGGCAGAGAGTATTAGATCATAAATATCTTCCTCAAATTTCTGCTCATAGAACTACCTTTGCATGATTTCTCTGCTGCTTATCAATCAGCTCAACATTAACTAGGGTTGAGATGTACAGGCAGTCACAAGACCCTTTAAGAATGTAGCAACCAGCACATATTTGATCCTTACCAGAGCTGGGCAGGCTGTAGGTCAGCCTTCTGGGCTAAGAGTGAACATTTTTCTGCTTCTATCCCTCATCAGTTTAAATGGGAATTCATTTAAGGAATTCATGTAATGGTTCCTTTCAAAACAAAGAATCAATCTGCCCCCAAAGGTGAATTCAAATTTCTTCTTTTTCTTTTTTTTTCAGAGAGGAAAAAAAATCATACCTATTTTTATTAGGTAAACACGGCTTGCCTGTTTAAAATGATTTTGAAAAGGTAGCAAACAAAACCCAAAAAACGTTCATTAGGGTCTGGGGTTCTCTTTGGGAATTCTATTCCTCTCCTTACCTTTCTATTGGCTAACAACTCATCTTTCTGCCTGAGGTGCTTGGAGACAAGTCTTTATCGATAGTGCTGCGTGGCTTACCCCAGAAACTCTCTGACCCCGTGCCCTGCTCTGACTGTGTTTGCCCTGATAACCTGTTCTTTCCTGGCCCCTTCTGGATGGGGGTGAAGGAGACCATGTCACATGTCCAGTTTTAGCTGGAGGCAGCATCAGGGGCCTGGAACCCCCTTTCCTTGGAAGCATCAGTTGGAAGGGAGCATCGTCTCTCGGCTCTCTGCTCACAGACGCTTGTTATGAGAGAGTATGTATAACTTGGAAATGAGGCCAAAAAGTGGAGGCATATCATGTCAGTGTCAGAATGAGCATCATTGGATAGGTCTGCCCAAGGATACTTAATGATCTGAGGCAGTGGTTCTCAACCCTGGGTCCCTCAGGGGACATTTGCAATGTCTAGAGACATGTTTGATTGTCACGACTGGCGCAGAGCGCGGTTTTGGGGGGTGGGGGTCACTGACAAGTAGTGCATAAGGCAGTGATGCTGCTGAATGTGCCGGAAGCCACGGAGCAGCCTCTCCCTGCATAGAATGACTCTACTCCTTGCTTTCTGTAGATTCAAGATGTCAGAAGTTCTGCGTGAACTATAGATGTTTGACTGACACAGATGAAACTAATTTCTGTTTGGTGGAAAAGATAACCCAAAGGTGGCCATTCATTACTCCGTAGGACAGGAACTGGTTTCGTATTATTTTGTATGAAGCCAGCCCTTGGACTCTAACAGTGTGTCCTTAAACTGCCCATAAACGTCAAGTTCCTCAGATACTCTGGGAACTGTATTCCTATTTTCATCATCGTTAGTTAATGAATTGAATGAAATTGTCAACATGTTTATTTCTATCCTGTAATAGTTACCTGTTGCTGGGTAACAAATTACCCCACACCATAGCGGCCAAAACCGATACTAAATGTATTATTATGATTTGGACGTAGTGCCTGTGGGGCAGGAATTGGAGAGCACTTTCATACAATTACGGGGCTTGGGTTCTCTCCTGAGGTTGCAGTGAAAGGGCCAGCCAGCCCGGGCCCTGCGGCCATCTGAAGGAGGCCAGCGGATCGGCCTGCCATGATGGCTCCCACGCACGGTGGCAAGTCTATGCTCTCTGTGGGCAGAGGCTTCAGTCTCTCACCAGGTGGGCCTGGCAGAGACCTGCTCAGGTGTCTGCATGACGTGACTGTTGCCTTCTCCCAGAGCACGGGCCCCTGGGCTCAGGTCAGTCCCATTCCAGAAGCGAAGGACAACACAGGCCTGAGAACACCAGAGGGAGGGGTCAGTAGGGGTATCTGAGAGGCAGGTGGTCACACTTGCCCTCTGTCCCACCGTGGTTCAGGGCCTTCCCATGGGCAAGATGTGCTCAGCCTCTCCCAAGGCCCCCAAACTCTCATCTTGTCCAAACCAGATCCATACTAATGAGGCTCCTTGAGCTCTCAAATCCAGTTCTCTTTGATCTGAGATTTGTGAACTAGAGACACTAGCTATCCGCCCCCTCCCACACTCAACAACAGGCAGTGATGGGACAAGCAAAGGGTGACGCTGTGGGCCTTCCTGTTCGGCCTGAATGGAAGGTGGGAATACACCCAGGTCATGGGCTCAGAGCACTTATGAAAGGAAGGCGGGCACCAGTGGGCGGCTCCAGGATACTTTCCTCGGCTCTCTGACTCACTCTGCCGGCCTCTGTTTCTCCCTCTGGGTCATCCTTCCTTTCCCTGGGGCTTCCTTTTCTCAGCCAGCTTCCCGCCTGTACAGGGTCCTGGGGCCAACGACGTCATTTCAGTGTGTGCTATCTGTGCCTTTTAGCCCAAGCTGGCCACATTCCTCCAGTGTCAATCCTCCGCAGACTTTGTGGGTCTCCAGTCTCCTCGGTGCTCATTCCATCTGGAAAAAGAGGAGCCTCAGCTGTCTTCAGAGGACAGGGCTGTTCTAGTCCCTGTCTGTGGGCCTTACTGCTATTTGTCATGTCATCCAAGCAGATGCAGACCAGTCACACTTCTGGATTCATCTTTGGATCCGATTCTCCGGACAGCACCCTGCACTTGTCTTTGGCCAGGGAGCCCTTTCTTAATTTTGACACCATTTGGCATCCAGAGAGGTCAAGAATTTCCCAAACCAGGACGGTGGCTCCCTTTTGTCCAAGGGCCCTTCCTTTAGCTCCCTCTCCCTCTGGTTTTTACCAGAAGCAGCAAGAAGGCAGATGGCGTCTCCCACTCTCGGTGTGGACCATCTCCTCAGCCAGATGACCACGGGTGTAGGATACATTTTCTATTTTCCCTATTCCTTTAGGCAGTGAGGCTGGGAGGCTTCCTGCCACCACTGCTGTTTCATCTTTGAGTTTTCTCTGTCCTTGAAGCCCTTATTGGAGGCCCCGCTCGAAGACAGTCATGCTTCTGTGGTCAGGCTTTCAAGGTCATTCAACTTTTCAGTGACGTGTCCCTCAGGGTCCTACAGGACCAGGTTCCAAACCACAAGGGAAATTTCCATGAATGTCCCCAAACTTATCTGGAACTTCTGTACCAAGAGATGAGGGGTCCTTCTTGGAAAACCTGCTCCCATTAGCTCTCTGCAAACCCCTTCCCCTCCAACCTTCTTCTGTTTTTCTTCTCTCGCTCACTTCCTCTCTCTCTCCCTCCTTCATGGGGTGGGGTGATTCGTTGGTCAGATACACTTTAGTCTTTTTGTCTTACCCAGAGACCGTAGCTCTGAAAATTTGGGGCAAGCATTGAAGCCACTGCAGGTCCTTGTATGTTGTGGAAGAGGTGGGGGTCCCTGGTCAAGGGGAGAGCAGGAGCCTTCTCACCCATGAACACGTCATGCTGTCATTCAGAGCCCGATCATGCCACCTGCCATCTAGGTGTGGTCCCAGTTCATTTCTTGACAGCCCGTATGAAGCATTTTCACTGATGAGAAGATAGAAAGGTCACAAAATTATCTCAAAGGCACACAGGTTGTCACAGAGCCAAGATTTGAAAACAAGTCTTTTGTAAAAGCCCACGACATTTCTGTCACATCCAACAGTGTGTTGTCTAAGGGGCCCCTCAGTGTTCAAAGAATGTTTGAATAGATGAAAGGGTTTCTCTGAGTCAGTTCCGCCACGTCCCCAGGTTCTGTGGTGGAAACCGCAGGTGCTGGGGGTGGGATTCAGTTAGACAGATAGAAAGACACACTGCTGTCCTCTGCAGGTGCTTACAATGGGGAAGGTCAGCTCAATGCCAGTGACTTACCAGACCCAACAGGTTGACCAGGCGTACGCTCGGGGAGTCACACGGGATCAACGCAGGTGTCCCATCTCTGCTGCGATCAGAGTGTGAGTCCAGGCATTTGTAAGGAACCTGTGACACCCAGAATACAATGGCCGCCACCACAACCGGCATCTCTCCACTCTGTCACGTGGCCCCTTGGAGTCACGTCTGTGTCACCTTCACATGTGGCAGCCAGAGAAGACTGGCACTGCCCCATCGTGGCCCTTGCTAGAAACAGTTTCCTGCTTCCTGCCCACGCCCTCCCCGCCCCATTCACAGGAGGGAGCAGCACCTGATCTCAGTCGCCGAGATCAGCCTCGGTCAGAGAAGGGCCAGCGGAGTGCGATTTGTTCATTCTCACCCTCCGCCGCTGTGGGAGGAGGCATGACAGCTCACTCGTCAGTGGCAAATAGATCTGTGAGGGCATCACTGATATTGGAGAGGCACAAATGGTCTTTGGAGTCAACCTGATCACAGTCCACATTGTGACTTTGGGCAGATGACTTAACCTCTCTGAGCCTCTGCGTCCTCATCCACCAAGTGGGATGCCAACATCTTAGCAGTGTTGTAAGGGTTAAATATCAAGCATTTGGTGCCATGTTGGACAAACTGGAGGTGTTAAAAAAATATGTTTCCTCATTTAGGAATAAAAGAAGAGGTTTTTATTTGGGAAAAAGTGGGGTTTAGGAGTAAGCAAAAAATTAGGTCATCTCAGCTTAATATAGAAAAAAACGTTGCAGGAACATGAAATTCTGTGCCTCCCCACCAAAGAGCAGTGAGGGTCCCTCCTGTGTAGTATCAGGCTGTCTGTGGGTCGTGTTGCTTGCTGAGGCCACGGTATGGACCGGATGCGTGTGTCCTGCCACCAGACTCGTATGTAGACTTTGTCATCCCAAGGTGATGGTAATAGAAGATGCAGCCTTTGGGAGGTGATTGGGTCATAAGCAGGGAGCCCTCATGATGGGATCAGTGTCCTTATAAAGAGACCCCAGAGAGCCCCGGCCCCTTGTCCTGTGAGGACAAGCATGCACGGAGCTGCCCGCGAGCCAGGAAGCGGGCTCTGACCAGAAGGACAATCTGCCTGTGGCTTGATCTTGGCCCTTCCAGCCGCAGAGGTGAATGCACGTTTTCTGCCCCCAAAACTGTCATATTTTGTTACCGCAGCTGAAGCCGACTAAGTCCACATGGCTAATTAGAACCAAGATAAAATCAGAGGTTTTTGACACACTATTCCTATGATTTCGAAGCAGTCATAGACCTTATTTTTGGGGGGAAGGGGGGAAGTTTACATTTAATTTACCATCTCTGTGCCTCCATTTCTTTACCTGGAAGGTGGAGGATTAGACTTGTCTTTAAGCCCGCCCCTCGGAGGACCTTGGGCCATCGTTCCTGGGGTGAAACGGCCTTCCTGTGGCCTCTGAGTGTTCTTTCCCTTTGCCCTAAATCGCTTATATCCACGGGACCCGGCCTGTTGTAGGCACGTAAATCAGTGCTCAGGAAAACTGCAGGGACTCCCACAGGTTCATCTTTCCTTCTGCCTTCTCTGTTTTCTGTCCTTCCGCCACCTGGCACCACTGGGACTAAAGCACAGATTTCTCTGGGCCAGACTCTGCCTCCTTCCAGGGCCTTTAATGGAACCTCTCCCCCTCCAGCTCCATCCAGCCACCTCTGTCCGGCCACCTCCCAGTCCTGGCTTCCATGCACTGTTTCTGTCCTGATAATACCTGTATTTGGGTGCTTCATTGGAAAGGTGTGCTTGCAGCTGAAAAGAAGACCCCCCCAACCCCAAACACACACACAAAACCCCAAACCCTTGACTCTGATCCTATTACAAATCATCCCTGAAGCTTTACCGAGCTTAGCCTTGCCGTGCGGTCCTGGGAAAGAAGGATGTGGCCTGGGTTTCAAGTGTCCTATCGAGATCCAGCTGGACGAATGAGTCACATTAATGCCGTCTGCCTTCAAGGGCCTCGTTGCAATTCTTTACTGGGCCTGCTCAGAGGCCCTCGGGGGAAAAGCATGTTTTCAAATCGAGGACAAAGCTTTGGGGCCTTTGCAGCTGACTCTCAATAGAGAAATCCAGCTTTCAGCGTCAGACTTTACACGTGGAAAGCGTCCCCCGCCTACACCACTGAGTGCAGAGCCCAGACAGGTGGTTCTTTCTGCCGGAAAGCAGAGTTGGGCGACTGAATGTGAACTTGGTGGTGCAGGGCACTGGGCGTCCGCGTGCCCAGACACGGATCCCTGTCCTCTCTGTCCCTGGGGCACTGTGTCTGCGGGCCTGTGGGTCCCTGGATGAGGTCATTATTTGGTTGACAGTAAATGGCATGGGTTTCGTGCTGGGGAAGAAGGGTGGGCATTGCTCTGTGGGGGGCTGCCCCTGGGGCCAGGCCACGGTGATGCCCGGTGGAGTGGCCTGCGTGTCCCTCCTCTGTGGTCTGTGGGTCTCTGTCCTCCCAGACTTGGCCACATCTCAGCGTGGCTTCAGGTTTTGTGCATGCGTGTGTTCTCTGAGCCTGCCGCCGCGGCTGGAGGCTTCATGACCTCTCCAGCTTCCGGAGCCTCTGCTCTGACGGCCGCTGTGTGTGCAAGGGACATGCCATTTGGGGAAAGGAGCCGTTTGCCTTCTGACTCGAGGATGGATGCAAGCGGAGCATTCCCTCTTCTACTTAGAGCTCGACTCCAACCTGGACATGTGCTTCCCAGGGTCGCCAAGCCCCCCGCTTACTCAGAGTCGGGGCCTCCACGCGTGCTTTCCGCAGGATCTGCTCTGCGCCAGATTCCTTCCGAGGCGTGTGTCACAGTCCTGTGCTTTTTCTCGCTGAGATAAATGGGTGGGATCCCTCCGAGAGCTACAGAAGGCCTGAGGCTGTTTGGAGGCCAATCTCCGTGCTCTCCGTGTAGGATGAGACACTCGGTAGCCTGGTCTCCTCCACGGAGAGCGGGGCTCGGGTTCGGGCGGTGGACCTTGCTGGAAGAGCTGTGGGGAGGAATCAGGGTGACTGTCACAGATATTCTAACCTGCAGGGAGCTCGGAACGTGGGGCTGTGTCCTGGCCCCTTCCTGCCTGGCTTGTTTCAAGGGATCCTGAGTCAGAAGGGGCAGGAGCGAGTGGGGACTCAGGGACCCCATTAGCAGCAGCGGAGTGAGTACGGGATCGTGGCGCAGGTCAGCATCCCAAAGCTGGGCTGGATTCTGCGGGAACCCACAAACATGGTCGAGACCAGCAACATTTTATCACCTTCTGCTCTGGGGCCTCAGGCAGGAGACCAAAGCAGGTTACACCCCAGTACATCAGCAAGGAGGAGGCAAGGGCACAATGCCCGGGTAGAGCCAACAACCTTGTCCCTCCGGAGTCTGAAAAGAGATGCACCGAGTCCAGATGGAAGAAACCACCTGGTGGTGCTCGAGGCCTGGCCCAAATTCGTCTCCCTTCTCCCTGGGAGGGAGGGAGAGAGGCAGCCCTGCCTCCTCTTCATTACCCTGTGATGCCTAGGTCCTTACAGAATCCGTGACATGAGACCTGTCAGCTCTTGTCCCCAAAACAGGTCAGAACGGACATTGACTAAGCCAAGGACGCACTTTCCGTGAGGCCCCCCAGGCCCCGCTCCTTGCGAACCCGCCTTACCCAAGAGATGTGGTGATCCCTGGACAGCATCTCCAGACACAGTGCCCCAAACAGCAGCCGCCCCTCCCATTTTCGTTTTGCCAGAAAACCTGAGGACCCAGCAAATGAGATCTCTGGTTTCAGTCAGTCCCTCATCTGTCAGCCCCGAGTCCGTCCTGCTTTGTCCTGCTGGGAGCCCTGGAGCTGGACCCTGTCAGCGTTTCTCCTTTGCCAGTGGAGGAAGGCTGTCGTTCTAGCAAGTTCTTCTTGCTGGGTCTCCCCACCAGCCTGGTGTCTCTGATGGGGTCCCAGGCTCGGGATTGGGTGGCCCCCGTCCTGCTCCGTGTTCCCTTGTGCCCAGTCTCCCTCTGCCACAACGTCATCCCACTCCTGCTTCCGCCCCCTTCTGGGCCCCTTTGGGTCCCCTTCCGGCCTTTCCATAGTTTCAGGTCACAATTCTTTATCTTAAATGTCCCCATGCAAGTACCCAGGGCAGTCTGTTTCTTCTGCGGATGCCTCCCTTTCCTGCAGAAAAATGAAAGTGGCCCAAATCAATCCTTCTTCGTTCCTAATGCCTTAAAGAAATGAAGCCCTCAGAGAAACTGAGAGAAACTTCTCTGTTATCACCTATGGGGTGTGTGAGTATACGGACTGTTTAGACTCCGGTGTGTGTGGTGGGGGTGACCCAGGAAGGACCTTTCTGCTGGGGGGAAGGCCAGCGTCTCGTGGCGGCTGAGGTGGAGTGCAGCCGTCCCAGGCGCCGTGGCATGGGGGAAGGAATGCCCTCCCCTCTCGTTCTGTTTCTGTCCCTCATTCAGGACAGCCCCCCCTTCAACGGCACACTTAGTTCTATGAGCCAGTAAATTCCTTCCTTCCTCTCTCCTTCTGTCCTTCCCTCTTTCCTCCCTCCTCCCCTCCTCTCCCCTGCACTCCCTTCCTCCCTCCCTCCCTCCTTTCCTTCCTTCCTCACCTTTCAGTCCTTTTTTAAGTTGGGGTGAAATTCACAGACCATGAAATTAACGATTTCCAAGTGAACAACCCTTGGCATTTAGCTCATTCACCATGGTGTACAACTGCCACCTGTGTCTCGTTCCGGAACGTGCTGTCACCTCAAAAGGAGACCTCAGAGCCGTGGAGCAGCCACTCCTCATGCCCCCCGCCCCCCAGCCCCTCACAACCCCCAGCCCACCTTCTGTCTCTATGGGTTTGCCGATTCTGGGTGCTTCATATGAATGCAGCCATACAACACGTGACCTTTGTGTCTCTTGAATACTTCCCCCTTGAAAACTTGATGTGTTCAAGGCTTACCCACATTGTTGTCGGTGTGACAGATGGTTGGGTTGTTTCTCCCATTTGGCTATTGTGAATAACGCCGCCGTGAACATCTGTACAGATGTATTTATCTGAGCACACGTTGTTAATTCTCTTGGGTATATGCCTAGGAGCAGAATTCTTGGTTCATATGGAAACTCCATGTTTAACTTTTTGAGGGAATCACCAAACCGTTTTTCATGGTGAAAATGGGTTTTCATAACTCTAAGTCTAGAGTCTTGACCAAAAAACCCCACAATATATCAGTCTTTGGTCTTAAATGGTGACTTAGTCTGTTTGGGCTGCTCTAACAAAACACCACAGACTGGGTGGCTTTCGAAGAACAGACATGTATTTTTCCCAGGTGTGGGGACTGGGAATCAAAGGTTAAGGAGCTGGCATGGTTGGGGGAGGGTCTCTTCAAGGTCATAGGCTTCCTAGCTCCATCTCTTTTGTCAGGGTGCGAAGCCCCCTCCAAAACTCCCGTCTCCTCATACCATCACACCGGTCATTAGATTTCAGATATGCGTTCAGGGGACACACACTCAGAGCACGACCATCAGAGCTGCAGGGGTCACTGAGGGACTGGGAACCGAGAAGTGACAAGGTCCTATCTGGGCTTCCAATGTGGGCTCTCGCTACGCTGTGGTGGGCAGAGAAGCAGAGCCGCAGGGAGATAGGTACAGAGAAAGCTGTTTAGGATCCAAATCCCTGGGTCAGATTGGAACATTTCACAGTCCCATCCACCCAACCTGACTTTCCTTGAATTTGTCCTACAAAGGGGAGGTGGTGGAGAGTGGAGGAGGGTGCAGATTCTGCTCCTTCTGCCTCAGATGCCTTCAGAAAGCAGGGTTAATGGGAGCATGCCAAGCGTGCTGTGTCTCGTTCAGAACTTGTCGAGTTGCAAGCAACAGAAAGCCGCCGTCAATGGCCTGAGCACATACAGGTTTATTGTTCCCCCATAACCGGAGGTTCAGAGGTGGGCGTCGGCTGCCATGAGCCCTGCTAATCTGCAATGCTTACCCAAGGTCTTTCTTTGCCTTGTGGTTGCAAGATCGATGCTATAGCCCCAGACATCATGTTTGTGTTCAAGGCAGAAGGAAGGGACGTAAAGAGTAGAACCCACCGAGTCTGTCCCTTTAACAGGAAAAGTAGGAGTTTTCCCAAAAACGTTCTCAACCTACTTTCGTTCTCAACTCATCGGCTAGAAGTGGATCATGGGGCCACCCACGGCTGGGAGAGAAGCCGGAGCACTGAGGAACAGGATTGTCGTGGTTTCGGATCTGGTGCTGGGCATGTGGCCACCACGGACACCGAGGAAGGAAGGGGTGAGGAGGAAAGTTGGGGCGGGGGCAACCGAAAGGCGGCTTTGTCTGGGCTTGTTTTTTTTTTTTTTTTTAAGATTTTATTTATTTATTTGACAGAGATCACAAGCAGGCAGAGAGGCAGGCAGAGAGAGAGGAGGAAGCAGGCTCCCTGCTGAGCAGAGAGCCTGATGCGGGGCTCGATCCCAGGACCCTGAGATCATGACCTGAGCCGAAGGCAGCGGGTTAACCCACTGAGCCACCCAGGCACCCCTGGGCTTGTTTTTGAGAGTCGCATCTCCAGGCAGAATGTTTTAGATTGAGATCAGTGTACAACCGAGTCTCCACACCGGCTGTGTTCTGTAGATGATGTCGTTTCTGCAGGTGACACCGAGCGGCCCGGTGGTTTGACCTCCGTTGCCAGTTTAGGGGAAACTGCTGAATCCCCTCTACTTACCAGCTGTTCTGCTCAGAATGTGCGAGTATTTAGGAAGGAAATAAAGCAGATCAGTCTGAGGCTTCAGGAGGAAGTTGAAGGTATGAAGGAGGGAAGTCCTTCATTAACAAAGGAAAGCTTTTCAGTCCCAGGAAGGGTTCGTTAGCGAGCCCAGGGACCAGTGGGGTTGCCCATAGTAACCAACGTGAACTTTCTATCCCCTCGGGATGGCGGCGGAGCTGATGGTGAAGAGGGTATTGGCACGATTCCCTATAGATTTCTTCTTTAATTACACGTAGGGGGAGCAGACCAAGGCCAGGGGATCAGAGCCCACTGCGGACAGCCTCCGGCAAAGCTCTGACTGATTCTTACCCAGGGAGGCAACGATGGAGGCTTCTTTCCCTGGAGGCCACTGGAGAGAGACCTGGGACAGGCCACTGTTGCTGATATTTCTAATTCTAAAAAAAAAAAAAAAAATAGGCCAGAAAGATTTTTCAACCCAAGACAAAGTTAGGCAGTGGTTTATGAGAGCTAGAGTTTTCAGTGACATCACGTTGTTCTTATAAATAAAACCTATGGTAAGTTTAAAACAGTATATACGCTCTGGGGGTGTCTGGGGGTAAAGAACAACTTTCACTGGCTCCTAGGCTTTGTCATCTCTCAGCTTTTCTGGATGGAAGGGTGCTTTCCCCGGGGCCCGCCAGGCCACGGAGCAGCCAGGAGGCTCACGGGAGGGTCCACGGCAAACCACTGTGGCCCCTCGGGGGTGGTGTGGACCGGATGCATCTCCTTTTTAGTGATGGAAAAGACACGAAAGC
This sequence comes from Lutra lutra, assembly GCF_902655055.1. NCBI lineage: Eukaryota > Metazoa > Chordata > Mammalia > Carnivora > Mustelidae > Lutra > Lutra lutra. The sequence goes on along the minus strand of NC_062285.1, from coordinate 10,257,154 downwards.
CAACTTGCACCTGGGATTCTGATTTCTGTTTTCCTGACGTCCCCCCCCTCGTGTGACTAGATGCTGACTGGTGGCTCCGTACTCTTCAGCAGGACAGGTGCAAACCTCGTTCCTGGGCAGCTGTGGAAATGGTCCCTTCAGGAGCGAAGTGGCCACTTGTGGCAGGGGGAAGCCCGGCACTGACCGGGTGGGGGAGAGGGGAGATGGAGCTGAGGAAGCCAGAGGCAGGCTTCCTCCGGCTGGGGCCGCGAGGGGGGCTGACTTCCCACTCCCTGCAAGGGCAACAGGCAAAAATCAACGCTGAGGCATTTGCGAAGGGAAGAGAAGTGGGTCCTGCCCACGGTTTGGCTCAAGGTCGTGGTGCTCTTATATCAGGAACCTAATTGGATCTTTTCCTCTTATGTCCAATTTGCCTTTTTGGGGGTCTGTCCAGAAGGCTCTGTTTTCCTACTGGTTCTTGTTCAGGCCCATTGACTTCTTTGATGGACTCACCATAGAGTGCTCGGAAGCCGGGTCGCCGCCGTCCCTCCTGGGTGGGTTCAGGTGTGTAACCGCACGCTTCCCACCCCGTGCCTCCCACCCTGACCCTGGAGCAGAAGGTCTGTGTGCCAACGTGTGTGGTTACATGTACACACATGCATGTATCTGTGTCTATGGAGAGAAGTATGTGTGTGCATGAAATTTGCTTATATTTATAAGAAGTAATGATAAAGTCCAGACTGCAGAAGTGCCGGGGACAGGGAGAAAAGCTGGGTTCCTCGGGTAGGGCTGCCCATGGGTCTGGATGAGGGCACCCCTGCTCTGGCCTGTCTCTAGCCATCTGTCCCACCGGTCCCCTGAGGTAAGGGGTCTGCAGGGCACAGGAGAGCAGTGGAGTTGACACCTTCCCTTCTAGGTCCTGGAACTCAAATTTCCTACCTCCGTGGCTCCAAGCCCACTCGGAGGGCCCATCCCAGGTCCCTCCACCCATGGGCAAACAGCACCTCAGGGACACATGCCTTGCCACCTGAGGGCTGGCCCGGGCCCGACACACCCACAGGTGTGTGTGCAAGTCCTCATGTGGGATGGAGGGCATGAGAGATGGGAAGAGTCGGGGGAAAGTTGGGGCAGGCTCTCCCCAGGCCACCTGTTCCAGCGCCGAACTCTGAACCAAGAATTCTGAGTGGGGAATCGGTCTCCCTGTCCATGGAAAGAAACACTGTCTAAGTAGGGGAAGAGGATGTACTCCATTTAAGAATTTGGCAACTTGCTTTATAACTTGAACTACCTATGTAATAGGGACCTCTATTACCTTGTCCCAGGTCCCCCAAGTGTTACGGGCAGTCTACTAAATTCACCTTGCTTGGTTCATTTGACTTTGGAATCATGTAGATATTTTACATAACATGAACTGAGATTTCATTTATGAAACTAATTTTATTAAGAAGAAGGCAAAGCGAAACAAGGGAGCTGCACTGGGTTTTGAACCGGTGGCGTTAGAGAGGAACTAGTTCAACAGGAGTTAACTCCACATCCCACATTGGGCTGCGTTCTGAGAACCAAAGAACTGTAAAACGTTTTTTAAAAACTATATTCATGGACTCTATTGTCTGTGCTAATATTGGGCATTTTTATTCTGAGACTTTAGTGTGTACGCCATGGAGTGGAGACGCTGAGGTCTTTGTGGGTGCCACTGAGGGAGACAGGACAATTTGCTCCAGAAGGAAGGGCACAGGCACACTTAGTGATGTAAATAAAAACCCCATAATCCTGAATTTGAATTGGAAGTTTTCACATGAACTCGTGTATTTCATTTTTTAAGATTTTATTTATTTATTTGAGAAAGAGAGATTGAGAGAACGAGTTGGAGGAGGGGCAGAGGGAGAAGCAGACCCCCCCGCCAGCCCCCTTTTGTTCCTTTTCACATAGGTTTCTTGGGGGCATCTGGAACGGCAAGTCTGAGTGGAAAGCAACGCCCTTCCTCTGACTGGTGCTTCCAGACTGGATCCTGTGAGCTGGCTTGAGAAGCTTCCAGAAGACGTCTTTGAGAAGAGCTCTGAGCTTGCCTCGGGAGATAGTGCTGTGGGGTACAGAGGCAGCTGGCTTTTCCAGTCAATCTGGATTGCAGGCCACAGGCAGAGTGGCCTTTGCTTAGCGGAGCTATCCCCTTAGCAGAGCTGTCCCTCTCCCTCTTTGCTTGCAGACATACCCAACTTAATGTCTCTCCGTATAGCGCCTTGCTAAATGAAGCAAGGAACAGTCCCACCCATTTGAAAAGTTACTTTTCCTAGAACTGCAGGCTCCTGAGGTACCCGGTCCACCTTCTGAGTTATCGGAGGCAACTGATTTGCCAAGTATCTTGCCGTCTAATCTCACAGATCAGCAGCTCTCTGGCCTGTACGGTGACTTTCTCTCTGCCTGCTGCCCGGCTGCTAACACTGTCTGACCTCAGGATTGAACTTGACTCATTCCATCCCATCTGCGTTCCAGCCCAGACGTAGGCAGAAGAGAAGGAAGTGGAGTGCAAAGAATTTCCCTGTGAAAATAACCTGTAACTTGCACAAACCATTCTGTCCACAGTCCACTGGTCAAAATGTAGCCGTACAGTCCCACGCACATGCACAAGAGCCCGGGAAATGTCACTTCTAAATGAGAGGCCATTTGTCCAGCCACATTAAGGGGAGGGGTTCTGCTATTAAAAGGACAAAGGGCCAAATAGATCCTGGGGTACAATAGACCTTTCTGCCACACCTAGCCTGCCCTTGGAATTAGAGCTCGCCCTGGGGTGTTTTTCCTTAAATCTGTGCTGCCCAGGATGGACATTTTCTGCCGCTCAGCATCTTGTCACACAGCTCCTGGTTTAACTCACACCAGGGGGAGGGGTGTGAGTCGGGTGGTGTCCTCTCTTCCAGATGGCCAGTTGACGGGACCATGCCGGTGGGGACCTCGAAAAGCCAAGGAGCACGGCGGATCACCAGCACAGCAGCAGAGGCTGTCGGAGAGGAGAGGCCTGGGAAGGGCTTCGCTCGCTGCTCTCAGAAGGAGCCGGCCCTTGATCTTGGCCTTTGCCTTCTAGAACTGGGACACAGTAGGTTGTCCTGTGGACCTGCTTCAGTCCCGGAGCTCCTTATGGCAGCCTTAGCCAACAGCTACACTCTGCTCTCCGTGGAGTCCCCGCCGTGTTGGGCTCCGTCCCATCTTGGTAAGGGAGCGAGGGCTTCCGTCTGCCCGTCAGTGGGGGGCGTCCGGGCTCCCACCCACCAGGAAAAAAGGAATCAAATAGTCTTCTAAAAGATGATTTTTAATTTCTTCATATAATTTTAACTGGTAGATAAACACCACAATCTTTACCCATGTGCCAGCTGTCGATGTATTTCCTGGTGGGGCCAGATTCACCCTCAGAACCTGCGTGGTGACAAGGAGTGGCCCTCCAGCGTTTCTCCTTTGTCGTGAGTGCAATGCTAAGCGTCGCCATAGAGGCCGGGAGGGGGACGTCGCAGGAAGATATCAGCCACTCTTCCATCACTGCTTGATAATTTGTCATATTCAACTTCCCTTGCCCCATTATTGTGTGGTTTCTGTCTCCTCATTGGACCCAGACTGAGACACCTGGCAAGGACCAAGCTTTAAGCATGATTTCTGCCACTTTTTAATTTGAAGTTGGGCACCAGGAAAGGATAGTGCGAAGGACATATTTATTCAAACAGCAAATGTTTACTGAGCAGATCTACTACGACAGCTGGGCCCCAGAGATGGGCTGTCAGAGAACAGTAACGTTTACTAAACCCCTGGTATGAGCGCTAACTCCTTAATTGTCACCAGTACCAGGCCCAGGTGGCAAGGCGAGCACCCCTGCACACGTGGCTAAGGTCACTGCTCGAGGGTCCAGAGTCAGTGGGAGACGGGCTCCCGTGGAATTCACACGTGGCCGTGCGTCTCTGCCCACGGCTCCTGCTGCCCCGCGAAGACGGGACAAGTGTGATGGTGGAGGCCTCCTTCACCCGAGGACCTCCAGCCCCAGGACTGGAGAAAAGAGAGGATTCGGAGCAGAGAAAATGAAAGTCTCAGAGAATTTAGAAACAGAGCTCATGAGGGAAATCGAGAGGATCGTGAGCCTAGAAGTTTCCGTGGCCATGGCCGTTGATTCTCCCCAGAGGAGTGGAGGCTTTCCCTGAAGAGATGTAGAAAGAGAGGCTGAGGCAGCCCAAGCACGTGGGACAGGGATCCTGCATCCGCAATTCCTGAGGTCACCTTGATTTTTTATTTTTCTACCCTTTTCAATGAACAACCTCATAGAATTTAGTGTTTGTACTTTCGTGTGACTCTTTCTGTAAAAACCTTCACAATGTGGGCACAACATAGTCGTCGTTCTGGGTTTGGGAGCAGCTCACCGTCTGCGACCACCCAGGAGCAAGGCAGTTTTTCTGAGACTAGACCAGTTCTGCACAGACAAGAGACGAACCCTCCCATGGCCATTTTCCCCGCTTGGAGAGAGTAAGCCTGGGCCTGAGGAAGGAGAGAGGAAACCCTCACGGCAATGAGGCAGGAATGGAGCGCAGGAGGGTCTGGGGGGATGAAGGCGAGACCAGAGCCTGGAACCCCCATGTCTCCACGGACTCTGCCCTGGCCATGTCCACATGCGGGACCCTCACAAACCTCCCTGAGCATACATTAAGTGAAAAAAAGCAAATTACAAAAGTGAATAGTACAATGGAACCCTAAATTTATGAAACAGAGGAAGAAAAAGAGAAAAGCTCTTCATTTCACAGGAAAAGATTCCTGGACTTCTCTTCCTTCCTCCCACTGCTTATCAACCCCCCTCCTACCCCTTCCCGTCATCTGGTTAGAATGCTAACGTCAGAAGCAGGTGGGCCAGGGACGGCCACCTCGCATAATGGAGAATGGAGGGTTTTAATTTGTTTTCTGTCAACTGCCTCATCCCTCACCCAGAAGGAGTTGGGAAGAAGGTGCAGGGAGATTACTACTGAGCTGCATCCAGTTGCAACCAACAAAGACCTACGGGCACTTTCCCTGTCTTTTCTGCTCTCAGAAGTCCCCCTTGATCCTGGACTGGCCTTTCCTCAGACCCAGAAGGACCAGAGAGACTTTGTACACTGGCTTCAGGGAGGGTGTGAGAAGGCAGGATTCTCCTTGTTATGTAGATCATTGTGCATCTGCGTTCTTGTGGGAGAAAAAGCAGCCCATGGTCAACATTGCTGGTTAGACCGTGTTTAAAGGGGTTCCTTGCTGCCCTGCTCCTCAGTCCCTGTGCGCTCTGGGAATCTCTCTGTGGCTTGCAGCGGGTCCCGGCTTTTGTTTTAATTCATGTGTTTGTTTGGCAGAACACAGTTTGGAAAATGCTGCAGCTGAAAAACAGGAAAAACGCCTACATTCAGTTTTAAAGCTTTAAATGTTAAAATGCGTTTGATCTCACAACATCTTTTCTTATACCAGTGACTGGCTTCTGTTACAAAGCATTTGCTCATGAAAATAGCCCTGCATGTATATACATATACACACATCTGTACACATGTGCACACACATAACACGACACATGGGGGCACGCACACACACATGCACACATGCACACAGATGTAATAGGTGTGCACACATAGGTGTATGTACATGGATAAGCATGGACTGATACTGGAGGGTTCGGTGATGTCACCGCCGCAGCTCTCGCCTCCTGGGCTGAAATTCTGGGTGGGGGCATCCATCTGTGTGGTTCTCGCCACCATTTCTATGGTTATTTATTCCTTGGTATTAAGGCAGGAGTAACCGTGAAATGCCTTCTATTGTGTTTCCGCCGTGGCATTTAAAGCCATCTGCCGGGTGCCGCTCTGAAGGCGAGCTCCCACGTGCCCCCCGTCAAGGTGACTACCCAGAGGATGCCCCCCACGTCAGATTTCTTGATGAGGCAGCGTCAACGCAAATGTCAGCAGGGAAGGTCCTCTGACCCACTAATGGGCTGTGTCCTGATTCAGCAGGACCTGCTTTCCTTTCAAGGGTCACTCTGCTGTTTTCTCAGCTGCCGAAGCCCTGACCCTCTCTGACAATGATTACTTCATGTCAAAAGGGCGCCGTGCTGAGCTGTCTAAATCTGACGGGAAAAGATAGAGCAGCCCCCATCAAACTCTGGGCCGCAAGGCTCCAGTGGCGGGTTAAAGGTTCTGGAATGTTCTGTGGGAAGGCATAACAGCCTTTCCTGTGCTAGCCTCCTAAATAGGATCTCAACGGACTGTGGCATTCCTTTTTTGGAGCAGAGGCCTCGGGCTGTGGCACCGACTTGGGGCCCGGGTCCATGCACTGAAAATGGGATGAGAAGGACGGCCGGGGGCTGTCGGCTAACCATCTGCAGGGCAAGTAAGCTGAATCTTCTGGAATCTGTTCCAAGAGGCAGTGGAGAGGGTGCTCTCTTGTCTAAGGAGAAATGACCTATTTAAAACCCCAGAGGTGCTGCTGAGTTTGCACAGGGGTAGCCGACACCATCGCTTGCCACCTCCCGCCACGTCCCAGGCTGTTGCTTGCAGGCTGCTGACAGTGTGCTCTGGGCTGCACTGGGCCCGCTTGGAAGGAGTAATTTGTCCCTGAGACAGACGGAGAATGATGGAGGGTAGCTCATAGCTGGGGCTCCCGCCCCGAAGGGACCCTGGGAAAAGTCACCAAGCTGGGAGGGCCTGGTTCCAGGTGGCACATCCTCAGGCAGAAGCTGGTTGAGCGTCAGGTTATAACTTCCAAGCTCAAAAGCACCAGTGATGATCAACTCTGTGGCTTCTCTTGCTTTGTTCTGCTGGGGGAGGCAGCAAGGAGGTCACCTGCTTCCTGGTGGTACCCAGACCCGCTCTCCTGCGTGCTTTCTGTTTATACACACAAGTGTAGAATGAAGGTGGCTGGTCCCAGCAATGGCTCGTGCTTTTGGAAGGCTTGCTGTGTGCCCCGAAGTAGTGCTTTCCATGGATAATTTCATGTAAGCCATTCTTGCAACACTTACTTGCACACCCCCCATGTGCTAGCAAGGTTCCAGGTCCCGTAGCATAGCAGGGGACCAAAGAGGCAGAGTCCCATGGAGAAACAAAGTGTGATTCGTCCACACAATGGGATATCGTTCAGCCTTAAGGAAGAATGGGACCCTGTCACCTGCCAGCGCATGGATGGATGCTGGGGACAGTAGGCTAAGAGAAATCAGCCAGGCACAGAAGGACAAATGTGGTGTAATCCGATTCACATGCGCTACCGATTATCGTCACGTTCACAGAGACAGGAAGAACAGTGGCTGCCCAGGGCTTGGGGAGCAGGGAGGTGGGGAGTTAGTGTTCAATGGGGCGGAGTTTCAGTTTGGGAAGATGAAAAAGTTCTGGAGATGGGTGGTGCAGAAGGTGGCCACGATAATGTAAATGTAATTAGTGCCACGGAACTTCAACATAGCTAAAATGGTGAATTTTAGGTTTCGTATATTTTAACAAAATTTTTATTTCTCTTTTCGAAGATTTTATTTATTTGAGAAAGAGCATGCATGAGCAGAGAGAGGGAGAAACAGGCTCCCTGCTGAGTAAGGAGCCCAATGTGGGGCTCGATCCCAGGACCCTGGGATCATGACCTGAGATGAAGGCAGACATTTAAGCCAACTGAGACACCCAGGCGACCCTAATTTTCATTTTTTTTAAATCAGAAGAAACACAGGACACCTGTGTTGATAGTTGGTTAAGTCCCGCCATCTACTTTGCTAAATGTGGATCCCTAGAGCCCTGACCCAGGGTTTGCACCCAGTGGACACTGAGTGAAAAGGAAAGGGACAGCTATAAGGAAGATAAAACGCGTTATGACAGTGATGCTTATGGAAAGTTTTGTGAAACTCATTCCTCTAACAGAGCTTGCAAAATATGGGGGAGATCAGGCTTAAAAAAAAAATAAGGAGCAAAGTGAGGTGGAAGAGAGAGCTGCCGAAGAAGAGAAAGGGTGCCTGGCTCTTTCTGGGGCTCAGGGAGCCTGCCCCGGGGCGAAGCAGGGAGCGGGCACCCTGACTGTGAGCTCTGTTCCCGTGGGGAAAAGCGCAAAGGACCCGTGGAGGGTCCTGGCCTTCGGGTCATTTAAAGGCAATTGAATCAAGCAAGCAAGCTGACAATAGAGTGTCCCGGCACCCTGGTGGGAGGACCCTATCCTGCCCTGAGCTTGCAGCAGGGAGAGGGGCTCTGAGTCCCACCCGCAGAGCCTCTGGGAGGCCTGGCCCAGGGCACGCTGCCTCTTTTAAGTCGCTCTGGTCCAGCAGCCTACGTGGGGTGAGCGGTGGGAGGAGAGAGCCTGCACACAGGACCTGCTCCAGAAAGACGCACAAAAGCACGTTCTCTTTATATGTTAGAAACGGAAAGCAGCCTCAGGATTTTGGAAAGGCGTGTGCCCCGGCCTTGGCCTCTATCAGCACCCCCCACCCCCAGGAGGTTGGGCGTGGGCAAACCTCCCTGCTCTGCGTGGCACACAGGGCTGGGGACGGGGACTCTTGGGGGGTGGGGGGGCACTGGCAGCTGGGGCAGGGCCGCATCGTCACGCCCCCAGATGCTGCTCCTCTGACAAGCCCGTGGAGGAAAGGGGGCTGCATTTTCAAGCCGATGTTTGATGTTCAAGTGCAACCTGGTGCTTTGTGTGCTGCTATTAAATGTTATTATGTGATGGCACGTGGTGATTAGCCGAGCCGCGTCCCTCGCTGGGAACCTCCTCCTCCTGCTCGCAACCCCCACAAAGCCCTGGAAGTGGGTTGGGATCAGAGAGGGGGGCACACAGCGCGGCTTCCTTTAATCAATGAACACCTGCCAGCGGAATGGTCTGCTGCCACCAAGACGTCCTCACTCACTCCTCCAGAGCTGGGGGGCGGGGAGGATGGCACCATTCCTTTAACACCCCATAAAACAACCTGAGACCTCATTTACACCCCCCATCCCCGCTCACTACAAAGGCCACTTTCTTCTAGAATAATTGGGGTTGTCTCACTTCGGCTCCAGAAATGGCCCTGCTGCGGCTGGCTTTTCCAAGGCCTCCTGCACAGAGTTACCAGCCCGGGGATCTGCCTGCTTCCTTTGTCCTCTGGGGCACATCAGTCCGGGTGTCTTCCTGATAGCTTGGGACAGCAAAGGTGGACTCGTCGCAGAGCCGATGGGCAGCTACTTAAAATGTGGCTGTTCTGTGCTAAGGGGGCCCCGGCCAGTCCTTCTGGAGGCCATCTTTTTATTGGGGCGCTGCCCAACCCCTCTTCATTCCAGAGCTCCCCCTCTCTCCAATCTTCCAGGGAAATTCTACTTTTACTGCTTGCATAGCTCTTGCTTTTTTATGCTGAGCTTTGAATCCTGCTTTGGCTAGATCCCTTTTATCTGGGTGATGCCTTTTGAGGGACGGAGCAGAAAGCCCAGACAGGATTTTCCCACCTCCCTGCAGCTCTCCCCCCTCCCTACACAGCAGGGATTAGGATCTGCCTGTGGGCGCCATCCCGAGACAGATGCTAGGGTCCAGGGAGGGAGGGGGCGTCCCACGTCCTAGGAGCCTCCCTGACTTTGTGGTGCATCAGAGTGGTTTGTCAAGTTGGCCGATGAGATTATCCTGCTTAGGGATGGAGGCCGTCTTGTGAAGCGTCCTTACTCATCACTGCTCGGGGGGATGGTTCTTCCATGGAAAAGTTCTGCACTGAGATCATCTTTGTTCTTGGTTCCAGCTGTGATCTGGACAGAGAAGTTTCCCTAGTCATCAGTGGCTCTTCTCCATGTTCCAGATGGGGGACACATCTGGTTTAGAAAACCGAGAACCCCAAGGAGATCATCATTGGATCTCTATAAAGATCAGGGTCCAGGTGTCCTCCCACATCCTGGCTGAAGTCCGAGGGTGGGGCAGAGCCTCAGGGGCTCTGGGTGAGTCTGAGTCAGAGAGGACAGGCCAGGACACCGGCTTCCGGAGGGGCTCGGGTGTGCAGGAGTGTGCATGTACTCACACAGACACATGTGTGCACATGCACACACAGACATGATGTGTATACATGCATATATTTACACAAACAGTTGCATACCCATGTACACATCACAAGCCCACCCCTAGTGATGTCACTGTGGTCACAGTCACACACATAGATCCCAGGCCCAGGGATCTGTGTGCAGACCAAGTTAGCTTCAGAAAGCAGAGTTCTTGAAGCGTATTCTGTCCAAGTCTATAGGTGGTGGATGGAGATGCGTACAACAGAGGTAGCCCCTCCCACCTCGAATCAGGCTTGTGAGGGCAGACAGGCTTTCAGGGGATGGGAAGAAGATGAGGTCTGGAAGAAGGATCTGAGATGGGTCTTCACAGCTATGTAGGAGTTGAAGAAATGGAAGGACATGCAACATTTAAGGTGAAGGAGCCCATGCAAATGAAGGTGGAGGGCATTCGAATGTCTGGTGAGAGCAGGCTGGTGGGACCAATGGCAGGTGATTGGGGAGGACAGCCATGAAAACGAGGCTGGGTAGATAGGGTGGGTCAGACAAGGCACTTAAAAGTCTGCACAGTGGGGTGGACATTAGACGCCATTGGTGTTCCTTGAAAAGAACAAGAGGAAAAGGAATAGATATTGACATGCCCTTCCTACTCAGCGGACTCTATGCCGGGGGCTTCGTGTTGGTTTAGCCTTCACCATAATCCTGCAAGGCAAAGCATGATTATTCTCAGTTTTACAGACGAGGCGGCTGAGGTTCAGGGAGATGGTCTCACCAGCTTCTGCTGGTGCAACATGTAACCGACATGGCCAGTTCCAAACTCACGTTTCGCCAGTTCCAAAGCTCCTGATTGTTCCTGGCATCACGCTGCCTCCCAAGAAGAGCAACGGAGCTAAAGTTAATTTAGGGAAAGATTCATCTGGCTGCAGTGAAGACACAGACAGATTGGAGGCTGGGGTCAGGGGACTTTCCATTGAAATAAATGAAAGTAAGACGGATGTGCAAGATGAGCCCAGAGCAACTTGTCACACCGGCAAGTGAGGAAACTGTCACAGTGGATGCGGGAGCCAAAGTGGTTCCTACTGGCTGAGGACGAGGCCGTTCAAACATCAATTAGGGTAATAACTACAAGAGATTGACTGCAAGGGATTAAAATACATCGAATGTGCTCCCCTCCAGGCCTTTATGACAAGCTGCAAGGAGAAAACTCATTGGCCAAGTCTTGATGTCAGGGAGGCCGTTCGTTCTTTGGGAAACGCATATGAGAAGGGGCAGTCTCGAGGGTTCATTCCCTTTTTTGCCCTGTGCAGTCTCTCCTTGTAGAAGCGTACTAGCAGATGTGTGGAGGAGGAGCTGGAGACCTCGGGCAACACCGTGTGTCGAGCGAATGAATGGATCTGGCACCAGGGCCTGTCCGTATCACGAGAGCTAACCAGGGGCGTACCAAGCCTCCTTCTGAAAGGCCATCCCCGCTTCGGGAGTTTCTTGCCCAAACCAGTCGTACCTGAATTGGATTATGTCTCTCGATCTAAATATGAACTCGTAGGACATTCAAAGGACAGAGAAACGTATTAAGTGACATTCGGCAATGCAACCAGCAAAATGCAGACCGTGGCCTTGCTGACTGGATATTTGATCATAATCAGAAATTGATTTCATTGCTAAAAGGAATGATAATGGTTTTGTGGGCTTGTGCTAAAAAGCTCTAATCTTTTCAAGAAAACTTCTGAGGTATTTACAGATGAGATGAGATGATGTTAAGGATGGGATTTGGGGAAGTGGGCGGGGGAGTTAGGGATAAAATGGGGCTGGCGATGCGTTGGAAATTGTTGAATTTAGGAGATGGGAGGGCACGGAATGATCTTCTTTGCATTGGCAAATATTTAAAATGTGCTTCCGGTGGGTGATGGTGATGATGCCTTCTGCCCAAGGAAGCAGCGTGTATGGCGAGGAGGTTTTCGAAGGGATGGGAGAATGAGCCAGAGCTGCGTGCAGGGTGCCATGGGGAGGGAGAGGCGTGGTTGGCTCTAAGCCTTTAACCAGCCCCCAACATTGTACCCCTGGCAGTGGGCCTGGGAGGACCCAGGCTCCTGACTACACACAAGTTTCTCTGCCCGGGGAGAGCTGAGAACTGCTCCCAACCCAGCTGTTCAGGATCTGCTGCGGTCCCAGCTCCGAGAACACCTCCGCTGTGACATCTCCTGCGGGCAATCATACCCTGTTCCAAGCTCCCCAGTTCCCCATCCAGACTTGCCCGGATGACAGTCACTTGCATTTTGGTAGATTGTGTTCGGTCCCGTGTCCCCACTGCCATGCGTCCCCCTGAGGCAGGGCCCACGAGGGAGCCCAGAGCAACTCCACACGGGAGGCATTTAAAACCTGCCCACTGGCCTCCTCGTTCCCCTGGCAGGCGAAGCAAGGCAGGCATTGACCATAAACTGAAAGCAGAGGGAGGAGACCGGACAAGAAAGGGCAGCCTGGCCCTTCGTGGGGTCTGACACTGGCCAGGAGATACTCAGCCAAAATCCAGATCCTCAGCTCCTTCCACGACCCCATGAGCAGCTGCCTCTATCCCTCTGAAGTCAAGTGCATTGAGGACCTAGGGCCAAAATGATCCTGAAGGTACCTCCCCTCAGGTCACGCTCAGGGTCCAGGTACCCCTCGTGCCCACACTCTGCTCCGGGAGTTCAGAAGCTGCCATTACAGGCAGCCTTGACCAGCCACATCCCAGTCTCTGCGCAGATTTCTGAGGGCGGGGCGGCCTGGGGCGCCGCTTTCTGCCCGAGATGCTGAGACCTCGTGGGCTCCCAGGGAGCAAACAGGTCTTGGACCTGTTCCAGGCTGAGTAATTACATTCTGCCTGTTAAACTCCCTCTGCAGTCACAATTGGATATTGTTGTCATTGCGTTTGCTTTTTCAAATCAGCTTCCAGAGTGACGTCCGCGGCCTGTGCTGCTAGGAGTACAGGAGCCTCTAGCAGGCTCACGAGGTGGAGACACGGAGCAGAACCAGGGGCCTTGCTTCCGGAGCTCTGGTCCCTGTCCCCACTGCTGGGGTCTGAGACACCTCGGGGACCAACGTGGGTGGCTGGGGTCAGGTGGTGTCGGGGCCTTCCTGCCGGCCTGTCCTGTTCAGCTCACAAAGGGGCAGAGCAAGGGGCCTGTGGTTCTGAGCAACACACACCCAGCGTGGGTCCACCTGGGTCACAGTCCTGAGCGTCCCACCTGGCTCTGTGGGGGGTGATGTCTGAGTGGGACCTTCCACTGCCACGTCTCCATCTCCTGACTTGAACGGGATGCACTTTGGAGTCTTGGAATTGTTTTGGTCTGTGGTATCAGGTCACCTATCTCCAGGTCGACCATTTGGCTCCCTTGGCTCCATGGCAGGCCAGCGGGGGCAGAATGAGCAGAGCAGGTCCCTCCCGCAGGCACAGCACCCCCGACCCCTGGGTCAGAAGGATCTGGAGAGTACCCGGCCCAGTCCTGCTCGGGCATCCTGGACACAGAACCCTTCTTGCAACTCATGTGTAGCAGAGAGCAATGCGGGGCTGTTTGATTCATTCCCCTTCCCACCCCCCTGCCCTCCTTGCCACCCTTCAGGGCTTGAATCTCATGCCTGGTGCAGCTCATGGGGGCTTCTGGGCAGGGTACCCAGAGGCAGAATCCTGGGGCCCCTCAGAGCATGGCCCAAAGACACTGTCCAAATCCAACCTCCTCCTTGTGCATGTGGGAAACAGAGGTCACACGCCTGTGATGGGCAGAGACAGGACCAGAACTCCCTCAGCTCCTCATGACCTGTCCAGCGTTCTCCTGCAGCACAGCCACACCCCCTTCTGTATCCTCCAGCACCCCTGAATCTGTGAGCAGGCCCACAGGGGTGCCTATTACCTACAGCGGGGCCCACTGTCTCGGGCTGGGCACCTCTTGTGCGGCGTCATGGGTATGAGGGCCTGGAGCCCAGGAGAGCTCGATCCTCATGTCTGGCTCAGTGATGGTGCACCCAGTGGGAGAAAGACCACATCCGAATGCCCACACTTGAGTAAATCAGCAGGACAAGCCCGACTCGTCTGGAGTAAGTCTCTGGAATGTCCCTGGACCCCTGCAGGCAGGGGGCTCAGCATCTGGAAATAGGGACGGCTGCTTCCCACTGACCCAGTGAGGCCTGGGGGCAGGAGGTCTGGCCACTCGTTCTCCTGGAGGGCATCCTAGCAGTCCTCCCCCCACATACCACCGTCTAAAGGTCCCTCAGTTTCCCAGAAGACTAGGAAATCACCCACCAAAACGGTAATGATGGCAAGTCCTCCATAGCTCCTGGGACCCTGGGAGAGGAGCCCGTGGGAGTCCCAAGAATGAACGAAGTGGGAGGTTAGGAGGAGTGCCCAGTTAGCGATGGGGGGCATCAGTGATCGCCTGGCAAGAAGGTAAGGTGTGAGAGGGTCCCCAAGGTCTTCTTCCTATCTGGGAGCCCTGTGCCGAATCGCGAGTAGTGCTCAAGGCTTCAGGCCCACCGGTGCCTCCTCCCGAGTGGCCCCCGCCAGATCTCAAGTGCTCCTGGGAGTGGAAATGAACAAGGAAGGAGTGAAGGCGCGGGAGACAGGTGGTGGGTCAAACATACGGCCGTGAGCTTGGACCGCTTCTCTTCTCTGAACCTCAGTCGCCTCGTCTGTAAGATGGGACGATAGCAGGGCCCATGTCCCTGGGCTCACTGGAGCCTGAAATGAAGTCCTCTGTGGAGGAAAGCTGAGTGCCTGGCGCAAAGTGGTTGCCCGGCCAATGGCAGCTTTCTCCTACCGTCTTGAACATGACCCATCCATCAGTAGTTTCCCCTACGATGAGTGACGGGGCCCAGGGACTTAGGAGAAGGCGGTGTCAGGACCCACAGGACGTGGAGAGGGCAAGCAGGGAGCCAGAGTGCAGGAGCAGGAAGTCTTTGTGGGGTGTCTCCTCAGTGACCCCCCTTTCCCTGCCTGGTGGGCAGTGAGGAGATCTGCTGGGGCACCTCGGTAGGAGAGCTCTCAGGGTCACAGGGGCCTCATGAACCCTAACTGTGGTCCCTCTGGTTGCCACAGTGATGATTCTCTCCTGGTCCCCCATGGTGTGACGTAACTGGGCCAGCCGAGGCCACGGGCTGTGACACTTTCCTGTCCCGCTTAGAACCCCACGCCCCACACATCCTCCTTCTTTTCAAATGGCAGGCCGTTGGGATTCCTCCCTGTGCAGGTTTTAAGACGGATGGGAAGGTGGGGAGATGAGACTTAGGTGGGTCCTTGTATTGCTCACACCTCAAAGAGGCACCTCCCCCTCAGACGACAGCCAGCACTGCTCAGGGCACTGAAGGGGAATTTGCTTGAGGGGTCCTGATCCCCCCCGGGGACACCACTCACCGGCAGGAGATAATCCCAGCCTGACGGCTCGGAAAGGCCCAGAACCATGAGTCTCTTTGCATTTGTTTTCGTGTGAGTGATTTTAATGGGACCGATTGGAAACAATCCACGTTGTGTGTGTAAAGCACTTGACCGCACTTCTCCTGTGTGGGGAGAACCGTCCGCAGTTGCTCTGTAAGGGAAGTCTTGCTGGCCAGCCCGCCATGAGGGACTGCTCCTGGCTTTGTCGTGCCTGGAACCCCCGGACCGAGCTCCTCTGCTGTATGCGCTTTCTTAAAGTCAGCCAGTTTCTAAGCAAGTGATGAAGAGTGGAGGGGGGCTGGGGCTCAGGCTCGGACGGGTGGACAGTAAGGGGCATTCCATTTTCTTATGGCCCCTGGCACAGGTCACAGTAGAGTCCTGGCCAGGAAACACTTCAGCCCCAGAACGGTCCCTGCTTTCTAGCAGCTGCAGACACGTGGGAGCCGGTTTGCACACATGGCTGAGTGCTCAGAGCATCTTGGTAAACTTCCATATCCCGGTTAGCTGGTCGCTGTCAAATCCCTCCCTGACCGGGGAGAAGGCGTCCGTGCTCAGACCCTGAGGTTCCTGCGGGACCCATCAACGCAAACCAGGCTGTGCCGAGCTGTCTTCCCTTTTCCTGGCAAGCAGCCCCCACAGCTTCTAAAAGCCTCTTCTGGCTCCAGTGATCTCACATGCCCCCTGCCTACCAAGGAAATTAGCCATGGAACCTTCTGGAATGATAAATTCCAGAACTCTGGCTTAGTCACTAGGACACACAAATGAATGTCTCTTCTGTTTATAACCACCACATCCTGGTAAATCCTTTCTTCATGCTCCAGATCTCTCATGGTCAGGAGAAAGTTCTTCCAAAACACTAAAAACTGGGCTATCGTCAGTGACCTTTTCCTCTCCGTTTCTCTTTAGTGACGTGGTACAGGGGTTGGTGTCTCTCCTTCACTTCTCATGGGCCATGAGTGGGAGGAGATGTTCCATTATCTGAGCTCTAATGAGCCCAGTAACTGGAGAAAAAGGGCCTGTGGGGTGATTTCATTTGAAACTCAACGGTCTAGTTTTATTCTGGACCCCAGAGCCCACAGAGTGGGGGTGTCCTGTCACAGCCAGATCCAGCACCTGCTGTGGTTTTGAGGGGGTCCTGAGGCAGGGAGGGAAGAGGAAAGGAGGAGTAGGGAGAGAGGAGAAGGAGGGAGGAGAGAAGCCAAACTCAAAGGAAGTACTGCCTGTTGTTTTTGCTAATAACAATGACCCTTAAAATTACCCAGGCCCGGGCCATGGTTCCTGCACGCTCTGTGGTTCACAGCTTTGGGGTCTAATCATACTCCTCCAGCTTTTATAGTCGATTCAAAATGTTCCAGAGAAAAAATGTGGCTTGCCTATGGGCAGCTTGATGGCCTACTTCCATGTGCTAATGGGATGGTTCTGTCTGCTGATCTAGAGCCCAAATGGCCATGGGTTACAGGTGACAATCTGGGGACAAACCTTATTTAGAAAGAAAAAAAAAAGCAGGCTCTGATTTTTATGTATCTCACCAAACCTGTTGTGTATTCCTGCATCACTATACTCTTCATTAATTCATCAGTTCAACCCACATTCCTGACCTCCGGAGAGGAGCCCTCTCCCGCGGGTGCTCCCTTGCATACACCACGTCCCCGGCTCCCATCTGTGATTACCCTCTGGCCTAGGTCCTCTTTTCCTCCTTCGTTTGGGTTAAAATGGGAGAGTTGGACCTTCTCTTTCCCAGAGCCAGTGTTCCCTCTGGCTTCCTCAGGATCCAAAGCCCCTTCTGTCCTGGCTCTTTTCTGACATCATGTAAGTGTTTGGGGGATGGGCATTCGGGAGGGCACGTGTCCCGATGAGCACTGGGTGTTGTGTGTAAGTGGTGAATTCTACTCCAGAAACCAATCTCGCACTCTATGTCAAGTACCTAAAATTTTAATGAAAAGAATTCCACTGGGGTCCGTACCCTTCCAGGTGTGACTCCATCCCTCTCCCCCCACACCCAGCCCCAACGTGCTAGGACTGTCCCCTCACCTTCTCTGCCTGTGGGAACTGGGCTCTCAGCCCTACACTCCCTGTAAGTGTTCTCACCCCGTGAGCCATGGCCTCAAGGTAGATGACCCTCACGGCCTCTGTCCCTGCCGCTCTGGCCATTCTACCCTGCTGAGCACTCCCTAGTGCTCCCACTGGCCCCCTGGCTCTGCTTGCTCTCACCAACCTGGTTGGCTCTTCCTGACATCTCTTTGAGGTCCTAAAATCCTGGTGCTTCCCTGGGGCTCTGCTCTGCCTCTGTCTCCAGCCCCATCTTGCTGTTTCAGTGTGTGTTCACATCCCCACGGCTCCCCAGACCCGAAGCTGTCCTCTGCTCCAGTCACCCTCATCTGCCACCCGGACCACCAGAGGCACCACCCTTACCCCTCCACCTCATTTTCCACCACGACACCAGAATGATCTTACGTCCAGTTTGGCACGCCGCTCTTCTGCTTCAAACTCTTCTGTAATCTCAAGGTCACCTTGAAGCTAAGGTCTATGACATTTCACCGTACCTACTGGATCCTTCATGATCACACTTGCTCTTCTGCCCGTGTTTTCTTTCTGGAACACTCTTTCCAGGATCAGGTGCTTTGGTTAGCGAGTCATAGGCTCTCAGGGGTTGAGTTGGGAGCCCTAACCTCCACAATGTGACTGTCTTTGGAGACGTGGTCTTTAAAGAGGTAATTAAGTTAAAGTGAGGTCATTAGGTGGGCCCTACTCCGATGTGATTGGTGTTCTTGTAAGAAGAGGTGATTTGGACACAGACATGCACAGGGGGAAGACCACGTGTTGACACAGGGAGATGGTGGTTATCTACAAGCCCGAGAGAGAGGCCCCCCAAAAAAGCAACCTGGCCAAACTCTGGCCTCCAGAAGTAGAAGAAAATAAATGTGGAAGCCCCCCAGTCTGTGGTACTTTGTTCTGGTAGCCCTGGCAGATTGAGACATAAGCTTTTAAATGTGCTTCAATGTCACCTCCGCAGGGAGGGGCCTTCCTTGACTCACTCTCGTAAATTCTTCCCATACCGTCCTTTTCCCTTTTGCAACCCTTCTTACGTGTGTGGAATCATTTCTTCTTCAGTGGCTGTGTTCCTGGCAAGTCCTCGAGGGTCTGCGGGAGCAGGAACTTGTGTTTGTCCTACGTATAAGTGCGGTCAGAGTCAAGCTCATTGTCTGGTGTCTAGAAGACGCAAGTAGTGGTTGCATGGCTGACTGGATAGACAAGTGACTGACTGGATAGACAAGTGGACAGATTTCAAGGCATTGCTGGGAGGATCCTCTGAGCTGGAAGACCATGGGCTTCTTGCACGCCAACCTGGGGGCTGTGAGGAAGGCAAGGCGGAACCCTGATTCCTTGGTCTTGTCTGTGTCCCTTGACCTCTTTGTGTAGGAGTGAGCTAAACGATAGTGAAATTTTAAGGTATTATTAGAATGGCAGTGTGGATTTGACAGTCAGATCCTGGTCACCTCTTTGGTGAAGAAACTATCCGCAAAAGAACAGGAGAGAGGAAGGTATGACAGAGAGGAGATGGAGTCGGGGAAGGCAGCCAGAGGGTTGGAAACATGGCGGGTGTATGGGGAAGAGAATGCCGGAAAGGTAGGTTTCTGCAAGGAAGACACCCTTCAGCTACCACTCACTCTCTTGAGTGGTCTCCCTGGAGTGAAGAGGGGTCCAACAGGCCGCTCCTGTTTGGTAGCTATCAAGTGAGAGAGATGTGGAGGGAGGGATTCCGGAAGGCTCCATGAGACATACCCCAGCATGTGTCTGTTTAGACTAAATTTCTCCGTGTAGTATTTTGCCCTTTCAAACTGAGGGTGGGAGAGGGACTAAGATTCCTCAGAACAGGAAGATAAAGAGACAGCTCTGGCCTTCTTTTCTCATTTTCCATATTCCCCTTTCCAGAGCATCCTGTCATCTAACCTTTTGGGTGACCCCTCTAGCCCAGAAGCCCACCCCTCCTTGATATCTGTCCCTTCTGCAGTGGGGCTCTGTCCCACGTGTGCATCTCATGACCCCTTCTGCTGGCCTTGGGCTGAGATGGGCCCATGGGCTGGCCAGATTCTCACCCTGGGGTTCAGAGGTGGACAGCTGTCTTCCACAAGGAGCTGGGGGTGTGGGATCATTACCTAGCGTGGGCCTTCACGACCAGCTGTGTGGCTGAGAGGTGGAGGGCACAGGGCTGCAGAGAGAGGGGAGTGGAGAAGAAGAGGAAGAAGGTACAGGCAGAGTGGGTGAGAAGCAGGAAGAAACTGGGAGAGGCCTGGTTTCTGGAGATTTTCTGGGTCCTTGTTTCAGAACTTGCCTTAGGCCCACCCAAGTGCATTTCCATGACTAACCCCTCTGTCCTTGTGGTCTGCCACTCCTTTTCTCTTAGGCTGGTATCATTTGGTTTCTATCCTTGCGACCGAAGTTACCTGGGACCTTTTGCTCTGCTCCCTGCTCCTTTTTTCTCTCTCCCCAGCTGGCCTCCCCTTTTCCTCCCCTCTCCCTTCCCTTCCGGTCACTGAACTGAAGGGAGGGGAAGTGTTGGGGACAGAACTATCGTGCTGGGTTTAGTTCCTGTCAGCCTAGCCATTTGGAGGGGGCTTGTAGGCTCCATTGGCTTCCCTCTTATCACTTACCCCCCAGATCTCAGTCTGCTTCTTGGAGCTAATAAGTATATCTCTCTTGTGCTCCCAAGTTCAAAGCCACTACCCTAGCAATGGGAATAAGCACTTGTTTTTATATAGTACTATCTGGGGCCATTTTCATTTATATTTTTGTATGTGTTGCTTTTCCCCAACAGATCTTAAAGACGATATGAGTTCCCAGGGAGGGTCCTATTGTCCTCAGTGGGTAGAAGCCCCACACTGTGCGTGTATATAGCTACGTTCTATATAGAAGAGGATCACAGCAGTGTGATTTTAATGAAAGAGGAAGGAAATAAAAACCTTTAAAACACATTGCTTGATCAAAATTTCTCAACTCTCTACTCCATATTCGTTCATCTTCCTGGAAGAAGAGGACTACAGTAATGACTCAGGCATGCTGCGCTTGGCCTCGCTTTATTGAAAATGTTGTGTGTGTGTGTGTTTAAGGAGTTTAATTGGAACAGCCGCACTGGCCAGGATTGCTTTAATCACAGAACGTTGGTGTGGCGGGCCGCACCCGGCTCCGGAGAGCCACCGGCGGGAGCAGGGTAAGCCCTCCTCCTGGGAGGGTTCCAATGGCTCTCATGAAGCTCTGTTTTTCTTTTTCAGTGAACGTACACTGAAAATATAGGGTGAAGTGGATTCCCAGAGCGCCGCTTGGTGTGAAAGCCTACTGCCATTTATCCCCCCCAGGCCACCACAAAACAACCTTTTGAGTCTTTGTCCCATTGGTTTCCTGCCCTCTTTGTGTCCCTGCTGGGTTGTGAGACTCAAAGACCACCATGCAGACGGAGAGAATGGGGGATGCCAACGGTGCTGTTGTTGGTGGTCCCCCGGTCAGCATGTCTTTGGACCTGACCCGCCATGATCCCAAGGACACCCGTGTCCACCACTGTTTCATATCCATCACCCTGTCTCCTCCCAGGGAATGTCTTCAGGAGTCTGTAAGCTATGACCAGTATGGGTGACTCCATGGTCCGTCTGCTGGTGCCACATGTCTCCCTGGTCCTCTGGCCCCAGCATTTGGGGGAATGGCCTCGATTTCTATCTTGCACCAACTTGGGAGCAGAACTCAAAACATTTTCGTTGCTGCACGCGATGGCAGCAGTGTCCCCATAGGATTTATAGACGCTCTTGCAGGAAGACGGGTAGAGGCGCTGACATCACAGCAAAACACTTAAAGATCCACTTTGATGTTTCGTTGCTCTAAATCTTTTCTCTCTGTGTTTTCTAGCTCCCTGTTCTCTGGAAATGTGCGACCTCTGTGGTCGCCCTTCCTGCATTCAGACAGAGCACAGCAGCCTTGCCCCATCTTCTTCTCCGAAACCTGCCCCAAAACCCTGGGCCAGGGTTACACGATTAACTAGACCCACTTCCCATGAAAGGCAGTTAGGCGATCGCTTAGTAATTACATCACTCTCCATAAGTGACTTATCCAAATATTCATTTCAAAGAGATTTCTCTGCCTAAGAGAAATAATGGAAAAAAATTTCTTTTTTCATCACTGGCTTTCTATCTGGTGGTTGTAAACATTGTGTCGTATTTAACACTCCTTAGACACCACTCCTTTGGATTCCTGTAACTACCACGCTGTCCATGAATGCATTCGGTAATTTCTTTTTAATACCTTCTCTGTGCCAAACGCTGGTGTGGAAAGCTGGCTGGGGAAAACTCGGGGCACAAAGGGAGAGTGGCCATCTGGGACAGTAGAGGAGACCCACGCACACACTGGCTGTCTCACCAATCTGTCCATCTCCTGCCTCGTGTCAACGTCTTCCGCTTGCTAGTAGGAGAAAGCTCATCCCTCTTGACCTGGCCTGCAAAGCCCGTGGCAGTCAGGTACCTCCCACCGCTCTTCTCTACTTCCACCCACCTGGGGGTTCCCATATAATGCCACCAACTGGATGTCCTTAATGTAGCTCTGTCTTTTCTGCCTGACTCACACCTTCCCCCACACCAGGCATCCATCACCGGCTGTACACACCCTGCACACACCACCTTAATACCACCTGATCCTTATCGTGGGGAGCCGGAATGGGACAGCGGCACCCTGAGCTGGGCCTGGCTCTCTGTCCTAAGAGGAGGGTTGGGAGTTTCCCCACCTCTGTCCTGTTTGGGGTGTCCACTGCCCTCTCTTTCTGTGACATTTCTCTTTTAGTCTCTAAAAGACTACAAGACCTGAGCTTGTAACATTTCTCTTTCTTTAAAATTCCTCTGGCCTCTACTCTCTCTTCCTCTGCCCAGGCTGATCATGAAGACTCTGGAAGACCCTCAGGAAGCTCATGAAACTGAGGCTTTTTGTTAACACTGTGACTGTCTCCAGCCAGGCTTTGGCTGGGCCGTGCTAAGACTCCCTGCCTCCCCTTCACGGCCTCGTCCAAGAACCTCTCCAGTCTCATCTCCAACTCCAGGCCTCCCACCCCCTTTCTGCCAGTAGGTAAGAAATTACCTTGGTTTTTCCCAGAACTCTTTTCTCCAACAGACCTGCCCCCGCTTTCTGGAAGATACCTTTGCTTGAAAATTTTGAATCAGAAGAAGAGGCTCATACCCCCCTCCCAAGCAGATTCTAGAACTAAGGTTCTAAGACCTTCGCACTCTGAGAGGCCATTCCAATCTTCCTTCCCATACCCTTGGCCCCTGTAACATCTCTGCAGCCTGGCAGGCTCAGTCTCTCAGTCTGTGGGACCCTCCATATGATTCTGACACTGTGAGACCATGCATCAAAGTTTGGAGAGCCAAGATGGCGGCCTCTCCCACTTTTCTCTTGTCATTCCAGCTCCTTATCTCTTTCCCAGGGTATGAAGTAAAGAGTGGGTAAGAGACAACCCAAAGGACTCTATCCTGTTATTTTTTCAACCATTAACAATGGTTGAAGATGAGTCTCTTGCTTGGGTTGACTGGAACTGAGACTTACTCTAAGCCCTTGGCTATGACCAACTTGGCCACCATCCCACTAAAGCAAACAGACATGAGCCCAGGAGATACCAAGGCTGTTCAGATAGATTTTAAGGTCTTTGGTGAGAAATCTAAACTTCAGAGGTGGGGATAGAAGAAAAATCAGGCGTTAGATATCTACCTCCCCCTCTCCCCTGAATCCTCCATCCTGGGCCTGGTCTAGAAATCCTGTGCCTTTTATTATCAAAGAATGGGGCCATCAGATCCATGGGATGGGTCATGGGATGACCCCTCATAGATATCCCCTAGGCCACCTTTTCTGCTTTATTGGCTACTTCTTTCCTCCCCATATGATTTTTCTGCCCTTTTAACTCCTTCCCACAGACCCCTGCTTCTCCTTCGCCCTTCCCCACCACAGGCCTCCACCAGAATCTGAGGAATTTCACATTTCTCCCACCATCTTGTGAGCTTTCACTGCCTCTGGATAGATCCGTGAGCCAGCGACGCCATCCATTTCGCTGCTTGGCGGAATAAAAGGGGGTGATGGTGGTCATCTGCTCCCAGTGACAGCTGTCTTTCCCTTTTATTTATTTTACTTCCTTGAAGCCAATCACATCACATCTCGAGTTGCAAGGGGTGCTTTCCGCCATGAGTCCCATCCCTTTCACACTTGAGCCTCAGAGCCTCTCTGCTGGAGTCACTGACCTTATTCTGCCCAACGTCCCACCTGACGCACCCCGCACTGTGCCTCCTGGCTTTGTGAAGACTTGTTCCGTTGTTTTGGCTCTGAAGGGCCCCATGCCCAGCCCCTCTCTGGCCAGAGGACGGGGCGTTGGGGCGGGTGTTGGGGCGGGGCAGTGCGGCCACACCTAAGGTTGGAAATAACTCCGGGAGAAGACCTTCTCTGAGACCTGCTGTCTTGGAGATGAGAAGCCCAAGGCTCAGAGAAGTTAAGTGACCTGCCAAATCCCACGGTCAGCAAACGGGTGGCAGAACTGGGAGTGGAAGCCGCTCTTCCCCTCCCCTCCACCTGGCACCCAGGTGCCCTCGCTTTCTGGGCTGGGACAGCCCCAGGGACTTGTAATAAGATGGAGTGCAGCCCTCCAGCGCCCCCGCCAGTGGCGCCCGGGTTCTTCTCCCACCCCTTCATGGGGGAACACGCCATCTCCTGGGACAGCCCACACACCTTCGACGAACACGTCTCTCCTTGGCAGAATGGAATTTTGTCTTTTTGTTGCTTGCATCAGAGACCCGGCTTCTACCTCTCAGGGTCGGTCGTGAGTCGCTCTGATCCCTCCTATGGCGATGACAGCTCTTGCGGGAAGCCTGCAGTCCATCCCTTTGTTTTCTTTTCTCCTGGGGAAACAACTCTGTTTCCTGTCTATGACTCCGGCACTAATATCAGTGTGTGTGTGTGTGTGTGTGTGTGTGTGTGTGTGTGTGTGTGTGTCGCACCCCACCAGACAGTTAGCTCGATTCTGACACTGCCTACTTGCAGGTAGCCTCAGATCCCACAGGGTAAGTGCTGGGTCCTGCCACTCTGTCCCTGCCCCGTTTCAGACGCAATCCCAAGTCCAGGTTGTCACCTGTGCTCCCGACTGCCTGGGGATCAGAGGTTCCAGCAACCCTGGCTTTGGGTTCAAATAACTTGCTGTGTGGGGCAAAGAGCACAGAGAAACATTTTACTCACGAGACTCCTGGCCTATGAGAAAGGATAGCAAAGCAAGAGCCAGACGGGAGAGATGTGCGGGGCAAAGAATGGGGAAAAGGCACCGAGCTTCCATGCCCTGTCGAGGCGCGCCACCTCCCAGCAGCTCCACGCGCTCACCGACCCCAGAGCGCTCTGGACCTATTGTTTGAGTTTTTATGGAGGCTTCATTACATAGGTACAATTGATTATATCATTGGCCGTCGGTGATTAATTCAATCTCCAGCCCCTCTCCCCATCTCAGAGGTCAGTGGAGGGACGCAAAGTCCCAACCAACCAATCACATGGTTGGCTCCCCTGGTGACCAACCCCAGTCCTTAGGTAACTTCAGTGTTTTCTAGAGTCACCTCATTAACACTGACTGTGACCCCTTTAGTGCTCTTGCCACCTAGGAATTTCCAAGGGTTTTAGGAGCTCTGTGCCAGAAACAGGGACAAAGACCAATATGTGTTTATTATAATTTATAAATCGCTCTATCACAGTCCTCCATGGTGGAAAGCCTCACCCCAGGGGTCCCCTTCTCAGTGTCCGTGGGGTTAAGCTCCAGATGTGCCATGTGGTGGGCCCAGAGGACTGAGGGTCACCTGCTTCCCTTTCTGATCACCCAGTGCAGCGGAGCAGCTGAGGAGGCCGCCCTGTGTGGGGGGCCAGCTCCGGAGCTCCTGCTGCCTGCCACTGCCTCGTCCCACCCTGCTCCCCTGCTCTGCGTGGCCCTGAGCGGAGCCAGGAGCCCGTGGAGGAGTAAGGCATCCAGCTGCTGCTGCACCTGGGGCTGGGCCTCTGGGGGGCAGGGGGCGGCTCAGCCTGCCTGGGCCCCGGGGAGGGGCGCCGAGGAGGGGCCTACTTCTGAGGCGACAGACAAAGAGGTCAAGACAGGCTCACTCTCCACGTGGCAGTTAACCCGCAAAGGTGGCCCCGAGTGGCAGTTTCAACCATGTGGCTGGGATGCTTTGCCATTGGGGCTTGGGCTCCAGAGGGAGGCCAGCAGCGCATTCCCACAAAATGTGGAGCAGTTGGCATTTTTGGTGGAAGAGCCAGTTTTTGAAGGGTGATTTCTTGGCTCCTCTAATTAACGGGAAGTAGAAATTTCAGAATGGCAAGTCAAACTATGGCTGGATGCACTTTTTTTTCCCTCTTCTCCTTCTTTGCTTTTCTTGCCTTTAAGTCTTTTTAAAAAGACTGGCTAATAATAATAATAATGATAAGCCTTTAGGTAGGCTCCAATTTTCAGATGTAATGGGAACACACAGGGCTGAACAGAGGGGCTCCAAGAGGCTCCCAGGCCCCAGACCTTGCCTTGGAAAGCACTGGGCCCTGACTCTTCTCTCTCCTTTGGTATCCTTGTTACAGACATCCTTAAACACAGGCTGGATGGTTTCAGTGCTTGTAGGATCCAAAGGTCCCTCACTGGCATCCAAGGTCCTCTGTGATTTCCCACTCTTCCAAGACAAAAGAGGCCCAGTTTCTTAGTCTGCCTGCCTTCCTTCCTTCCTTCCTTTTTTTTTCTTTAAAATCTTTCAAAGATTTTATTTATTTATTTGAGAGAGAGAGCATAAGTGGGGCAGGGGTGGGGCATGAGGTGGGAGCAGAGGGAGTGGGAGAAGCAGACTCCTGGCTGAGCAGGGATCTCGATGTGGGGCTCGATCCCAGCACCCTGATATCATGACTTGAGCCGAAGGCAGATGCTTCACTGACTGAGCCACCCGGGCACCCCAAATATTGAGTTCAGTTCCTAGAGGAAAACTTCCCAGGGGGATGTGATGCTCTCATCCTCAAACCCTTTGTGGGCCGGATGGGGGGCCCTGGGTGCCATGCCGCTCCTTGGAGGGCCCATCCCCGGCAACAGCCAGCCTCGCTCTCCGGCCAGGGGCCGCAGCCTCACAGAACTTCAGAGCTTGGTCTAACCTGGTCACTTTATGAAGGAGACAGGTCCAGGGAGGGCCAGGGACACACTCCTATCACCCAGGCAGTTACTGGCCCGGCCTCCCACTGCCATGCTGGGAGCGTGTTGGTTACTCTCCTTGGTCGAATATTCCCCTCCCCCGCCTCTGGCTTCTTTCCAGTGTCTCTGGCGGTTGCTTGTCAGGGGAAATGAATGCAGCATGAACAAATCTTATTGGAAGAGAGACCCGTGGGGAATGGGAGGCCATTCCCCCCACCCCATTTCTCTGGTGGCCTTCGTCACATTCGTTCTCACTGACTCCAGAGGCGGTCCCTTCATCACGGCTGTCCCAAGGCCCTGCTGGGGCTGGGTGGGCCAGCCTCCCATGGTGGCCCAGGTGATCGGGGGTGATCATCCCCCCATAAACACGATGGACGGTCTCTTACCGGACAGTAAGTCCGCAGCTAAGCACTTTGCACTCATCTGCAAATCAGCTCTTTCTGTCCTGGCCCCCGATCGTGGGATTGTGTGAAGCAGCCACTGTTTCCAGGATTCACGACTTTAATTACGTTCCTTCCGGGGGCCTGAGTTTATGGGACCAGTGGATTCCGTCTCGCCTTTTATGTGCTCGCCACACAGGAGTCTCCACAAAGTGCTGATTTCCCAGTCTCGGTAAAAGTAGCCCATTAGCATGAACAGGGCCTGGGGAGAGCAGTTGCACACCTGAGTTCCTGGAGTGCTTGTGGGAAGCCCCGGGCCAGATGGGAGTGTCCAGGAGGGTGCTGGTCCCAGACCCGTCTCCTGGCCTGCTGTGTGATCTTGGGGAAGTCCTTGACTTCTGGTGTCAGCTTTCTCCTCCAGCTTTCTCCATCTACCACCATCATTGGCTGCTCAATGGACAAGTGATAGGGAAGCACTTGGTCCTAAAAGCAGTCCTTGTTCAGCAAGTGTTCACTTGGGCCAGGCCCCTTAATGCTCACGGAACTCATTATTCCATTATTTCCCACGCAACTCACGGCAGATCCAGAGCTCAGAGGGGTTCAGTGATTTCCCCAAGATCACACAGCAAGAGAGGGCAGAGCCACACAGAACCCAGGTCGTCAGTGTCCACAACCAGCGGGCTTTACCATCAGGCTTTGCTGCCTCATAAGACTTAAAAGGTCAGCTCCTCAGTTACCCAGAACAGTAAAAGTAGCCAAAAATGTCAGTCTCTTACACAGACAGTTGGGGACCAAGGGGACATTAAGGTCTTTGGAAGAAAATTCCAAATAGGCTCAACTTTGCCATCCCCTTGCAATGATTATTTCTTCACTAGTGGATTGCCTGGCCAGGATGGAGCGTGGCACAGAACAATGATCAGTGGCCTGGGAGTCATGCCTGGGTCCCTGGGTCATTCCTGCATGCTCTGTGCTAACGGAGGAATAGCCCTTAAAAATCTCCAGCATTGGGGCGCCTGGGTGGCTCAGTGGGTTAAACCTCTGTCTTTGGCTCAGGTCATGATCTCAGGGTCGTGGGATTGAGCCCCGCATCGGGCTGTCTGCTCCGCAGGGAGCCTGCTTTCTCTTCTCTCTCTGTCTGCCTCTCCGCCTACTTGTGATCTGTCTGTCAAATAAATAAATAAAATCTTTAGGAAAAAAAAAATCTCCAACATCAGACCCTCATGTAAAAACTCAGAAGCTTTTAGAATGTCTCTATGCCCCGGTCCTCCCCAGACCAATCCACTCGGCCTGTGAGTGAATGAGATGTGCACACAGCTGAGAGCCACCAGCCCCATAGCCTCCAGGGTCCCAGCCAGTTCCAGATTACTGGGGTTTTATAATGTATTGAGTGTCTACTATCATTCCAGAGTCACATTAATTTAACATATGATCTACCCTTGAACTGAATTAGAACCAGCACTGCGAGGAGACTAACGTGTGTGGAGTCACTGTATTATGGGGGCTGGGGCTTGGAATTGGATGTCCCATTTTATTTTTATTAGTTATTTATTTTTAAATATTTATTTATTAGAGAGAGAGAGAGAGAGAGAGAGAGAGAGCAGGTGAGCGAGCAGGGGAGGGGCAGGGGCCAAGGGAGAGAGAGAATCTCAAGCAGGCTCCGTGCCCAGTGTGGAGTCTGACACGGGGCTCGATCTCACCACCCAGGGATCATGACCTGAGCCAAAATCTAGACTTGGACATTTAATGGACTGTGCCCCCGCAGCATCTCTAGTTTTGGTCCTGGCCCTGGGCCAGCCCACTTTCTGTGAAAACAGAAACACCGATTTCCCTTTCTCACCCCATTGGCAAAAGAGCATGTGGCCTCCTCCGCGGCTGGGGCTGATGTCTGAAGCCAGCGGTCCCTGCAGAGAAACCTCCTCCACCCTCAGTTTTTGTTAGCACCTCCTGGTACTGTTATTTCAGGGTGAAATGAATTTCAGTTCTGCTTCTGTTGTTTTTAAAAATAACTCATGCCGCCCCATTAAGGATTGAAGTCTCCCTGAAATGTCACTGAGCCTGTCCCCTCATTTCCAGCATGGGAGGCTGAGCCCTGGGTCCCATGGCCCCCGCGGAGGCAGACATGTCACAAGCAGGCAGAAGAGGGACAGCCTGGGGCTTCGGGTCTGACTTGGATCCCACTCTGTCACACGTTCGCCATGTGACTTGGAGGGTGCAGCTTAAACTTCTGGAACCTCTGTTTTCGCTCTGTCACATGGGAATTAAAGGACTGAACTTGCGAGGGTTCTGCGTGCAGAGGAAATGATGTCGTTGGGTAAAGTGTGTCCAGCCTTGATGGGCTGGGAGAGGCCGTCCAGGCTCAGCACCCGGCTCCTGCTCCGGGGTCTTGGGGTGGCTGTTGGGGTACAATAAATGAGACCAAACGAAGAAACAGAAACCCTGTCTCCCCCAAGCTTACATTCTGGCGGGGGGCTGGGGCCCAGATAAGACACGGTAAACACAATGAGTCTGTCTGCCCGGAATGCTAGAAGTGGGAGGCCGTGCTGTCGAGAGGCAGAGCAGGGTACAGGCAGTGTGTGTGGAGGGGCTGTGTGCGTCTCGGCCCAACTGTGCACCCGGCGAGCTCTGGGAGGGGAGGTGGGAACCGGCCCCAAGGGGTATTCACCCCTGGAAACGAGCAGCGGCTGGGAAACCAGTTGTCCCACATTTGGGAGAGCATCGCGGGTATGAGGAATGGAGGATATGGGGGTTCCGTGGCTTAAGGACTGGTCACGGTGGGCTCCAGTGAGACTGGAAGGCTACCGGGGTGGGGGAGGGGGTCACCTTTTCCACGTCAAGGAAGCAGCCATGGTGGGAACGTGCCTGGAGAGCCAGCGGCCCAGCCAGGAGGTCAAGGTGGCTGCGGAAAGTCAGCAAGAAGGAAGATGGCAGGAGAGCGGGTCCCAGAGCGGGAGGGGAGAGGCGGGGAGGGGGAGAGGAGAAGCAGAGAAGGGGAGAGGCAGATGGTGTAGCACACAGGAGTGGAAGCTACCATGGAACACCAGGGGGAGAATCATGGTGACCGCGTGAGAAGCAGTAACTTCCCCGCCATATGCTGACAAATCAGATGTCGGATCCCAGGGAAAGGGAGGCAGGTGCCCAGTGCTCAGGCTTTTGGGCTGACTCGCTGGAAGGGCGGTGGTGTTCTTAACTGAGGCAGGATCAGACCGAGTTTGGACATAAGTCTGAAAGTTCTCTTTGAAGTCCTAGTGTGGATGTCGCCCAGAGTGTTGGGTGTTCAAGTCTGTGGTTCAGAGGCGAGATCCAGACAGCAGAAGCCCAGGGGACAACTGTCCACATGTGGGGGGTCTAACTCGGGGTCAGCAGAGGAAGGAGTGTAGACAGAATACGGGAGGGACTCAATGACCACACCTCGGGCGCTTCTGTGTTTGCCATCTGAGGACATGTGAAGAAGACAGAAAAATGAGTGACCACCAAAGCAGAAAGAAATTATTTTCTTTTCCAAACAAAAACCACTGGAAATCATAATTCAAAGTCAGCTCAAATTCTCCCTGCTCTGGGCATCTTCTGGAACCCTCCAGCTCAGTGGACTCGCTCCTCCCATGAGCGCCTCCAACAGCGCCTGTACAGGCCACTCATTTGGCCCTCTGGCATGCTGCCTTGGGTCACACCACCTGTCCCAGGATGGGGTCTTGCCACCAACCTGGGTTCTAAGCCCCTTGAGGGCAAAGACCGTGCTCTGGATCTCTGTGTCCCCATACGGTCTGGCAGGCAGCTTTGCACACAAATGAATGCACACCAAGTGATTAGCAGATGGGCTGAAGTTGGAGACAGTGACAGGATTCTTGCGTTTCCTGAGCACTGTTTACGGAGCACCTAGCACGTGCTAGCCAAAGGCCGTGAGTGTCTTCTAGGAGAGCAAATTGTTTTGAAAAATCTATCGGAATATCAGGCAACAGAAGGATTCTAGGAGAAAAAAAGATTGAAAAAGAATGTCTTTGGGGCACCTGGGTGGCTTGGTCCGTTAAGCATCCAACTCCTGGTTTTGGTCATGATTTCAGAGTTGTGAGATCAGGCCGGGCTTCGGGCTCTGTGCTCAGCTTGGAGTTTGCTTGGGTTTCTCTCCCTCTTCCTCTCCCTCTCCCCCTGCTCCCATGTACACTCTCTCTAAAATAATTAAATAATAAAATCTTTAAAAAAAAAAAGATGACTTTGGCTTCTGGAGGGAAGACCCCTGGGTTGACTGACCCCAACCCCGCACAGTGACAGAATCACCTTCCAGGTAAGATCACGGGACTCCACGGCCGTTCACCTCTGGGCAAACGTCTCCTTCCCTCAGCCTCCCTTGGGTTCCTCGGGAAATGCAAGAAGTGGTATCTGACTTTCTTGAGAGACCGCTTGGCACTTTAGAACCAGAACCCAAAGAAAGGGGCGACCAGCGGGTGGCCCGGCCTGGTTTGCACCGGGTCGGGGCGGGGGGCTGCCTGCTGGCTGTTCACGCTCCTTGCTCCCACCCTGGCAGGTATCCCCAGACCCACGGCCCCTCATCGCTCGCCCTCAAGAGGAGCCATTCGCAGAAGCCCTCTCCAGCCTCATCACTGTGAGCTCCTTTCGATCCTTCCTTCCAGAAACATGAGACTCATCCTCGACGTGAAGCCGGGAAATGCAGACCAAGGGCCTCAGTGCTTAAGTGGTCAGACACCTTGTTCTTCTCTTAACCAGCGATGCCATTCCCTTCTGTCCTCGGGTGGTCGTACACATGGAAAGTTCTGGCCTCATTTCATTTTACTTCTGCACGGTCACCACAGCCACAAGGCTCCCCCGAAGGGCCACTGTGTGGTGTTCTGGGTGCGTTTCCGAGGCAGCAGCTCTGGCCTCCCACCCCCGCACGTCTCCGCATCGGTGCTTGGGGCACGGCCGGCGTCTCCCATTTCTCTTCACGTCGGTGCGCTCTGCGCGGCCACCAGGTGACTGACCCCTCTTTAAAGCTCAGAGGACCATGCGCTAAGAACACTTCCTCGAAACCAGGACTCAAAACACCGCCTGCATAGGATGGGACACGATTGCTATTTGAACGAAGGGAACCTTTGAAAATGCCCTTTCCTCGCTGCAGGCCTCTACAGAGAAGCGGACCCCGCCGACTGCGGCCTTTCCATGGATTTCATGCTCTGTGGCTGGCAGAGGGGCCGACTCTTGGGGCTGGCTTCTCTGGGGTTCCTGCCTCTCTGCTGTCCGGGTTTATGTAATACTTAGCGGTTTGGGCTGTTGGCTAGCCCCTCCCCAACCCAATCACAGACCCAGAAAGCTCCATAGCTGAGAGCGCCGGGCAGAGCCTGGCCGTTTCCCTGGCTGTGGACCCCTCCTGGAAGGACCCCATCTCAGCCACAGCACAGCCCGGGGGAAGATAAGCAAGGATGCTGGAGGCAGCCCCAGTGTGTGTACGTGTGCGCGTGCGTGTGTGTGTGTGGGGGGGGTGCTCCTGGGACAACCTGTGTCTTCTGGCCTCAGTTTCTTACTGAACATGAACCACGGCCTGTGAAGCTGGTCAGGTAACGAGGCGAACACGCAGCCTGATGCCCACACACGGTAGCCGTAGCCGGCTGGAGAGCGGGACCCCCAAGTTCACGTCCACCTGGAACCTCAGAACGTGACCTTATTCGGCCATTGGGTCTCTGCAGATGTAATGAAGGGGAGAATGGAGATGAGATCATTTGAGGTTGGGGGGTCCTAAGTCCAATGAGAGTGTCCTTCTGCGAGGCAGGAAAGGACACACGGACACAGGAGAAGTCGGAGGAAGATGAAGCCAAGGCATGCCAGGGACCTCCAGACGCCGGAAGAGGCAAGAAAGGACTGTGTCCCCGAGCCTCCAGAGGGAGTGTGGCGACTCCCTGAGTTTTGGTTTCTGGCCTCCAGAACTGGGAGAGAGAAATCTCTTTTGTGTTAAGCCACTAAGTCTGTGCTGTTCGTTACGGCAGCCCTAGGAAACGAGTCGTCTGCTCGTCACAAAGTAGTGAGGGATTACCGTCTTCCTTTTAAAGAGTAGCCTAGACTGTGTCCACAGGCTTCTTGGGGGGAGGAGCAGGGGCATCCCTCAAGGGAGACCTCCCAAAAGGCTGGCGGGTGATTGGTGGAGGGTCCCATGGGGCAGAGCAGAGCCTGGTGGCAGGTGTGGTGGAGAATTCTGCAGAAAGCTCACCGTGTCCCTTCCCATCTTCCCATTTGTACTCACCCGGGGGGGGCGGGGGGAGATGGTAGGGGTGGAGGGGTGAAGGGCGGGGGTGGGGACTCTATGGACAGAGTTCACAGTCTCCCAGAGACCCCAGGCCCTTCTGAGCCAGGACCGGACCATCTCCAGCGGTGGCTTCAGCAAGCCTGGACCCGCAGTGGCCCCAGGAGCTGGAGAAGCGCCCGCAGACTAGGAGGGGTCTTTGGCCACAACTTGGCGAAGGTCAAAACTCAGCCCCACCACCAGGGGTCCTTCGCTCCTTGTAGCCAGGCAAAGTGCCCTGGGACCTCTGTCAACTTGTCCCCCATCCTACCTGTGCCCCAGGGGAGCCAGCGGATCTGGGTCAGCCGGGGACCCCCTCCCGACCCACCACCCCCCACCCCAGCTTGGCCCTCATCTGCCACAGGCTTTCCTTGGCCCTGTCAGCCAGACTTCCTGGGGCCACAGCTTTGTGCCGGGGAGCCCCAGCCCCTGCTCGCCCCCTGACCCGACCCAGATGCTACCTGAACCGAGAAGCCCCTCTGCTTGCCCTGCTGTTCACCTACAGGCTGAGGGCCGGACGTCATGCACACACCTCCTGTCCGTCCCTCCTTTGTGCACCCCTTCCCGCCTCATTGTCCTCAGAGCCGCGTCGCCACAGAAGCACCCCTTGACCCGAGGGCCCGAGGAAGAGAGGCGTGAGCGAGGCCACCCCTGAATCTTGCAGCGTATCCCTGAGCACGGGCTCAGTCCACACAGACCCTCCAGGGACCCGTGTCAGTCGGCCACTCAGCGAGTCCTCCCTGAGAACCAAGGACAAGACGTCCCAGCACGAAAGCCGTGAAGAGTCCCCTGCTCGTGGAACTTTCGTTCTGGGGCGAGGATGCTGAGAAAAGTCCTCGTGGCGGGGGGGCAGGAAAGCGAGGAGCCCAGTGGGGGGCCAGTGGTCAGGGAGGCAGGGGGCCTCCAGGGGAGGGCAGCGCAGAGGGCTCTGGGCGGAGGGGGCCGCTCGGGGAAGAGCAGGGAGGTGTGGACAGAGGTGGACAGCTGTGCAGGGGTGAGAGCTGCTCAGAAGCGGGTCCCTTCAGGGCGGCGCTCAGTTTCCTGGTGGTGGCCTGCAGGGATGAGGGGAGGAGGGAGTGGCAGTGGGTCTAGGGTCGGGGCTGTCGGGAGACGTGGGTGATGTGGGTCTCACGGTGTGGGTCACAAAGGTGCCGTGGGGGCAGCTGGACCACCGCGTGGGCCACACCAGGGCCCTGCGTTTTCCCCTGAAACCGATGCCAAGCCGGTGAGTGCCAGGCGGGAAGTAATGGCACCAAATTTGCCTTCTTAGAAGATCGTCTGAAGGTCGTGTGGAGGACGGATGGACATGGCCCAGCCCGAGGAGGGTGGAGGCAGGAGTGTGCTGAGACCCAGTGAAAGGTATCCTCCACAGGGGTGTGGAGAAGTGGGGGGCAGGTGAGGGCTGGCCTCAGAGCTGAACTGGGACGGGAGCCTGTGGGCACTGGAGGTGCTGCCAGGCATGGGGGTCCCACACAGGCCGTGTGCACTCCGGATACCGGGCTGCATGTCCCCACTGTGGGCTCCCCCTAAGTACTGGCTCCAGGCCCTCCCGGCTCACCCCAGCCTCACCTGCACTCCCACCCTGTGTTTCCTGCCCCCACCTGCCCCGCCCGGGTCTGGGGCCCCCCCGTCAGCCAGGTGCCCTCTCCGACGTTCTCTCCACTTGAGAACAGATGTCCAGGATGGGCCACACACGCCCTGTGACTCTCTAACTGCATGAATGTGTGATTATAGCAACACGAGCATCAAATTACCAAGGACAAGTAGCTGTAAAGTAATTATATGATTCTTTGTTACTTGGAGGGTTGGGGTCCTCCCCCTTTTAAAGCCAATTCCTTTAAAAGCACCCGTTTGGCGGGGGGTGGGGTGCAGGTGGCAGACGGGCAGGACTAGAGACCAATGAGGGGGTTCAGCCTCCTCAGGGCTGCAAGTTGGGGGGAGGAGCCAGGGGTGAGGTGAGAGAGGTTCGAGCCCCTCTTCCTCCTACCAGGGCAGGAGTGGCGCTTGGGGTGCAGAAGGGTCAGGGAGATGGGGGAGGAGTCCAGGAGGAGGTGGGGATGGGGGGGTTATTCCTGGGGTCTCCGGAACCGCCATGAAGGGGTGCAGTGCAATGACACATTATCCTCAAGAGGAACCCCCAGCACCTCCGTCTCACCCCATCACATTCTTCCCAGGGACCCTTCAGCCTCTGCTAAAGCCCCAGAGGGAACTCCAGTCCCCCAGGTTCAGCCGCAGATGGAAGTCTGTGCCGTTGGGGCTCTGAACACCTCCCCCAGTGGAAGGTGGAGAGGCAGGATTCCTCTGCGGCCTTCTGGGCTCCCCCGTGGGCTCCGAGCTGTCCACCACCCCCAGCCCCGTCCAGCAAGCGAAGACACCAGGCTGGGCACACAGTAGGCAGGGAGTGGGTGGAGATGCCAACGCCAGTGTGTGCTGGCCCTAAGAGGCAGGAAAGCCAGCGGGACAGGGCTGCAGGGACCACAACGAGCAAGACCTGTGCTTCTCCCACAGGCTCCCCACCGTCCTCGATGGGAAACTGTCTGCCCCACACCTCTCCCCGACGTGATCTGCACGGTTATTAATCTGTGCTCACTTGGCATAATGCCCCTGAAGGACTTGGTCAGCTCCCTGCATCCGCCGGCCCGTGGATCCTTCCTCCTGGACCCGACCCTGCAGTGCCCTGGCCACCCCGAGCCCTCGCTTGCCCAGCCAGGGACAAGGCCACAAGATGCTTGTGGACGTCCTCAGGCACGCGGGGTGGCCACTGTCGAACACTCTCCATCACACCCATTATGGTTTAGATTAGAGCGATTATCCTTCCGAGCAGCTGTGAAACTCACCGGTCACATCCATTTCGCTTGCTAATGGCGTGCAGCGGACCCGCACTGGGAAGAGCCCGGGAGGTCGGAAGCAGGCCGGTGCCCTAGCACCGTTCACTCCTTGGCGCTGTGGAGAAGTGATGGGGATGTCTCCATCCAGACTCCTAGGTCGGTGCACAGGAGGTAGGACTGGGGTCCAAGGGGGATTTTCCTCCGACCACAGGTATAGCACACGGCCTGGGCCAGGTGCGCTCAGGCTGAGGAGAGCCCCCGACCCGAAGCGGGCAGGGCATTTTGGCTGGATTCAGGTGTCAAAAATGAGCTCTTTAACCCAAGTGCTTATTTGCTTGGGGTGTCAGAACTCCATTTCTAGGTCTCTAGAGGGCAGAAGCCCAGAGGTCATGCTGTCACTGTGGTAGTCCCAGGGGCCTTCCAGTCTACACAGCCGTCTGTCTCTGTGGTGGGGGACTGATTGAGGGGTTTGAAATTCTAGAGTCCTAGACCTCGAGAGGATGGCCTCCCAAAGCACTTAACTCTGTTCATTTTAGTGAGACTTAGAACTTACTTACCCAGGGGTGCCTGGGTGCTTCAGTGGGTTAAGCGTCAGCCTTCAGCTCAGGTCACGATCCCAGAGTCCTGGGATCGAGTCCCACATCAGGTTCCCAGCCCCCTCTCTGCCCTGCCCCCTCAGCTCGGGCTCTGTCTTTCACATTTATTCTCAAATAAATCTCAAATCTTTTTTTGAAAAAAGAGAAAAAGAACTTCAGTTCTAAGATCTGGAGCCTCATCTCGTGCTCTCCTCCCTGTCCCTCTGTCCCTCAGCACACCCAGTTTCATACCCAGTACTGCATGCTGTATTACACCCCTGCCTTGGAGCCCGCTCTCCTGGAAGGTTCCACGCCACTTTTCTCCAGATCCCATCCTCCTCTGTGGCTCAGTTACGCTCACGTCTTCTCAGCGGAGCCCCTGGCCAATTCCGCGGGTGAGAGTCGTCTTTTCCCCAAAGGAGAGTCTATGTGTTTTTGTTTTCAAGGTCCTCCTTTCCCCATCTCTCCCAGGATTCTTTCCAGGGCTCTGTTGGCCCAAGGAACTAAGGAGAAAAAAAATCAGCAAATAAGAGCAGGTCATGCCCCCGGGCTCAACAGGGTGACAGCCTGCCATTCGCAGCCAGGTGGGATCTATTCTCCAACAAGGCCTTGCGGATTTGTGCCCACATTCTGGAAAGCGACGGCTGCAAGTAGAAAGCAGCGAAAAAGAGTTTTGCTGTGTATCTGAGGGGCACAGGAGCCAAAGTGTTCCCCTGGGGTGCTCAGCCCCCTGTCCCTGTGTGGATGGATGCTGGAGGGCCTGCCTGGGAGGGGCAGTGGGGGGCAGACGGAGGAGAGACGAGAACTTGCTCGGACCCTGTGGTTCCCACGCCAGCAGAATGACACGGGGGAGTTAGTGAGCAGCTGACCTGGTGGTCACTGGAGGTGAGTGGGAGAGGTGGACCATGGCCAGCCCGTAGTGGCTGAGGACGGTGCTCAGGAGTGCGTGAGAGAGGTTCTCAGGCTGGGGTTGCCAAGGTCCAGGATGGCAGGTGGAGTGGAGCCAAGAATTCCTGTTTTATCACCTGCGTGTTGATTACTATTTTTTTAAAATGTAAATGTGATCTTCACATTTTTTTTTAAAGATTTTATTTATTTATTTGACAGACAAAGACCACAAGTAGGCAGAGAGGCAGGCAGAGAGAGAGGAGGAAGCAGGCTCCCCACCAAGCAGAGAGACCGATGCGGGGCTCGATCCCAGGGCCCTGAGATCACGACCTGAGCTGAAGGCAGAGGCTTAACCCACTGAGCCACCCATGCACCCCTGATTACTATTTTTGAAAGTGAAGTCTGGGATTACGCTCGCAGACGTTGTCTTGGGGTCTAGATGATAAGTCCCATGAGGTCAGGTGCCCACGGTCCTACCATCCTCCCCCTCATGGCGTGAGCTGTGTTGGTCATTAATTCAGCTACATTTTGCAGTGAGGTGATTTTGGAGAAGACGCCAGGAAGCAGCATTGCCCAAAGCTAGCCAGTCTACAGGTGTTGGGTTTTGATCCTCGGGAAGCATCTTTTGCAGAGATGTGCCTCCAACTTTTTCCAGGCTACAGTGACTACACCCCTGCTCTCTGGGGTGGAATTTTGGAGATTTTTTTTTTTTTTTTGCATTGCATCAGATTCCAAATTATTTTCTATGGAGAGTTGGCCTTTCTTTTCCTTTTTTTTTTTTTCCCCTTCCTGTTAATTGTTCTTCCCTCCTGCCTTCAGCCACACCGTCGTCCTTCCATAAGTATTTACTGAGCACACAGTCATCGAGAGGGAGGGTGTCAGATTGCAATCAAATCCCGGCTTCACCACTTAACTAGGTGGGAATGTTGCATGAATTAGTTGCCTTCTGTGTCCCTCAGTTGTCTCAGCTACAGAATGGGGGCTCACAGTGGACTGTTGGCAGGATTAAACGGCTTTGCTATGTAGAAAATGCTTGGTACATAGCAAGTGGCAAATAACAACAACGTTCGCTATGATTATTTACTGCGGCAGGTGCGGCGGTCGTGCTAAGGGGACATAACTGGCGTGATCCCCACCTTCATGGAGCCTCCAGTTAGTGCTACAAGACGTGCCCTCCATTCCCCAGCTCAGTGGATTGTGGCAACTCCATGTCCCTACCGCGCTGGCTGGGTCAAAGGGCTGAATCCTGGGTGACACGATTGTAAATTGACCATCACTTAACACCTTGCACATGTGGCTGAGAGACACATTAGGTTTCTTAAATCAATTTTTATTTTATCTGAGGAAAGCATGCACATTGTCAAACAAGTTAAATGAAAACTAAAAATTTAAATCAGAAAAAGGAGTCCTCTGGTTCCTATTGCCATTTTATCTTCTTCCTTAAAGAATACTTTTCGTCTTTATTATTATTATTTTTTAAAGATTTGATTTATTTATTTGACAGACAGAGATCACAAGCAGGCAGAGAGGCAGGCGGACAGAGGAGGAAGCAGGCTCCCCACTGAGCAGAGAGCCTGATATGGGGCTCGATCCCAGGACCCTGAGATCATGACCTGAGTTGAACACAGAGGCTTTAACCCACTGAGCCACCCAGGCACCTCCATTGTCTTTATTATTTCTGTTAGTATTTAATGCCACATTCCTAAATAATATAAATATTCTGTATCCTGATTCATCAGCTTCATGGAAGACGAGGAATTTTACTTCCTTACGCCTGTCTCGTTTCCTATCCTCCCACTCTGGTTATATCACATGTTTTATTAGCTCTTTCTTCCATATTTTCTGGGGTGACTCTGTGAATATTGTTCATTGCTGAGTCAAGTAATGTACCGTGACAATATTTTATTTGTCGTTCAACTTTTATTTTTCCTGGAGTTAATAACTGCGTTATTCTGTCGTCTGTTTAGATTTTTCCTATCCACTTGCAGATTTTATTTATAGGCAGTTTTCTCCCCTAAGTTTTATTCTATGCCTTGAAATTTCTATTTTCCCCAAATTCTGTTTGTTTGGCTACCTTGCTGTCATGTTGAAGATGTTCCTCCAAAGCCCGGGAGCCCCTTGCCGTCCATTCATATTTAAGAGTGACTGCAGTACAAGCCATTGCTTGGCACTCTGTGGGCCCCTGTGGGGCTGCCTGCCTTGGGAGCTGTACTGGGGGTGGGATCCGTGGCCAGTGGGCTTTCTCCTTGGAGCCCCCCATGTGTCATTATCTGTGGGTCTTTCTTTTCTCCAAGGTGTACCTGTTACTTCTCAAGAGAAGGATCTTCTATTCCCTCCCATGGAATTTCCCCCTATTTTCTGGAGTTCTAGAGCCAGGAAGGAACCGAGGGTAGGTTGTCTCCCCTGCCAGTACACAAGCTTTATTCACCTCCCTGTGTCTGGAGCTGGGCCCTCCACCACCCCCTCCAAAAGGCCCAGCAGCCGGGCTTCCCCTCTCTGGTTCAAGGTCCTTGGGGGTGGGGAGCATTTGTTACCAAAATGGGTGGACTTAGGGCCTGGGAGTCTAAGTTCTCCTCCTACAGACTTCCAAACACACTTCTTGCTTTCACTTTTTCACTTTTCCCTGCCTTTCACTGCACCTGGGGGCTTTCTGGGCTTCATGGTAAATCTTTCTTCTTAATCCAGCTCTTTTCCGTGAGCCCTTAGGTGTGACCTTCAAGCTCCCAGCTCGGTCATTTCCATCTGCTTTTTTTTTTTGCCTTTGCTTTGTGTCATTCTGCTACAAAAATCCTTTCATTTCACTGAAGATGAAGTCTGTACTTCTGGTTTTTTCTCTCTTTTTCTTTTTTCTTTCTTTACTATTTTTTTTTCTTTTTTTACTATTTGGGATGAATGTAAAAAGAAAAGTTGTCAGAAAAATTTTTATGTGGTGTCTTGAAGCTAGTTGGAAACAATATTCAATAACGATCACTGATGGATCCATGGTCTTTCCATACATCTAAATGAGCTAAAATAGTTCTTAGAATTTAGCCAGAGCCACTAGAAACTGCATACCAGAAGGCCAGTGCATTGTGGCTCTTGAGTGGCCAAATTTCATATTGGTGTGAAGCCACCAGCTTATACTAAGTCCAAAGGAGCTCATTACTGTGTCCTAGAAGGAAGCTTTTGAGGACATTGATCGGTAGGTTTTTCTCTTGTGAGGATTTCTTTGTTTTATCCTTGAATAGTGTCTAATTATTTTTTACTGAGTGGCTGATTTGATCTGGGTAAGTGTCCCTTCTCCCATTGGCTTCTCCATAGCTCAGAGTGTGTAGAATTGAATTTGGGGTTCTCATCTCATTTCCGCTGATATTTTATCTCTACTCATTTGTCTTTGCCTTTGTTTCTTCTTTCTCATCCACTCCTGGTTTTTGTTCTCTTGTTCCAGCATTTATGATGGTTCTCATAAACTAGGACGTTCGGAGGAACAGATCACCCAAGCTTCTTTGACCTACACCCAGAACGCTAATCTCTGATCTCCTAGTTTTGGAGCCAACCACTTTGAGACTGAGTCCAGACCTTTCAAAACTCTGTGATCTATGGATTTACCATATTCTAAGTGTTGGTTTCCCACTTCTGTCCCCTTTCCCCAGACATGGACGGCCTCTAGATCCAATCTGGGCATGAATATGGGATATATACCATGGTGGGTCCTAAAGAAATGTGTAGAGATGGGAAATTGGTGTTCTCTCCCTCTACGACAAGCACACTAAGATCTATCCAACCAGCAGGCCTTCACTGAATGCTACCTGGGCACACAATGCGAAAATACATGGCGATACCAAATGCTATCTTTGTTGTGAAAGAAATAGCTTGGACTTCCATCTTCAGGGAATTCTTGGGATGGTCAGATCTCTTTTCCCAAAGTGAGGCCCTACTGAGGCAACCCACGAAGAGGGAGGGCCTCAGGCCTGTCTATCTTGGGCCGTGGGTGGAGTCGTTCAGTATGTGAGGCCAGAGAAGACAATAGTTTGCCCAACATTCCTGGTGTCCAGTTGCTATGTTTCCCTGTAAGGGAGGTTTCTACTGCTTCCTGTTGTCTGATGTTGATAGTGGGGTGGGGATAGGCTTACTCTCTGATTTGTTTTTTAGTTCTAGTTTTGCGTTAATTTCCTTAT
This sequence comes from Lutra lutra, assembly GCF_902655055.1. Taxonomy (NCBI): domain Eukaryota; kingdom Metazoa; phylum Chordata; class Mammalia; order Carnivora; family Mustelidae; genus Lutra; species Lutra lutra. The sequence goes on along the minus strand of NC_062285.1, from coordinate 10,215,528 downwards.
GACCCATCTGGCCTTCCCTTCCTCAGTGAGAGACTTGGGACTTGACAGGGACTTGGCCCAGCTCCTTCCCAAACCAGTGGCCCTACTACCCATTAAAGATTCTACTAGTTTCCTATTGTTGCTGTAATAAATTACCACGAATTCAGTGGCTTAAAGAACACGAAACTGTTAACATTAAGTTTTGAGGTAAAAAGCCCAAAATAGGGCTCACTGGGCTAAACTCTGTTGGCAGAGTTGTATTCCTTTGTGAAGGTTCTTGGGGAGGATCTTTTTCTTGCCTTCCCTAATTTCTAGAAGGTGCACGTTCCCTGGCTTATGGCCGCCTTCCATCCTCAGAACCAGCAATGGCGGTCGGTCTCACATTGCACATCTCTGACACTGACTTCTCTGCCTTCCTCTTCCACATTTAAGGACCCCGTGACTTCACAGGGCCTGCCCAAATAATTCAAGGTTATCTCCTTATGTAAGTAAGGTCAGTTGATGATCAACCTTAATTCCGTTTGCAACCTTAATTCCCCTTTGCTATGTGATATATCATATTGGCAGTTTCCAGGGATTAGGACCCAGACATCTGTAGGGGACCACCACCCCAAGGATCCAGTAATCACTGAACAGGAAGTGCCAGGCGTCAAGTCAAGAATGTATAACATGGAAGGCTGCTCGATGTCCCTGTGTTCTGATTGATCTAATTGCCCCCACTCACCCCTGTTCCCGGACTTATTCCTCTTCATGGATTATTTTCCTAAATTGTACAAAATTATGGCACAAGGTCACACCCAGAATTCTGACACTGATGAAGTCAAGATGCAGAACAGTCCCAGCACCACAGGGACTCCTGGGTTGTCCTTTCAATTTATTTACTGTAAAAAAATTATGGTAAGATACACAAAGTAGAACTTCTAATACTCATAATCCATCTTTTCTCTTGTTGATAGAAAAGTAGATGGCTTCTAAATTTTTTTCTGCTGTAAACAATATGGGAAGGATGAGTTTCAGACGTACCTCGTTGGAGACACGAGCAAAAGTTCCATAGTCAAGAAGGGCGTGCCTGGGTCACAGGACCTGAGAATGTTCCGCTTTGCTAGATCTTGTCAAGTTTCTATCCAAGGAAGATTCTACCGATTTTTGTTCTGAAAAGATCACTCTGGGCGTGAAGTACAAAAAAGTGAGCTGGGTGGGGGTTGGGGGCTGCAATGGGGGCCCAGGCACATGGGAGCCAGGAGCCAGGTCAGCCAAGTTTAAGGTTCCTCAGTTAAAAAACTTGCGGACAACTTTCTGGGGGAGAGGCTCGGCTGCCTGTTCCCATTGTGCCTCGTATCATCGGGCTGGCAAGGACAGAACCATACGTCGCTCAAGTGTTAGCAACCAAATGGTGAATTGTGTGGGCCGCCAAACGTCTATTCCTGGTAGACAATTATTATTTATTTTTTGCTGAACAGAACTCAAGGCCGAGAGGGTGCTCTGTCGTGCCCTTGTGTGGCAGGAGTGTTTTCCCTGCTTTGGCTGGGCCCGGCCTCTTTGTTATGCGTGTGTTGTGTTGCAAATGTGGAGCAAATGAAGCCCAGATATGAAATTAATACCGTGATCTGTTTTTCTGTTTTGTTGCCATAACAATCGGTGGCTCTTGAAGCAAAGACAAAATTAGAATTGTATTAAAGGTGTTTATACCATGTACACTCCGTCCGCGTTGTTATTTATTGCTATAATAAGTGTATTTAACATTTGCTGAAGGAGGGTTAACTGTTTCTGGTTTTTGCCTGATGTTTTCTTCTGCTCGCCCTTCCAACCTGGTTTTGCTTTTGACCTTGACTCTTTCTATAGCTCTGAGCAGGAAGGAAGAGGGAGTTGGGGTCAGATGCCTGACGTCGTGACTCCTTACGTTTATTCCTTCCCTTTTCTCCCCAGTCCCGAGAGCAATGGTTAAGCCAGGAGTCTTGGTTACAAACAAAGCAGGACCCGGAGTCAGCTGTCCTCCTTTCTTTGCCGCATTCCTGTCCTCTGCACCCGAATAGGAGGCCCAGCTCTCCAGGAACAGGGATGAAGAGAAACTGAGGAACTGAGAAAAGGAGACCTGGAGGAATTTATGCCTCTCAGAGGTGGCGTGGAAATCAGGACTACAAGTGGCGAATCAGGGGTGCCGGTCCCCTGAGATTCCCAAGGTTAAATACTCAACTGTGGAGAGCCTTCTCTGACTGAGGTCCTTCCCCTCCAGCTGACACAGGCTGCAGTCTGCTGGGTCACAGGGTGGCCACCATGGTGAAGCCGACATGGTGGGAAATCCCTCTTCCCCACAAACTAGATAAACTTACCCACCCGGAGGCCCACTGGGGACTGTCTAGTGTTATCAGCTCTTTGAAGGCGGAGGCTGACCTGCTCCTTGTATCCGCCTACAATTCCTAGACAAATGTAGGGTGCACGCGAGAGACTTTGGAACTTTGTTTGTTGCTTGTTTGGGTCACTGTAACACATCTAAAGATATGCTGGTCCTGCGGGAGGCTCGTTTAAACATGTGCGTGATGTGATCTTGGTGTGTGATGCCCACCTTAGAGGACCTGCGGCTCTAGGGACGATAGAATGCAAGGGGATATCTCTGACCCTTCTTAGAAGAGTCAGTCCAGGGACACCTGGGTGGCTCAGTAGGTTAAGTGGCTGCCTTCAGCTCGGGTCATGATCCCAGCGTCCTGGGATTGAGTCCCACATCGGGCTCCTTGCAGGAAGACTGCTTCTCCCTCTGCCTCTCCTTGCCACTCTGTCTGCCTGTGTTCTCTCTCTCTCTCTGACAAATAAATAAATAAAGTCTTAAAAAAAAAAAAAAGAAGAGTCAGTCCTTCAGAGGATCTTTGTCTATTTTCTTCTTTGTTGGGGTAGAACGTGGGCAGAGGGGGCCACGTGGGAACCCCCACCTGGACACTGTGCAGGAAAGTGGGCGCCAGAGAGGCCCTAGTTGATGACAGATTTTAAAAAATGTCCTATTATTGTCCTTTACTGTCCGGGGGACCTTGAATCAGGCCTAAAGGCTCTTTCCTGGGTGAATCTCTCTTTGAGCACAATAGAGGCAAACTTAGAATGGGCCCTGATTGTGTTGGTGAGACAGGAGAAAAAGAGCCCATTAGTTCTAAGAAAAATCAACGTTTCTCTCAAGGCTAAAGTTACTTTCCGTCTTAGATTCTTGTACTTGGGTGTGCATGTGCATGCGCGTGCGCGCACACACACACACACACACACACAAACACACACTTAAAAAGAAAGGATAAAGAGAATGAAAATGGGTTTGGAGGTCCAGGTCAGCACGGGAGCGGTCACAGTATTATCACGCGGGAGGCAGCTGCTGTGACTATGGCAACTTCGATCCCGAGGGAGAAGTGCAAAATGGAAGGAATATTAATCAGCTCGGGGGCAGGGAAGATGCTTAGGGAAGGGATGGGAGAGGCGGGAGGTCCCAGACGTTTGGGTAAGGCTGGCTCTGGTGCATCTTTGGGAAAAGCTGTCACACAGTTTAGATCTCCTTGTTTGCAGTGGGCCCTGCTCTTCTGCCTGGGTGCCCTCCTGAGTCTAGGGCAGAAACGTCTCTAGAACGGGGCTAACGACATACATGAGGCAAGGCGCAGTCGTTCCCAAACATGGCCCTTTTGCTTTTATGAATAACCTGTTGGAAATGCTCCTCTGCGGTCCCATGTTCTCACTCAGGCATGTCTGTCTCAGAAGGGGGAGTAGCCGATTCCTTTGTCTCAGTGGATCTAGTCGGTGTGCTGCAGAGGCCAGACCTGTCCCTGTAGATCTAAACTGCTTAGAAACTGTCACATCCGCCACTCAGTTCAGTCACCAATTATGACCAAAAGAGTTCATATCACGGTGTGTTTATTTTCGTGCCAGATCCTTCACTGAGGTGTAGAGGCGTGAAGTAACTTGTCCAGGTTCACACAAAGAGGGGGTACCTCCCTTCAGAGCACTGCGCCATTCTGCTTGCTTGAACAAGCGCCAGCGTGTCTGTGTGTGACGAGGGACCACTGGAGCTTTGCTGAATTTTCTTTGGTTGAATTCCCTGGTGTCTACATGGTCTGAATGTCAGTGACTGAAACACAGTTACGAGAGAGAGGCTTGTAGTAACCGTTCTTACAGAAATGTGTGCTTCCCACCTTACACAATATATGACAGTTTCATTTGTTCCAAATCAATTCCTGACAGTATCCAACTCCACGAATTGTGCAGATAAAATGCCCCTATTATGCTTCCTTTAAAAACATTTAGGAAATGTGTGCATATTTTTGTGTGTGGGGGAAGATGATGTGAAATATTAACGTAGTCTCCCATCTCGCAGGGACACACACATTTCCCCCCTTGACACTACCCTGCTTGAGGAGATCAGAAAACAGGCCCCTGCGTTCCCAGCGTGCGGCTGGCCAGACTTAGCACATAAATATACTGGATGCTCAGCTCAATCCGAAGAATCAGATCAAGGACATAGCACTTTTAGCATACTTACACCCTCTGCAGTTCTGGGGACGTATACTAAAAAAATATTTGTCATTTACCTGAAATTCAAATGACTCGGATTTTCTCTGGCAGCCCTACCCCGAAGTTGGGTGAAATCAAGAACCCGAATTAACAAATGCTTGGCTTTTAAGTTTAAAAACTGTGGGGTTCGTGTAAAATAAAAATACCAGGAAGACTACTTGCAGGGTAGTTTTATTTTTCTGCATGAGAAGAAAACAATTCCGGCGTGGGGAAAGGGAAGAGGCTGGAGCCAGAAAAGAAAGACGCAGTGGTTAGCGTAGCTGTTGCCCAGGCTTCTCTTCTCTCTGCACAAGACAATACATTCCCCAGACTACCCTGAGGCACCCTGGGGCACCCTGCCCAGGGAACAGGGTGTGGGCGTGGCTTAGAGAAGCCCCGCCCCGTTCCAGAGTGCAGTGCGCAAGGAACTTCCCGGGGTTCCTTGCGGCTCTACAGATCCACTCCGCATTCCGGAGGGGAGACCTGTGTCCCAGATGGGCTCCGCAGGTACGTGGGGCTGGCCCTTCGCCTCTCCCCTGTGGGAGCGTGTCCTTCTGCCCCCCAATATATCAGCGCACTGTTGCGTCGCTGCCATGGCCGCCAGGGCACGTCCAGTGGGCGGTGGGAACGAGCCACACTTGCCCTCCTGAGCCAGGCTCCTAGCACCTGTGCGCCGCCATGGTTATCAGGGAAACCACGGGAAACCCGTGCTGTTTTGTGGGCGGTGTGGTCTCAGGCAAACACCTGAAACTCAGCTGGCGTCTCTGTAATGGGTAAATGTAATGCCCCTTCACTGGGTCACTTGTGAGTCTGAAAGGCCATGATGTCTATAGAGCCAGCACAGTGCAGTGCCTGGCACATAGCCAAGGTGCCGGAGGTCGCTTTCGTGGGGGTAGAAGCAGTTTGTCTTTGGGCAGCCCCCTGACTGCCCCCTCTCTCCTCCCTCCAGGCTCTTTAGGCCGTCTGCCCTGTTGGTTTACAATCACGTCTCAGCGAAGGGCCGTTCAAGCTTCCAGGTGAGAAGACGTTGTTTACCGTCTTCAGGATCATTGCCTTTTTGCCTTTTATCTAATTGTGGGAAGCGCGGCTTCATTTTCTGAGTGAAGCTTGTTAAGGGAGGAGTTTTTGGAGCAGGGAGCCTTCCCCTGCTGTGGAAATCGTAGTAGATGGGGGGCGCAGCATGAGAGGAAGAGGGTGTCCAAATGCTGGGCCCTGGGCTGGGCCCTGGTCCTGGCAAACGGTGACGCGCCTGTGTGTCCGGCAGCTGGCTGGGAGATGCCTGGGGGCTAAACTGCAAGCTGTGACTCTGGGGGCTTTCAGGGTCACACTGCCGCGGATGTCTCTTCTGGGTTGGGACAGTTAGGCTGAAAGCGGAAAGTCAGCAGGAAGAGAAGGCCTTCGCCTAGGGAGGGACATGGCTGATGTGTATCTGGTTCCGTGGTCAGCTGCAGGAGAGAGAAGGCAGCTAATTCGAGGAGGTAACAGGACCTGGGGATTTCAGCCGACAGAGTCGTTGCTCCATGTAGGAAATTTTGTTGTGGTGGTTTTGAGGCAGTCACTTTGACATGGGCATAGCAAGAAAGAAAAAAAAAAGGGTTCTTTACTACCGAGCAGTGAGCAGTCTGCATATTCACACATTCTGGCCTTTAACCCGTCCTGAACTTCATTCTTACCCGTGAGGGAAGCTCAGGGGTGCGCTTAAGCCAAGAATGGGATGAGGATGTGAAGGGCATCAGGGATAGGGTGAGGGCTTTTGAGCATAATGAATGTTGAAAATGAAAATGTAGGGGTTTATAAATATAGCTATGAAAGATTTTCCTGTGTCACGCAGCCATTTCATAGTCTCATGGATGAGTGTGGAGCTCGGCAGTCCTCTGGCCAGCACGGAAGAGGGAGAAGCGACTAAAACCTTCCTACCTGATAGAAATCCCAGGCTTCTGTCATCCAGTGGGGAGAGGAGGAAGGCTGAGGGAGCAAATAGGGTTTTGAATGGAATGGAGCCTGCCGTGTCACAGCCTGACTTTCCCGGAGTCCCCACACTGATCTTTTGGGAAGGGGAGAGAGAAAACCCCATCCTGCATCTTAGTACAGGCCTTTTTCCCTCCTGTTGACTCTCTCCAAGGGTGAACCCAACCATTCCTGTAACTAACTCTAAAGGCTACCCATTACTCAAGTCTCCCAGAGCAGTTTCTGGCCCCCACCTCCTGAGATCAAGAGAGATTTAACTACCCAAGTCCCCTCGCAGAATATGCTTCTGCTTCTCTTGTGTTCATCTCAAGGGTATTTGCTGCCACCTTTGGCTTTCTCATCCCACACACCTAATGTCCTTTTTTTTTTTTCCCCTTTTTGCCATGCCTGAACTTTCTGTAAATGTCACACCTGATATCTAGCTATGTTTGAAGTACCTTTAAACCTGTTTTTCTTTTCTCTTGTGTTGACTGCTCCTTTTTTCTCTGTTTAGCTGAACTATTGCAATATCCTTGAGCCTAGTCTTTTTTTTTTTTTTTTAATTTGTTTGAGACAGAGCACCGGCTCTGTCGAGGAGGAGGGGCAGAGGGAGAGAGAACCCAAACAGACTCCATGCTGAGCATTGAGCCAGATGTGGGCTTGATCCGTGACCCAAGATCATGACCTGAGCTGAAACCAAGGGTTGGACACTAATGGACTGTGTCACCCAGGTTCCCCGGATTGTGTCATAATTACATACCTCTAACTAGTCTGTGATTATCTCTTAGACAGGAGCCCCCAGAACACTAACGGGTTAGTTTCTCTGCCAGTGTTTCCCAAAGTGTGTCTCAGAACACTGGTTCTGCTGTTAATCAACACTTATAAGCCACTCATGGCGTTATAAATACTTTGCACGTAGGTAGGTATTGTTATTACCATATCCATTGTGTTGATGAAGAAAACACTGGCTACGAAATGGCAGAGCCATCGGGGTTCAGAGACAGGCACAGGCAGCGTTGTCTTCTCCATCAGGCTGCAGGCATATTGCCTCTCAGATAAATAGGGATTATGTGATACAGAGTTTCAGGAAGGAATGCCCAATTTAATAAACACCAGATTAAACCAAGTCATATAGGTGGATCTTTGCTGCAGGGTACAGAGACTTCTCAGTGCTTTTTGTACGTTAATGCACGTTGTGAATTTTCAAAGGGAGTATAGAATTAACAGCATTCCTTACCCATTCTTGGTTATCAAACTTTATCCCCCGCCCACGGTAGCTTATCTTGCACTAGTTTATCTTGCACGTCAGTGTCTGTGGAATATAATTTGGAAAACGTTGCTTTAGATCAGTGTTTCCAAATTCATAGCACATTGTAATTAATAAATTATCCAAATTTTAAACTGGACAGTTGTAATTGTGTATGTGTATTATATACTTATCACTTTCTCCCCTCCCCCACCCTCAGTGTATTGAGATAAAATTGACATGTATCATTTACAAGCGTACAGCATCATGGTTTGACTTACATTTATTGTGAAATGACCACAGTAGGTTTAGTTATCATCCATCATCTCATTTAGATATAGTAAAAAGAAAAAGCTAAAAAAAAAAAAATCTTTTCATTTGTGATGAGAACTCAGGCTTTACTCTCATAAAAATTTTACTATGTATTATACAGCAGTGTAAGCTCTAGTCATCATGTTGTACAGTACATTCCTAGTGCTTATTTTTCTTATAACTGGAAGTTTGTATGTTTTGACTGTCCTCCTCCAATTCTCCCAGTCCCTATGCCCAACCCTCAGGTAACCACGATTTATCTGTCACTTTGGTTTTTTGTTTTTTTGTTTTTTTTTTGATTCTACACATAAGTAAGATCAGATAGTATTTGACTATCTGCCTGACTTAGTTCACTTAGCATAATGTCCTCAAGGTCCAATCAGGTTGTCACTTAAGACAGGATTTTCTAGTTTTTTTTTTTTTTTTTATGGTGAGTAATATTCTATTATATATGTACACTGCAACTTCCTTATCCATTCATTCATTGGTGGATGCTTAGGTTATTTCCACGTCTTGCCTCTTATAAATAATGCTTCTGTGATGTAAGGAGGCAGCTGTCTTTCTGAGTTAGCATTTTCCTTTTCTTTGTGTATACAATTAACTCTTGAATAATACCAACCCCTTGCACAGTTAAAAGTGTGTGTATAAGTTTTGACTCCCCTGAAACTTAACTACTAATAGTCTCCTGTTGACCAGAAGCCTTACTGTTAATATAAACAGTTGATTAACATATATTTTACATGTTATGTGTATTTTATGCTGTAGTTTTACAATAAAGTAAGCTAGAGAGAAGAAAATGTTAGGGAAATCATAAGAGAAAATACATTTACAGTCCTGTGCATGTATTTATTGAAACAAATCCACATACAAGTGGACTCACCTGGTTCACACCCATGTTCAAGAGGCAGCTGTATTCCCAGAGGTGGGTTGTTGGATCAAAGATTAGTTCAGTTTTTAATCTTTTGAGGCTTCTCCATACTGTTTTGCATTGCGGCTGTGCTAGTTTTCAATCTCAAGTGCAGTGCCCAAGAGTTCCCTTTGCTCCACATCCTCAGTATCTCCTTGATGACAGACATCCAGACAGGTGTGAGGTGATATCTTATTGTGGTTTTGATTTGCATTTCCCTAACGATAGTGATGTCGAGCATCTTTTCATGTACCTGCTAGCCATTTGTATATCGCCTTTGGAAAAATGTCTATTCTGTTGCCCACTTTTTTTTTTTTAAGTAATTGAAGAATAGTTGACATACAACTCTAGTTCCAGGTGTACAACATAATGATTTGGCAATTACAAACATGAAATGCTTGCCACATTAAGTGTAGTTACCATCTGTCACCATACGGAATTGTTCAATATTATCGAATATGTATATATATCTTATGCTGTACTTTTAAGCCCTGTGACATACTTATTTTATAACTGATAGTCTGTACCTCTTAATCCCCTTCCCTTGTTTTGCCTATCTTCCCACCCACCCCCTCTGGCAATCGCCAGTTTTGTTCAATATATTTATGAGTCTGTTTTTATATTTTTGTGGTTGGTTGGTTGTTTTGTTTTTTTAGATTCCACATGAAAAAGTGAAATCATGTGGTATTTGTCTGATTTATTTCACTTGGCCTAGTACCCTCTATGTCTGTCTATGTTGTCATAAATGGCAAGAATTCATTTTTTTTATGGCTGGGTGATGTTCTGTCATATATGTATACACCACATCTTCCTTATCCATTCATCTGTTCATGGTCACTTGCGTTGCTTCCCTATCTTGGCTATTGTAAAGAATGCTGTAGTAAACATAGGGGTGCATATATCTTTTCAAATTAGTGTTTATGTTTTCTTTGGGTAATTACACAGAAGTGGAATTACTGAATCCTGTGGTATTTCTATTTTTAATTTTTTGAGGAGCCTCCAACAGTGCACAAGGGTTCTCTTTGCTTCACATCCTCACCAACACTTTTATTTCTTATCTTTTTGAGACTACTCATTCTCACTGGTGTGAGGAGATCTCATTGTGGTTTTGATTTGTATTTCCAGGATGATGAATGGTGTTGAGTATCTTTTCACGTGTCTCTTGGCCATCTATATGTCTTCTTTGGAAAAACGTCTGTTCGGGTCTTCTGCCCATTTTGCAGATTTTTTTTAAAGATTTTATTTTTTATTTGACAGAGAAAGATCACAAGTAGGCAGGGAGGCAGGCAGAGAGAGAGGGGGAAGCAGGCTCCCCGCTAAGCAGAGAGCCCGATTCAGGGCTTGATTCCAGGACCCTGAGATCATGACCTGAGCTGAAGGCAGAGGCTTAACCCACTGAGCCACCCAGGCACCTTTTTTGCAGATTTTTTTGGTTGTCTGTATTTTTGGCCTTGAGTTGTATAAGTTTTTGTATATTTTGAATATTAACCACTTGTTGAATATATCATTTACAAATACCTTCTCCCATTCAGTAGGTTACCTTTTCATTTTGTTTATGGTTTCCTACACTGTGCAAAAGCTTTTTATTTTGTGACCGTCCCAATAGTTTATTTTTGCTTTTGCTTACCTTTTCCTCAGGAAACTATATCCATAAGTATGTTGCTAAGGCTGATGTCCAAAAGATGACTGCCTCTGTAGAAGTTTTAGGGCTTAAGATCTCACATTTACATCTTTCATACATTTTCTGTTTATTTTTGTATATAATATAAGAAAGTGTCCCAGTTTCATTCCTTTACCTGTAGTTGTCCTGTTTTCCCAACACCATTTATTGAAAAGACTTGTCTTTTTCCCTTTTTTTTTTTTTTTTTTAAGATTTTATTTATTTATTTGAGAGAAAGAGAGTGAGAGAGAGCATGAGAGGGGAGATGGTCAGAGGGAGAAGTAGACTCCCCTGGAGCTGGGAGCCCGATGCGGGACATGATCCTAGGAGTCCAGGATCATGACCTGAGCCAAACACAGTTGATTTACCAACTGAGCCCAAGACTTGTCTCTTTCCATTGTGTGTTCTTGCCTTGGTTGTGGATTAACTGACCATGTAAGTGTGAGCTTATTTCTGAGCTCTGCGTCCTGTTCCTACTGATATGTGTGTCTGTTTTTTTTGTTTTGTTTTGTTTTGTTTTTGGCCAGTTACTCCACTGTTTTGATTTCTCCTGCTTTGTAATGTAACTTGAAATGTGAGATTGTGCTGTCTCCAGCTTTGTTGTTCTTTTTCAAGATTGCTTTGGCTATCTGAAGTCTTCTGTGGTTCCAAATGAATTTTAGGATTATTTGTTCTACTACTGTGAAAAATGGTATTGTTATTTTGATAGGGATTGCATTGAATCTGTAGATTGCTTTGAGTAGTATGGACATTGTAATGATATTAATTCCTCCAAGCTGTGAGCACTGTTACGTCTTTCCATTTGTTTGTGTCATCTTCAGTTTCTTTTATCAGTGTCTTATAGTTTTCACAGTAGGGGCATTTCACCTTCTTGGTTGTTTGTTCCTAGGTATTTAATCTCTTTGGTGCAATTATAGATGGGATTGTTTTCTTAATTTTTCTTTTTGCTATTTCATTAGTCACGTATAGAAATGCAACAATTTCTATATATTGATTTTGTATCCTCCAAGTTTACTAAGTTCATTTATTCTAATAGTTTTTTTGGTGGGGTCTTTAAGGTTCTCTCTATCTAGTTGTAATCCTCAGGAGGTCACAGTTTGATTTTTTCCTTACTGATTTGGCTGCCTTTTATTTCTTGTCTGATTGCCGCAGCCGGGACTTCCAGCACTATGTTGGATCAGGGCATCCTGGTCTGGTTACTGATCTTAGAGGAAGCACTTACAGTTTTTCATCAATGAGTATATGATGTTAACTGTGGGTTTTCATACAGTCCCTTTATTATATTGAAGTATGTTCTCTATGAACCCACTGTTGAGAGTTTTTATCAAGAATGGATGTTGTAGTTTTTCAAATGCTTTTTGTGTATCTGTGGAGACGATCATATGATTTTTATCCTTCCTCTTGTTAATATGATGTATCACATTGATTTGCAAATATTGAACCACCTTGCATCATGGAATAAATCCCACTGGTGGTGGATGAGCCTTTTAATACACATTGTTGAATACCTCACTACACTAATATTTTGGTGAGGATTTTTTGCATCTGTGTTCATTAGGGATATTGGCTTGTGATTCTCTTATTTTGTCATGTCTTTGTCTGGTTTTGGTATCCAGAGTAATGCTGGCCTCATAGAATGAATTTGGATTTTTCCTTTCTCTTCTATTTTTTTGGAATAGTTTGAGAAGAGTGATTATTAATTTTTTTCAGTGTTTGGTAAAACTCATCCGTGAAGTTACGTGGTCCTAGACTTTAGTTTGTTGGGAGTTTTTTGATTATCAGTTAAACTTTGTTAATTAGTAATTGGTCTGTTCAGATTTTTTATTTCTTCTTGATTCAGTCTTGGAAGATTCTGTGTTTCTAGGAATTTATCCATTTTTTTGGTAGGTCGTCCAATTTGTTGACATAAACTTTTTTTTTTTGGTATTATAACTCTGTGTTTTTGTGGTGTCATTTGTTATCTCCTTCTTCTTTTCTGATTTTATATATTTGAGTCCTGTCTCTTTTTTTCTTGTCAAAAGACTGGCTAATGGTTTGCCAGTGCTTTTATTTTTTTCAGAGAAGCAGCTCTTGGTTTCATTGATCTCTTTCATTATCTTTTTAGTCTCTATTTCATTTTTTCCTGCTCTGATCTTTATTATTTCCTTTCTTCTACCAACTTCAGGCCTTGTTTGTACTTTTTTTAGTTCCTTTATTTGAAGGTTAGATTCTTTGAAACTTTTTTTGTTTCCTGAGGTCGGCCTATATCACCATAAACTTCCCTCTTAGAACTGCTTGCACTGTATCTCAGAGATTATGGATCAGTGCGTTTTCATTTGTCTCCATGTATTTTTTTAAAATTTCTTCTTTGATTTTTTGGTTGGCTCATTAGTTGTTTAGTAGTTGTTTAGCCTTGATGTGTTTGTGTTTTTTTTCCAGTATTTTTTTCTTGTAATTTATTTCTAATTTCATACCATTGTGGTGAGAGAGATGTTTGATCTGCTTTCAGTCTTCTTTTTTTTTTTTTTTAAGATTTTATTTATTTGAGAGCATGTGTGCAAGAGCAGAGGGGAGGGGCAGAGAGAGGGAGAGAGAGAATCTTAAAGATTATTTATTTATTTGACAGACAGAGGCCACAAGTAGGCAGAGAGGCAGGCAGAGACAGAGAGAGGGAAGCAGGCTCCCTGCTGAGCAGAGAGCCGGACATGGGGCTCCATCCCAGGACCCTGGGATCATGACCTGAGCCAAAGGCAGAGGCTTTAACCCACTGAGCCACCCAGGCGCCCCGAGGGAGAGAATCTTAAGCACACTCTGCTCCCAGCATGGAGCCTGTTGTGGGGCTCAATCCGGTGATACTGAGATCATGACCTGAACTGAAACAAAGAGCTGGATGTTCGACTGACTGAGCCACCCAGGTGCCCCTGATTTCAGTCTTCTTAATGTATCAAGACTTGTTTTTTGGCCTAACACGGGATCCGTCAAGTAGAATGTTCTGCGTGCACTTGAATATATATTCTGCGTTTTTAGACGGAATGTTCTGTTTGTTTCTGTTAGTTTCACCTGGTCGAATGTGTTGTTCAAAGTCATCGTCTCCTTGTTCATTTTCTGTCTGGATGATCTACCCATCAATCTAAAGTGGGGTATTAAATCCCCTACTGCTACTCTGTTACTGTCAGTTTCTCTTGTCATGTCTGTTAACATTTGCTTTCTGTATTTAGGTGCTCCTATTGTGGATGCATAGATATTTACAATTGTTATATCCTCTTCTTGGATTGATACTTCAACCATTATTTAATATCCCTTTTTGTCCTTGCTACAGTATTTCATAAAAGTCTGTTTTGTCTGATGTAAGTATTGCTACCCTGGCTTTTTTCTGCTTCTGTTTGCATGGATTTTTTTTTTTTCTTTTTTCCATTCCTTCACTTTCAGTCTATACGTATATGTCTTTGGGTCTGAAGTGAGTCTCTTGTAGGCAGCATACAGATGCATCTTGTTGTTGTTGTTTTTTTTTTATCCACTCAGTCATCCTGTGTCTTTTGTTTGAAGCCCTTAGTCCATTTACATTTAAAGAAATTATCAATAGGGATACCCTTATTTGCCATTTTAAAAATTGTTTTCTGGTTCTTTTTGTGGTTTTTTTCTCTGTTCTTCTCTTGGTCTCTTTGCTTGTGGTTTGATGGCTTGCTGTAGTATTATGCTTGGATTTCTTCTTTTTATTTTTTGTACATCTACTGCAGGTTTTTGATTTTTGATTACCATTGAGTTTGTATGTAATATCCTATGAATATAGCAGTCTATATTAAGTTGATGATTACTTGAGTTCAGACCCATTCTGAAAGCACTAAATTTTACTCTCCCCTCCATGTTTTATGTATATGAAGTTATATTTTATATCTTTTTGTTTTGCATATACCTCCACCAATTTTTGCAGATGAAATTGAATTTACTGTTTATGTGTCTTAATCTCCACACTGATTTTATAAGTAATTAATTTACTACATTTATAGAATGATTGCTTTTATCTGTCAAATTTCTTTCTTATTTTTTCTAATTAATGGCCTTTTCTTTCTACTTAAAGAACTTCCTTAATATGTCTTGTAAGGCTGGTTTGGTGGTGATGAACTCCTTTAAATTTTATTTAGCTGAGAAATTCTTTGTCTCTCCATTTCTGAATGATAATCTTTCTGGGTAGATTTTTCTTGTAGTTTTTCTCTCAGCAGTTTGAATGTATCATGTAACTCCTTTTGGCTTATAAAGTTTCTGCTGAAAAATGAGCGAATGGCCTATGGGCTTTCTTCATATGTAATTGTTTTCTTTTTTTTCTTGCTTCTTTAAAAATTTTCTCTTTGTCATTACCTTTGCTTTTTAAATTATTATGGGTCTTGATGTGGATCTCCTTGGGTTCTTCTTGTTAGGGACTTTTTGTGCTTCCTGGACATGAATGTCTGTTTCCTACTCCAGGTTAGGGAAGTTTTCAGGTATTATTTCTTCAAATAAGTTTTCTTCCCCCTTTTTTCTTCTTCTGGGATCCTTATAATGTGATTATGCTTGATGTCATCACAGAGGTCCCTTAACCTATCCTAATTTTTTTTTAAAGATTTTATTTATTCACTTGACAGAGATCACAAGTAGGCAGAGAGGCAGGCAGAGAGAGAGGAAGGGAAGCAGGCTCCTTGCTGAGCAGAGAGCCTGATGCGTGGCTCAATCCCAGGACCCTGAGGTCATGACCCAAGCCGACGGCAGAGGCTTTAACCCACTGAGCCACCCAGGCACCCCTGTCCTAATTTTTTAAATTGTTTTTTATATTTGCTGTTCGGCTTGGGTGCTTTCCACTACCCTGTCTGTCAGATTGCTGATCCCTTCTTCTGTCTCCTCTAATCTACTGTTGATTCTCTCTAGTGTGTTTTTCATTTCAATAATTGTATTCTTCATTTCTGACTGGTCTTTTTTTATATTTTCTGTGTCCTTGTTGAAATTTTCACTGAGTTCATCCACTCCTCTCTCAAGTGTGGTGAGTAACTTTATGAATGTTACTTTCAACTCTTTATCAGGTGTTTTGTGTGTCTCCATTCCACTGAGCTTTTTTTTTCCTGTGCTTTTTTTTTTCTTTTAAAGGATTTTTTTTTAAGGTTTTATTTATTCATTTAACAGAAAGGGAGAGTACAAGCAGGGAGAGCAGCAGGCAGAGTGGGAGGGAGAAGCAAGCTCTCTGCTGAGCCAGGAGCCAGATGGGAGACTCATGGACCTTGGGATCATGACCTGAGCCGAAGGCAGCTGCTTAACGAACTGAGCCACCCAGGCGTCCCCTTTTCCTGTGCATTTATCTTGTTCTTTGGTTGGAACAAATTCCTCCGTCTTCTCATTTTGTCTGACTCTCCATTTTCCCGTATGTATTAGGTAGGTCAGCTCCACCTCCTGGTCTTGATAGTAGTGGCCTTCTGTGGAAGGTGTTGCCGTCTTCTCAGACCACTAGAACCAGGTGCTCCCGGTGTGTCCCCTGTGTGAGCTGTGTATGCCTTCCTGTTGTGGCTGAGCTGTGGCTGCTGTAGGCCCACTGGTGGGCGGGGTTTTTTCCCCCTGTGGCTAGCCGAGAAGTCTTGCTGCAGCTTCTGTGGGTATGCTGGGGGGCAAGGCTGATTGTCAGCCTGGCTGTCTGTAGTGATCTGCCTCTCTGGTTGTGGGGGCACTGCTGGGCAGTGCCTGTCCCCTCCATAGGTGTCTGGGAAACCAGCTCTCTTTGTAGCTACCGTGGGGTTCCTGCTGGGCAGTGTCTGCTTGTGCCACACCTGGCTGAGAGGCCTGGCTGTAGCTAATCCTGGCATGCTTGTGTGTGGGGTGAGCTCCTCCACTCCTCAAGGCAGGAGTTGATTGGGACGGCAACTTGTTTTTGCTTGGTCTGCCCACTAGGTTGTGTGGGGTGGCAGTTGCTTTGTGGGGGTCGTCAGTCCTGAGGCAGGCTGTCCATTGGGTGTCATGGCATGGGAGCCACGTTGGAGGGTCACCTGTCTGGGTGGGCTCTTGGTGTGGGCAGTCCACAGGGGAATGCTGGGCCCTGACAAGTGGTTGTTAACAAGGTAGATGGAGAGCATGAAAACTGGTTCCTGCAAATGTCTAGCTATCTAGGATGCAGGAGGGTAAGAAAAATGGTGCCCACCAGTACTTCTGTTTTTAAAGACCATTCCTGCAGTTCCCTTCCCCTCTGGCACATGTCCTAAAATTCGTCAGTAAATGTTCTTTATGTATAACCTATGCACTTTTCAAATTGCTACTTCCGTGCTGGGTCTCATGCTGAGTGACACTATATGCTGGCTCTTCAAGAGCAGAGACTTGGTTTCCTGTAGCTCTCCAGCTCTCCTGGAGTTAAGCCCTGTGGATTTTTAAAGCTGCAGGAGTGAGTACCTACTGATTTTCAAAACCAGATGTCATGGGGCCTCATCATCTCAGTGCACCGCCTCAGGGCTGGCGTGGGGCCTGGTCCCCTTGCTCCTGCGTGTGTGCTATCCCTTCCACCTGTGGGTAGCCCGGTTGGTGTTTTAGTTCCTGACCATATTTGTTTTTCCTGTTCTATTCAATGTGGATTTCTCTTTACAACTTTAGGGAGATCTGATCTGCCACTCTTCAGGTTGTTTTCAAAGTTAGTTGTAATACATTTAGTTGTTGCCTTGGTGGTCTGGGAGGGAGGTGGTAAGCTCAGGATCCTCCTGCTCTGCATTCTTTACTCTCTCTTGTCTTCTGCCCTCTTTTTAATCAGGTTATTATTATTGTTGCTGGATTGTATGCATTATTTACATATTTTGAATATTAGACCCTTACCAGATACATGATTTGCAAATATTTTTTCCCATTCTGTAGATTGCCCTTTTACTTTGTTGATTATTTTTCTGTGCAGAAACTAAATTCAGAATTTCTTTTCTTTTTTTTTTTTTTAAGATTTTATTATTTGTTTGACAGAGAGATCACAAGTAGGCAGAGAGGCAGGCAGGGAGAGAGGGGGAAGCAGGCTCCCTGCTCAGCCGGGAGCCCGATGTGGGGCTCCATCCCAGGACCCTGAGATCATGACCTGAGCCGAAGGCAGAGGCTTACTTAACCCACTGAGCCACCCAGGCGTCCCCTAAATTTAGAATTGGATGCAGTCCCATATGTCTATGTTTTATTGCATGGCTTGTGCTTTGGGTGTTGCCTGCAAACAGAGACAGTTTTACTTCTTCCTTTCCAGTTTTGGTGCCTTTTATTTCTTGTCTGATTGTTCTGGTAAAGACTTTTAATACTATATTGAATAGGACTGGTGAGAATGGGCATCCTTCTCTTGTTCCTCTCTTGGAGGAAACACTTTCAACCTCTTCACTGTTGAGTTTGTTGTTAACTAAATCATATATGATATTTATTACATCGAGGTATGTTCCTTCTGTACCTAATTTTTTTTTTAAAGATTTTATTTATTTATTTGACAGAGATCACAAGCAGGCAGAGAGGCAGGCAGAGAGACAGGAGGAAGCAGGCTCCCTGCTGAGCAGAGAGCCTGATGCGGGACTCGATCCCAGGACTCCGAGATCATGACCTGAGCCGAAAGCAGCGGCTTAACCCACTGAGCCACCCAGGCGCCCTGTACCTAATTTTAAAAAAACATTTTATTTATTTATTTGAGAGAGAGAGACAGTGAGAGAGAGCATGAGCGAGGAGAAGGTCAGAGGGAGAAGCAGACTCCCCGTGGAGCTGGGAGCCCGAGGCGGGACTCGATCCCGGGACTCCGGGATCATGACCTGAGCTGAAGGCAGTCGTCCAACCAACGGAGCCGCCCAGGTGTCCCTGTACCTACTTTGTTCACAGTTCTCACCACAAGCGGCACTGAATTTTGTCGGATGCTTTTTCTGCATCTATCGAAATGATCATCTGACTTTTTCTTTTGTCCCGTTAATGTGACAGAGCACATCAGTTGATTTGCATATGCTGAATCACCCTTGTATCTCAAGTGAAAATCCCAGCTGATCATGGGGAGTGATCCTTTTGATGTGTTTCTGAATTCTGTTTGCTAGTATTTTATTGAGAATTTTTCCATCGGTGTTTATCTGAGACATTGGTCATTAGCTTTCTCTTCTGGTAGTGTCCTTTTCTGGGTTTGGTATCAGGGTAATACTGGCCTTGTGACGTGAATTTGGGAGTTTCCTCCTCTTAGTTTTTTGGAAGAGCTTGTGAAGGAATGACACCGATTCTTCTTTAAATGTGTGGTAAAATTTACCATCTGGTCCTGGGTGGTTTTTGTTGTTTTTTTTTTTTGTTGGAGGGGTCAGAGTTTTGTTTATTGATGTAATCTCTTTATTAGTACTGGTCTGATCAGACTTCATGTTTCTTCCTGATTCTATCTCATTAGTTTGTATATTCCTAGGAATTTTTCAGTTTCTTCTAGGTTGTCCAGTTCGTTGGCCTATAGTTGTTCATAGTAGCCTCTTATGATTCTTCGCATATCTGTTATCGCTTGTAATGTCTCCTTTTTCATTTATAATTTTCTTAATTCAGGTCCTCGCTCTCTTTTTCATGGTTAGTCTATCTCACGTTTTGTCAATTTTGCTCATCTTTTCAAAGGACCAACTTCTACTTTCGTTAATCTTTTCTCTTGCTTTCCTGTTCTCTATTTTGTTAATTTCTGCTCTCATCTTTATCATTTTCTTCCTTTTGCTTACTTTGGGCTCAATTTGTTTTTCTTTGTTTATTTCCTTAAGATGTAGAGTTAGGTGGTTTATTTGGGATCTTTCTTGCTTCTCACTGTAGGTGTTTACAGTCATACCTTGGAGAAATTACAGGTTTGATTTTGGGCCACCACAGTAAAGTGCATATCTCAATAAAGTTATTCAGATTCATTTTTTGCTTTCCCAGAGCATATCCAAATTATGTTTACACTGTTGTGTAGTACAATCAGTGGCATTATGTTTAAAAATGTAATCAAAATTTTGTTATTTTAATTAAAAAATAATTTGTTGCTCACAGTGCTAAGCACCATCTCAGCTTTCAGCAAGTCACAATCTTTTTGCTGGTGGAGAGTCTTGCCTTGATGTTGATGGTTGCTGACTCTTTGGGGTGGTGGCTGCTAAAGGCTGGGTTGTCTCTATTTCTTATTTAATTTTTTAACTTCATTAAAAATTTTTAGTTCCAGTGTAGTTAACATACAGTGTTTTATTAGTTTCAGGTGTACAGTGTAGTGATTCTACAATTCTGTATTACCCAGTGCTCAGTAAGATTAAGTCTACTCTTAATCCCCTTCACCTAGTTCACCCATTCTCCTGCCCATCCCCTGCTAGTAACCACCTGCTTGTTCTGTGTGGTTAGGCAGTTTCTTAAAATAAAACAGCAGTGAATTTTCCTGCATAGATGGACTTTTTCTTTGATGAATGATTTCTCTGTAGCATGCAATACTGTTTGATAGCAATTTTCCCCAGTGGAGTTTCTTTCAAAATTGGAGTCATTCCTTTCAAACCCTGCCACGCTTTATCAACTAAATTCATGTTATATTCCAAATCCTTTGTTGTCATTTCAACATATTCTTAGCATATTCACCAGGAGTAGATTCCATCTCAAGAAACACTTTCTTTGTTCATTCATAGGAAGCTACCCCTTATCTGTTAAAATTTTTAGCATAAGATTGCAGTGATTCAGTCATGCCCTCAGGCTCCCTTTCTAATTCTGGTTCTTCTACTCTTTCTACCCCATCTGTAGTTACTTGCTTCACAAAGTCTTGATCCCCTCGAAGTCACCCATGTAGGTTGGAACCAACTTCTTCCGTATTCCTGTGAGTGTTGATATTTTGAACTCTTCTGTGAATCATGAATGTTCTTAATGGCATCTAGAATGGTGAATCCTTTCTAGAAGGTTTTCAGTATACTTTGCTCAGGTCCATCAGAGGAATCACTATCTGTGGTAGGTACGCTTTGTGAAATGTGTTTCTTAAATAGTAAGACTTGAAAGTTGAAATATCTCCTTGATCAGGGACTGCAGAATGGCTGCTGTCTTAGCTGACATGAAATCAACACTAATCTCATTGCACATCTCCAGCAGAATTCTTGAGTGACCAGGTACATTGCCAATGAGCAGTCATATTTTGAGAAAAGAGTCCCCCCCACCCCCCGTACACAGTAGGTCTCAACAGTAGGCTTATAATATCTAATAAACCATGCTGTAAACATATGCACTGTTATCCAAGCTTTCTTGTTCCATTTTTAGAACATAGAGTAGAATTAGCATAATCCTTAAGGGCCCTATGGTTTTTGGAATGGTCAGTGACCCTTGGCTTCAATTTAAAGTCACCAGCTGCATTAGCTTTTAAAAAGAGTCAGCTTGTCCTTAAAGCTTTGAAGCCAGGCATTGACTTCTCCTCTCTAGCTATCACAGTCCTTGATGGGGCATTGTTTTCCAACAGAAGGCTGTTTCATCTACGTTGAAAGTCTCTGGTTTCATGTAGCCACTTTCCTTAATTAGCTCAGGTAGATCTCCTAGAGAACTTGGTACAGCTTCTGCATCCGCACTTGCTGCTTCACCTTATACTCTAATGTGGTGGAGGTGTTGTCTTCCTTAAACCTCATGAACCTACCTCTGCCAGCTTCACACTTTTCTTCTACAGCTTCTTCATTTCTCTCAAACTTCATAGGGTAGATGAGAATTCAGGACTTGCTTTGGATGAGGATTTGGCCTAAGGGATTGTTGTGTCTGGTTTGATCTATCCAGACCACTAAAATTTCGTATCAACCATAAGGGTGTTTTGCTTTCTTAATATTTGTTTGTTCATGGAGTAGCACTTTTAGTTTTCTTCAAGAACTTTTCCTTTGCATTTATAATTTGGTTAACTGTTTGACACAAGAGACCCAGATTTCAGTCTGTCCCTGCTTTTGACATGCCTTCCTCACTAAGTTGACTCATATCTAGCTTTTGATTTAAAGTGAGAGAGTTCACTTGAACACTTAGAGGCCAGTGTAGGGTTATCAGTTGGCCGAATTTCAGTATTGTTGTGTCTCAGAATAGGGAGGCCTAACTAGAGGGAGAGAGATGGAGGAACAGCTGGTTGGTGGAGCAGTCAGAACTCACATAACTCGTGTCAGTTAAGTGTGCCATCTTGTGTGGGTGTGGTTTGTGGTGCCCCAGAACAATTACAATAATAACACCAAAGATCACTGATGAGCACAGCAAATATAATAATGAAAGAGTTTGAGACTTTGTGAGAATTACCGAAATATGACACAAAGAGATGAAGTGAACAAATGGTGGTGGAAAAATGGCACTGACAGACTTTCTTGATGTGCAGTTGTCACAGACCTTTGATTTGTAGAACACCCACTATCTGTGAGGCACAGATGAAGTGCTGGGAGACAAGGTATGCCTGTTTAGTTACGAAGTTCCTTCTTAGAACTTCTTTTGCTCCATCCAACAAGTTCTGGTATGCTGTGGTTTCATTTTTGTTTCTCAAAATATTTTTTTAATTTTTCCTTAATTTCTTCTCTAATTCATTGTTTGTTCAGGAGAGTGTGGTTTAATTTTTATGTATTTGTAAATTTTCCAGTTTTACTCTAGTTATTGAATTCCAGTTTCATCTCACGGTGGTCAGAGAAGATGCTTGATATTATTTCAGTCTTGAATTTTTTGAGATTTGTGTTGTGGCTAACATATGGTCCATCCTAGAAATTGTTCCAAGTGCGGTTGAGAAGAATGTGTGTTGTTTTGTTGGATTGAATGTTCTATTATGTCTGTAGGACAATTTGGTCTTTATCATTGTTTGAATCCATGGTTTATTTATTCTCTACCTAGTTCATTTGTCATTGTTGAGAGTGGGATATTAAAGTTCCCAACTCTTATTGAAGTGCTTTTTATTTTTCCTTTAGCTCTATTAGTTTTTGCTTTATGTATATAGTTGCTCTAATACGGGGTGCATAAATATTTAAAGCAGTTATGGTTTCTTGTTGTATTGATCCCTTTATCATATATAATGACCTTTTCCCTTTTTGAGCCATTTTTAATTGAACATCTGTGTTGCCTGATGGAAGTATAGCTAGCCCAGTTTTTGCTTTTGGTTACCATTTGCTCGAAATATTTTTTTCCATCTCTTCACTCTCAGACTGTGTTTATCTGTAAGGCTAAAGTGAATCTCTTGTAGGCAACATATTGTTGGATCTTGTCTTTTTATCCATTCAGGCATTCTGTATCTTTTGATTGGAGAATTTAATCCATTTACATGTAATTAATTACTGATAGGTAAGGACTTACTATTGGCATTTTGCAAAATGTTTTTTTTTTTAATTGTTTTGTAGATCTTATTCCTTATTTCTTACTGTGGTGCCTTTTTTTGTGTGTTTTTTTTCATGTCTTCTGGTGTCCATATGCTTTGACTTCTCTATCATGTTCTTTGGTGTAATTTATACAGGTTTTTCCCTTGTTACCATGAGGCTTACATAAAGTATCTTAAAGCTCTGAACCCTATTTTAAACTACCAATAAATTACCTTTCATATAATTTCTATGCCTTATACTTTGTTTTTTCTCCCTTTTACATTCTAGGGATTGGTGTAACATCTTCAAATTTTTTATATTATATAACTAATAATTTTTGTAGTTATGGGATTTTTTCTACTTTTTTAACTTTTAAACTAGAGTTGGAAGTGAATTACATACTACCATTATTGTATTACAGAATCTAATTTTGATTGTATACTTACCATTACCAGTGAGTTTTACACTGCCTTGTTATGTTTTTCTTTTCTTTCTTTCTTTTTTTTTTTTTTTTATTTGAGAGAGAGAAAGAATGAGCAGGAAGAGGAGAAGAGGGAGTGGGAGAAGCAGACTTCCCGCTGAGCAGGGAGCCAGACATGGGGCTCAATCCCAGGACCCTGAGATCATGACCTGAGCCAAAGTCAGAGGCTTAACAGACTGAGCCACCCAGGCGCCCCTGCCTTGTTATGTTTTTATGATGTTATCTAATATCCTTTTGTTTCCACTCAAACAAGTCCCTTGAGCATTTCTTGTAAGGCAGATCTAGTGAATTTCTTCTGCTTTTGTTTATCTGGGAAAGGCTTTATCCCTCCTTAATTTCTGAAGGACAGTTTCACTGGGTTTGGCATGCTTAGTTGAGTTTTTTTTTTTTTAATATATTTGTTTTATTTATTTATTTATTTATTTTAAATTTTTTATTTCTTTTCAGCGTAACAATATTCATTGTTTTTGCACCACACCCAGTGCTCCATGCAATCCATGCCCTCTCTAATACCCCCCACCTGGTTCCCCCAACCTCCCACCCTCTTATATCATCCCTTTGGGCCTAAAAAGTTTCTATTGAGAAATCTGTGGCTAGTCTTATGGGCATTACTCTGTATGTAACTTCTCTCTTTTCTCTTGCTGTTTTAAAAATTCTTTCTTCTTCCTTTGACTTATGACATATTAATCATAGTGTGTGCCTGTGTAGACCTGTTGTGGTTCACCATGTTGTGGTTCACCCTTTTTGGGACCCTTTGGGCTCCTTGGATCTGGAGGTCTTCTTTTTCTGCTAGGTTGGGGAAGTTTTCAGTCATTGCTTTAAATTTTTTTTTTTAAGATTTTATTATTTATTTGACAGAGATGATAAGGAGGCAGAAAGGCAGGCAGAGTGAGAGAGGGGGAAGCAGGCTCCCTGCTGAGCAGAGATCCGGATGCAGGGCCTGATCCCAGGAGCCTGGGATCATGACCTGAGCTGAAGGCAGAGGCTTTAACCCACTGAGCCACCCAGGAACCCCTCAGTCATTGCTTTAAATATGCTTTCTTAGGATGCCTGCTTGGCTCTGTGGTTGAAGCGTCTGCCTTTGGCTCAGGTCATGATCCCAGGGTCCTGGGACTGAGTCCCATGTTGGCTCCCTGCTTGGTGGGGAGCCTGCTTGTCCTTCTCACTCTGCCTGCTCCTCTCCCTGCTTGTGTTCGCTCTCTCTCTCTCTGGCAAATGATAAATAAAATCTATACAAAAAATATACTTTTCTTCTCTGTTTCCTTTCTCCTGGATTCCTATAATATGAATATTTTTTTTTCATTCTGTCCCATAAATCTGATATGCTTTTATCACTGTTTTCCATTCTTTTTAAGTTTTTGTTCTAATGACTGAATAATTTCAAATGTCCTATTTCCTAGGTCACTGATTGTTTATTCTGTTTGGTCGAATCCACTTGTAAGGCTCTGATTTGAATTCATTTGTTCAGTATTGTATGTTTTAGCTCTAGAATTTTTTTTTACTGTTTTTGTTTCTTTCTGGGGTCCTCATTTGTTCATGCATTGCTTTTCCTAATATTTCCTTTTCCTAATATTTCTGTGTTTTTTTTGTTGTTCACAAAACTTCTTTCAGGTGATTATTCTGAATTTTTGAGAGTTCATAGATGTCTTTTTTAAGGGTCAGTTACTAGAGATCCACTAATTTCTTTTGGTGGTGTCAAATTTACCTGAAAATTTTTTTTTTGTGATCTTTGCTACCTTCCACTGGTATCTGAACATCTGAGTAAGTGTCTCCTCTAAGTTTTTGCCAGTTTGCTTTCGCAGAGGTAGTTTTCATGCATTAGTTCAGTTTGGGTTTCTGGATGTGTCTGTTAGTAATGTCCTTGGGCTGGTGGGGCCTGCTTTTAGGGTTTGTTTTTGGGGGAAGGAACTGTGAGTTCTGAGGTCAGAGTGGAGGGTTGGGCCATTTGCTGAGAAGAGCTGGGTAGGACTGTTATCTTGGTTTCCTGCCAAAGTGAGGATGTAGGCTGGGTTCCTTGGTTGCCTGGAGTCTTCGGTCAGGCTCACTGGTTGCTCTGCATCGGGTCCTATGCTCAGCAATAGGTGGGACTACGAGTTAGCTTTCTGTTGTTTGGGAACCACGAGTGTCCACGGAATACCCTGGTTAGGTGAGGCCATTGGTTTTGCTCCGCAGACGGGGAGAGCCGTAGGCTGCGCTTCCTGGTGAGGGTCTCTCGTCGGGCCAACTGAAGGCTGTATTCAGCAGCAGGTAGAGTTATGAATTCGTTTTCCTGCTCAAGCATAGCCGGAGGAGCAGCTCCAAGGCCTCTGAGGCTCTTTGTGGGCTTAGCTCAAGCTGACCTGTGCCCAGGTTCGTTGGCCAAGCAAGACCCCTGGCTTTGCTCTGGAGGTCATCAGCTCTGCCCACCTCCCTCCTGGCTGGAGCATTGCTGAGTTATGCAGCAGCTTCGAGATGTTCCATGCGCTCTGTCAGATGGCGCGGGGGGGCCATACTCAGCTGCAGATGGGGCTGTGGCTCAGCTCTTCTGCTTGGGTGGCATTGGGAGGGCAACGTCTCAATTTTCCCTAACGGGCTTTCTGGTTGGGAGGGGCTGGGAGCCATCCTTTGTAGTAGCAGAGGTTGACTCAGCTCTTCTGTCTAGACCTGGGTAGTCCAGGCTCCAGGGCCAGCAGAACCCTCTGTTTGAGGACCCGAGTCCTGCAGATGCACACGCAGCTGCGTTTCCTGGTCAGACTGTGTCGCCGACTTGGTTCTGCAGATGAGCAGATCCGCTGATTCGTGGTGCTGCTCAGGCTCTGCAGGGCGAACTTAGTCTCCCGAGACCTGAGTGATAGTTGTTGCACACCTTTCCCGGCTTCTCTGTTACAGTCACATTCTCCGGGATCAAGCCCCACAGAATCTCTTGGGTACCCCATGGAGCAAAACCAGAGTAGGGGCTCCCACAAAGCCACCCACAGAATCGGGGGCAGGGTTGGGGAAGGAGAAACCCTGGGCTCTGTTTTCCCGCTGGAGGAAGCATAAGCTCAGAGCAGACGTGGAGGCATTGTGTGCGCCGGCCTGGGGCCGGGCCGGTGTGGGCAGTGCGTGGTGTTCCTCTTGCCCTTCCCGTGTGGTCTCTCTTGCGCTCTGTGCTGCTGGGGAGTGCTTTGTCCTCACGCCCGAGTTCTAGGATTCTCTCAGTGCTGTCCTGTCCGTGAGTAGTTGTTAGTGGTTCTTGTGAGGGGAAGTGGAGTCTGGAACAACCTAAACAGCCTTAGTGAGAGCAGCCTTGGCTCGTTCCTTAGTGGCAGAGTCCCCAGTGTTTCCTTGTTTGGCTTGTTCTAGCCAGCGCGAGGGGCCGCCTTGCTCACCGTTCACTGCAGGAGCGGGAAGTCGAGTTGAGCTGGAAAGCCCTTTCTCTCCCAAGCCCGCTCTGCAGAGGGTGGGGACCAGGGGAAGCTGGCCTGTGCCGGCAGCATCTGACAGTGCTGGGCTGAAGTTGCTCCTAGGAACGGGGGTGCAGCTAGTGCTGTCGGAGAGCTGAAGGACGCTCCTGGGTGGTGGGCACACACTCACAGGGGGCTGGGAAGGGGGGCAGAGTCAGATCTGGGTGGACAGCGAACTTGTGCACCTTGGAACTGCGTACAGGTGGATGGTGACTGCGCCGTCAGCTCTGCACGACATCTCGTGCCATGGCCTCGTCCATCATTCCTGCCAAGGCTCTGTCTCTACCGGTCCCCTCCCAGTCTCATCATACTTTTTAATGGGAAGGTTCTCGTTTGTGTCTGGTCAGAGTTTTTAAAGAGATGGAGTTAGTGGCTGGAACTGGTTCTGTGGACTGGTGGGAATGTGCCATGGCTTGCTGGTTCGGAGTTGTGACACTTGAGCCCACACAACCACTTGGTTCAGCTCTGCCCTTTGTAGGGACTTAGGTTAATGGAAGACTTTAGGGCCGGCTCCTCCACCTCCATCCCCCATTTTATTTTTATTATTTTTTTTTTAAAGATTTTTTTTTTATTCATTTATTTGACAGAGAGAGATCACAGGCAGAGAGGCAGGCAGAGAGAGAGGAGGAAGCAGGCTCCCTGCTGAGCAGAGAGCCCGATGCGGGGCTCGATCCCAGGACCCTGAGATCATGACCTGAGCCGAAGGCAGCGGCTTAACCCACAGCCACCCAGGCGCCCCCAATCCCCCATTTTAATCATTGTCTTTCTGGACAAACCTTTAAGCCCTAGCCAGGGAGACATTGTGTCTGATAAGTGCTGAGCTCTGCCAAGGCGTGAAAAACCTGGAAGAGCTGCCATCTTTTTGTGGATCTTCAGTACATAATCCCATGCAGGCACTGTGGGGTATACCGTGTGCTGTGCAGAGACCATGTTTTTGTCTGGCCCATCTACTCTTTCGCATTTGAAGGGTTTCTCTTTACCTGGCACATATGCTGATTACGGCAGTTTCCCAGAGGCGGGATCCTGTACTTCTCCTTGCGGTCCCTCCCCCTCCTAGAGGGCCTCACGAGGAGTAGCTGCCTAATACATAGGTTTTAGATAAATGAGCGATTAATTGATTTTGCACTATTGCTGTGGTAGTTACTGACAAGTTGGGACGCATTACTGGATACGTTTCCTGGATGCCGGGGCTGAGTGGCATCCCAGTAGCAGCATCAACTTTTTGCCTTTTCAAAGCTGTTCTTGTGACTTAGTCGTACCATGCTGCCCGTGGGCTGGTCCAGGCCCCATCCTGCTCGAGGTACTCAGCTGGCCGAAGGGACAGTGGCTGCAAGTGGCAGTTGACCTGCTGCTCAGGAATGCCTTGGGGTCATATGCCTGTACTTGTAGTTGTTTTCTTATTGATTTGTACTCCGTTCTGTAGCTTTTCTGGTCCCTTAGATGTTAAAAACCTTTCTAGGAACAGCCCTAAAATATTTTGGAGAGGGTGCAAAATTTGACCTAAAAAAATGACAGTATGCTGCAGGTGGCATGGCTTAATGGTAGCAGTGTCCTTTCATTCAGGCCCTGGTGGCTGATTAGCCCTGTGACAACAAGGAAAAGCCTGCATATTTGGGACCCACAAACAGATGAGTGTTCTTTGTCCTGCCTGTGTCCCAGGCCTCCCATAGTGGCTCCTGACTTTTGCCCAGAGGCCTCCAGTTTCCACCATCCTCACCCCATACCATAATGAGACCTCTCCCTGTCCAAGCGGATTTCCTGAGTTGTCTGTTTAGTAAGGAATGCTCCTCCCCGGCCCCAGCAAGATCACCTGCTACACTGATCCATCGATCTATGTATCCACCCCCCTACTCTTTGACCCTTCTACCCAGCTGCCTCCCCATCCCTCCATCCACCCCTCTCCTACTCGTCTCCCTAGTCAGCCGTCCCTCCATCCAGCATTTTTGAACACTGACTGTATGGCAGGGACTGTGTGAGGCGCTAGGGATATGGTGATGAATGAGAGACAGGCTCCTACGGCTAAGAGCTCAAGTTCTAGCTTCAGGAGACACATAAGCAACGGGCAAACAGCGCACAATAGTGAATGTAACGATGCATTGTGGACAAAGAACTATGAGCAGATAGGAGGGGTAGAGAGATGAAGAAAGAAGAAAGAAGGAGAGAGTAACTCCAAAGCAGTGATTGTTTGTCATAAGGCTTAAGTACTGATAAGCCTCTTTCAGAATTACCTTCTTCTGAAGCCGTGTTAAAATTTTTGGGTTTTTTTTGCTTTTATGAAAAAAAATTTTTTTTCCTCAACAAAATTTTACATGAAACAACCAATAAATAAAGCAAGCAAAAGCAGAGAGCCTTTGATTAAATTGGGGGTCGGGTAGAGATGGGGGTGACGGTCTAGAAAGACCTCTGCCCGGCCGCATCCAGCCTTCGGAACCCTGCCCTCTGCTCTTCCCAGGTGGTCCAAATTGTTTTGATTCTGGTTTTTGTTGAGGACACACCTTTGCCATGGAAGGGCGTAGAACCTATAGGAGTTACAGACAAATCTCTGGGTGATTTTGACACCCATTTAGGACCCAAACTGGATAGCTGGGCTTCTCGTGTGGGGAAGAGAGACCTAAATATAATACTTAGAGGTAGGAAGGGGTGTATCCGAATGAGGGGTCAGTCGCCCCTTTTGAGAATGGAGTTAGTTCTCGGTCCTCAGGACTTAGGGCAGGGCTGTGTGGGTGTGTTACCCCACGAGGAAGGGTGGGCGAGCGTCTAATATAGTTTCTCACGAGGAGAAGTCCTCTTCCGAGGCGTGTTTGTGTGGAGAGCTCTACTTGAGGAGCAGTGGCATCTGGTTGCACCTTGTCCATATTTGTCCCAAGAGCCCAGGGAGAGCTGGGGGGCCCTCTGGGGTTGGCGGAGGGGACGCATGGTAGGAGAGAGTAATAGGCCAGGCCGGCAGAGCGGGGCTGATGGTCGGTAGTTTCTCCCACTGCTGCTAACTGGTTGACCTTCCTGAATATCGGCACTGTGACAGACCCTGCTCTGAGTGTTTTCTGTGTATCGGCTTAATTAATCCTCATCATAACCCCATGTGGAAGGTATTTTTTTAACCCCGATTTTGCTAATGACGTTAAGGCACAGAGAGGTTACGTGGATAATTAGTGGTAGAGCTGGCACTCAGACTGAGGCAGTAGTCACCAGGGAGTGCTCCCAAGTGTTTCCTCTTCCTTTAACACCAGCTTTGTGGTAGAAAGTTCATGCAGTCTCCAAATAGGGGACTTTTATTTGGGGCTTTAACTATAATTGACCGGTCTTTTAGATTTATATATTGATTATCTCTGTATTTGTGTATTTTTTATTTTTAAAAACATCCTACAGGTGTGGGCAGGTATGAGTCGGTACCAGCCTTTGCTGCCCCACAGAACAAGGGGAAAAGAAATGTGGCCTTTCCATAAAGCACCTGACCCTCAAGCGTCACTCGGGGCCACGTCTGCCAGCGCACAGCCCCTGGGTGCCAGGTCCATGGCGGGGGGCCACTGCATTGGGGCTCGGATGGAGAGGGCATCTGTTGCTGTCCCTTCTTACCTGACTGAGCCTCAGAGCTCTCTTGCCGTTATTACCTTGGATGTATGTATGAGGAAAGTTCTCTCCTCCGGCACCTCCTCACGGAGCCTGCTCTGCAATGCGGGAGCCTGGGTCGTTCAGAGCAGTGGTTCTCAAAACGTTAATTTTTTTTTATTTTTTAATTTTTTAAAGAGAACCTCTTTCCTCTAACCCCGAACTACGTGGCTCCAGCCAGCAAAGTCTATCTAGACCCCTTGATTTAACTACCCTTGGCTATTTCTCTGATCCTTCACTGTCACTAGAAGTTGTTTTGTTCTGGTGCCCAATTGATGAGTAGGAGGTTTGGGGTGGGAGGAGGCAGAGACCGACTGAAGAATTTCCCATCCTCTGTGGATTTCCATTAGCCGCAGAGAGTGCGTCCATCGTTATCAGGGATTACTAAGATTTGTTTTATAAAGGATTAGGATGTCTGTGCTGTTTTGCAAGTAGAAGTTTAGGAGTTTTTCCTAGAATCAAACATCAGTCAAGAAAAACAAATCTACCATAAAACCCCAAAGCAAAAAGATCCAAGAGAACGCTCCATTCTGTTCAGACTTATGGCCTGTAGGAAATTTTTCAAAAGTATTTCTTCAAGGGGCTAAGCAGCAGGACTCCCATTTAAGCACCGCAGCTGTTGTAGGATGTCTCCCTCACATATGGCTTTGAAATTTTTCCCTTCTTATCCTGAATGATCAAACACCCTCTCTTGCTCTCTCCCATTTTGCGGTCCTGAATAGAGCGGCCATTGCGCTCCAGCGGCCTAGAGAGAGTTTTTGGTGTCACATTTGGTGCCCACAAAGCATTGAGGGCAAGTCAGCATTATTCCCGGACCTTTCTTTTTTTTTGTCTCCTTTCTTCTGAGCCTGAAGGGATCACATTCAGAAAGGCAGTTGGGTTTTTTAGTTTAGGGCAGATTCTAGACGCTTTCCAGGGGCCTTGGGCTGTTGTGAAGGGATTGCTCTCTCCTGCCACCCATCGTGCCCTGGGTAGAGGTTTGCCATGGTCACCGGGGAGGGGATGGTTTTCCAGATGTCTGTTGCTAAAATGTGCTCAGAAGAACTTCCCCCCACTCCATTTTGTTTCCAAAGAAAATTTATTGAATATTAAGTCATAAAGCCAGTGATATAATTTTAATGAAAAATATCCTGTATCACTCAAGACTTAAAAGAACAAAAATACCCCTTAGAAACACTGCCTTGAAAAATAATCACATTAACTGTACACACAACAGAGTCCTTTCTTAAGCTTTATTTAAGAAATCGAGTACTATATAGTTCAATATATATAAGACACATCCAGTATTGTGTTCCTGATAGCAAGTGCATAGATTTTGTTAAGATATCATTTCACTCGATATAAACGTTTTATGGTCACATGTAATATTCCCAGTGATTTTTGCCCAAGCACGAGAGGAGAAAACAGAACACAGCAAAAATAGTGAGCTACAACAGAGATGAGAAACAAAAACAGCAAATTAGCGGAACAGCCGATTCCTGATAAGTGAATAAGCTGATTGTTTGGCCACAATGTTTTATTCACTTATCAGGAACGATTCACAGTACATTGATGTTCACTGTGTTTCCTAGCCTGCCAGCTGAGAGGCCCGGCCCGAGGCTTGTTGGGAAGTGTCGTGGGCTGGGCAGAGGCGTGGCTGCTGTCAGCGCTGTAAACGTTGACAGTCCCGTCATTCCCCAGGTGATCCGTGGGTGGCAAACATACACCTTGCTAACTAACACTGCAGTGGTGGTGTACAGAATCAAAATGATAAGTATGAATTTAAGCAGGGACCAACTGTACAGTCATGAATGCTTAAGGGAACTAGCAGTTTTGTCCCCTTCTTTGGAGAATTAGTGTTTTCGTTGTTTTTCTAAAAAAATAACAACAAAAAACTGGCTTTGTCTTTCCCTTCTTTTACTTAGCATGAGTATTTTGCCTTGTGCCAAATGGTAGAGAGAGATATATATATATCTCTGTAGAGATATATATATATATATATTTTTTCATTCATTCTTATGTACAGATTTTAAAAATAAACACTTGCATCTTGGAAAGAACTGATCACCCTCTTCTCCCCCTTCTCCCTCCCTCACACCCCTCCCATCAAAAAAAAAGAAAAAAGAAAAAAGAAATCACACCCTTAGCCGTCTTGCCCCACTAAGGTAAGCAGTGGGTTTTCAGAGGCAATCTGATGGAGGCTGTGAGATTTAAAGCAGAAGTATTGGCAGGAAGTCAGCTCCCATCTCTGCAGGTTTGGAGCTGGTGGAAGTCACTTCACTGAGGTGTTCAGCCTATGGGAGAAAGAGCCTCCTTTTCTCCACCTCACCAGGTCCCTCTGTGGTTGAGCCGACTGGAAAAGACAATCTAGGGGTCAGAGGGGCCGCTGACACCAGAGTGTGAAGGGCTTGAGCACCTGCGGGGACAATCTCATGGGCAGCGGGAGGAAGGCTGCCCGGTGCTGGGTGGCCTGAGTCAGACCGAGTTTGTGCGGCTGAAAAGTTGGAAGGAGAGCTAAGACAGAGGGAGCAGACATCAATGGAATCTTTTAAGAGCACTTGGAGAGCAGTCAGATTCCTGAGCGTAAGAGATGGGCCGAGAAGGGAGGGGGCCTGGAGCTTCGGTTTCAGAGGGCTTTAGTTCTCTTTTGGTAACTGAGGTTGGGGTGATAGTGAGGGACAAGGTGTTGACTCAGGAGGGAGTC
Organism: Lutra lutra; assembly: GCF_902655055.1. Taxonomy (NCBI): domain Eukaryota; kingdom Metazoa; phylum Chordata; class Mammalia; order Carnivora; family Mustelidae; genus Lutra; species Lutra lutra. The sequence continues at coordinate 10,182,543 of NC_062285.1, read as the reverse complement.
GTGTGGGTGCTTATGGCATTCTTGGCTTTCGTTTAGAAAGGGATGATGTATCGTGAAGACATGAGCGTGAGAACCTTCACCTCCTTCCCCTCCCACCTCACCGAGTAAGAGCTTCCTTTTGAGCACTTGGAAATAGTCCCTTTGTTATTTTCAATAATTAAAGCTGACCCTGGATTCAATCAGCTCTAAAAAAGAAATACTTTAAATTACTTTTCTATAAGTAGGTAGTGATGGATAGGAATGTGTAAACTTCAGTTTAACCCTTTCGCATCTCGGTTGACTGGGTCAGTGTCTCGTTTCTTCCCTCCGAGCTCACCTCTTTAAAAAACGTGGTTCGTTTTTGGAAGAGTTGGTAACGATATGCCTTTAGACTTGTGGGGAGGTAGAAGGAACCCCAGCTCTGCTGCTGCTCCTCTTACATTTCTTAAAGGGATGCAGCAAAGCAGCGGCCGCTGTGGGCGAGCGTTCGGGATTGCACCCACCCACCCACGGGAGGGAGAGGGGAGGGAGGGTGCCCAGTCCCAGTGGGGTCAGAAGACCAGAAGAGGCCTTGGCAAGTCCAACTCTGCAGGCGGTTACTTAGGTGAATGAGAGAAATAAGCAGCGGCCTTGGAAGCAGCGGCCAAAACGGGCTGTTGTCCGGAAATCAGAGGTGGCTGGTGTGCAGGCTCCCCCTTCCCCAAATCAGATATTCACTTAGGTGGAATCGACTGTATCTTTTTACACAACATAGAGAAAAAAAACAGATACGTGAAACAGTGAGGTGTGTAGATGTATCACCAACACATAATGACTACCAACAATACAACACGCAGAGAGAGAAACAAGTATTAGGAAAATGGTTTAATATTGGAGACAGAAGCAAAAAACTGCATCACACAATAACATACGTTACAAAAATAAGTTTGACTGTCTCAACTACACGGTTATGTTCACAATGAGGACAGAAGAATCAGAAAAAACTTTGATCTAAACAGCAAAAAAGCAAACCCCTAAAGTTGTAACTAATACATTTATTCACTTAAAGTGACTGAGTACTTCTAAATCTAATTACCTTATTGTGTAACTGCACAATACAGAATAAAAAGTGAAACTTACCGCTGTATTTTAAGACAAAATTCTAATGCTAGATATAAGCAAAGGGAAAAAAGAAATCAAGCCAAAGTTTTTAATTCTCAAAAGAAAAGCAACTTTCTTTCTATCAGTCAGAAATCAAACTTGAAATCAGTCATTGTCAGGGGGCCCACTAGAGTAAGCCACAAAAATTTCCATTTTTTTTTTTAATCTCCAGTATAAAAAGTTCCACTGGTACAAAATGCGTAAGTACAATCAGTTGTAGAAATAGGAAAGCCTGCGTTTTTTTTTTTTTTTTTTTTTTTTGGCTCAAATTCCATCAAACAACAAAATCCAAATGCATCAATAAAACAAACAATACTCAAATGGTCTTACAGTTTCCACTAGGTTGCATTAACTTTGGCTTTTCTCAGACAATATTTAAAAACTATTTTGTAATTTCTAAACAAAATGATATTATTAATCTACAAACAACAATTCTCACAGCACAAAAAAACACAAATACATTTTTTGTATGACATTATTCAAAAAGGTAATGAAACTACAGGTTTTTTTAAAATTTTATTTCTTCTTGTTAATTAGCACTTAAGATAATAAAAACAAACAGTAAAATGAGTCCAGAGTAGCACAAGCCAAAGAACTATAACCCCTATGGTGAAAGAAAGATGAACTTGTTACGCCTTTGAGGACTGCCATTTTATCACAATTCTCTAATTTAGTGTAAAAACGACTATTCTCTACACTTGATTTAAAAAAAAGCAGTTTCCCTGTGTGTTTTTCCTTCTGGCACAGGCCCTTTGCACTCTTGCAGCTTTTTTTCCTTTTGATAATAAAAGATAAAGTGAGTAAAAGGACAATTTGTCTCTGAGGAGGGTCAGCTTTTAAACAATGCAAACATGCCAAAAAAAAAAAAAAACCAACAAAAACCCCGACTTTCCCCCCAACATGTACTGTTTTGGTCACCTGCAAAATAAGAAACACCCAATGTGAAATGCCCATCCTGAGCCTCTTGTCACCGGCACTCAGGCTCCTCTTGGGGAGATGCGGGTGAGTGAGAGGAGGACAGCTGGAAATTCAGATGGTGTTTTCTTGTGTGCTGCGCGTCCACAAACCACCCTATGCTGTGTGTGAGAGAGAGATGTGCGTGGACTCCTGGCATTAAGCGGATGGCTGCAGGAAGTACAAAATAGCCCTCAAAGGATGAAGGAAGGCCCCAGCAGTAGTAAACACGTGTGAGGATAATACAAATCATTTCATTGTAAGTGCATGTGCTATAAGAAGGAAACTTGTTTTGTGTTTAGTTTTTGTGTCTTTTTTTAAAATTTTTATTTTTTTTTGTGTTTTTTTTTTTTGTGTGTGTGTTTTTTTTTGCATCATTAGAGGCTAGTCCTTTCCATCCCAGGGCTATCGCATCCATACACTTATTACTGAACAGAGTAGTGAGTGGGAGGAGGAGGAAGGAAAGGGAGCCAGCAGTTTCTGAACTCCTTTAGAGATAAAGAAGCTTCCAGGGCCTGCTTTCAAGAAGGCAGGAGTTTGTGTTGGGGCTTCCGGGATGACACTGGGGTTTGTCAAGACAGCAAGAGATCTGTTCAACGTGAAGTCGAAGTCAAAGTAATATGGCACTTCACAGAGTGGCAGCAGGATCTGGTGCTAGTGCTAGGTATTTGGTCAGTAACTGTGACAAAGAACAGAGTTGGACTTAGATGGTCAGGCCCCTTTCAGTGATTTCAATTAATAAAGTTAATAAAAAGGCAGGAAAAGAAAGGACTATCATCTTCTAACCCCAGACACCTTGCTTAATCAGAAGTATCTCCTGGGATCAGAGAATGCCCAGCACAGTGGCTGATTAGAAACATCATTAACTGAGAGTATTTAAGAAACAAAATCCCTCAAAACACTACTTCATCACAAAGTCTTTTAACTGGAAGGTATATGAAAATACTCTGAACTAGAACATACCCCTACACCTGATCTCAAAAGCATATAGAATTTAAGGTTAATGTAGGTGCTGAATCTACCTAATGTCCCCCTTAGAAGTTTTATTCAATCAACTGTTTTTAATTAAAACCAGAGAAGGAATTTCAACAGCACATTCGTTTTTGTTTTTTTTTTTAAATGACCAGAAATAATCAAAACTAAAAGAAAAAAAAGTGGTGTAGGGAGAAAAAAACCCCAAAAACAGAGATGGTGAAAATATATTTTTTTCCCTTCGGATTTGCTTTGTGGAGTTTTGTTTCTTTTGGATCTCAACCAATAGGTAAAAAAGGTAAGAAAGAAAACAAAAACAAAAACAACCCCCCCCCAAAAACCCCAAAACCTCAAAGATGTATGGGGGGGGGAGGGGAGAGGGATCCAAATTAGAAACACCCTGGAACAAACAAAAATGACAATGGTATAAAAAGTTACCAACGCTCCAGACAGCTCTGGGTAGAAAGGGTTAGAAGTTCAAAACTTTCTCACCTTAGAGGTTTCCATATATTATGAAGGAAATACATCGTGAGGTTGCCGTCACAGCATTGATGTGCAGAGCGGTTAAAAAAGTGAGACATGGGCACTTATACAATGTCTTACAAAAAACATCATAGAGAAATAACAAACAATAACAATTTCAGGCAACAAGACCACAGGGTAGCAAGTTAACAAACTTTTTAACCTCTTTTTTTTTTTTGTTTTTTGTTTTTTAAATATTAGGGATTTATACAAAACACATAATAAAATACCCATGTTATCAAATTACTTCTCACAAGAAACACACTGAAGCTCTAGGAAGGAAGTACCTTTGGAATTTGGCACTATATATTTTCACTTTTTTTCTTTAAAAGAAAAAAATCACATTTTGCTGAACACAAACACATCTAAATAGTCCACAATAAAAAAAAAAATGACATCAATGCTTTACAAGCCAACACAAAACTTATTCTGGAATAGGGTTTTTTTTTTTTCCCTCACATGAAATTTTTTTTTTAAGCAAACTTTTTTTTTTGAAATTCTTTAAGTAAACCAATTCTAAACTTGTCTTATCAACAGAGAACATTAAGACCATAAGACTCATGATTGAAACCACAACTTAATTCACAGAAGCACCAACATAACACAGTTTACAGTAACCTTTCTCCTGTACATTGAAACAGTATAAAATATAGGTAATTTCATGTGCATTAAACCATGGATTGTCTAACTGTGAGTCAGTTCAGCAAAAGGTGACACAAATAGGTAGCATTTGCCCCAAAACAGGGTAAATATTTTTCTTATACTAATCTACAAAAAGTGGTTCTATATATATATCTTAATGAGAAAGTGAGCCACCTAAAATGGCCTTATCAAAAAACTTTACACTGCCTGAAAAATGTAAAAACTATTACAGACCTCTAGAGACTTAAAATCAGACAGTTTTTTTCTCAAACTGTTTTTGGAAGTAGTCTGTTAGAAACCAACATTCTGTGTCCCTGGACACATATTGCTATTGTTACCAGTGACCGGGAAGAATGCCAATCCCTGTATAATACTTTCAAGTCTGTTTTATGAAAAGAAAAAAAAATAAGAAAGAAACGTTTTTGCCACAGGTTTTTTTTTCTATAATTAATTTGTCTAATAATAAATTTCAGTCTTGCATGAATGCAGCAATGTTTTTCACATTGACTTCCCAGAATTCATAGCTAGATGAGGTCACATGCAAATTTCAAAGGTCAAACTAGATCAAAGGTCAGTAGGAGAACCAAATGTGATGTGAGGTCAGAAAGACATCAGAAACAATGACGGGACGATGAAACTTTTTTTTGAGACGCCACAGGGACATGCTAGGCAAACGGTGAACTAACGGGCATGAAGATGTCTAGGGAGAAAACAAGGGAGAGTAAAAAGTTACACAGAATCTACGCAGCAGCAACAAAATCACTCTTAAGGGTGCAGGAGAAAAACTAATGCAAATCTTAGGTCATCAGGGAGTCTACGAGCCATTCCCGTAATTTGCATTTCTTACGATATTTATCCACAGCACAATGGAACCCCAAGAGAATCCATCCGGAGGAGGAGAGGGGATGGATTCCGGGAGTTTTGGGGTGGGGGCTGGGGAGGGACAAGGCGGGGGGGGGGAGGGGAGGATCCAGTTTCAACGGATGTGACATATGGGGGAGAGTCAGACGACCGAACTATAAACTAGATAGATCATGGAAGCTACGAACAAAATCGTCAGACAGATACAAACAACAAGAGGGAAAAGCATGAACTGTAGGCCTAGGGTTCAACGGTGAAAAAAAGCCCATTCCTAGAACGATTCCTCTAGAGACTACTTCAAAAGGCTCTAGCTAGCACAGAGAACTGCTCTTTAGGTACCCAATAAGTTAACAATAGGCAATAAATAACTTCCATTATTTCTGAGGCAGTAAAAATTTTGTACAAAAATAGAAATGCTTTTTTTACAAATAAAATTTACAGGCCTGTGGCTTTCTTTTTTATGTATTTATGTATTATTTATTTATTATTAAATTTATCTTTCAAGAAACATCAAGTATTTTCACTCATTTTTATTTTATTTTTAAACCCTGTAGCTTTAAGAAACAGATCTCTAAATCTTTTTTTACATTAATCCTTTCTAAAAACTAAAATAAAACAATAACAAAATAGACAACCAGTGTAATAATCTGACCGATAAATGTCATGTTTCTTTGAACCCTAAAATAATATCCTACTTGTTAAAACAAACCAAATGTAGTGGAAAGACGTTTGTATTGTTTTAAGTGCTTCTCCTGGCTTCTCTCTCGTGCTATGCCACCACCTTAACCTCTAAACGGTTGGCGCCCTCCTAGGGGGTGGGCGCGGACAGGAGGGGTGAATTCTCCAGGCAGTGCTCTGGGGCACCAGGGGTCTCAGAGTTAGAATTGCACGTTAGCCTTTGTTTGCCTTTTTTAAACTCTCAAGATGTCATTTATTCATGTGTGTTTTTCTTTAAAAAAAAGAAAAAAAAGCCAAAAAATGAGAACAAAACAGAAAAGGTAAAAGGAGATTCAAATTGCAAAACAAAGGAAAATACAGTGGCACAACTGGAAGAGGAGTTTTACTCGATAGAAACAAGGTAGCCCAAGTTTTTAATTATGGCGAACTGGGTGGGGGCATGGGGAGGGGACATGGAGGCCTTATTGTAAAAATAACCGTCTCTCTTGGTAAAAGTTGGCAATGTGGTCCTCCTCTGCCTTTCCTGTTGAGAACAGGCTGGCTTGTGGGACTTACCCTAAGAAAGCTAAAATAAGAGCAGGGAGCCTCTGGGGTTGGGATCAGTAAGGTTTGCTGTCGTTCTTGGAGCGCTTCAGCTGGACCTTCAAGCGTTTCATGCCAATCTGAAAGCCGTTCATAGCCTGGATAGCAGCTTGTGCGGACACCGGATTGTCGTAGCTAACAAAGCCTGGAAGACACAAGGGGAAGGACACGGCGGTCACCAGGGAGAGGCAGGGGAGTAGACGGGAAGAAGCAGGACATCGTTGGGGGGGTGGCTGGAGAGTGTGACTGTACGTGGGGGGTAGCGTGGGCTCGGAGCATGCTCAGTTCTCTGGGGGTGCCGGCTGTGGACGGGCGGGGGTGTTTTACGGCCACCCTGGGTACGTCCACTGAGAAGCGGTGAACAAAGCTGGTCGGACCGGGAATTGGGGATCACGAGAGCAAACCCCTCCTCTGTGAAACGCGAAATCTCAGACTCTCAGACTCCTGGTCTGTTTACTGATCTCAGTCAGGTCTGTTTGTGTTGGAATCCTTCTGACAAAACCCCTGGTGCCTAAGTAAGTGTTCCCAGAGGCGGAGGCATAGATACTCTGGGGCTCGCAGGGTCCCCAGGGGCTCGCGTGTCCCAATCAGGTGCAGTTTAAATGCAGGGCTGGTAACCGCCCACTGCAGAGATGCTGACTTTCATTCCAGTTCTCCACCTGCACCCACACAGCCCACACCTGCTCGACTGTCGGATGGGGTCCGCTAGTGAATTAACTCTAGGGTATTTGTACTTGATTTTTAACATTGTGGAATTCTGAGAGGGACCTAGGGACCCAAGGGAAATGCTGGCCCTTTCTCATGATATCAACTTCCATTTTCAAAGTGCCACTGCATTCAGCAGACTGGAAACTGCCTTTATACCCCCTTAGAATAAAGAGTCTGAACAGCTTAGGGATTAAGAGCCATCCTCACAGACTTCCCAGTACCTTTCTCTGTACTGACACCACCAAAATGGCAGGGAGCGCATGCTTTTGAGAAAGAGCAGTGACGGTCTGCAAAGACCCAGAAACAGAATTCTGATCGCAGAGTCTGCTCTAACCCGGGGGTGGGGGTGGGAGGGGACACACAGCTTTTCTGCAGTTAATGCCCATGTTTAGGGGTTGAGCTTGTGCTGTCCCTACTTCTGGTGTTGAAAGGAAGCGATTACACTGGGTGAATTTCCCTTCTCAACATCAGCTGTTCAGAAGGTTCTATACTAAGCTTCTTCACCTATCTGCTAAAGAGCAAATCCTTTACAAACTAGAGGAAGAGAAGGACATCAGTATATCTTTAGCAGAGTTCTCAGCTGATAAAAATGAGCATATGGTATAATGCAGAAAAGCTTTCCGTCGGCAGGCTGAACTGCAAAACGGTGGAACAGATTTTTACTAAATCTAATTCCCAGTGTGTGTGCTCTCGAATCCAAGATTTTGGCTCTGATTTTCTCCTTTCCTTCTAGGTCTTTATCCAGGAGCAGCAAGATGATGAAAGAATGGAAATGGGTCAAGGGTGAAATGGATAACGAAACCTGGCCAAGAGGTGAGCATGAAGGAATGGGCTACCTAAGACTAGCAAATCTGGGGACCCCCCCCACCAGATTAGGCCGGCTCACTGAGAAATGTAGGTTGGGATGCTGCAGCTTTTGATAAAAACGGAAAACAGCTCAGAGTACGAAATACAGTTGCCGACAGTCCTGGGTGCAGCCTGCATTATTACACTTGGAGGAGTGGTGTGTGGACCGATATCTCTTTTCAAGGCACTATTTTTCTCAAAATCAGACCCTGAAGCACAGCCCCTTTCCAATCTCCAGATAAGCCCAGGGCATTGCTTAGTGATGAGGAGTAAAAGTCTGGCCCAGAACCTTGTGCAGGGCAGCTCGGCATGGTAAGCTCCCACCGAGTGCACAACACCCCCACCCCCAGGGGAACAGCTCCCTTTCCATTTCACTCGTTGGTGAACCATCACGGGGGAGGGGAGTATGCACTTGTCATAGCAGTGACAGTGGAGACAGCCTTTCCAGTTGGGTAAAAACAGTGACTTTCAGTGGCGGACATACTAATTCCCCTAACAATAGAGGCCTCAGACCTTCCTGGGTGATGGCACAGAGATTAGAAAGACATGACGATAACGGGGTTTTAGAAGCCAAAACATTCTCTTTACACCCAGTGCCCATTACCAGTAGCCAGATGCTATGTTTGAGTACCATTCCTACCACCTTTGATGTTTTTCTCCACCGCATTTAGTTCTCTTTGTCCTTCCTCCGGTCCACATCTGTTGCACTGTTTCGTGCTGTTACGGCCTACCACCTACATGAATTACTAGATTGGAGGAAGGAGGAAGGCAAATGTTCGATCTCAGACTGGCCCAGAACTTGCCAGGCAGGTAATCTATAATCTGAACAGTCTAGCCTCTAAACCACTTTGGAGACTAAAGGGGTTCAAAATGCAAAACAAGAAATAGATTTAACGAATGCTCTGTGCGCCTGCTTCTAAAACATGAGGGCAGGCGGAGAGTGTGCCTTCCCGGGGAGCACAGACTGCCTCAGGAGGCAGAGTCCGGGCTGTGTGAGGAGAGAGGGCATGACAGCCTAGGCCACGGAGGAGCTGGGTTTTTCCAGCGTTCTCTGAATGCCTGCATTTCCTGGGCTCTGCGTCCACTCGGGCAGGCTGTGCAGAGCCCATCAGCCCAAATCCCGGCTCCCGAATCAGCATAACACAGCATTCCACGGGACCGTGACAGACACCAGCTCCCTGTCCTGTGCTCCGGGTAGGGGGGTATCTGCAGTGCTGAGGGTGGCCTGGCTACACCCCTGCTGTGAAGGGACGGGGTCTCACTGAAGGTTTGTGAGAGTGCGGGCAGCCTCCCCATACAACGTGCTACCTGATTCCACAAATGCCCGACGCCTCCCGAACCTAGAAGGCTACGGCATCCGTGGCAAAGTGTCTACAGTGCCGCCCTGTAGCAGGCAGCCCAAACCACCTCCATCTGTTGGCTGTATTTCCACCTGCTCAGGTTTGTGGTTCCAGCTGTGGGGCCTGAAGAAACCACCGCTGCTCTCTAGTGAGAGAGAACTGGATGCGCGTAGTCTGACACTAGTAGCACAGCGCACAACGTTACCTAACATGCGGGCATTTACTGTCGTTTCCCAGATGCTTCCTTTATATAGCCCCTTCCTCTGCTTTGGATTAAATGACTTTGCCCGATCTGCTCACATGGATCCAAAAAGCCAAGGAACAGCACCACCCAGGGAAGGCCCTATCTGGACTTCTCGAATATTTGCCATTTACGTTTTCCTTCCCATGCCTCCTCACGTGGCAATTTACTGTAACATTCTGGCTTGGTTTCTTTTGCATACCAAAGCACTTGCTCAGATTGGTCTGTTTGTCAATGAAGACTTTAGCAGAGATAACATTTCCAAAAGGCATGAACATCTGCAGAATGTCCTGGTCTCCAAACTCCTGTGGAAGGTGGTAAATAAAGAGGTTTGCACCCTCTGGACCTAAAGAGGAAAAAAAAATCAGAGTAAGGTATTCTTCGCTTCTTAGTTCCCAAGGCCTCTTCTTAGGACTGCTTTAATATCAGACAGGCTAAGCATTGCCTTTCTCATACTAGAAGGGAAGGAGATAGATGGGTAAATGTCAAGTGCTGGGATGTCTTTCAAGACAGGAATCATCCCTCAGATGTTCCTGATTTCCAAAGACACTGGTCGGCAACAGGGTCTTTTCAGGGATCATCTTCTGTGGCTCACATTTGCTTAGTGTCCAGTGTCTTCTTCATGGGGGTGAGGGTGGCCCCCGTGGGGTAGAGGTGGGAAGGAGAATGCAGGACTGGGTTTTTCCCGGGTGGCTGTGTTTTGTGGTATGTGTATATACGACCTCTTGGAGCTGAGAGTATCCTGCGTATTCTAGCAAACTGTAGCAATTTAGAATAATGGGTATAGCAGTAATGTTGCTTGGATTTCTCAATCATTTACCTAATTATCCATCCAGTTTTGATTTGCCAAATCTCTTAACACACAGTCTAATAATCATTTTTATTAGAAATGACTGGCAGTGAGTCAAGGCAGGAAAAAATAGGTCGTTAGAGTTTCACAGCTGTGATAGGAATTATACCCCTGGGGATTAGCCTTGGAAATGAACGCATGAGGTACAGAAGCTAGTCAGAGACCAGGCTCAGCCATGCTCTTCACGCTCAGCCATCACCTTCCAGAGAAAGAGGAAGAAAGGGCAGAGTACGGAAGGTCCTCTTAGCTACACTGGTTAGAGAGGTTAGCTCTCCTCCTCGTCTGCCCATCTCATTCCCCTCTCTCTAGCCACCTGAACGGAGCCATCTCAACGTGAAAAGGAGGGAATCTGAATGACCTGATGCAAGGTGATCATCCAACTTGCCAGGTCCAAGGCTGCCTGGGGAGGCCCCAGGGCTGGATGTCTCTTGGATGTTCAGAGTTCTGGGAGGGAAGGGGGCTCCCGAAACTGGTGAAGCAACCTTGGCAGTGGACTCCTGCACCCTTAACTGGCCTCCGGGGGAGGAGCCAGGGCAGCCCAGGGAACACCTGCACTGCATTCCTGCAGGGCTGAGTGTGGTGGCTAATATTTGGGTCTAAGAAGAGTAAAGCTAGGGTAAGAATAACTTTGTAAAAATAAAAGAGAGGAAGCATCTTTGTAAACAAGAGTCAAACCAAGTTTCTCCCCACAAACGTGTGGGACTTTTCCTGAGGAGGTCTTCTGGCAGCAAGCTTCTGAAGCCACGGAAATGAAGCATTTCTCGGTCAACCTGACCACTTTAACTTTGTGTGTTGCTCACAATTCCCATGGACATACCCACATTCTAGTGCCAAGGAGGCAGTCTGTAATTCAAGGGACACAATTGCAGGTCTTAGGTCCCCAAATGTTTCCTGGTTTAAAAAAATTCTTAAGGGGCACCTGGGTGGCTCAGTGGGTTAAAGCCTCTGCCTTCGGCTCAGGTCATGATCTCAGGGTCCTGGGATCGAGCCCCACGTTGGGCTCTCTGCTCAGTAGGGAGCCTGCTTCCTCCTCTCTCTCTGCCTGCCTCTCTGCCTACTTGTGATCTCTGTCTGTCAAAAATAAACTCTTTAAAAAAAATTCTTGGGGCGCCTGGGTGGCTCAGTGGGTTAAGCCGCTGCCTTCGGCTCAGGTCATGATCCCAGGTCCTGGGTTCGAGCCCCACATCGGGCTTTCTGCTCAGTGGGGAGCCTGCTTCCTCCTCTCTCTGCCTGCCTCTCTGCCTACTTGTGATTTCTCTCTGTCAAATAAATAAATAAAAAAATCTTTAAAAAAAAAAAAAAACTTAAAAAATCAACACTTAATATGAACAGGTGCAAAACCAAAACACCGGAAAGGGTTGTACAGAGCCCCACTGGGCCAGGCCCGGCTTCCGCAGTATGTACCGGGCAAATCTGGCACCATCCAGATTGCGTGTTCCTTCTCAATAAAAGATCCACATGTACAAATGAGGATTTATGGGACCCAATCTCAACTCCTGCAGCCTGGGGAGAAAATGCAATTTAATGCACTCTGTCAGATTACTGGCTACACCTGGATAGTCCTCGCATTCTGGAATGCCGTACGTTCCGATTGTATCTGTGCCACATAGGGGGGCCAAGAAAATAGGGAAAAGGTCAATCTAAGGAGACTCTGTCCTCTGTTCACCATTTTCTCAGGTAAAAGTGCCACCAGCATCTCCTAGCTTAGACCCCCCCCAGTTTTCATCACACAGAAAGAGTATGATTTTGCAAACTGCCAAAGTTGTGAACACTAAAATGAGAAAAAGGTGACTCGATGTGGAGAACCTCTCTTCTGTGCAATGAAGGCGGCTGCTGCAACAGACACCAAGGGTAGAAACACAAGAACACGTTTTTGAGGGGTCCACCTATGTGTCCGCCTCAGCCTTCCCTTTAGTAAGAACCTGCTGACAAATATGCATTCCTCGGATCTCTCCCAGTACCTGTCATTTTAACTTACTGGAGTTCTCTGTTAGAGTGTTGGTCCCAGCTGGCTGGGTGCTCCCATTTCCTATTTTTCATAGGGCACCAGGTCTAGCATAGAGTACTGGCGTATCTGTGGCCAATGGCCAGCACCCCCCCCCCTGCACCCCCACTGCTTGGTGGCCTTCCTGAGGCTCTGCCTACTTGTGTGTGTGTGTGACTGCCTCCCGCAAATCAATTAGAGATCAGAGGCTATTCAGGAGTGACAGGAAAGGTGGTCAGCTTTTCTGGATTGAGGTCAATAGGGATGCCATAACCCTTTAGCTGGGGAACGTATCAAAGCTGCTTTAAAATACCACCACCAAAGCCAGCCCGGCTCATTTTCCTGTGGGAAAATATATATTAGGGTACATGACTAAGTGCATCAACCTGACTTTCAGCTCTCTTAACTAAAGGATAAAACTGTGGAGCAGAAAATCTAAAAATCTGTTTAGCTGTGGAATTCATTTTTTTCCCCCCTTCCCAGTATAACCTGCTTTGAAAATTGTATTGTGGTTAACTGATACTAAGTTTAAATTTCTTGAGCACACAACTGGGTGAAAGGTGATCAGAAGACAGGTATGAGAAGGTGGGAGATGATTAAAATTGCTAAACAAACCAAAAATACCACCACCACACACACACAAAAAATCAAAACTAAACCATGCTGCTGGTAGCCCCAATACTTAAATGTCAGTGATCCCGGGCTGGTGCCGTTATTCACATGAATCCTAGAGGGTTAGCTCCTGCACAGGCAATCCCCCAAAGTCAGGGCATGGAAATGTGGGGCGGTGGGCTGCGGTGAAGCAGCAGAGAAAAGTCGTCTCAGGGCCCACACTTCATCCTTGCACCAGTGCATGGCGACTCCGCTGGTGGCTGGTGTTTCTCGGTGACAGTCACGTTGCCTGTGCCCAGGCTCTGCTGGACAGTGGAGGAGTGGCCAGCATTCTTTAAGAATCCTGTAGGGAACTGGCATTTATGCTCTCTCTCAAGAATATCCTGTCACAGATCCCCCTCCTGCCACAGTCACCACGGTAGTCAGACCCCAGACGGAGGGACCTCCGTGCAGGTGTTCCCTCGGGAAGGCATGGGATTTAGGACTTAGGGTCTCACATGCTTAGGGAAACACAGTTGCCTGAGGATCTATACAGGGTTTTAAAAAATCTACAGTAGCCGTCACAGCGAGGAGTAAAGAGAAAGTTGAAATAGTGAAGAATTTAGAATTTCATGTATCTTTCATTTTTAACGATCCCTTATTTACAAATGGAAGCAAGACTTTTTTGCTTTACAAGAGTATCTTTAGAGCTCTTGTCCCTTTTAAAGTTCACAACTTAAAATATTCTATTCTTCTAGAACACCGTATTTAAAGTATGCAGACAAGAACATTTTGGAAGTGTAAGGTGAAGGTAAAGAAGGGAAAGAAATTTGTAAAAACCTCCTCAGCCGTACTTCCTATTCTAGCCTCTTCTGCCACACTCCCAGCAGGTGCGGAAGAGAAAAAATACCATGTGGCAGAGTTTGCTTTAACACAATTTCTACTAAGGAGAAGAGACCAAAAGCAAGAAAGGGAAAGACATGCTCTCCCTCTTTGGACTGGCTCATTAACTGTTTTATAATTAGCTTGAATTTATTCTTAGCCTTAACCTCCTGAGACTCACTCTGCCTCATAGGCAGAGAAGCCCATCAGTCACGCACTCCCTTCCTCAGGAGACCCCCGATTCCACAGACCCCCCCTGATCCTGCCGGGGGAGTCCGTCCTTACCCCGCCGCCGTCGCCTACCGAGAGGCCAGCCAGCCAGGGGCAGGGCGTGGGGACGCCGAGCTGCCTGCGACATGCCTGGGAAGACCCCGGCTGGATGCGGCAGGGGAGGCGTCAGGGACGGGCCCTGCTGACCCGGGCGGGGGCTCCCGGCAGGCTTTAGGGGCAGCGGCCACTAGTAACTGCACGGAAGCTCGCAGTGCGGGAGAAACACGTCTGAGGAGGTAAATTAAGAGACTCGTGAACCGTGGCGAGATCAAACAAGTTCAAGTCCGAGGAGAGGAGGCGACGCCGACCGCAGGCTTAGCCGTGTTGGGTCAACAGAAACAAACCAGGAGGACCCAGCCCGTGAAGAGCGGGACTGAGCCACTGGCTTCCTCTTCGGCCTCGCGGGGCCCGCGCGAGGCTCCTCCGCCCCCCGGGCCGGGCAGGCACCTACCTTCCTTCTGGCTGCCCGCGGCGCTCTGCTGCTGCAGCAGGCTCTGGCTGTACAGCGTGGGCAGCGCCGCGGCCGCGTACTGCTGGATCCCTGAGTAGGCCTGCGTGAGGGCGTCCATGGTGCCCGCCGTGCCATTCGTCAAGCCCGTGGCGCCAAGTCCTCCATTCAGAGCCGCCATACCTGAGAGCATTTGAGCAACTTTACAAAAAACCCAACAATAGAGAAGAGAAATAGCACTTTTCATTAGTGCTTTCCGAAGGAAGTCAGAGAGTCATTTGACACAAGTACAACAGCAAGTGCATGCAGCCAGCACAGCGACAGCCCGACGCGACGTGAAGACGCGACTGCGACGTGAGGGGTCGTCACAACGGAGAACACACGACAGGACCCGAGAAACCCCCTGCGCGCGGACGCCGCCCCTCCCGAGGCCGGCGAGCAGACGGCACGAGGCGCGACAGCGAGACGGCACACGGCGGTTCCATGCACGCTGCTACTGGCAAGAACGCGCGTCCTTCTCAAAGGAAGGTCTCTCGGGGTCGTGCCCCTGCGTGGATGAGGACGTGCGGGACGGGCGCTTGGAGGAGCCATGGGACGGCTCGGGGCTTCGCGGAGAAAGGGACAGAACCGCTCTCTCAGCAGGCGGATGAGAGGGTCCCGGAGGCAGCTCTGTCCCCAGTGAGCCCGTGTGCGGCCACTGCCCCGCCGGCCCTCAAACAGCCGAGGGAGGGCGCCTGAGACTAGGCCCTTCGGAAGCATCGTCTAGCCGAAGCCGTGAAGGCACAGGACAAAATGGGGACCGGACCCTAACTGCAGGAGAGGCTCAAAACAGCATGGGGCCAAGGGCAGCAGCAGCAGACACGTGCCAGTATCAGCCCGTGCCCCGGTGGCGCGGCCACGACAGCGCTCCGACAGCGCTCCGACCGTGTGTTCCACGTAACTGCAGTGATGCCCGGCTGTGGGCGGGCTCGCGGCCATTCCCGCAGGGGAGCCGCTGGCCAGCACGCTTTGGTTTTTTTCCTGTCGCCTGGCTGCTCTCTGGCTCTAGAATGGTTGCTGATGGTGCCCCGAGTCGGGGTCAGAACCAGCATCGCTTTACAGAGTGCGAACCTTCCGAGGAGCTCAACAAATGGAAGCGGGGACATCATTGCCTTCAGTTGCCCTTACGATTGAAACATTTCCAAAAGAGAGATCCGATTCTGGGAAGAACTCACTGAAAACATGAAGGAAACTCTTGAATGGATTAGGGCAACTGATTAGGGCTATTAAGATAGCAAAGATGACTAAGGGAAACACAAAACCGACTAAGTGAAAAACAAAACCGGCCAGAAGCCTGACGAGGGTCGAGGAACCAGATGAGCTCGCTTAGAAATGATCGGAGGAATCCAACCCGGGTCACCTGGGCACCCGCCCCAGACCCTGGAGCCGGTGGGGGTTCTGCTTCCTCTCAGCGTCCCTCTGTCGCTCGGAGACCGACCTCCCTCAGGCTGGAAGGACTACATACATACAAGAGGCCTAAGAGCAGAGGAAACACGTCGGGCCTCAGGCCCGGTTTTCTTCCTGGGGGCTTGCGGGGACAGGAGTGGGCACTGGATGAAGTTACCCTGCGCGGCCCCGGGGGTGAGCGGCTGAAGGACAGGAGAAAGGAAGGACGGGCCTCTTGAAACCCGAAATCCCTGCGGGCAGATCTAGCAGACACACAATAAACTGACGAGGTGCCGGCCGGCAGAGGTCCTGGGGACGCTGCTTCACGTTTCTTAACTGCGAAGGAGTCTGCGCTCACCCCAATAAATGCCCTTAAAGAGCTTGACCCAGTGTGTCCTAATTAAACAGTCCCCCAGACACCAGCTAATCCCATTTACCCCGCTCAGGCCTCTCTCCTCCTCCAGCCTGGTGTTCTTAGGGCTGCTGAAGGGTGGGGAGTAACTTCGCTTTTCTCCTTTCAGTCTTAGCCTCATCTCCCAGTATTTGTGTGAATGCAAAGAAACAGCCTTGTTCTTTTCTAGGAAGGGGAGGGGAGGGTGTACGGTGAGTCTGGAGAGCCCGGCACAGTTCAGTGCTGTTGGTTTCGTTACCGCTGGGCTGTGCGCAGGTGCTGGGGACACAGACCAGCACGCCATGGGGCTCGGCGATGGGAAGCCGGATCCCTGCGCAGGAAGGACTTCTAGCGGGAGAGTGAGTGGGGCCTTGCCACTCTACTTATACCCCACGGCGTGAGAGCCTAGGTGTGCATCGCAGCCTACGGAGCTGCTCGGGGCACCGCTGAAGATGGGCGCTCGGCCGCCAGCACGGAATGGAGCTCCATGTCTCTAGAACCTTGTCGGCTAAGGGCCTGGCTCTTGGCAGCCCCTGCCACGTAGGAGCCTTAGGAGTGTGCCTCCCTGGGCTTTGCAGCTTCACTGGAGACCAGACACATGGCTGGTGTTTCATTGAAGAGGTCACTGGGGCCCCTGACTCCCTTCCTCTCCAGTACTCCCCCCGCCCCTTTTTAAATCATCCAGGTCAGGTGAATTTTCTGTCCACCTTTTTAACTGGAAAAAAAAAAAAAATCTGCCTATCAGTGGAGCTGCACAGTTCAAACCTGTGTTGTTCAAGGTCAACTCTATTTCCATGAGCACTATTCACCAAGTGCTGGTTATATTCTGACAGTCCTAATTTTAAGCACTATATGGTAAGCCATTTGGAAAAACGATGTGATCTGAACAAGGAAAAACAAGTACATCACCTGACCTGTATTTCAACACATAAAGTTAGATACGGACTCTTGAGTGGACATACCTGCAAAAAATATTTTGTCTTAGTTCAGATGTACAAAACATGTCTTAGATACAGAGCATGTCTGGGGAACCCTCAGATAATCCAGAACTGAAAGCTGTGTTAGGGAGTCACCCATATGCCTTACTTCTGATCTTGACAACTTTTGCTTTTAGCTTTAGGCTTCCACTCTACTTTTTTTTAGCCCCTCCATTCATGAATATATAAGGGGAGAAATGGGATATCGAATTTGAGTTTAACTGAGTTACTTGTCTTCTAGCTAAAACTTTATTTTGGGAGGAGGAGAGGGGCCCTTTGGCAGTGAAGAGCGTAGTAACATTTACATAAAGATGAGCTAATTGGGAATTAATTGGATTCCATCTACCTACATTCTTCCTGGCTCCTTTGTCCATGGGAAAGAGATGGCTCTATTCGGACAACCAGAGATTTCTCTCAGTAGCGAGTCATTGTTCCTGGGATGGAGTAGGGTAGGAAATAGCAGTGATATGGAAGCTGTGGCCAACTATTTTAGGAGCTGCCTCTGTTCCGGTGACCTCTCGAGTACCTTGAGAATCATCCAGTGGGACCGACAGCATGATTGCGTTCAGGCAGAACGGCCTGAAAGAGGATCCTCTGTGTATTTCGGATTCCTCTTGGTAGTTGAGAAAATAAATACCAGCTCCAAGCCAATGTTGGGCTTGTTAAACAGCTCTGTGCTAGTAACATTTACCAAATCAGAAGGAATGTCGTTTTGTTTGTGATTTTCGTAAATGAGCAATTAAACATTTTCTGGGGTCACACCCTCCCGTAGGGGCTATCTGAAATGAGACACCGTCTCCATTCCCCGTCAGCTCTCCGTACTTACTGTGCCCCAATCGCAAAAAATTTAGAAAACAAAATTTAAGCCCGTTGTCCTTGCCAGAAGCAAAACTGGTGTGATGTAGAGCCCACGCGAGAACTAGTCCTGGTTTCTCAGCCTTTCAACAGAGCCCCTCTCTAGTCCCTCATGGCACCGATGGGAAACACCAGCAAAGCACCAGAGACTGGGATGGAGAGAGACAGGACCACACAGACAGGAGGACAGCACACAGCAGTCATGAGCACGTGCTGAGGAGGACAGCCATTCCCACTGGCCTGTTACTTTGCAGACCAAGGACAGGACAGGCAGGCGATCAAATCAAAGTCCTTGTTTTAGGGGAACTAGGTCCTGGGGCAAGAGAAGCAGCATGAAGGGATGTGGGCAAACACACTTGTCTGCAACCGAGGGGAAGGAAGTGGGTTGGAGCGTCTGCAGAACAAGGTCAGAAACAGGAGTCAAGGCAGTGAGGGCTCCTCCTGGGCCGATGGAAACTGGGGAGCTGGAGGCAGTTTTACTGGAATAGAACATTCTGTTGTCACATGGTTCCCACTTCATGTACTATTTGCTAATCAAGACTGTCCCATCTGGAAGGAATTATCTTTTTCTTTTTTTTGGCCTATGGGCTGATAAAACTCAATCCCACTTTCTGTTTTTCTCAGAGCATCTGAATAAAAGAGTTTAATAAAACTTGAAAATTTGTTAAGTTCTAGATTTTTTTTTTCAATAAACTACAAGGCATTCTTTTTGAGATTTTAAAGTATATAATCATTGGGATTTTTTTGTTTTTAAGAAAGTGTACCATCTGATCACTTCTTAAAAACTGTTCCCTGCTTGGATCATGGCTGAAACCAACTTGCCAAGGACCCCTTTCTGAAAGACGGTGACCCCTTTCTGAAAGCTGAAAGTGGGCAGCCATTGGGTTGCCCGGGCTGCATGGTAAGTCACTGGGCCCCCAAATCAGAATCTCTTTGGGCTCTCCTAGGCTGGGCTACTCCCGACTCAGGACTGAACTGAGGGAAAGGCAAAAGTCCCTCTCTGTGGGCAGAGGATCACTTTCCCCCACTGTAGGAGCCAGTGCCAAGCACAAGGCTAAAATAGGACTTATTCTCTGTCTGGGGCCTATTCCGACCCACCCCCTAAACCCTCCTAAGATCCAAAATGGCAGAAATGGGCAAGCTGTGCAGGACAGAACCTGGAGTTCCTCACTGAGTCCCTAGCTTTCAGGCTGAAGGGATTCTGTACGTCAGCTGCCCGGCTCTGCCATGCTATGGTGACATTCTCTTCAGAGAGGGAGGTGCTGTGGAGGGATTCCTGTCTGGGGGTGTGGCCGGCGGGGCTCCACACTCTGCTCTATTTCCTTCTTTCCAGGGCCTCGTTTTTCCTTCTCTATATATGTCATAGATCTTTAGAGCAAGAGGACACCAAGGAGATCATCTAATCCAGAACTTTCAGTTTTCAAGTGGGACTCTGAAACCTGGGGTGGGTGGCCGGTGTTTGCTCAGGAGTTTTGCAGTTTTGGGAACTGGACCCATGCGTCCTGACTTCTAGTTCATTTTTCTAATAAAACACACTGCCTCTCAGAAGAAGAGACCACAGCAAAACCCAAACCACCCTGCTGTGAAACCTGCACCTCTCTGTCAGCCCCAGGCGCCTATGGATGGATCCACACTGGGAGACCAGGCGGGGAGGGGGGCTGGTTTTGGAGGCAAAGTGAGCACAGTCAGCATTTGCCTGGAACGGCATGCGCTTGCTCCTCCATCCCAAGTTTTAGTTCTCCCCGTTCCCTCTCCTTTGCAGGTCATTACTGGCTGACCATTTGCTGGGGAGAATTTGGGGGAAGGCTGTCCACCAGAGCAGCAAATACTCACTGTTTATGGTACCTGCTAGTGCATTAATATTATTCAGTCCGACAGTGGCTCCTGCCAGTCCTTGCAGAGTCCCAAGAGAGGTCAGAGAATTCATGGCTGCACCAGCAGTGGAGTTGGGGGTTGAAGCCGCCACTGAAACACAACACAAGACAGGGAAACGGGGAGAGAAAGCACAAGGTGAGTGGAAGCCAGCCGGCCTGGAAGGTGATCACCCTCACCGTCACGGACGGAGCACTGCCATGAAAGACGTGCGGGACCGCGCTCGTGGCTGCTCCAGCCCTGAGGTTTGGTGATTAGAAGAGGCCGTCACAGCTCTGGCCCGTCGGTGGGTGAGCTCCACGCTTGTGGGCCCGGTGAGTCTGTGAGGCGGCGGCTGTCTTCTGGGGCAAGCCCCATTAGCTGCAGGAGGAGCCTCCGTCCTCCAGGCTGGGGACTTACCCAGGTTCACCAGGGACCAGCACATGGGGTGGGGGCACGGGGGGGGGGGGGGTGGTAAGTGACACTTCTTGGCTTTCTCACTGTTTTTGCTTCAGACTCAGCTTTTTCCTTCCTCAGTGAAATTTCGGAAAAAAAAAAAAAAATCCTACATCTTCCTGAGTTTGACAGAAGACTTTAGGGCCCAGGTGGTGGTGGTGACAGGGTGAGGAGGGGTAGGAGACGAAACCACTTTGCCCCAAACTGTCTCTCTCTTAACTACCCACCCTCCCCCCACCTTTTAGGTGAGCACTTATTTATCCTGTTCCAGTGCACAGTTCATGGGTTTTCATCTGTCCGCAGGGGTATGTGGCCAGCGCCACCACCTAGCAGAATGTTCCTACCCCCAAAGAAACCCAACCCCCTTAGCACGCATTCCCCATTCCCCCCTGCCGACACGGGCCCCCACTCGTCTCTCCCTGTTTCTGGGTTTGCTTCGCCTGGATAACTTCACATAACGGGAATCATACAAATCGTGAGCTTTTGTGACTGCTTCCTTCACAGCAGAACGTTCCCAAGGTCCGTCCGCGCGGCGCGAGTCGCGGAGCTTGGGCCCCGTTCTGACTGCTGAGTAACACTCCGCCGGACAGAAACGCTGTTACCGGCGACCCGCTCATCGGGCGGAGAGTGTACGTGTCGACTTTGGGTCCCTATGAACGATGACGCTGGGAGCACCCGCGAACGAGCGGTCCTGTCTGTAGCCGTATGTTGTCTTTGCTCCTGAGTGTGTGTATCTGGATCTTTATCTCTACACACACCCAGGAGGGGGATTGCGGGGCCATAGGATGAAGTTATGCTTGACCTTTTGAGGAACTGCCAGACTGTTCTCTGGAGCAGCCGCACTCCCTGTCCCTGCTACACTTACAACGGCTTCTGCAAATAGTATTTCAAGTATCTTACGTTGGTGTACAGTTGTTTGCTTTACACTCCGCCGACTTTTTCCATGGATATCACTTCCCTTCATCCTGACGACGGAGGGTAAGAGCTAAACTGAACTTCAGCCAATGCTAAAAGCAGCACCTGGTCCATTTCTGGCTGTGAAATCTAGGATGGCCCGGAACTTTATCCATCCTTCTGGAATGTTCCGGCTCAGCTGGAGCTCATCCCTGTTCTGCCTTCAGAAGCCACATACAGAGCATTGCTTGAAATGCACCCTGCTTGGGATCCCTTCTGGATGAGGCCAGATCAAATGCCTAAAAAATGAATTCCCCGCCTTGTCACATTTCCGTCCACACATGGCATTAGCTTCTGACACCTCATAATGTGGTTTCTTTCTTTTTATTAAAAAGAAAATGATATATAATCCAATGTTTTCATCCTTTTGTATTAGAAAACATTTCAAAAACACACGAGAGACAATAACATGACAGACTCCTGTAAACTTGGGTCTATACAATATCTGAGAAGCAGTTTCCTCTATTTTAAGGCATAATTTCACACCGTATGTTGTCTCACCTCTATATACTTCAGTACGCAACTCTTAAGAATTGTGGATGTTGTCTTTAAAGTCTCCAAACCATTATTACACCCCACAAAAAGAACAGTGGCTCCTTGGCTTTACTATGTGATAATATCTTGTTCAGGATTTTTTTTACCTATGAACATGAGTAAGATGGGCATTTATTTTCTCTTCTTGTGCTGTCTTTAGTTGTGCTAATAAGCTTTTGCTAACCTCATAAAAGGACTCAGAGAGTGCCTTTATCTCTGCATTTTCTGGAATAAATTGTGCAAGTTTGATATTACTTATAACTTATATGTCTGGGAAAATATGCCAGTAACAATGATGTGGACTTGATATTTCTTCATGGGATGGTTCTAAAATACAGATTACATTTCTTTAATAAATAGGATTGTTCAACTGCTTTAACCAGTTTTATTAAGTCATAGCTTTCTAGGAACATGTATACTTATCCGATTTATAGGTGCATAAAATTATTCATAATATGCTCTTAATAAAATTTTAAAATCAGGAACATTTACCTTTAAGGTGGTTTTTTTTTTTTTTTTTTTTTGGTTTGCCTGAGCTGTCCGTTACTGAGAGAAGCCTGTGAAAATCTTCCACTATGGTAAAATCAGTTTCTCCAGGTAAATGTGGAAATGTTTTGGAATATACCTTGAAGCTAGCTTTGTTTCTACTTGCATAGACGTTTGTAAATTATTCTATTTTCTGGTACAATAAACTTTGTGTGGTGATCTTCTTATTTCTACTTTACCTTCAAGTCTTTTGTATGATGTTAAAAAAAGAAAAGCACCGGATTTGGTTATTTAAAATGTCTCTTTTGTTATGGTTTTGCTTTTTTCTGTCTGTATTTCAGCTGTATCTCTTATAATGAATATATACACAGGTTTCAAAAACTATAGCCTAACAATTTAATAGTCTTTCAGTATTTCAGCACACACATTTTAAGTGTGCAGTATGTCCTGTCATTTTCCCTCTTCTTGCCTTCCTTTAGGACTATTATTATTACTCTGTTCACATTCCATTTTCTCCTCTACTACTCTGAAGGTAATATATACTATTTCTATTCTTTTATATGCTACTTTAACATTTTTAACAGTCAAATGTAACTTATAAAAATCAAAGGTAATCATTGTCTTTTTTCCTTTGCCAGAACATTTGTCAGAATGCCTCTCCATCTGTGTATGTTTTTAGGACAACATCTAGAGATTTTAAGTGGTCGACTTTTATAATTTTCACCAGTTACGGTGGTTTCACTGGGGAAGCAGTTCACAGATATCCTCATATTTCTGTTCTAGAAGTAGTTCCCCGGTGTCACCTAAAACTGTGTGAAAATTCTTCAGGCTTTTATTACCCGTTCAGAATCAGAACATGCATTACGGATAGTTTTTACTCCTCACTCCCTGGTACAACAGTGTGGTGAGGGCTGTCACATGTAGACTGACACCACCCCCACGTAAGTCTGGAACCCCAAAAGCTAAGACAAGCAATCTAGGATGAACGAGGAATACTCCCCCTTCGCAGACTATAGGGCAAACTGCTTGTTTCAAAACTCAGTGCTAAGTAGGATGAGGGCAATTTCTCTGATAATGTTTAACACTAATCAAGCCCTCACGTGGGTTTGCAACCCAACTTTATTTCATCTGAGTGGTCCAAAGCTCAATGTCTAGAACTTAGTGTGATCCCAGCCTTATACTTCTAGCATCTTCAGAATCAAATAGAACTCATCCTTGAAAGGACCTATTTTCACCCCCAAAGAATTCCCAGAAATAAAGTCCAAGATAGTTAAGCTGACAGTAAAAAAGCAAAAAACAAAAAACAAAAAAACCACAATATACAACTAAACCAAGTACCAAGAATAAGCAGGAGTAGACACAGAGTCAGATACCTTATTTAGATCTACCAAGATTTCAGATATTGGATTTGTTAGCACACAATAGGAAGTGCATTTAAAATGTTTGCAAAAACTTAAAAGGTTCTGAAAAGTGAAAAAAGCAGATTATTATAAAAACTGACCAAGTACACTGATAACTAAATGAAAATCCCAGAGGGGCACCTGGGTGGCTCAGTTGGTTAAGTGTCTGATTCTTGGTTTCAGCTCAGGTCATGATCTCAGGGTCGTGAGATCAAGCCCTGTGTCAGGCTTCGTGCTTAGTGCAGAGTCTGCTTGAGATTCTCTCCATCTTCTTCCATCCACCCCTCCCCCTGCTCATGTTCTTTCTCTAAAGTGAAATCTTAAAAACGTCCTAGACATGAAAAGTATAATAAAATACAGAATTCATTGGATACATAGGTTTAATAGTATATTAGAGACAGTAGAAGAGAGAATTTAGGGAGCTTGAAGACAGTTTTGAGGAGTTATATGTAACTGATAAATTGAGCCAACATGAGATGTTAAAATACCGCACAAGAGATCTAACATGGCTAGGTGAAATTCAGGAGGAAAAGAGAAAAATGGGGAGAAGGCAGTATGGGAAGAGTTAATGACTGAGAATTTTCCAAAACTGGTAAGGTGCCCTGCCCCTCTCCAAAATCCATGCGTATAGGGATTCCAATGAATTCTATTCAGGAAAAATAAAAACACATAATTAGATGCACCACGGCAAAAAAAAACCAAACCAAACAAACAAAAATGTAGAATACCAAAGGAGAAGATCTTAAAAACAACCAGCCAGAAAAAATGCCTTCAATGTCACTGAGGTGACAGACACCTCACTACCTGGCATCTCAACAGTAATGATGTAAGACAGGCTAGAGGTGCGGAGAGAAACTAACTGTCCACTTAGAATATCCAACAAAAATATACTTCACAAATTAGGACAAAATAAAGAAGTGATTGTCATGTAAAAGCTCAGACTTTTTTTTTTTTTTTTGTAACCAATAGACCTCACTAAACTGGGTTCGGTTGGCTATGCTTCAGACTGAAGGAGAGACATTCCTTGATGAACAAAAACTGAAGGAATTTGTTGCCAGCAGTCCCTGTGTTACAAAAAATACTGAAGTTATTCAGGCTGAAATCAATACCCCCAAAATAATATAAATACACACACACACACAACACCAAGAAAGGTAATTATGTGGATACTTAGAAAAGACAGTAAAATAGCATTTTTCTTTTTTTCTCTTAATTGACTGAAAAATCAACTGCAGAAAGCAGCGTGTATATAACTGTGCTCTTGGTCCTCTACCATCTAGAAATACATTTGACAGTAAAAACACGAAGGAAGTGGGTGGGGGAGTCAGAGTTGCGCTGCATCCGGGACACTATACCAGGTAGTAACCAGAGAACCAGAGGCGGAGAGAACCAGAGATGGTAAATAAGAAGGTTACAGACAGACTCTACAGATATATGCCTGCTCTCCTTTTCTCTTTATTTAAAATAGAGAAAGTAATTAAAACTACATACTAGGTTTGTGACCCACGTAGACACACTACGTATGTAACAGCACAAAGGGGAGGACGGGCTGTGTGTCCCACCGGCGCTCAGCCGCTGATTCCGGGAAGACAGGACGCGCGGAAAGCCGGGCAGCCGCCACCAGGAAAACACACTTTAAAATATGGAGGAAGGTCCCTGAAGAAGTTCAAAGGTTATACTAGGAAATATTCACTTGATGCAAAATCAAGCCGTCAAGGAGAAACAAAACCAAGCAAACCCGCTGGAACAGGAGGCACCATGTCCCACCCACGGGCGGCCCTAGAAGGGCACTCGGTGTGGACGAACGGACCGATCGGAAGCCGCGGCTGTCAGACCGCGTTAGCAAAATAAGGACAAACCCACAAAACCCGGATCCCCGGTGCCGTGTACCGCAGACACACTTCGGAGTCAAGGCGCAGGCCGCGCGCGCGCACCCCGGGGCCCGACCGGCCGAGCGGGCGCAAGACCGAGGCTTCCCGCAGCCCGAGCGGGGTCGAGGCCGCGCCAGCTGCTCGCGCGCGGGACCGGACGGCCCTCGGTGAAAACCGGTCTTCGACCCCATGGGACAGCTCGTAAGAGACCTCCGGCGCCCGCGTGTGCGGACGGTCAGAAACCCTTGTCAGCGCTGTTTGTGTTTTTTCCACGCCCTGGGACTCCTCATTCCCATCCAAGAGATCATGAAGGAGCGGCGGGACGCAGGACGGTCCTGCGGCGCGGGACGCGGGTGCGAAGCAGACGGGGCTAGGCTGCGGCGGGGTCAGGTCGGCGGAGTGCCTGGCTCAGAAGGTTCTCGCACTCCCGCGGGAAGCACAAGCCGCTCCTGCCGGAAGGGCCGCAGGCTCGGCGGCTGCTCCCACCACTGAGGACCGGCGGTGCCCGAGCTCGCGGTCGGCCGCCTGGAGGGCGCGCAGCCAGGGTCGCCCGCACGTTCCCGAAAGACTTGGGCGGCCGTCCCCGCGCGGCGGGGGGTCCTCGTCATCGCCGGGGGAGTCACGGGGCAAGGCCTTCAGAGCTGTCTATAGCACAGGCCTCCTCAGCCTCTAGTCCCTTCCGCGGCCCCCTGGGCGGCCACCCTGCATCCCCGGCGGGGCGGCAGCAGCGGGCACGCAGGTCGCTTAGCGCGGGCGTCCCTGAGCGGGACCGGAGGACGCTGCCAGCCGGGCCGCGGCGGCTGCGAGGCGAGGCTCGCCCTCTGAGTAAAACCGCGACATCTCCTCACCCCCTTGTTCCGACAGACAACCCGAGGCAGCCGGCCTGGAGCTGAGCCTGCGGCCGCGGTGCAGTCGGTTCCTCCTCTCCCCCGGCTTCTGTGTCATCATTTGTAAGCAGAAAAGACAAAACCAAATGCCACGCCCGACCGAGAAGGCCGGGAGGACCGGGTCACGGAGGACCGGGTCACGGACGTACAGAACGGGTTGGGCGCGGTGCCTGGAACCATGCCGGGACCCGGACCATCGTCGCTTGCCGGCTGCGGAGCGGCGGAGGGGACGCACCTGCGGCGGGTACCTCCACCACGACGAGAAGGGAGGCGAGCTGTCCACTAGGCTTCCGTTCCCGACGCCTGGACCGCCACGGGGTGACCCTGTCCTTCCTCCCGGCGGGGCGCGGAGGACGGCGTGTGCCTCGGCGGCCGCGGGCCCGCCTGCTTGCGCTCGCCCACGGCACCCGGAGCAGCAGCGGGGAGCCGCGCCCGCACCCGCTTCTCGCGGGAGCTTCCCGTGGTGGCGGGGTGGGGGGGAGCAAGGAGCCCGCCATAGAATGGGCTCGCCCCGTGTCTCGTGGGTGACCTGCCCCGCCCCCACCTCTCGAAGACGGGCTGGAGGAGGAGGTGGGGGAGGCCACACTCCGCTTGGTGTGGCTAATTCCCAATTACGACGACGAACGGCAACCTGGAGAGCGGGCTTTGTAGACAGACAGACACACAGACACGTGCGCCCAGTGGAGGTGTGGGTGGGTGGGCACGGGCGGGGAGGGGGCCTGGGAATCCAGGAGGCCGCTTCGTCACCGGCAACCGGCAGTAGGCACAGCGGCGGCCTCCAGGTCTGGTTGCTATTACTCAAGCCCGGGACCACGGATACAGGGAGGCTGGGCGGCTCCGCGCGGCTGCGGCCAGGCCTGGAGGCCAGGTGCCCTCGGCTTTGGGCAGAATCTGAAAATTCACCCTGATCAGGCCTCAGCTGGAAAAGATATCTCCGCTGCCTCTCTGGCCGCCGCTGAGGACCTGCTGAACTCCAGCAGAGTACCCACTTCGAGCAAAAAACCTCAAATTCCTCACACAACCGATCTCAATCATGTGCTTTAAAACCAAATATCCAGCAGACACACAACAGAGACCCCAGACGTGGACGGCAGAGACACGAAGCCCCCACCCTGCACCCCACTTCTCTTTCCAGGAAGAAATCCCCCTCTCTCTGCTGTATGGATAAACGGGACTCTACCCTTCCAGTCCCCACCAGCCTTGACCTCCCAACGGGAGGCAGGGCACCTAACGCGGCTGGAGAGGTTGGTAAGGACCTGACCTCCACGGAACCACTGAATGAAAACACAAGACATCAGCAGGTGCCTGACGAAGGCCTTCCTATTCTCTCTCCTCTTCCTGTTCATTCGAATTTCTACATCACTGGGAGGCCAGTTAAGTTTATTTGGGTCCTAGAGCTATGTCTGGGGAGAGGACCAGAATTACCACTCCGTGCTCTATGGTTCCCCCCAAAGATGTCTGTGTCCTAATTCTAGGCATCTGTGACTATGTCAGGTGACATGACCAAGAGGGATTACAGGCTGCTCTTTGGCAGACCCTGGAGGTGCAGAGATGGTCCTGGATTATCTGCCTGCGTTCCTGCCCGTGGAAGAGGGATTCGAAAGTGCGAGAGACGGCAGCATGAGAAGGACTTGCTGTGGAGATGGAGGAAGGAAGGGGCTGTTTGTTGAGGGAAAAGTCTGTAGGCCTCCAGAAGCTGGAAAGCAGAAAACGGATTTTTCCCTAGACCTTCCAGAAAGGACCGTACGCTGGTGATACCCTGGTGCCCTGCCAGTGAGTGCGCTGACCTTCTGACCTATGGAGGCGTGAGATAAGACGTCTGCGTTGTTTTCAAGCCACTCAGTCTGCGGCAATCTGTCTAGCAGCGACAGAAAACGAACACACGCTCTGTGTCAGCTCTGGCAGCAACAGAGCAAACCATGGTGACGGCTCGCACGGACGGAGGCTTCCCTTTGTCCCCGCGCATGCAGTGGCTCCCGGAACCGTTCCCGGCTCTCCGGCGACGCAGTCACTGGCGGAAGCTCACACGCGGGCTGCAGGCCGGGGTCGGGATTCCACCCAGTGGCCTGGCCCTGGGAAGTTCACTGTACACGATGCAGACGGAAACCTCCTGTGTTGCGTCTGCATCTGTCGTGGCTGCTGCTGAGACTGACTTAGAGAAGCAGTGAGCTTGCCGCCGTCATCTGGTTGGTTTGGGGCTCGGGCCCCTCCCTAACCTGTAAGACCTTGGGCAGTCCCCCCGCTTCGCTGAGGTCCAGGATGATCCTCAACGTGGGGATAAGGTGAGCTCCCCCCGCCCCCAACGCCAAGAAGTGACAGAGGATCCTCGGGAGGTCAGATGAGGCGGTGGCACGGGTGTCAGATGCATGGGTCGTGACCGGTCCACACGGGAGATGATGTGTCCCAGAGGGGTGCGGAGCTGGCCGTCCTGTCCTCAGGTTCATGCTGAGCCAGCCCCTCGCAGCGAGAGGAAAACAATATGTGCGCGGTGCCCAGAGACCCCCGCCGCCGGGGTCGTCGGCCTCATCGTCGGGCATCTCCGGCCGTGTCGCCATTCTGAAGGCGAGGAGGAGGGCGGGCGGCCTGCCAGGCAAGCGGAGACCCCGCGGATGCGAAGGCAGAACTGAGCCCGGAGAGAGGACGAAGTGTGAGACCGGTATGGGGTGTGGACGTCGGAAAGGTGTTCTCTGTAGCTCAGGAGACCAACACGAGCTCACAGCTCGCGGACCTCAAGGAGGCAGGTGCAGCACAAAGGAGGCCACTCTGCAAGGGCAAGTGGCCGCAGACGCGTGCCCTCCCCCCGCCCCCGTCTGTGGAGTTAGGAAAGCAGAGGCTGCCAGGTGGTCCTGTTTCCCGGGGTTGTGCAGATCCCGGGCGGCGCGGGATGGCTCTGGAGCTCAGCTGGTCCTACTCTGGAAAAGTTCTTGTTTCTGCTAGTGCCCAGCACAGGCTGTCTGCGTCTGGCAGGGAAAACATCCCGCGCCCCAAGCAGGCAGAACTCGGGGGGTTTAAGGCGGCACTTTTGTGACCGTTCCCGTCTTCACTGCCCGCAG
This sequence comes from Lutra lutra, assembly GCF_902655055.1. NCBI lineage: Eukaryota > Metazoa > Chordata > Mammalia > Carnivora > Mustelidae > Lutra > Lutra lutra. Next base: position 10,152,913 of record NC_062285.1, on the reverse strand, counting down.
CGGAACTGAAGGATGTGAAAACCCACAGCGCGTTTAGCGCCTGCAGACCAGCGGGGTCTACGCCGACACAAGCCAATCAAGCTTAAGACGCAACGTGGCTTCTACTGTCTCCTTTCCTAGGAGAAGCAGCCGCCCCACAGAGCACAGCCGACTCGAATCCCCAGTGACTCCATCACAGAGAAAACGACGAGAGAAAGACCAGACTTTGGGGGTGGAAACTCTCTGAGCTGGGGCCCAGGGCCCAGAGAAGTTCGGCGCATTTTTCTGTCTGCGGGAGGCGGGGGCCGCCCTGGCCTCTGAGGGCTGGTAACCATGTGCACGTTTAATGGAGAAAACTTACTTCTTAAAAAACTACACTCTAGGACCTCCCGCACCACAATCACCTGGGGGCTCCTTCAGATGCCCTGAACCAGAATCTCTGGGTGCGGGGCAGGATTTAACACGCCCTTTGGTGCGGCTCCTGCTCCCGGAAGCGTGAGAGCCCCCAGCCTTGGAGGCGTCCGAGCGCGGTGGCACCCGCTTCCATCAGGCTGGGTGGGAGACGTCTGGGGCCTGAGAAGGTGAAAGGGTAGAGGGGAGGTAAGGTTTGGCTTGAGATAAGAAGGGAACAGATGCTGGGAGGCAGGAAACCAGGAGTCAAAAATTTCGTAAGACTACTGAGTTACGGGTCTATCTTCTGTAAGAAAAAAAAATCCTACCAGCAGATAAGCTTGTTAATGAGAAGTTGTGCCTGTCCTATTCCTAACGGACACATAACGAGTAACGGACACATAACGGGCACATAACGGGCACCAGAGATTTGTTGAATGAATAAAAGATAATACGGAATGCTGAGGCAGGTACACTGAAGGCCACGTCCAGTTTCTCTGAGGACAAGGCCAGTGGAAGACCCTGATGAGAGCGGCCAAGGGGATCCCAGTCCGCCTTACGCTCTGTCTCACGGAGGGCCGCACGGCCACAGCTGAGCTGCTGGTTGAGCCAAGACTCTCCTCTAACTGTTCCTTGTTGCTCACAGGCCACAAAGAGTGTGGCTATTTTGAAAAACAGAATGGACAAAGCCAGTTGCTGCCTTGTCACCGAGACGGGCAGAACTACCCTTCCATCCTCCGATGTAACTCTGTCATTGAAGGAACCAGACGCCCGCTCTCATTTGCCATACGGGCACTCCGGTGGGCCTTCTCGGTGCCGGGGGGTGGGCACGGGCCCAGTGCCAAGACCAACCTGGAGAACCTGCCTCTCCCCTTGAGCCAGATCACAGACACACAGGTAAACACTGGCTCCTTCTGTGTGGAAGGTGGGATGAGGATCCGGAGTCCCAGGGCTGGCGGCTGCACGCAGGGAATGTGGCTGTTCCTCTGTCCTTTTATAGATTCCAGACCCAGAGGGAAAGTAGAAAGACGGCCATGAGGGGCTTAGGAGTCTCCCACTTACCACGTCCCCATTTACCCCCTACCTCCTACCCGAACGTGGCCCCTTCTTGTCTGTAAACTGTGTCTAGCTCCCATGGACCCTGGAAATGAGCGCCTCCTAGGAACCCAGGACATCAGTTTCCCCACGTTAACCAGCCTCTCCCTTGCCCTGGAGAGCAAGAGATTTTGCTCTGAGTTCCAGCAAAACAGCATTAAGAGTGGACGGTGAAGCCCTCTGTCGCCCTTCTGCCCTGAACAGGCTCAGACCCTGTCGCCAGTGCGGGGAGCCGGGGAGCAGGTGGGATAATTAGGCCAGGACAGGAGCACTATCACTATTAGCTAATCCCAGCCCCGGGGCATGAACAAAATGCCTAGCCGTCCCTTCTCCCAGGGGGCCGATTACTGCACAGGAACCACACCTCTTATTTGCATTTCTCCCCTATAAGATTTTGGGGGGTGGGGGAATAGGGAGGGGAGGGGAAGAGAAGGCTGTGTCAGAAGGTGGGATGCAAAGGGTTCTGATGTCAGCACTCGATGGTCTGCAGCCGGCATATCCTCGGTCCCATAAACATCTGTTCCCCCGCGGTTCGCCTTCCAAGGACAGCGGACGATGCGACACGGGGCCAGGCCGGTCCCCCTGGTTCTCTGGAACATGTGCGAGAGGAACTCTCAGCGTCTAGGGAACTGGCTGAAGCAAGCCCCTTGTCTGGACCCTGACGGACCTCTAGGGCCTTATCCAAGGGCAGGAGACATAGCAGAGGGTGACAAAGTGGTCTAGAAACGGAAGGAGCCCATGGTCTTCGTCACTTTAACTTCTCTTTCCAAGTGCTTGTTGGAGCTCTCACGAGCTGATACTCTGAAGAGAGACACTGACTTCATCAGTTGTCAGCAAACCTGGGGACCTCCCCAGTCCCATGAAGACAGACACTTCGGAATGTGTCATTTGGGGCCTCCAGTTTGAAAAAGTCTGTTCATATAAACTCAGCAGATACGGATCTAACAAGACCGGAGCCAAGAGAAAGCTGGACCGGTTTTCCCTTCCAGCGATATTCTGCTTAATGATTCACCAAAACACAAGCACACATATCCCCCTCTGATGGCCCCAGAGGTTTGCTTTTACAGATGGTTGTGAACATGAATAGAAGAAATTGTTGATTTTCTCACAAGGGTGAGAACATGTGAGTGGAAAAGTCCAGAACTGCAACTTCACGTCCCTGAGAGTTCCTGATTTTGCATGTTTGGCAGCGTGGCAGGACAGACTGTCATCACCTCTGCTGCTCATGGCCCATGTTCCTTCGGCAAATCATTTAACCCTGCAGCCTCTCGTGGGTGTCTCAGGATCATGAACGATGACCCTCAAGACTCCTCGGAATGGCAGAGTGTGCCGATGGGACCCGCTCTGTGCTTGGGAGAGAAGGTGCGGGAGATGAGCTCCTGTGGCAAGCCGGTGCGTGTCGGCAGGTCACTGACAACCTGCCGGAATCCAGTTCTGGGAGGCAGGGGGCAGTTTGCCCAGAGGGACAAAACACTCATTCCTAAGGGGCAGATCTTCCTTTGGAGAAGAGGCCGAGGTTGCAGGGGCCACCCTCGTGAATGTCCGTGCTTGACTGTGTGGTGGCCACTCCGAGGACGTCCTGCCCCATCATGGTTCCCTTGAACCATGTTCTCGAAGCCAACTGTGCCATCGTATCTCTGGTACGTACAGTGTGCTGCTTCTACAATTTCAATTCCAGTGTGTGGTACTGTGGGAGGTTCACTGCCCACTTGTTCAGCTGAGCCCCAGAGCAGAAAGAAGGCACGCATGGGTCTACTCCCTGCATTTGCATTCTAGCATTTTCAGAAGGGTGGGAAGACTCATTTTTTCCAAAGGTGAAAAGTTCAGAGAAAAATATCCCCGGATCTTCTAGTTTTAACCTAGTTTCCTGTGGTCAACAGGGAATTTTATATCATCTCAAAATAATGAAATAATCTTTCCCATAAGATACTTTAATGTCTTTTTTAAAAAGCAACGGTGTGCATTCTACGTACGTATTACCCTCAATGTTTCAGTAAAAGTGAACAATTCCATTTCACAACTAGTCCATTTCATGCCTAGTCTACCTAGGCTTAAAATCTGGGTTCAAATGTCTGCTGTTCTATTAAAATTTCCCCACCTCAAGACAGAATCTCTCCTGTTACTGATCCCTTGCACCTTATCTGACTTCCTGCTTTTCAGCTAGACTGGTCTGCGTGGTGCATTTTGCTTTTTTTTTTTTGCATGTGACCACTGCATCTAGTTTATAGCGGCTCATGGGATTAAACCATCTGTGACCTAAATGTTCTTACTTTGTTGCTTTCAAGTCTTAAAACATGGACCTTAGATCATAAATGCCTGGGAAGCTGTGACTGGCAACTTTGTTTGCAAAAGTTGGTTACTTTTCCCACTAATATGAAATATAATTAAGCCATTAATACATGCTTTTTGCCAGTGCAAGCAGTATAATATGCCTATATCAGACACAACATAGGTAGCTTAGTGGGAAAAGGATCTCACTGCGTCGTACAGAAAATACACCTCTGAGCCTGTACACACATCACCACCGGATAGGACGTGGGTCTGCTGCACAACATAGGAGACTGTGCAGAACACGATCTACGACGAATCACTAATCTTGGGCTCAGCACAGGCTCCAGAGCTGCTCCAAGCAAACATACAAAGAACGAGAGCCAGTATCTGAATATATTAACAAGTGCACCCAAAACGAGGCAGGAGCAAAGCACAGAGTGGTAGGGGGAGACAGCCCTAGGCACACACGCAGGACCAGTCCACCTGCCCCCCCCCCCCCCCGCCCCGGGGAAGACGGGACAAGCAGGGCTCAGGGCACAGGTGGACTTGGCTTCCGTAAGTCCAAGCTCTGCAGAGAAGTGGGGGTCTCTACCCCTCAGGCGCAGCTTTATGAAGCTTTTTAAAGCAGTTCAGGACTGTCCGGAGATGGGAGTCTGCCCCAGGTCAGGGGCTACTCCCCGACCGCCCACCATGCAGAGTGGCTCGGAGGGCAGCAGCGGAGAGCCTGCGGGCCGATCGCGACCCCAGGATGGCTTAGGGAATGAGCTGCCATTCTGCTGATGTGGCCCAACAGACTTCTCATTTTCTTGAGGCACAGTGAAACGTCAGGGAATTCCACATCAAAATGCCCAGCACTTGCAGAGGCCAGCGACCCCCCTACACGGGGGGTAGTTACATTTTTTTGTCTCTTTTGAAACCCCAGAAGTGGGATGATCAGTGCCAAATAGAGAACCACTCACGAGACCACTCCCAGCTACTTCTGCTCCCCTCAAATAGGTTTCGAACGCCTAAGAACTTGGGAAATCATTTAGTTTTCATGAAATGCTTCCGTTGAGAAGCCACAGGACAGGAGTGCATGCGCACACACGTCTGGGCTCCCACCACCTGCCCCATCCACTCTAGGGGTGCACACCTTCTCAGGGCTCTTTGCCGTAGTAAAGGTGCAGAACAACTGGCAAAGCTTACGGAGGAGGGACAAAGCTGAGGGAGAAGATTCCTGTCTTCCCCACTTTGGTCTAATCCACAGAATTTTAACACACTGTAAACAGTGTGGTTATGGTTTTGGTTTTGGTTTTGGTTGGTTATGGTTTTATAAAGGGTGTCACCATTATAGTTCATATTTCAAGGCCCGCCAGATCGTTTGACCATAGTGACATTTGGCTTTCTGAAAAACTAATGCTGAAATACAAACTCTATGAGAGAGGATTTTTGTCTGCATCGTCCTCGGTGATGGGTCTCAAATGCCTAGAACAGTCCCAGGTGCACAGGAGACGTTCAGCAAATGTGTGTGGAATGGATGAAAAAATATATCCAGAAAATTACCATTCCTATGGTGACCTGTCATTACGGAGCTTTTACATCACGTTCGACTCCATTAGCGTCAATGAAAATAAAGTGAGTCCCGTAATGTCAGGAGCAAGTTAACACACAGAAACCTTCTAGAAAAAAAAACGTTGAGGGTTGCAGAATGTGAGCAAAGAATGGGACTGTCAGTTCTCTTTCAGTAGCAATAGGGTGGAAAGCTGTTAGACTCAACCCCACAAATAAACAGCCAATTTTAACCACCTTTCTGACTGAAACACTTAAAAAGTGTAGCTGATGATGGGGAAAACCGACTGTTTTGAGACTTTTCTTTGGTAACAAGCAGTGAAAACAGATGAGCGTCTGGAGGAAAATGGGAAGGTCCGACACGCAGGTCAAGGCCGGGAGCAGTGAGCGTCCTGGACGCTGGCGGGGCTCTTGCTGCTGAGCAGGCCGGGTGCCCGGAGGGCGATAGTGGCCTGCGTGAGGCGCAAGTGCTTCAGTATGCTAAGGACACACTCTTAAAAGCCCGCACTGGAGCAGATGGTTCACGACAAAATGAAATGCCTTTCTTTGATGGGAGCCTCTCCTGCCTCTACCATGACATCAGAATGTTTTGAAAGCCGATCTTTGTAAAATGATGAGAATAAGAAAATGTCTTACGTGATTTTGTACCAATGGAGATTGGTAGGGTTGGGTCTTCAGGAACCTGTCAGGCCGGCGGAGTGTTTGTTGGGAAGGTGTGGCTGTTTTGGGATTCTGGAAGCACCGGGTCCTGGGTGGAAGGTGGGTGTGGGAGCCCTGTCACTCGTCACCGTGGCAGAGCCGGCTTCCCGCTTAGAGATGGGTGCGCTGTACTAGGCCGAACCTACGCTTTACAACACCTGCCTCACGACGCTGTCACCTGGCTGCGTGACGGGATGAAAAACCATCTGAGGGTTCCCAAAGCGGGGGAGTTACAAGTAAATAACCTGTTCTACTTTGTAAGAACTTCCTGTCTGGATAGTGAGAGACTGTGCATGCGGCCAAACAGCCAACCTGCAGAAACAGTGCGCGGAGCATTTAGTACAAGTAAGAGAAGAATACCGGGGTGGCCCAGAGGGGTAGATGGCTTTTCTAGAAGCCTCTTCCTTGCCTGACACTGCAGCTTTCCCTTCCTTCTCCACCCATAAGGAACATCTAAGGGAGCTCAGGGTTAGAACCAGCTAAATATTTACCCTAGAAATGAGACGTGGAAGCACTTTCTTCCTCCTGGAGGGCTTCATGGCGGAGGGGGCATTTGCAATGACTCTTAAAAGTATTTGAGTGTTAATAAAACAATTTGTAATCAATTATTAGAAAACATTCCTTTCCTTGCAGCTTAATTTACATAATGTAAACTATACTTTTTAGGATATGCCTTAAGAACACCAAATTGGCACCTATACCTTAAGCTTTCCAAGCACTGAGGCCACCATAAATCAGCAACGTCCGGATTCTCATAGGAGGAAACAGGAGAAGGCACATCCAGCCGAGAAGCCCCCAGGAATAAGGCATCAAGGCCCACAGCGTGTTTGGGGAGGACAAACGGCCTGGTTTAGCCGGAGGAGAGCTGCGGTGTGGAGGAAGACCAGGGAGCAGCCCAAGTGCCGCGCCAAGCGGGCTGTTTCCCTCCACGCTGTGCCGCAGCACGTGGGAAGTGACCGAGCTGTCTTGTTTTGCCAACATGGGCAGGACGGACGAGGGCCAGAGCGGATGTGGGGGCTGCTGTGACGGCACAAAGGGAAGACCAGAGCTTCATCCCGGGGCGTGTCGACCGGCAGGGGGAAAAAGGATGTTCCAGAGAAGAAACCAGAACTGCCTGGCTGCGAGGCAGATGGACGCACAACCAGCCTGGAGGCCGGGCGGGGGGTGGACTCTCAGGCTTCTGGGGCTTGGGGGGTCACTGGGGGTCTCGGCGGAGATGGCCTCGCCCAGCGCCCACTGCGCGTCCGTCCGTCTCCTGGCCCCACCACAGTCCACTGGATGCTCCCGGCCCCGGTGTGTGACGGCTGGGAGAGGGGAGGTTGGGCCCCATCACACCTCTTCAGGTGACACGGACTCCCGCAGGGCACTCCCACAGATACACAAGTGCCTCTGGTCACACAGCCCCTGGGGTGACCCTGAGGATAACCACCCACTGGTCCTTCTGACCTGAGGATCCCAGGCAGTGAGGATCCCAGGGAAACAACTCCAGGCTCCGTGACCTCTAACAGCCCCTCCTCGGGGCTGTTTCCTTAGGACTGTGTTGGTCACAACCTTCTAGGATAGGAGGCAGGCGACCTTCTGAAGATTGGAGGAAGAAATAGTGCCTCGGATTTAAAGGGGGAACTACTTGAAAAGCCAACGGTGGGAATGGAAAACATGCTCCCCTACCTACATTTAAAATGCCTTATACTTAATAATTTCATAAGAAATTATCTACTATCCTGAACTGTGTGCCTGATTGAGCGCACTTACGGAAGCATTTGGAGAATTTTAAAACATGTTAAAAACAAAACAGAAGACGGTCAGTGGAATAACGGGGTACATGAATGCAATATTACGTTTGAGACAGAAAATGCCGAAGACATGTGCCTGTGTGGTGATAATAACGCCCCCTCACAAGCTGTCAAAATCCCCAGGCAAAAACAAACCCACGAGCAGGGGAGAGACCAGCATCATCTTTAAGACCTCACTGCACACCTTGCAGACAATTTCTTCTTTATACCAACATAGAGACATACTCCTCAAAAACAGGTTCAAAATTTGGAGAGGAAATGACCCAGGAATTAATTAAGAGAATGAAGTAAACAAAGGGAAATTATTATCAAAATAAAAGACAAGAAACACGATTAAATTAGGCTTTGAAAGACCCGTGAGAAACCCATAAAAGGCGTAATATGCATTTACCTGGGTTTTGTTCTTTCATGATTTAATTTCTAATTTTATTCACTACCATCTGATAATTGCATGAAACACTTAGTCTAACCATGGGCAATTTAAACTATTTTAATTTTTATTTCAAGGCCATGAGACAAAGGAACGTATTTATTGCCTAAGGGGATTTTTTTTTAACAAAAATTAAAGCTTAATCTTTCATGTTTTAAAGCAGAGATTGTTTAAAATCATTTACAATAATGCTGTAGGGAGACTATGCCTGGGTATGCAAAATTGAAATGATAAATTTACAATTATTAAAAACATTAATAGTTTGGGGGATTGACTTGTCCCTTTCGTTTCAAGATGGATTGGTGTGAGGTGCAGGGGACATCTCTGAAAACAGGGTAAAGCCAGGGCCTGTGTGGGAGCCATGTGATGGCACCTCTGTGCCTTTCACTGATGGACTGGACTGCTAGTGGTATAATGACGGCAGGTCCTGTTATTATTATTTAAAAATAAATAATGGCATTGGCCTTGGGAACGACTTTGTACCCCTTTTAGATTGTAGGTAATTGTTCCGATGAAGTGGATGGTCATGAATTCTACCAACCACATTTTCTGTGACTTGAAAAAGTCCCTGATGGAAATTAGACAAATCATTTACTTTCACTTAAATGCCAGATTTTTTTTAGTTACGCTTAAAAAAAATAATTGAAATGTAGATTTAAAATCGTGGCTGCTGCTACACTTCAGGATTCTAATGAAATACTTTCAGCTATTATGCAAAGCATTGCTCAACAGAGAGGAGAAAAACCACTTTCAGTGGTACCGCAGCAGAAATTCTGGAAGGGCAGAATGCCTCTTTGAGAGCAAAGGTAAGGACGCTTTGCTATGGGGAGAAGGAAAATAGATCTCAGGACACATTTTCCCTTTCATTAAGAGCTCAGGAAAAACCTGAAAATGGTCAAATGTGCTTAAAGTTCCTGAAACACACAGACCATCTTCCTCAGCTGTCTGAGTCCCCCGCCGCTGGAAGAAGGTTCCGATGTCTTTGAGCTGGTGACCCTACTGGATGGAAAGCGGGGGGTCCAGGGACATGGTGGCCCCCCCTCCTCTCCGCCCCGGGTGCCACAGCTTCCCTGGGTGAGCGATGGCACCAGTTCCCTCCCAGCTTCCAGCTTGCTCTGTCTATGCCTGAATGCCCCTTCCCTAGCTAACCACGTGGCCTCCCCCAGCTCCCTTCACTCTCCGCCACGGTCCGTCCAGGCTGTCTTCACAGCGCTGTGTGGCCTGGCGCACATGGGGCGCACCGAGCTGCTTATTGTCTGAGATCCCCTCACCAAGTGGAAGATGCCTGAGAGCAGGGAGCACGTCTGCGGTGGTCCCCCCGCCCCCCTGCACCCGGGCCAGGGCCTGACACCAGACAGCCCCTCGTAGCGGTACCTACCAACTCCACTGTATACACCGACCAGCTCATGGCCTGTTGCACTTGCCTTCTTAAAGTGACGAGTCTTCTTTTAAAGAACGAAATGTTCAAATATTGGTTCTGATTCCCCAGAGCCCAGGCCCATTCCAGCCCAAATATCACAATGGGAGAACATATTTTAATAAAGTCAAATGAACTCTCACAAGCAAATGATAGGCCACAAACCATTAGCCAAATGTCCTCTTATGATAATGGCCTGTCTCTGGAATGGCAGAAACATTTTCATGTCACTACAACATGAACATATCCAAGTTAAAGTTTTTAAGGGCTGGTGGTTCAAACTGTGGGCTAAACGGCCCCCTGCCATTTAAGGACAAGTTTTCTTTTTTTCTCCACCTTATTGCCAATGATGTGGTCAGGTTTCTGCTGGTTGCTCTTGATAAAAGAAGAGAAGATGAAGACCAGGGCGGAAAATTATATCATTTCCTTTTGCCAATACAGCTAACATGGTTTTTTCTTTTTTAAATACCTAATCCTCTTTATTTTTATATAAGCAAATAAAGAGCAAACAGATTATAAATGACTTTTAGTTTTTTTTCTCTCTTCAAGTAAAACAGAGTTAAAGATATCGGTTTCTGGTATATGACACTTAGTGCTCTTTCAATGTAATCATTCATAGTCCTCATAGGGGAGATAAACATCCTTATTTAAGAAAACGCTTTTCAATCTGAATTATAAAAGAGGCAAATTAGCGAGGTCAAAATGTTTAACTTGCTTTTAAGAGAAGTCACTACTATTTTTATAAATGGGAGTTTATGCCAAGATGTCTATTTCTTTTCTTTCCTTTTTTTAGATTTTATTTGACAGAGAAAGACAGTGAGAGAGCACAAGCAGGGGGAGCAGCAGAGGGAGAGGGAGAATCAGGCTCCCCACTCAGCAGGGAGCCCGAGGGCGCAGGGCTCCATCCCAGGACCCCAGGACCATGATCTGAGCTGAAAGCAGACACTTAACCTACTGAGCCACCAGGCGCCCTGAAGAAGTCTATTTCTTAAACACAGTCACTGGAGATTTACTTAAGTAACAAGGTCTATGTACCGCTCAGTAGAGTTGGGACTTAATTGCTGGGGGGAGAAAAACCAAAGAAAGTGGGTGAAAGTGATTTTTTGAAAGACCATCGACTGCGCCTAGACGAGGCCCCGCAGAGAGTGGATGGCACATTTTGGAAGACGTTTTAGAGAACAAGTCAACGCTCCTCTGGGCTGCGGCTGGGAGAGGACAGGGTGTGAGGACGCGTCCCCGGGGCCTCTCTATGTGTCCCCGATGTGTCCTGCAGTGGGGACTCGGGGAAGGCGTGCAACACCGGTGTTTCATCACCAGGCCACGGGCTGTGGCTCCTCAGGGGGCGCGGGCTCCCCGGCAGCCCCGCTGCTTCCTGTGGCCAGAAGCCTTAAGCAAGCCGGCCTGCAGGGTAGGAATTTTGGTTCTCCTGAAGGCCAGCCCCGTGCTTGCCCCGGGGGCTCTTCAAGCTCCCGCCGGCGCTGCGGGCAGAGCCAGCACAGGGCCCGTGGGCTCCGCGGGGCCAGCGCCGGGCCTCGGCCTCCACGCCCCAGGGTGTGCACCGGAGCTTATCTGTCAAGGCCTAGAAGACTCCAGACGAAGAAAAGCCAGCAAGACAGTTTTTAAGACACAAATCATGGTATCCAGGCAACCACGTTACATCTGGCTCAGACGAAAAGAAAAATGGCATCTGCTTTTGAATAAGGTGACAACACTTGGAGGAGAAAGACTTTCAATTGCCTCGCCCAGAAGGCGACTGGGCCTACCAGGCAGGTCCTCCCCAGAGCGTGGGTTGTAAAAGCCAACGGGCGGGGGTGGGACCCAGCCGCTGTGAAACAGAATGCCGGAACAACGGGGGTTCTGAGATGCGACAGAATGTTCTGGAATTGCTAAGGAGCACAACAAAGACGGCCGAGCAGACAACAGGGAGAGAGGGAGGCCCTTCCCCGAGGCGCCCGATGGAGCGGCGCTGGCCGGAGTGAGCGGGAGATGCCCCCAGCAAGGTGGTGGAGACACCCTTCCAGAACACTCCCTCCTTTGCCTTGGAAAACCACACGCACTGGCCTTCACGCACCCGAGTCTTTAACAAACTTTACAGCGAGCCAGCAGCCCCGCACCCCTGAAGGCCGGGGCGCCCCCTCCGGGCACAGTCCCCCGCCCCGCGTCCCCAGAGGGAGGGCACCCCCTTACCGGGACTGGTGAGGGCTCCCAGGGCGCTGCTCGTGGTGGACAGAGGGTTTGCATTGGTGGTGGTGGCTGAGGTCTGGGCCGCGGCCGCCGCCGCCGCCAGCGTTGCCAGGTTCTGTAACTGCAGAGCATTCATGCCTGCGGGGGAAGAGAGACGCACTTTAGCAAGACGCCCGCTTGGCCCGGCTCCAAACGCGGGCGCAACGACAGGAGCAGGGGCCCCGGGCAGCAGGCGCTGTGATGGCACGCTCTGCCCCGCTGCCTTGGTGACAGGGCGCCGCCACGCTTTCCCAGCGGAGGCCGCTGCCTGTGTGCCCCGCTGCCTGTCCTCGCCCAGGACCGGTCCCCGACCGCCGCCTCCCAGGGCCGCAGACATCACTGGGAAGGACAGGAAGCACAGGCCACCGCGCTGTCAGGAACCCGTGAGTCGGGGGCCCGGTGGCTGCAGGACCACCGGGGACATAAAGGTCAAAACGCTCCTGCTCAGAACTTGAACGGGCTTCCTGGCTCTGCCACTTTACAGCTGGGGGACTCGGGAGAATTGGTTCCCCTCTGCGCTTCCTGCTCAGTGACTGGGACTGTTCTCTGCTCCCCATGGCCAGGGACAGCGCGCAGATTAAATGAGATGAGGAACGCAGATCGCCCAGCACCGTGATGGCCCGCGCCAACACTGCCTCCTCACGACTCTCACTGTCACAACTGCCACCGATGTCCTCTCTCCACACTCACTGTTAATGTGAACTCAAACGTGACCATGGTAGGAACTCACAAAACATCTGATGAATAAAAAAATGAAGGAATAAAAACGGCAATGCCCGTCCTATTTTTGTTTGTAAAGTGCTTGTATTTGCATTTTCGGGTTTCAGAGAAGGACCGTGGTTTAACCGGAACGGATCTTTAGCTACTGAAAATGAAGCAAGAGCAGCAGAGAGAAGCGAAACTTTGCAGGAACACAAGGACAGGGTGAGCTGAGATCTGGGGGTGTCACCTGTCACAGGGAGGCCGCCTGACCTTGGGGGGGGCCTTCGGGTCATGCCCGCATCCACCTCCCCACCTATGTTTCTCACCCCAAGGGTCTCCGAACATTCAGTCTTTGTTCTGATTCACTTCACACTAAAGCACATTCAAGAAGCAGGCAACAATGGTCCTCTCCCCACACAGAGGAATTTTACACCGAAAGATGCTAGTGTTAAGTAATCCGCTTAATTTTACCTTCTTCTCATGTCTCAAATCCAGGTACTTAATACATGCCAACTGCGCAAATTCAATCTGCTTTAGAGAGACTGGCCAGATCGCAGCTTTCTTCTATGTTGGGGGCGGTGGTGGAGGGAGTGGTGACAGAATGTTCTAGCAACATTCCTGTGCAATCCCCCAGCCATGGCGTGGAGCCCTCTGCCTAAGCATGGCTCAGAGCATGGCTGCTGGGCTCCCTTATCCTGCTCCCCCAGCCTGGCTGCCCCAGTCACAACTCCTACTCAGAAAAGACTTCCTGATGTCTTTGCTGCAAAATGGCTCTTCGTTTTGTTCAAAACATCACTCTGTCTTCTTCCAGGAGACATCTGGCCTTCTTGGCTTAGGGAGAAAGACAAGCACCTGATTTCAAAATCCACTTAGGGGCTGGGAGGCGCAGATGCTGGACACGAGTATTTGTGGAATCCTGCTAACTTCCGTGAGCGCAGGGCAGCCTCCCCGGAACCCCGTCTCCTCCGATCAGTGCAACTGGCACCAGAGCTCACCTCCCCTTCCCTCTGATCCAGGGTCAGACAGGGTCATCCTTATGAAGACGTGGGACTTGAGAAGCGTGGTCTTATTTTTCTGGGGGTACGTGAGGCAAATGGGGGAGGCAGAGACCCAGCCTCAGCACAGACCCAACTGGATGCAGTGAGGGGCTCCAGCTCCCACCAGGGGCTCGAATGCACTTCACACCCTGCGTGGGCTGACAGGCCAGGGCCCTGAGTGATGCTGGGGGGAGTGAGGGACGTTCCTTCTGACCCATCAGTCCCCTCTTGGACCTCTTGTGGCTAATGTCCTTCTGATGCTTTAATGGCACAAACCCATAACCAGACTACATTCCCGACACTCGGCTGTGCTGGTGAGGAAAACCCACGGGACCCGCCTGGCACGAGTTAACGGTAAGCAGAGCCTGTCTCCTGGTTCTGGTCCCACGGAGCTCCTCTGGCCTCCAAGACCGCTCCCCTGATGCGGGCCTTGGGGCGCAGAGGGGATTACAGAAACTCCAAGGAACTTAGCCCATGCTTTGGCTCAGAGACTCAGTCCTGGGCTGAGGCTCCTACCACCCAGCACAGCCTCCCTCCGAAGGACCGAGTCTGCATTCAACACCCCCCTTCCGTGTGTGCTCTGCTAAGTCACTGGTCTCGCTGTTTTTCTGACTTGCGGCATTCACCACAATCTTGCCTTGAGCTTACAGGTGTGTACCTTTTACCCCCGTAACTAGATACCGAGCTCCCTGAGGGCTAAGGTTCGTCTGTCTGCCTGTGCAGATAGACACACACTTGCAGCTGTAGGCACAGCAGGCGATGGGGTGAATCCATGCAGGACAAACGGACCAGGGCAATCCAACATGAAATTCCCATGAACCACAATAAAGAGGACCACCTGTAGACCCACACAAGCTGTTGTTTTCTCCGCTGTTCGTCCTTCAATATTTAGCACGGCTTTCCCTACTGACTGTTTTCCTCAACGGTCACTAATCCAGTCTCCAAATATTTATTAGAACGATGCAATCTTCCTTATCTCACCACTGGCATGGCTGGGGTCCTGCTGACCATACTCTGGTTTCCATTCACTGTCCTCTCTGCTCACACTCCGGGTGTGTCACCCTCAGGGTCCCCTCGACCTTTCTTCCCACGTGTCACCACTCAGGGCAGTCTGCTGTCCTAGTCCACCTTTCACTGCCTCCACCCAGCAGGCCAGGCAGGGGGACCTTGGCTCTGGGGCAACCATAGTGGGTGCGGGGCCGACTCTGTCACAATCATACCACAAGGAAAGCAAAAATATGGGCCCAAGGAAGCCGCAGAGAGGGACAGTGGGATGGACAGGTCACCGCAAGGGCCAGGCATCTGAGGGGCAGGGAAAAAAAGGAGGATTCGATGGAGAGATGCAGCGAGCAGCAGGAGCCGGCGTCCCTGCCTGCTCATCCATCTGTCCGTCCACCCACCTTCCATCCGTCCGTTTAATTCCTTCATCTCTCTACCTATTTCCCAACTGCTACCCACCCAGCCCCCGACACATCTGTCCATCCGTTCAGCAGGGTACCGAGGCCCCGAGGCCAGCCCCCGGCCGCTGGACTAGGGATGGAGCGAAGACCAGACGGGGTGTGCCCCCCAGACAGCAAGGAGAAGCCAGGGCACCGAGCGGAGTCCTACTTCATCTGCTGCTGGAAGGAGGCCCCAGACTCAGCAGCTCCTTCTCACTGGTCTTTGACGGGATGGGAGAACCCGGGCAGCACTGGGCAGCTGACAAAGGCAGGGGGTACCCCCCGCAAAGGTACACGCCTCATCCTCCCATTCTAGTCCTTTCAGGGTACCCGCGTGCTGACGCTGGGAGGGTCACAGCCCCGTCCCCACCGACAAGTGCGGCTCAGTCGGCAGGTGGAGGGATGGGGGCTTCCCGCCAACTTTCTGGAGTGAGGGCGCTTCCCAGGCCTGATCCTCACCGTTCCTGCCTTTCCTTGACGACGCAGAGGCGTCCCTTCCTCCACCTGTCTGTGCGGCAGGGCCTGGGCTGCAGGGCTCTTCCCGCAGGCGGCGACAAGAGCCACTGTTTCCTGGGGGCGCTGCCGGCGCAGGGAGGACGGCGGCGCGGGGAAGACAGCGCTGCGCGGCGGCTCCTCCGGCCTCACGCCGCTCTCGCACCCGGCACCGCCCCGCGCTCCCAACCAGCCCGTGGGACCAGGGCACTGGCCAGGACACAGAGCCCGGGGAGGACCACCCTGCGGAGGCGGAGCCCCTCACAGGGGCTGGGGCTGTCCCTGCCCACTAAGGCCTCGCCGTGCGCCTTCGGTCCCGATGGTTCTCCCTGCGCCGCCGCCGCCGCCTCCTCCTCAGGGCGCTTGTGCTCCACTGGCGTCCTCTCAGCTCTGCTCCCAGAACTTTCGGGGCGAATGGGCGAGGAGGGAGGGGTGGCGGACACGGGGTTTTCCAAGCAGACGGGCCCGGGGCGCGGGGTCCAGGTGGCCGGCTGCCGGCAGGGCGGGGGCGCACACAGGGGGGCGCCTGCCAGTGGGTGCGGCCGGGCCTGCGGGACGCCCAGGCCGCTGACCCGCGGCCTTCCCAGCGCTCCCCGCTCGGCTCGGGGCTCGGGTCCCAGGGGCCAGTGCCGGGGCGCGGGGCCCCGGGCGGGCGCGGAGCCTGGAGGGGACCAGGAACCGCCTGCGCCTTGTTCTCCACATCGCAGAACCGCCGCCGTTCGTTTTTGGGCTGTGACGCCCCTCCCGCCCTTCAGCGACCCCCCGGCGCCCCCTTCTCCGGTTCCGATTCCTCGCCGCCCACATGGGCCCGGACCCTCTTTCCCGTGAGCCCCGAGCGCAGGGCTGTGTCCCTCGGCTGTACTGGACCTGGGGGCTCCCACCCACCCAGAGGCCTGAGGCCCGACTCGGGCAGTGGGGACCCGAGGAAACCAGGGCCCCGAACGGGCTGTGCCGAGGAGGGAACGGAGGCCAGAACGGCTGTAGCTCCCGCTCCCAGACCAAAACCGATGCACAAAGGCCGCGCAAGGAAGCTCAAGGAGCCAGAGGCCTCTCCCTGAACTCCGGGCTGAGGCGGGACCAGGGGCCTAAAGCAGCGGGTCAGGACCCTATGCGGGGCTCGCTGTGGCCTGGCCACGGGGCATCGAGGGCCTCGCTCCCCGTTACGTGGCCTTCAGTCCCACGGGAGGCCCAAGGCTCGTCCTCTCGGGGTCCCTCCAGGAAGACAAGCCTCCCCTGGCGGGTGAGGGGCCTTCCAAATGCTGCTGGCACCCCCCCCCCCCCCCCCACGGGATGTCCCCAGGGCAAGGGATCTGGACACCTTCCCTGCCAACAGCACGCAAGCCGGGTGGTGGATGTTAGGTTCTTCCTGCCCCTTCCCGGGGCTCCCCCAGCCTGGGCGGACATACACACACGCCATCGGTCCTACTGAGGGCCTGGGGGGCCCAACGCTGCTTCCAGAAAAGGCACCCTGCCCTGAGTAGGGAAAGCAGCAGCCCCCCGAGCTATGTGCCCTCGATCGCTCTCACTTCCAACCACCCCAGGCTGTTCTGTGGCCACTCTGGCTCTTCTGGACACAAGCGCTTAGGTCCCTCCCCTGGGCTCGGGTCCCACCTCTGGGCCCAGCCAACACTGGTGGCCCTGGCTGGCAGGCCGTTCTCGCGCTCTCTGCAGCCCCATTTCGGTTCTTTCCTGTCGTTTTCTTGTCTCTGGGGTGTGTGAGCCACTCTGTTCCTTCCTCTCTCAGCTCTTCTTCCTGGGCCCCTCCGGGTCGCCCATCCTCCGGTCACTCCTCTCCGTCGGGCCCACTCAGTGATCCCCACGGGGCGGCGGAAAGAGGCCCGCTGCACCCGGGATCGGCTGTCTTCCCCAGGAAAGCAACCACTTTCCACCTCACGGAGCACTCTGCTCCGAGGGGCGCCACGCAAGCCAGGGGTGGACAATCTGGGTGACTAGAAATACAAAACATCTAAATACATTTACGAAATCCCACAGCGTGCCAAGACCAAGACGGTTAAAAAAAAAAAAATTTAGGGGGAATGCAGGCATTCACCTTTTCTTCATTACTTGGGAAAAGAAAAATCCTTCTCCAGACGAAGAAAATGATGTACAGGAACAGATGTGCAATATGCTACTTGAAATTTAAGATTTAAAAAAATTATTTATAAGGAGAAGGGCATGAAAATTTAATTTAATGTTCACCTTAGGTAATTTGTGTCTTATTGTTCATAGCAATTACCATAAATCTGCATATCAATAAGCGAGAACAGATGTCAGTTGTTACAAGTGCTTGCCAATAAGGTCTGTTAAAAAGTGACAGATGGGTGGTTTATGGAAGTTTCTCATAAGGCCTATTAGCACATTCCCGGGAAGCCTCTGCAGCAAGAGGGTGGGAGGCTCTGCTCCAGGAAGGCCTTCTCGAATCCAGAGCCCAGCCCTCACAACCCAGGCGCTGCGGAACGTGGACACCAGCTTCTGGAAACATCTCCTGTCCTGTCCCCATCGTCACAGACATTCCAGGACAGCCTTCCGTAGAGGCAGGATCCACACCCATGTAGGGAGAGGGCGTTTGTTGTTTTAAGCAAAGAAGGGTGCCCTGTGCACGCTCACTGTGACGTTTAAAACTTAGGCCGAAGTTCTGGAAGAGAATCACTACCACCTCTTGGACGACGCCAAGTGCAGCCCTTTTCGTCTGCGTCCATCAACATATACATCTTTTTAGTCGTAGCTCCGTGAATCAACAGATGGACCTCTTCTTTGTCAGAGCTCTGTAAATCTTTAATTTCTTTAATAAACACCTCCGCATGCTGGAAAAAACAAAACAAAACAAAACAAAGCTGCCAACACCAAACAACCCACTCTGAACAACACGTGCGCCGCCTTCCACAAGGAAGGGAGGCAGCTCCCGGGGACTGTTACTTTTTCTGTGGCGTTATGGAGAGATCTCTGCATTACTGATCTGTGGCTTGGATTCGTGATTCGGCCTGTGAAACCGTGTTGCAGGGTAAGGTCTACTGCGGTCTGGGTGTCTGTGGAACAGACCTCTGCACCTGCTGACAACAGGCGCACCGTGTCTGGGGTGGTCCGGAGCATCGGCGCTCGGATGTGCTGGAAATTTGGACCTGCTGCGTCCAGCGCAGTGACATGGCAAGTGTGTTCATGACCCTCTAATCCTCGGTGGCCCCCCGCGCCCTTGAAGCAGGACGCCTGTGCTTCCTTGAACTCTGGACGTCAGTCCGTCCAGTGGGTCTCACCGAGTTATTATCTAACGTTTCCCGCTTCAGGTTTTCAAGTGCAACAGAGTAACGAAGTGCAGGTTTTGTCCTTGGCATGATGTGAGGATAAACTGTGATAATTGCAAGAAGCACTGTTAAAAACGAAACTGTGAAATAGGAGCCTTGCTTATCGAATGTGATGCTCTTTTAAGAGGACAGTGGTTGTAAAAAAAAATTATTGACCGAAAGTCACTTTTCCCTAATTCCTTCTTTTTCAGGGAGGAAAAAAAAAATCCAGACTCTTAGGCCCAAGTTTCTGAGATTTCAGAAATTCCTGGGACAAATATCACAGTTGGGTGAGAAATGGAAAGTTTCTTAGAGGTTTTAAGCGGCAAAATAAAATCAGTCAACTTTAAGGACACACAGGCAATACAGGTTGAAAGCATCTGGCTTCTACAGATTTGAGCCTGATCGGGTTTCTGCTCTTAAATTCCATATTCAGTAAAGGTTCCCTTCCATAAAATTATGAAACACATGTGAAGTTCTTTTCAGTTTGAAAGGGACATGGTCAGTCACTTTGGGGAAAACTAGCCGATGCCTCATTCCGTTTTATTGAGTACCAATACCTCATGCCTTGTCGAAAATGTTTTCCTTTTGTGGCTTTATTTTCTGCCCAAACAGAAAGTGTTTTGCTCATTCAAATGAGACATTTTTAGACTTTAGTGATAAACTTCAATCTCCCGAAGGACGGACTATTATATTTTGAGAGCTGTTCACAAAATATTATTGCTGCTTTCTGGAATGATGTTTTCTCTCTCTCTCGTGGTAGTGTTCCGAGCTGGATTGCTCGAACTTTACAAGTGGAGTATATTTTATGCCGTAAGACATAAAAACTGCATCTGAATCATGTAGGTTGCCATTCGAACTGGGCCCCGATCTCAAGCCCTCAATGAGCATTTGAACCTCGGGTGGGGATTTGGGAATAAACGGCCTCGTGGATTCTTCCTATCGCTTTTCACTGGATGCTGGGGCCATGTGCTTGGCCACATGTTTGATCGTGAACCCACAGTTGCCAAATTCTCGGCAACCCAACCGTGAAAGATGCTGTCATTAGCTTACTTAATGTTTTCTTGGCTCAGAAGGTAAGGCCAAGGTCAATTTCTCCATTTGAAAAAATAGGGCGTTTAACTTAAGCTCCCCTGGGAACGTATCCAAAATATCAATTTGTATTTGTCAATTTACACATGTATTCAGCCGTCCGCTCGGAAATAGGCAGTAGTAGCACCTCTCAGCGGAGCCAGGCCGAGTGCCTCTTGGGGCCTGATGGCTTGGGGCGTTTGGGGAGGTTGGGGAGGACAGGAAGGAAGGAAGGGCTTAGGGCACCCCTCCCATATTACGTGGGGTATCAGGTAAGCCTCCTTTATTTTTTAAAGATTCACTTACTTATTTTTAAGAGAGAGAGAGAGAGGGGAAGAGTGCGAGAGCCAGCAGGGGGCAGGGCAGAGGACAAATAGGGAATCTCAAGGCAGATCCTGCGCTGAGTGCAGAGCCCACGAGGGGCTTGATCTCAGGACCCTGAGGTCTGACCTGGGATGAAATCAAGAGTAAGACGCTCAATGCGACTAAGCCAATCTGGGCGTCCCAGGGAACCTCCTTCAGACAGGTACTTCTGTTACCATTTCACTTTGTAACGCTGGTCCGGTGGCCGGCGAAGACCAAAGCGAAGCCGTAAGAGCAGGAAAGCCTTAGAACTTGATTTTATTGGCAGAAAATACATAGGATATACAGTCCAAACCACAGTGCTTCAAACACTCAGGAAGAAGAAGCTGGATTTTCCCTAGGAATGAAGAAACCACCTTTCTGGAAATCACCGAGCAGATGGAGCCCTGACATCGACATCCTTGATACGCGGAACGTTCAAGGTGATGGTACATAATGGACCACACAGCATGTGATTCCACAGCCTGTGCAGACTTAGTGTGCTGAATTTTATATGTTGAAGGTTCAAGAGAGGGGTATTCTGGAAGGCCCAGAGCACTTACGACTGCCTTTAAATCAGCCATCTGCTCCATGGCCCTTCTAAGGTGACTCCCTGGATAGCTTTAGTTTTTTAAATGAGCACACAGAGCATGTAAATGCCACCATCCTGACCTGTGGCTGGTGAGACAGAGGAGCCCAGATCCACTGAAAAACAACAGGGCGCTCTATCCACCTGGGAAGACACGCTCGGCTGTCACTTCAGGATCCAGTGACCTTCTCTGCATAATTTAACTGTGGGAGTGGGAGAGCCGGAGGCTTCCTCTAAGGAAAGATCCTAATTTTGGACCTGGGTGGGTCCATACCATTAGAGGGGAAAATAAATGTTGTATTGGTTGAAAATATGACAAATCTTCGTATTTCCTGTAGAGCCATAATCTGGAGACTTTTCTCTTGAAAACACAGAGCACTCCCTGAGTATTTTTCACTTTTGTCTCTCCAATTCCCTTTACAGAACTAAACATTAACCATTTGCTGTGATCCTTAGATCCAAGGCAAGCCTCCAAAACCGTATTCATAAATATATTGCTGAAGGACTGAACTACTTACCATTTTAACATATTTTTTTCCCTCTAGTAAACCGAGAGCAGTATTACAATAAAACACGTTGGCACTGTCATGAGATTTAAAGCCCAATGAATAATTCTGCATTTTTTTTTTTTACTGTAGGCCAACATATCCTGTCAGACAACAGGTTCCCCTTAGTCTGTGGGGCCACGGGTAGGGCTGGGGTGGTGATCATGGAACACACGTGAGGAGGAAGTCCTTCCAGTTACATTCAAAGTGAAACAAACAAACCAAGGATAGTTATTTAGGGGAAAAAAAAAAGAAATGAGAAAAAGGTATTTTCACAGTGACAGGGAAAAAAAAGTCTGGCTTCTATTCCATACCTTCAAGGTTTCATTTCATTGAGTCAGGGTGTCCTTTGTTAAAAACAAATGGCACTTGATTCTAACATCCAAAATTCTGCTCTTCTCCTGCCCTCGCTTCCCCATCCTTCTGGAATCAAACAAGGGAAGTGCTCCCTCGCTGGCCCTCAGGGCAGGTGGATGGCACCTGTGTTCTGACAGACAGTGCGGGCCACCTTCTCGGCCCCGCAGAAGTTAGGGTCAGAGCCGGGGAAGGTGATGCCTTAGGAGTGACTTTTCACTAATCATCGCACCTTGGTTACTACTGACGCAGCTCATTCTACAAAGAAATCCTCCATGAGCCAGCTTTCAAATCCAGCCCCACTTTGATTTTCTCAAGAACAAAGATTATACTTGTGCATAAAAGCTTCTCATGCACAGTTCTGTCAACCGAGGGTACCAAAGTTTAAAAAAAAAAAAAAAAAGAAAGAAAGAAATGCGCCCTGTTAATTGTCTACGGCTATCAGGGGACCGAAACTGTATCAAAGATAGGCCTGCAATCTTGGCCTTCATTATGGAGGTCAGAATATTTATTGGATCTGCTTCTTATTAAAATTTCAGCAGCACGTCAATCATTCTGGCTGCCCTGGATAGAAGGAATCTTGTTGGAAATTCCCCAGCAATCAAACCCATCAAAAAACAAAAATAGCAAAATAGCAAACAACTCCGGAGGTTATGACAGGCTTTGCGCCCCCCCGCCCCGCCCTGGCTGGAGAGGTCTGAGGTGGAGGGCAGCTCCCCAGCCCTGGACTCTGATGGTCACACCGGAGTCCGAAGGCCGACAGGGCTGCTCGCGGCTCTCCTGCTCTCTGTTCTCTCTTTCTTCCCTGCTTGTCTTCTTAGCCCTCAGAAGCCACCCAAGTCCAGCCAACAGCACGGTCCAAAGCTAAGGCACGCGTCACGACTTACCAGCCATCTGCTGAATGCCACTGAACGCACCCAGGTTGCTGGAGGAGGTGGCTTGCTGTAGAAGCTGCAAAGGGAGGGAGAAGCGGACCGTCAGACCAAAGCGCACAAGGGAGGAGGAAGCTTCTGGAAGGGGTAGGGGGGAGCTGTCCAGCTTCCTGTGCGTTTATACAGTTGCCTGCTGCTCCCTATTCATGGGCCATAAATCCATATTAATGTCTAATCTCTATTAAGAAACACAGACACTGGGGAATTCAGTACCACTGCTGCCTTAAAACAATCCATTTGGTTTTTTTTAACGACAGGTGTTACGTCCATTGAAACCAATGCGGCGTGACTAAGGCGGGCTCCCTGTAGCCTAGTGGTCGCCATGGCTCAGCTCCGTCAACCGAGGCCCATCCCTCGGTCTAACAGCTCAGCGGCCTTCATCCTCCACAGGGAGCACCTGGCTTCACGGACTCTTGGGCCAAGAGAGACATCACCACAATAACTACTCTCTCTCTCTCTCTCTCTCACACACACACACACACACACGCACCTGTGCATGGCTGCCCAGGGACACCTGGGACCACCTGAAGCTGGTCTTCACTGGCAGAGGGGACATATGACCTGGTCAGAATTTAGAAGTGTCTGGTGTGAGGTACAATGACACTGGGCGTGACAGGTATGTCGGCTGCTTTTCAAAACAAAGTTAAGATCCCTGTGTCTGCATCTTTCCCTGGTGCCCTCGGAAACACATCTCACCCCCGAATCAGCGGGTACCCCAGATAAAGGCATGTGGCTACTGTCCTCAAGTGCTCCTTTACTGGTCCAATTCAGCTGAATTATAGGCTAACTTGGGGGCCGTCCTGTTGACCTAGATTTTTTGATACCCGCTTTTTGGGAAGGTAGATCAAGACAGACATCGTGTACAGAGCAACAAGCATCTAGTTATCCTTGCTCTGAAGTCCTCAGACACCGGGAGGCCCAGGTTCACCAGACTTGTTATTGAGAAATGTTATGATACTATGTGCTTAAGAGGACACGACCGATTTGTGATTCTACAAATAGCTTTGAGAATTTGTTTGGAGCATAGCAGAGCCACACAAAGTCACTCCTCTGGGTGACGGCGGCTGTTTTTGAGTTCAGTCGCAAGCGAAGTCTACAGCTGGGGAGGACTCAGAAATGGGCTCCATCCGGGGACTGAGAAGCACTAAGTGGAACGGAATCCAGTGGCTGATCTGGCCCGAGTCTCGGTTACCATGATGGTAAGGGGGTCAGCAGGGACAGGTACCAGAGGAACATCTGTGATGTTTACTCATCCCTCCTGACTTGTTGAAATGCACTGGATTACACACAGACTCAGATACACACACGGGGAACAGTGAGGAAGGAGGAGAAGTTAGGGATTAACCCTTTGCATGGACAGAAATCCCTTATTTTGATTTGATTTCATGGGTTTCCCATTCTCTGGTAGTTGTAAGCCCTTACTCCCTTTCCTACCAGGTATATTTAAAAATTAAAGCGAGGTAAAATTAAATTAGCTTTGAAGCGGTTTTGAGGAATTAATAATACCTACTGAGGTACGTGGAAATATGTGGCCTTGAACTATATTACATATAGTTCATATATATATACATATAAAAATACATATATAATACATACATATATATAAATACATACATATATATATATATATATATATATATATATATATATATATATAAAATACATACATATATAAATATGTAGCCTTGAACTATATTACCCAGGATTCTGTCCACGGATGGCCATTCTCTGGTGGGCCAGAGTCAAAAACTACCCTTCAGCCCACAAGCCCACAAGCAGGGGATGCCTTAAAGGCCAAGGGCTCTTCCGAAGAAATGGGTCTTCCAACGGAAAGGGGCATAACGAACATGGTCGAGAACGAATGAAAGCCCACAGTAGGAGCAAACGTCATTCAGATCATAGAAAAATATGTTTTTATAAATGACGTTGAGATGAATTCTTCTTCAGGGTACGGAACAATTTGCAGCTGCGGTCAAAGAAACACATGCTAGAGACAAGTCGTCTCTGCTGTGGGCATGGGGGAGGGGCCGGAAGTTGGGGGACAGGCACAGGAGTCTGGGTTTTTAGAAACGGTGGAGCAGGAAGCTGGATTCTTAGAATTATGAAAAGGTGAGCCTGACATCCATCTTGGACACCAATGCTGGTATCCACAAAGAGATGGTCTATGAATAAGTGAAAAGCACAAGTTTGGGGAAAACAAATGAGCGTTCAGCTCATAAGTCATTAACAAGACTCCTTTCTTGTTTCATTACATTTCAGACAGAGAGACCAAGAAAACAATATGGCAGAGCAAATTCGGGTCTTTTTTTTTTTTTTTTTTTAAGCAAGACCTCTGATGCAATCGCTCCCGGGGTCTCTGTGGCGAGGACTCAGAAATGGCTATAGGGCGACGGGAAAGTCGGTCAACGCTCTTACTAACGACACGAGCGAAGACGGGAGAAGCAGGTGCCGCCTTTGCTGAACAAACGTGCACTAGGAGGTGTTAACAGCCAGACACCCCGGGCACGGCCGGGCGGGTGCAGAGAGGACCGTGAGCCACAGCACAGGGCAGGGATCCCCGCCCGCCAGCAGCTCCGGCTCGGTGAGGCTGCGAAAGCTCCTGGAGCCTCCTTCCCCGCCTGCACCAGCCCGTTCCTCCGACCTACCCCTCACGGCCCGGGGGCTGTCGTGCAAGCTGTGCAGGCTAATGGACCCCGCGGTCCCGAGGGGGACAGTTAAAGTGCCAAGTAGCAGAATCAGGACAGAACATGCATACACACACGCACGCGCCCCACACGGGCACACCGGACAGGCCAGGGCACCAGCCCCGAACTCGCGATGCGAATTTACAGTCGTCAGTGGGGGGGGTCCAGCCTGCGGGAGCCGAAGCAGGAGCGCAGGCTAGGGTACCACGGTTCGCGGGGTTCAACTAGAAACAAATAAAGACCTGGACCCCTGTTAGCTGCCTTCCGCCTCACAGGCGACGAGGTCAGCACGAGGGCCCCTCCCGGGCTACACGAGGATCCTGCGATGTCCATGGCGGGGGGCGGGGGGGGGGTCACTGGTCTGTGCGAGGTTTAGCTCTTGCCACCGGAACTGTATTTCCCAGCGACACACGGTATTTTACGGGGGTGGTTGAAAGATTTGGGTTTATCGGCCCCGAAATAGGATCTCATGTTTGGGTCCCAAACAGATGAAGAAACGTTTGATTTTGTCACTGTGGTTCCACAGGGAAGGGCCAGGACCACCGAATGGCAGGGCCGCGGGGGGCTTCGCTGGCGGTCCCGGCGTGGACTGTGCTCACCTCTCGGGCCACACCGGCCTCGGGGTCGCTAGGCCGTCCTCAAGCGTGCCACCCCCTGTCACACAAGACATTACGAGGTCTCGGAAACAGCGGTTAGAAACTTGGCCTCGTGGGCCTCGGCTCAGCCGACCTCAGGCCAGAAGGAGTCACGACCTGCTGCTCCTCGAGTTAACTTGGACAACCACTGTGCACCAACGCTGATCTCAGTAATTTCCCCAGATTCGAAATGCCGCACACACGGAATTCTTTTGGGAACTTTGTAGTGTGTGTGTGTGGGGGGGGGAGGGCAAGGCGCTTTGGGGAGGGCAAGGCGCTTTGGGGAGGCCACAGCGGGGACGGCCCCCTCCGCCCTCTCGGGGACCCGGCGCTGGCCCCGGCCGGGCACTTACCGCCAGGTACTGTGGGGTGAGTCCACCCAGACCCGTCAGGTTCCCCCAGGTGGCAGTGTTGAGCTGTTGCATCTGCTGGGCCAGCTGCTGCTGGAGGCGCCTTTGCTCCTTGTCCTTCTGAGTGTCCGCGAACTTCACTACGATGGGCGAGGAGCAGCCCTGTGGTCAGACACAGCGGAAAGTGAAGAGGGGGGTTACCGCCTGGCTGAATCCTCCCGCGACACTCAGCACTGGACCTAGCTCTCTCAACTATCTCGGAGCACATGGAACCTTCTGGAAGGTTTTTTGTTTTTTTTGTTTTTGTTTTTGAATGGCCTGATATTCCTTCTTCTTCTCTGACCAGTACCATCAACCGAAAATTCCAGATACTGCCCCTGGTTTCTCGGGGGATCTGGCGGTCGGTGAAGCTACTTGCTTTCTTGCTGTGCTTATCACACTGCCTCTCCTCCTCTGTTCGCGAGTCTTCCTCCAACCTTCCCAGGACCTCCTCAGAGACAAGAGACCTTATCAATGTTCTTTAATTAAGCTTCATGGTTCGCTTGCCTGCAAGACAGACTTGCCTGTGTGTCTGCCTGTCCCCACGCGTGAGCGGGGGACAGAGTAAGAGAGATACTGCGGTGGGAAGGAACATGTCCCTCGTTCTTGTATTTATTTTTTCACTCTTTCCATTGTCGGGGCCGCTTTTTTGAACTTTGGAGCGCGGGAGTCCTCCCGACGCAGCACTATAGATGGGAGAGGAGGGTTTTGTTTTAGGAAACGTGGATGGGGGGCAGGAGAGATTGAGGACACAGGCCCGGCCCAACGGCACAGGGAGGCCTCTCTCCCTTCTCGAATGTATCTACTCTATCCCCCTCACCCAGGGCTCCTGCAAGTCGCCGGTCTCCGCAGCATAGTCTAGTGAAAGCAGCTGTACGGGACGTGGCTTCTCTCGTCAATGGAGCTCACTGTTCTAGGTGCTTCTTTTCAGTTTCTGTTCCCTTTAAAAGGCAGCGAGTAGGGGCAGTGGGGGAGTGCATGGCCAAGGGATATAGACTAGGACGAATTCATGTCCGAGATGGAGAAACTCATTAGGGAAACTAAGGGCCTGCGTCTCCAGCAGGAAGACGTCCCTCCCTGAGCTGCTCTGGAACATTCGCCCCTCAGCCAACATGCGGCAGAGACACGAGTTCCTCCCTTCCCACCCTTCTCCCTCTTACTACGGCTTGCCTACACATCTCATCACCGTTAAAGCTGTTAAATTTTGCTGAGGTAAAAGAAGTCATTCTACCTAGGTGATTAAAAGAAAAACAAAACTTTTATTGAAACTCAGCATGATAATAGACCTCTCTTTCCCCCTCAGAAATTTTATATTCCTACTTAAATGAGCTCTCTCTCTCTTTCCCTTCCCCTTGGGTCATTTTTCTTTCTCCTAGAGAACAAACCTGCATGTGTTTTTTTTTCTTATCACCTTGAGTAGTTACTGGGGATGTAGCTGTGAATATGTGCGGCTACCGTGTCTGTTATGAGCAAAATTTAAAAAAAAATGTGCAAAAAACAAGGTGGCTGTTTCAGTTTGAACTTGCAGTGTCCCAGTCTTCAGCGCGTAGCCACGGCCACAGGACAGAATGTTAAATGTCAGTCAACCGCATGAAATAATCTTTCCACCACTTAAAAAAAAAAATCTATACTTCATTTTTCTTCTTCTGCTCCATATTTCAGCACTTCGTTGCTTTAGAGAGAGCAAAATACTCTGAAAATGGAAATTATACAGAGGGAGGGTTTTGTATGGAAAGGGCTGTTACTGTTGTATCTAATTTGTTCCATAAAAAATCATAGCATCTCCTCCTAAGAGTACCTTTACTGTTTTTTTTTTTCTTCCTTAAAAAAAAAAAAAAAAGATAAAGAGGCAAAATATAGGTCCAAAATAACTTGTTTAAGCCGTAAATAGGGAAACTGGGATGGGCGCAGATTGGAGGAAAGTGGAAAAACAGAAAGTACGATATAAAAATTGTTTTAAAGAACATGTTCTTTTAAACTTTAACATTCAAATCATTTTGAATTTAAGTTTCTTAGATAATACATCTTGGTTAAAGATGTGAGTCAGAGTCCTGAAAATAACAGAATTAGTTAAAAAAAAAAATCCAACAAACTTCGGTTGTACAACTATAATGTGACTGGCATACGATAAAGTCTTCCATTTAAATGTCAGTATTTTTTAAATTCAACGAGAAATTTCAATGTCTAAGGGTCCCTCTGTCTGAGCCTGGGTGTTCCAGATTTAAAAACAAGTTGCACCAAATTTGATTTAAAAAAAAAAAATTACAGATGTCAATATACCAAAGGGTCAAAGATTTCCTAAGAATGAATATGCCCCACTCTCTCCTGCAGACTCTTTTCATTCTGAGCCCTGTTCTTCTTTGGTTCTGGGTCATACCCAGGTCTGCGCTACGTTCCCGAGCTCTCTCCCTGCGGGAACACAGGAGAACACAGACCAGCATCCTCTGCAGCTTTACTTAGGGGACCCTGATGGAGGAACTGGGGTTAGAGCTGAAAGAATTTAGGTTAAAAAATCATCTAAGGTACCAATCACTAAATTACAGGAAATAAAAATGATTAAAGAGGCACATGTATGGAAGTTAATAAATACAGGTGAAAACTTTTTTTTTTTTTTTTCCCTTCCCTAACCATACTCTTTGATCTCCAAACTGAAGGGTGGCTGGGATTCAGACTGATCCCAATAATGGAGCAGCCGGAGAGAAAGTGGGGGACAAACACAGCATCAAGTGTGACTGCACGTCGTACAAGACTGGATCCCTAGGTATTTCAAATCCTGCTAATTATCTCTTATTGTGGCCGATTTTCACCTGAGCTCGCCTTCAGGTAGGGGGGTGTGAGTGTCTTAAAAATGCATTGCACTGAAAGGAAAACACAGTGATTATATAAGATATGTTAGGAATATCAAAGTCAAAATGAAGCTCAAAATAGACAATAGGCTTTGCAATGCTGATATCAAAACTCAGAAAAGTACAGGAAACACTTAATGACAAGGCCATGCACACTCCTTGCCCCCCTCGTCCACCCACCTTCCGCCTCACTGTAAAAAAAGTTGCCCACAAAACATGACGTGGAATGATCACTTAGCTCCCAGCATGCTTTGGGAGATGCAGCATTGCAAAAAACGAACAAAACAAATAAAAAATAAAGAAAAATAAACCCCCCCAAAGAAGGAGGTAAAAAAAAAAAAAAAAGCGCAAACGATCTGTAAAGAAATTTTTGCACATTAAATAAAATTGAAAATATTTTGCTTTCCAGAAGATGAAAACGTAACTTCAGGTAACACCACAGGGCCACCTTGAGAAAAGATCACCCATACACAGATATACAGAGTACAGAACATGCACTCCCAAATGATTCTACCAGACAGTACAGAGTAAGTCACAGCATATCACTCTTGGAATGCTTTTGTGCAAAATTCTGAAAGGCCAGACCCGAATCACAGACTAGAAGTACAGAGCCATCTATCTACGTGAGTGGGTGAAACACTCACATCGGCATATCCATCTTCCCCCAAAGCCACTATCTCTCATTAGGAGACCAGATTTGAGCCTTCATGTTTCTTTCATTGTGCATTTTTTTTTTCCAAAAAGATGAATCTGATTTTTCAAGGGATTCTCATCCATTAACATTTTCACTGGTTAAACAATGTAGGAGAGGTATTAATTTTCTCCTGACATTCTTGATGCAAAAACACAATTCTCTTGGACTAAAGAGAACTTGAGCCCACACTGGAGGAAAAAAAAAAAAAAAAAACAGAAAAAGGAAAAAAAAATTAAAAAGAGCCCTGTGACTGGCACAGGGCGGGCTGTAATTTGGAGGGATGGCGGTTAAGGCTGACTCTGTACCAACCCTGGACCAGGAATGGGCTGGGTCCTGGAGAGGTCGAGGAGGAGTCGTGGTTTACATCGCATCATGACTGCTGTGCGGCAGGGCCCAGGGCCACTGCAATAAAAGGCTCAAAAAATAATGTACAGCTGTGGAAGGTTCTACTAAATGCATTTCAAGTCATTAGGGGAAAAATTCAGAGAGCGAGAGAGCGAGAGAGAGAGTGAGAGAGAGAGAGAGAGAGAGGATGAAGATGAATGAATGAATGGAAGAGATGGTGGAAGTGTCCGTCTGTGATTGTCACTGAACAATCCGCACAGGAGAGAGCTGCTTTACCATTCCCCATCATTTGCACAAAGAAAACAAAGAAAGGGCAGATGATACAGTACCTCCATGGTCTGAGACTGATGCATGGCTTTGATTGCATTCTGTGCCATTGCCCTTGTAGAAAATGTGACAAACGCACAGCCTGTGGGAAACAAGGGGACAGGGAGCAGGAAAGACAAAAAACAACAAGACAAAAGGGTTGGACGCTTGTTAAACCAACACAGTCTACGAGAACTGCCACAGGACGCCACTGTTCTCAGTAGTACATAAAAATCAACAACTTCTCTCTTGGTTTTATCTTAGTTTGCTTTTGACTCACAGTGCTGACTTGCTAATCTGACCAAAGCAGAAAGATTTATTTATTGACTAGTTTATTTTTTAAAATGGAGACGAGGGGAACGTAGTTGGGCATTTTTTTTTTTTTTTTTAAAGACACAGGGGGTCTGGAATTAGCAAGATCTAGTCTGAATTTTCTAAAATAAAAAGTTGCTATTTTACATTTTTCTCCTTGGCTGATCATCTTGACTCAGGGCATCCACACATTCGGGCTTTTGGATTTCAAATTCTAGCGTTGATTTTTTTAAGCAGCAAATAATAAAATCCTCGACACCAAGGGACAAATTAGCAAATAAAATTCCAAAGGCTTGGAACGTCAGCAAATTAATACATCTGATCTCTTCTGGGTAGTTAAAACATATACATGTATACGCATACACTGATGTGATTCAGATGCAGAGAAATGTACCCCAGCGTACAGGACCTGTTTAGTGATAATTACTTATGAACAAAAACAAATGCTCTGTTACTCTGAGAATAGTCGATAGTGCACACGAGGCGAAAGTTTAAAACCTGCGTTGGATTTCTAAGTTGTAGAAAATCTTTAGGACTTTCCCAAGTTGTGGTTTCGGCTATGCATCCGGGATCTGACCTAAGGTTTAACATCCACCAGACAATGTACAGTTCTCTGAACGCTTCCGGTGAGACCCATTGAACTTTCCATGGCTCTTTATTTCTCGTGCTGTAAAATCACCAGAACCCACAGCGCCTGCCCCAGTGCCTGGTGGCAGGTGCTAGCCACCGTGCAGGTCGCCGTTCCAACTACATGGCTCATTGCCCTTTTCACTAATAAAAACACTGTCTGCTGAAATTTACATTTTCTTCATCGTGCACCCTTGGGCTTCTTAGGGAAAAAGACTGTGAAATTAATGCAGATTCAGGCTGATTTTATAATAATACCACAGCACACTAAAAGCTTAGCTAAAGCAATGCAGACTTATTTCACTTATGATCTCTAATGACTTTAAAAGTGCATTGATTTTCAGCTTCTTTAGCTCTGCACAGTTTGAACTTAGGTATCAGAGAATAATTTAGTGTTCCACTCAATTTCTTCAAAACATTATTATTATTACTACTTAAAAGATTTCCAAATGAAGCAGATCTAAACACCGAGAGGCGGGAGCCTGTTGTCATCTCAGAGTGAATGCACGGAAGTGGGATACTGGCATCTGCAATGCAAGATTATTGCCCCTGTGGCCAGTAGGCCAAACAGAATGTTCTACATCCAAAAAAAAAAAAAAAAAAGAAAGAAAGAAAAAAGAAAAAACCCAAACAAAAAACCCCCAGCAGATTGTTTGATTTATGTAAATCAATTTGTGAGCCATAAAATATATTTTCTTCTTTTGCTCTGCCTGAGTACCTGGTGAGATTATCAAGTCAATACTGTATTCGCACCTTTTAATCAAACAGCAATAAGAGAAAGCAACACCTGCCCATTATCCCCAAAGCACAAAAACATCCAGTCATGAAAATAAGTCAATGCATTTTTTTTTTTTTTGCATCATGCCGTAATTTTGAATACAACAAAACTCTGAGTACACGGGAGAGTCATCTCTCATTGGCCTCCCAGTTACGCTGGCCTCAAGAAGCCTGAGGTCTAGCTTGCTATGAATGCCGAGTGGTTTCGTACACTTCTCTGACATTATAGCAGCTAGTGAGGCTTACTATTTAGACACACTGCCTGCTCCTCCACTGGCTGTAGCTTCTGTCGTCAGGGAAAGCGATCTGGAGCCTTCTTTGAGGCATCTAGAAGGTGTGTGTAACAGCGTGCGACAGAGGACAGCACGTCTACGGGCTTCCATATTGTGACTCAGCTCTACAATCCGAGAGCCCCAACGTTACCGTCCGTCTCCAAATAATACCCCTTTAAGAACATTGTGATTATCACCGACATCGTTAACGGAGGCGAGAACACTAAGATGTGTCTTCTTCCGTTTCTTGAGACCACAATGGAATTATTTGCTTTTGCAAATCCTCTAAGGGAAATATACCTGACAGCATGTGAAGCCTGGCCTAACTCTGCTTTTAATAGTCAAGAAGGCTGTTTCATTCACTTTATTTGCTCTTATTATCCAGGAACATGTGCCGAACTGACAGTTTCTGAATGGAGGATAAGAATGCATTAAAAAAAAAAACACACATATAAAATGTCAACAGAAATCAATAAGGCACAGTTTATGCATTTACCACAATTTCAGAACAAACAGAACTTTTTCAGTAACTTAGTGAGAAAGATACAGCAATTAGCAGGTCTCAGAAGTATTAGCAATAGAACAATAAAATTCTGTCTCTATAAACTTGAACGACTGCTCTTTCCTCTCTGAAACTTGCAATTAAAAGCTCGAATTGATGTTTCTAATTACAGAACCCTTACTGCATCCCCCCCCCAAAATATATCTGACAAATCTGATGACTCCTTTAACCTTTTTACTCCTTTGGCAGTGGTGTAGGAAGAGAGAACCTGTCGCGTCAGGGGCTCTGTCAAGTTCGGACTATGTGCGGTGTTCAATTACTTCAGAGGGAGATGACTGTCGTTTGTAAAGGGAGTGCGCGTGTTGAAAATTTCCCTCCCTCTGCCATTCTGAACTTCCACAACTTCAGAACCCAATGTTTCATGGCTTGGTAGCTTGTTAACCTTTGTAATTTCTGCTCTAGTCCTCTGGTTAGATGTTAATTTTCTTTTCCCCATCACTGAAAACATGGTGGCGGCTTTAGGATTATGCCTCAGATCTGTGGCTTTTCACTAATATAGGGTCATCTGAGCTTTCTCCATGAAGACTGGCTGCCAGCTTCTCTGACCTTGTAGAGTCAGCCCTCAACTGTTCTAGACTAGTGGATGTCCTGTCTCAGTAGTCAGTTCTCTGGCTACTGACTAAAACGTAGGAGAAACTAGAATGGGGCAAAAAAGATCACATGTACCAAGATAATGAAGCTTTTTAAAAAAAATTTTGGGGGTTTTGTTTTTTGTTTTGTTCTCTTTAGGAAAGGTAGTCTGTATATCATTGTCTTAAAGCCTCTCCATGTACATAATAGCTGAAAAAAAGGAAAAGTCTGTCCTTAACTGTGGCCAACCTGTCATTTACCTTACAATTATTTATTGTCTCTACTACTTTCAGAATGTCAGAGATTGCTCACAGAAATGAAAGGAACCGAACTCCTCCTAGTTCAGTGAGGTTGCCTTCTTGCTGCTAAAACAGATAAATGATTGACTGGAGAAAGGTTTCTCCAAGTAATTTCCTCCTACAGACGGGATCTAAGGAAAGCACGTGGCCCTGTCACAGAGAAGATTCTGGAACACATCTATTACACTTGTCATCTCAACCGAAAAGCTATCTTTGCTCAGGTGTTCTACCCTTTCTCTCAGCTGCAGGAGAATTTTGAGGGAACGAGATGAATTCTTGGTCTGTGCCAGAAAAAAACAAAGAGCGAGTGAGAGAGAGGGGGAAGGAAGGAAAGTAGGAAGGGAAGAACTTTTAAAAGCACGTCTAACGCCAGGGCCTCTTGCTTTTCTGCCTCTTCTTTGAAAGAGAAGCAGCAGCCTGCTAGATTTCAAATGAGGAGGATAATTTAAAATAACTTGGGCAGCGTGAAAGCACTTGTGGCCTAGGGAAGACTTGTTTATAAATTCCCGTTGTGCCAGAGAAAGTTCTTAATGCAGCCAATTTTCCTTGTTGTATCTTTTTAGCAGTGGCAGAATTTATTAAACGTACCTATCACTACCACACGAGAGCTTCCCAACTACTGCGTGGATGGGCCATCCCCAGGGTTGGGTTAGTTCACTTGGAACTGGCGTGGAGAGATAGCTGGTCCGTGCTGCCCGAGGCTGAGTGTGGAGGGGGACTTACTGCTTTGCAGAAATCTCACCCCTGTGAGGAGCTTCAGAGACTGTCCTCAGAACGACAAAATACAGTTAATAACCCCAGGGTATTTGATACGCGTTTCCACGTCTGTTTAGATGCTAAGCGGATACGCCTAAGACGTCCTGATCAAAACCGAGTCTGCTCCAGGTACGTATTTCCAAAGTCAAAAGCCCTGTCCTAATATTCTGATCAGAGATAATGGAAACAAATGAGGATTTAAGGGCTAAAGCCAGTCTGGGCTTGCCAACATCCCCGAAAATATTGCCAATTTCATTTGTCAAGGGTTTTGGAGGAGGACGTTGGAACACTGTAAACACAGCTGGAATATTCTTAAACAAGCAGAAAGTTACCTTACATGGCAGTGCAGATCTGACTACACTTCACAGGGACAGGAAAAGGAGAGAAACTCTTTTCTGGTCTCCGAGTTACGGAGAGTCGTTGCCAGGGTGCAGAAGGCGAGCCGTGTAGACTATACCCGGACAGCCTATGCTGACTGTGGGGTTACGGGTACGTGAGAACATGTGCATCTTAGGAAACCAACAGGCGGAGGGGACACTGATAAATAAATGCACGGGAGGAGAAGACTTCCAGCCTAGATTTTGAGAGCAGATGCCCCATCTGACTTCCTGTGCATGGGCTCGTGGCATCCTGCTCGCTTTCTCCAAGAAGGTCCATTCGGCAGGCCTGGGAGGCCCGCTTGCTGTTGCAAAAGGAGCTGAATATTATGAAGGGGCTGGAAAGCACCTCAAACCAGGTTTTCCAAATGAGAAAAGATGGCAGAATGGGTTACTGGCCCCAGAGGGGAAAACCCATGCTTAGCTGCGGGCACATTGCGTAAAGAGAGTCAGACTCCTGATGCTCGCTGAGCGCTGGTTTCAACGTGCTTGGTAGATGCCAGCTGCTGGTCTGGGTGCAGCCACGACAATTCCTAGGGAGGGGTGGGCGGGAGGGGGGTCTGATCTGGAACGTGGCACAAATCGGGGACTGCAGAGTCCTGATGGGACTTTACAAACGCTCTTTCTTGCCAATATGGAGATGACAATTTTTGTTTTAGAGATGGTGATTCTAAGCCAAAGTCCAGAGCTGTGGGTCCTGACAGCCCACTACCTGCATCAGTGGGGCAGCCCCAATCCTACAAGCCTGGGGAAACCTCGGCTTCGCAGCCTGCAGGGAGGAAGGGAAGCCATGGAGGTGGCAGAGAAGACCGGACAGGAGACACGTGGTGGAGAAAGCCAAGAACCACCTCTTTTGTCTTCATTCTTGTAGTGGAACCGGGCAGGAGTGAAGCCAGGAAAGTGAACCACTTCTCTGGACCTCTCCCTCGTGACCAAACGGTGTGAGTGCAAAACCTTTTTTCCGGACTAGCTCATACTCAGTTTAGCATTAGAAGGTGCTTTCCAGAGCAGCTCACCTTTCCTTTCACTTAGTTTTTATTTATTTATTTGTGTCTCAAACAGCTGAGCTACCAACAGGCAGGGAGACGGGAAATGCTGAGCACCCTTTATCTGCAGAGCCACTAATGGGAGACACTCATTAATATTTGATTGAAAACTGCAATTCTTTAATGAAAGCAAAATAGTGGCACGAAAGAGAATTGTTCTTTTCACAAATACACGGATTCAGGAGCCTCCCCTGTACCCGGGAGTCCCTGCTTGAAAAACCGACCACTGTCCAGCCTTGTATTTCAGAACAAGTGGTTATAAATGAGTATTTCCTTTTTTGCCATAGGGAATTCTCATTAGGTCCCCAGAAATTACTTTTCTGTAAAGAAGGAGGAGGAGGAGGAGGAAAATAGAAAAAAAGGCAGGGAGGAGGAGTCTACTCTTTACACCGAGCCAGCATCTGCATAAAATGCGGGTGAGAACGCTCCCGAAACGCCCGTGGACATCGGCCGTTCTGGTGCCCTCGTGTCCGCGTCCTGCTCTCCCCTGCGGGCCTGGGCGCCTGGCAGATCTCATCCTCGGAGGTAACGCCGTCGGCTCAAGCAGCTGAAGATGCTCCTCGTTACTGTCTCCCCTGGACAGTCGGGGAAAGTGTCCGGGGGCCCCGGGCCCGCAGAGGCAGAGCAGGAGCCGAGGTCTCTCTTAAGCCAAGCTGGGACGGGAGCGGGGCAGCTACGGTGACTGGTGCCATTCACAAAGGGGTAAACTGAGGCACAGAGCTAGGACAAGGAACTCGGAAGGACTGGGACTGGATCTCGGGGTCACTGACCTCTGGGCCCTATAAATTTCACCATGATTAAGTGAAGGGCCTTCCTTTCTGTTCTGTCTCCATGCTACATGCCTTGGGGAATGCGAAACTGCCCAGATGGGCGTGTGGCTGAGAATAGGGGGAGAGAAGAGGGGTTCGGACTGCTGCGTTGGCAGTGGGACAGGGATTGCAAAGAAAGGATCACATGTCTCCTCTGTGTTTTCTTTTTCGGCTAGCCTCACTGCCTTTTCCCATGGGGTTCTCCTCCACCCCGGGTTGGTCCCCTTGAGTGGGTGGGTATCTCTCACAACTGCTGGCAGAGTCAGAGGACCCCAGGCGACGGAAGAGCTCTTGGGGAGCGGGTGTGCCAGAGTGGAGATCCCAGCCTCCTCCTATGCCCCTGGGGCTGTGTGGCCATGGGCCTGGGGGGCTGCCATGGGGGACGCCAGTGACCGCATGGGTGGCGAGCCACGGCTCAGGGTCTGCAGGCTAGGGTCCCGCTCAGGACCCATCTGGGGCGGCTGTGGGAGAGGCCCGTGCTTGCAGGGAGGCAGAATGACAACATTTGCAACTTTCGGGGAATGCTCCAGCTGTCACTCCCCTGCCTCCTTCCTTTTAAAACCACCTTCGGAAGAAAACATGAGCACCGCAAGCTGGAAGCTGTTCCGCCTCCTTCTCCTGTTCCCTCGACTACCTCCGTGCGGGGCTCTGGAGGTGCGTGTAGGCAGGAAACCTTTGTTCCCTGTGCCTTCCCCTCTAGCAGCTGACATCGTGAAGTTTCGTGTCTCAAAGTCAAAAGAACAAATGTTCTTCCCCACATGGTGCTGTGTTTAGCTAAAAGGAGGGAGATGGGTGAAAATCAGTGCTTTGAGACGTAAGGCCCGACCTTTCCTTCCAGCACCGGGAATGAGATGGCAGTGCTGGCCCAGAACCGGAGCCTGGGAATGACAAGAAGTTTCTAATCAGCCCCGCGGAAACTGCATCAATGAGCACATTAATAGAATGAGATCCTCTCTGTGTTACAAACATGGGGATTTCTTAGAAGAGGTGAAAAATACGTTTTATGCATATACTCTGACTGCAGCCTCCTGGGCCGTCTCAGGAAACACAGTCTGATGGGGGGTGGGCGCCAGTGACAGCGCTTCTGAGTGGTTTAGGAAGGGTCTGTGTGGCTCTGTCCGAGGAGAGGAAAACACGGAGGGAGAACGGCTCTTTCCAGTTCCCTTGGAGAGCTGCTTGTGAAACTGCTGGTTTCCGTCAGTGCTCGAAGCCACCGCCTCTGCTCCTGTCACGGTGACAGAGCTGAGCCTACAATCTCTTGGACCAAGTCACCTCTCTGCCACTTCATGAACTTCCCCCGATCGGGCCTCCAGGAGTTGTGATCTTGAAAATAAAACCCTGATAGCCCGAGACAAGCCTAGCTCTTCGGAGCCCCTACCTGCTCTGCACTACACAGAAACACCGATGTTCTCCCTTGGTTTCTATCGCTGTCAAGAGACCCATCCACTTCACGTTTCTCCTGGGCACGGGCAGGAAGCCAGAGACTGAGATGAAAACAACCCGTGTTCTCTTTCCTCCTCCACATCTCTCCCTCACCCCCAAAACGTACTTCAGTTTGAGGTCGGAAGGGCTGTACAACGACAGGGCGGCCCATTGGCTTCCCCGCTGGCCGGGAGAGCCTGAGACAACGCGCTGGCTTCCAGACCTTCTCGACCTGAGAGATACAAGGCGATCCCTTCCGCTACGGTGAAAAGCTCACGGTGGATAACTCGACCGCAGGGGACACGTTACAGGGTAACCTCTTGCTGCGTGCGGTGGCTATGTCTACCTTGACTGTGACACAGAGTTCCAATTAGCACTTAAGGGGAGAGACTTGATAGACGGCCCACTCACCTCGACTCAGCCCGTCGGGTCCCCGGAGAATCCGGCATTCTTCTATCTGGCCAAATGGAGAAAACATCACCCTGATATCATTCTCATTACATTTCTTCGAAACCATTCCTATGAACAATTTTCGGTCTTCCACGGCTAGGAGATAAAAATAATGAATGAGCAAAGGCCATTTTGATCCCTTTTCTTGTAATCAATGCCTCAGTACTGCACCAAGCCCGGGGCCCCCGGTCATGTGAGAGGAAGCGGCGCTCCAAGGCCGGCCCTTCCGACTGCCAGGCCTGATTCCTTCTCCACAGCCAAGGCCCCCCACCACCCCTCTCCCACCCAGCCCTTCCCAGACACTGCTTTCCTCTGTGAGCTCGTCCTTACCCATACGACACCTTCAGAGGACACCAGATGCTGTGAAGTCCCACCCCCCGCCCCACCATGTTGGGAAACTCGCAGAGCTTATGGACAGGTTAAGCCCCATGCACTGGCCCAAGGCTACCGTGACTGAGACATACATGGGAATGCGCCTTCGAATTTTTCTGTAGGTGTTCTTTTAACTTGAATGACCGAGAAAGAAAAAGGGTCAGGGAAAGAAAAATAGGACAAACAGAGGAAGCATGATAGAAAACACAACTTTTAAAGATTTTATTTATTTATTTGACAGAGAGAGATCACAAGTAGGCAGAGAGAGAGGAGGAAGCAGGCTCCCCGCCGAGCAGAGAGCCCGATGCGGGGCTCGATCCCAGGACCCTGGGATCATGATCTGAGCCGAAGGCAGAGGCTTTAACCCACTGAGCCACCCAGGCGCCCCAGGAAACACAACTTTTAATAAGGCACTTGTTGGAAAAAACCTTCTTCCCCAATTTAAAATAGCTTGGTCCCGTGGATCCAGACAATAAGGAGAGATAAGGGAGATGCTCCTCTCTCTGGAGAGCCAGTAAATGACCTGCCATCGGTCTGTCCGTCCGTCTGTCCGTCACGCTGGCTATGCAGCTCTAACCAGAACAAGGCATGGTCTGCATTTCTGACTGAAGAGCAAAGCCGCTGTAGGGAGAGAACGGGACTGTGGCCACTGGAGAATCCCATCGGGGTGGCGCCATGCTCGGGCTGGAACCCAGAACAGAAAAGAGCAAGGAGGGAACCGTAACTGTTCTTGGCAACCGGAGACAAGACTCTCGAT
Organism: Lutra lutra; assembly: GCF_902655055.1. Classification (NCBI taxonomy): domain Eukaryota; kingdom Metazoa; phylum Chordata; class Mammalia; order Carnivora; family Mustelidae; genus Lutra; species Lutra lutra. The sequence continues at coordinate 10,112,980 of NC_062285.1, read as the reverse complement.
GACCAGAAATGAGTTCAGGTGTCATGACAACCACACGCCAATTCTAACCTTGGAAATGGCCACGAGGGTAAGACTGGGAAAGGTTTGCCTCTGATGACTTGGGAGATTTTCCTCAAAATCTACAAGCTTGCGCTCAGGATAAGAAGCCTACATTTAGCCTCAAAGGCTCAATTATCACTGATTTCAGGACAATGGTTGCAGCCTTTTTTAGGAAAGAGCAAAAAAAAAAAAAAAGAGAGAGAGAGAGAAAGAAAAAACCCCGTTCCAGATCCATGGAGAGGAGTCTTGCATTTTAATCCATTTCTTAGAACAGCAAGCAAGGGCAGCTGGCCAGACAGCACCTCACACCGGCTGGCTCGGGAAGGGCCCTGCCGTCCACCGCTGTGTGCAAACCCTTCTGCTGCATCATCATCCCACTTTTGCTTTCTAATGGGCTCTCATCTCTGTCTCCCTTACTCTTGCCCTGGACAGTCAGTGTCTCCTTTTCATTTAAACAACAAGAATGCATTTTAGACTTCGTAGGGTGAGGTGCTCTTGGTGCACGAGTCCAGCTGGCTGGGTTGGGGCGGGATCGGTCCGGGAAGCAGGGATGGGACCTGGGGAGGTGCCCTCTGGAGCGGCACCGTCCAGGAGGGGAACCGATCAGTCTGTGACGTCCACTGCAGTAGCTGAAGCCTCACGTGGCTCCTAGCCCTTGAAACGTGGCCAGCCGTGTGACTGTGAAACTGCATAGTTACTGTGATTTAACTGCAACTAATTTAAATTTAAAAAGCTACAGGTGACCTTCTAGAGGACAGTGCAGCTCTGAGAGGCCCCTCCCTGTACAGCCACTGGAAGGGAGAGATTTGAAAGAGGTTTTGTGTCCTTCTAAAAGACACCCCCCCCAACCCCATGGGACAGGGAAGGAACTTGCCTGGGGGTCACTCAGCAAGGGGGGGTCCTAGCCTGGACCACACCTGCTGTCCCACTCCTGGCTCCAGTCCTGTCTCCTGTGACGTTTCCTAGGAGAGCAGAGGAGGGAGAGGACACCTCCAGTGGACAGCAGGGCCGGGTCAGGAGACCTGCCTGGTCCCAGTCCTGCCACCTAGTTGATGTGTGACCCCGGGGAGTGAGAGGACTTCTGCAGACCTTGGTCTTGTCACCCACAAAATGGGTTTAAATTCTTCTCTTTCCTTTATGTCCTTCTTAAGGAGCAAAGAGAGGGGGGCCCTGCTACGGCTATGGCTGGGGTGACTGAAGTACTTGGGGGGTGGGGCAGAAAAGCTGAAGCCCAGAATCCCACCGGCCAGCTGCACGCTGCCCTCAGGCAGCTCCTGAGTCAGCGCAGAGAAATGGGGGGCTCTGAGGAACCCGGGCGGAAGCTGCGATGCCGTAGCGCATGAGTTACGGATCGTGCGCCAAGAGCTGGAGAAAGGCTTGGCAGACAGAGGATGCGGCATCTAAGCTGGACTTCAAGGAGCAAGGGCGAGACTGGGAGATGCCTGGGGGCAGCACACGGTGGGGTGGACAGATGAAAGCAGCCAGGCTTCGGCACCACAGGCATCATTTCCTGCTGCTCCTGTCGAGAGGGGGCTCAAGGTGGAAGGACAGGAACACCCTGGGTTAAGCCTCATCAGAGTGGATGTGGGCAATGGCGTCATTGGCTCTGAGTCATCGGGGGAAGCTGGTGAGGACCTGGCTTCCTCCCTTAGATGAACAATCTTACATTTAAGCTCTTTTCTCGCCCATCAGTGTAGGTGAGCTACCAGAGATCTACGGAAAAGTGGTGGAAGGAAGCATCTGTGCTCACCAACACGGGACCACCAGGGTGACTCAGTGGCCCAGAGGGAACACAGCATCCCCCCGATGGGAAGGAATGGACTGAACATGGTAGAGCAGGGAGCGGCAAACTTCGAGTCGCAGTCGTGACCTCTCCGTGTGCCCCTCACCATCTCTGGGGCTTTTACGGGAGGAAGCTGTGGCTGTGAGAGTGAAAAAAAAAATTCTCTTGAATTTCTTCTTATCCTGAAGGATCCCATTTTGGTTCTTTCAAACAGAAGCAAATGATAAATTCCCAGGGAGTCCTTGGTTTCATTGGGAAACCTATCATGATGGCACGGGGCTCCGGCGGATGCTGGCGGAAGCTCAATGAGCAGCTCCCGAGTAAACAAAAGAATGATTTTTTTCCTAAGATGCGTAGTAAGAACTGGAAACCACCTGCCAACAAACCCTGGCTTCCGAGGCATCCCGCCGGCTAACCCCGGGTCGGGAGATGGAAGAGAACGCTCTTTTCATTACCAAACTGTCGCTAAGGAAATAGAACGGAAACCTACACCATCCAGATGCTCTCCGAAATGCTGATGCCCTCCCGTGAGCGCGCCCCGTTAGGGAAGCTGGATGTTTGCAATCCCTCGATCGCCCTAGTCCCCCGTGGTCCTGACAGCTGGGACCCCGTGTGCTTTAAAGGGCAAATGCAGAGAACGGCTCATGCCGTGCTTACTTCCCCCTTGAATTTTCCCGGTGAAAACTTTTCTGTAGAACTTATTCCTGGCATTCCCAGCCTGAGGATGCCTAAGCGACTTTGTTGGCATTTTAAACAAACATAATTATCCTGCGTTCACTGAACTTCCCACTGATTTTTGATGAATTTCTCGGTGAGGTTTATTCCTCAGTGTCCATAGGCAGACAGTGGCTCACTTTGGTTTCCAGTCCACGGGAATGTGGATTGCTTAAAGGAACCTACTGTGTCTATAGTATTAAGTGCTTTACGGGAATTTAAAAAAAAAAAAAAAAAAAAAAAAGGAAGGAAAGACTAGGTCCCTGCCTGCAGGGGAAAAATCTACTTTCTTTCAGGATACCTGACAACTGGCCAACGGATGATGCCTTTCACACCGTGCGCTGTACAGGTGGACTGACCCTATCACCCGTTACAACGGGACTGGGAGCTATCCCATAACCAGCGACCATTTCAAGTTGTCCTCCCGTGGTGTGGGAAAGGGTTAACATTTTAAGTTTTAAGTGGGGACTTTTCTAAGTTCGGGGAATAGAAACTTCGTTTCTGAAAAACCCCTAATTGTGAGTCTGTGCGAACACCCTGGTGTACAATCTGTCAAAGTCACACCTGGATTCAGGGCGGCCTGAATTAATTAACAACTTTTCAATGTGTTAGTGCTAACATATGGCATTTAATTACTGCCTCCAAATCCGTGAGTCTCTCCACTTTGAATTTCAAAATTATTTCTTCCTCTTCCAGTGCCTCCGAAAGTGAGAGAATGGGGATGCCCATGAATCCCATCTTTGGCGGAGGGTTGCAGGCCTCCGAGCTCCCCGACCATGTTCTGTCATCTGGACCCACGAGCTCCGAACTCAGGGCACGGACACCAGGGGTGTGGGAGGCCTTGGGAAGAAAGGGCTTACTTGGCATTTCTGGACATGGGGCTCCAAGCAACGCCGACAAGCTGTGAGGTTGGAGGGCTAAAGCAGGGGCATTTATGCTCTGTCTACAGAGTCAACTAAAGCAAAGTAGAGCAAAACAAAACAAAAACAACAACTCTCTCAAGCAGGGGCACGACCCAAGAGTGAACACTGGTTCATACTGTCTGGTTGCTGAGACCCCCAGGCCCAGAACCGAAGGTGACCTCTACGGTTTTCTTCGCACTTACTGCTAGACCGACTTCAGACCCGGCAACTGCCTTTACTTTTCCATCTTGCACAGCGGGTACCTTTTTCTGCACAGCAAACAAAGCTGGAAAAGAGGCCTCCCATGGCACATAGAATGAAAGATGGTGACCCTGTCTGCACTAGGGTATGTTGCCATCTGGAACCCATGCCTCCTCAAGCCTCTGGCCTTGCCGCTACCGAGTGTACACGGTGTAAGGATGGCAAGACAACTTGGAATCTGAACATTGGGTATTTATTCACTGTGTTCTTCCTAAAGACCCCAGCATTTTATTGCTGATCCAGAATGGGATTTTTTTTTTTCTTTGAACACCTGCCACAGTTAGAAGCACCAGGGCAGAAGTAAAATGCTGTGAGTTTGCAGAAAGATGCTAGAGGCTGCAGCTTAAATCAGAGCCAATTACGAGGGTAGGCTCTAGGAGGCCTGGAGGTCTGGAAAGCCCATGCAGGAAAATCCTGAAGGGCACGACAGATCCGGGAGCAGTCCAGCGGGTCTGGGCTCGCCATGGCGGTTCCCTTTGTCAGAATCTCTAGATGGACAAAAGGGCTTCCAAGAGTGATTGCTTTCTGGAATTCATCTGTCCATCACTAATTAATCCGTGATTAGCAGCCCTTTCTTGCTCAGCAAATACAAAGTTTCCGAGAGCCGAACGTACCCATAATGAAGATGGTAACTGTCTAACTGTGATGAGTCCTTTGTGCTATCCATAAATGTCAGCAAACTCAATAAAGGTGCAATTAGAGCTCGTTATCTCCCTTTCACAACTCCAGGAGCTACCGAGAGCATCTGAGCCAAAGAAATCTTTGTGCTCTCTGAGCTTTGCAAACTACGCTTACCTGTCAAAACTGCCATGTGAAATCAGAAAGGACGTGCGCCTTTTAATACTTGCTTTAGAAAAATGATACGACGCTCCTGATTCCTCGGCCAGGTCCGAGGAGAACCCTGAAGCCTGCTCAGTCTTCACAATGCTCAGCATAGGCTTTGCACCTCCATGAAGAAAAATGCTCTAAAGGGCGCTTTCCGTCCGCTGATACTTTTTGACCCTGCCCCCCCCCACCGAAATGCAGAACGTGAAGGTCACTCTGCAAAGCAAAGGAAGATCCGGACCAACGAGACGGTTTGCGGAGGTGGTTTTTCCCTTCGTGTGTACAGAGCTATGCCTTGCTATGAAAGGGAGCCTTGACTGCTCAAAATGCAGGAACACAGCTGCCTCAACCAGCCACACGTGCGTGGACGACCTGGCAGAGTGGACATTTACTAAGTGCCGGGTATCACATGAAGCTCTTTGCAGATGTCAACTCATGTGCTCCCAGAGCCACCCTGCAAGGTGGGCGTTACATGAATTCAGACTGTGGACCACGCAACCCCTCTCACAGAGAGCTGGAGATACGGGCGCTGGGTGAGGTCACAGGACCTGCCCAAGGACCCAGCTAACACGTGCAGGGTCAGGGGTCAAGTCTGGGCTCCTCGAAATAGCTTTTCCCGGCTACCCTGAGCTGCTTCCTGGACAACGGTGTTTTTTTTTTTTTTTCTTTTAAAGATTTTATTTATTTATTTGACAGAGATCACAAGTAGGCAGAAAGGCAGGCAGAGAGAGAGGGGGAAGCAGGCTCCCCACTGAGCAGAGAGCCCGATGTGGGGCTGGATCCCAGGACCCTGAGATCACGACCTGAGCTGAAGGCAGGGGCTTTAACCCACTAAGCCACTCAGGTGCCCCGACAATGGTGTTTTTAGGTAACTTCGTGTCTTAGTGAAACAGTGTTTAATCCTGTTTGACTTCTGAGATTCTGGACCCAGAGTGGACATCGGCCTCAGCATCCAGAGCCGACACTGGGAACAAGGTGTGACCTCCAGGCAGCTAGCCTAGAGAATGGATTCTCTGAGTCAGGCGTTGTATCCATAGAGCAGCAAATGCAGAAGAAGAAACCCTTTCATGGTCCTACCACCTGGGTATGTCAGGTCAAATGTTTCCAGTGGTGTTCTCCCATTCATCCTGCTTTTATAACGGTGACGTAAGGTTCAGAAATAAGACAAAGCTTCCTTCACGGCCCTTATCCCAAGACAGGCTAGAGAATTCAGGGTCCAAAGGAAAGGGAGCATTTCTTAGGGGCCAGGAGCTCCCAGATGACCTTCAGACATGGTTCATCTCCCAAATATACAACGCCTCTCTCCCAGGAGGAACAGAATGGACTGTAAATGTGTACTTCTGGGGTAAAAGGCGCAAGAGTCAGCATGGGCACCTGGCCTTCCACCTGTCGACTCTCTCAGTGCAGAGCCCTATGAGGCCAGAGAAAAATCTGGGAGGTAACAATAACCCTCATTTTATAGAAGTGGTGGTCTACCATTTGCAAAACACTGTTGTATCTTACGTGAGTCTTTAAATTTAAAAAAAAAGCTAATCAATGGAGGTAGCGACCATCACTCCCATTCATGAACGAGGAGATCCAAGTTCAGTTGTTAAATGACCATCAGATCAGCAGACTCAATGTCAGTAAATTCTGTGGGGTCAGGACAGTGTCTTTGTAGTCCTTTCCCTTATTCTGCTTCAGACCTGGGGCCATAGCTCAGCCAAGCCCCAGGCAACAGGCCTGGGGCACGGGAAGTCATCACGGGGTAACTGCTGAATTCTGGATGCAGGGTTTGGGGTACATAGTACAGGAAGGAGGGAGCAGACTGTCAGAGGTGCGGTGGTGGAAAAGACGGGGTAGGGGTGGGAGGCGGGCACCCAAGTCTAGTCCCTGACAGACCAACGGGGGGCTGGTGGCACCACGATATGACTTGGAATTTTCTTCCCAACTTCCTAGTCTGTGAAGAAGCCAGAAAATGGGATGCTCTATAATTAGCGAAAAGTACCTTGTGGAGAGAGTTAGACCCCAATCATAATTTACATTTGCAGATATGCAGATCTCTGAGTGCATGGCTTCTGCCCTGATTACTAATTAATGAGCTGCAAACCTGCCTGTGGGAGCAAACAGGGCTGATTATGTCAGTCTTGGGGGACGGAGACGTGCCGCGGTCTGAGAAGGTAGAAGATTCCTTTAACACACACTTTAGTACATTCAAAGAACAAAATGGGGACAGAAGACGGGTATAGATGGAAGCAGCAAGTTGGGGGAGACAAATGTGGCTGTTGGCCCTTCCGCGTTGTGGAGAGGTAAGTCTCAATGATTTCACAGAGCATGTCCCATGCATATTTTAGCACTGAGCATCCGTTTATGTAATCAGCTGGCTGAATTCTGAATGAATTCGGATGCAAATGCATTGGTGCATCTTAGAGGTGAGTGCCAGGGAGGCACACACCAGAGGAGGAGAAAAGAGAGTGGGGTTCCTGGTGGGCGAGCCCTTTTCCACTCCTCTGTTCTGCACACCCTGAGATCCTTCCTCCCCATCGGGTTTCCTGGGCTGCATGGTCTGTGGGAGGGGGACCAACTAGAGACAAAGACCACCGAGTCACCACACAAAGCAAGCCCTGAACAGAGGGGCACAGAAAACCATTTCCCGTAACGTCTTTACACATCTCGACACCAGAGACCTACGAGGTGGGAGAGCGAACTTCTCTAGCCTCCAGGTGCAGGGCAAATCCCGGGAGCAGGTGCCCTGCCTCTCCCGGAGCGGAGGCACGTGAGGCCGGCTCCTCCCTCCCCCGAGGACTTCCTCATCGACACAGACAGACAGCAGTACACGAGACAGTCGGTCACCACCTACCGTTCGACTTTTCACTATCTGCAGGTTTCATCTGGATGGGATGGTGCATCTAAAAACACAAAAGCGAGACAGTAAAGGCAGGTTGAACAACTGCGCGCAGGTCTCAGAAACCCCTCACTCGCACGCTGGAGACCGCGTCCTGCTCCGAGGACACATCAGTAATAACAGGATCTTTCTCCGTCAAATGTAACCCTGCGAAAGTGCAGCCTGCCGCGGCATTCGGGAACAGAACCCTTTGCATCACTGGGCCCCGCGGCACAGGACTGGGCTTTGCACCTGGACCTGAGCTTGCAACCCGGTTCTGACACTCAGCAGAGTTTCTGCCTACATCGGGCAGGCAGGTTTGGCTCAGCCGTTCATCATCACCACCATGTGATCTTGGGCGAGTGTCCTAACTTCCCTGAGACTCAGTTTCCTTATAGTGCAACAGAGGTGACACCGGCATGGTGGGAACAAAATGAGCAAAGGGCACGTAAAGGGGGTGTCGTGAACAGCGCACAGGCCACGCTGAGAGAAGTAAGCTACTGTTACTCTGTAGTATGTCACACATTTCAATGCAGATGGTCTCTGTTTTGCTGGTGGCCATGTGCTCTGCTGCATGATCTTTCTTAGATCTCACGGTCACGGGAAATTTGAAGGTCTAGCGGTTGATTGACTGAGGCGCGATTGTGTACGTTCTCCAAACACCAGGTCTGACCCAGGAATGCGGAGCTCCTAAAGGGACGGAGGGGGCGGGGGAGGAAGGGCAGGAGGCATGGATCTTGGGATCGGGACCGCTCGGTCCGTGTGCAGGGGCAGGAGGACCTTGGGACAAAGTGGCGCCGAGGTCCTGAGTCGCGGTGCCCCAGCGCTCTGTGGCTCTTCACACAATGCCCACCTCACTGCCGCGCGCGATCCACCGAGTGCGGAATGCGACCACCATTTCCAATGAAAATAAATTCCCCCAACCACGTTCAAAGGTCCTCTCACTTCCTACTTCATCAGACCCCGAGGAACCTCAGAGCCCCGGTGTAGATGGAATCACTGGCATTGCAAATGCTTTTATTCGAATGGGTCCCGTTCTCACTGAACCTCTAATCCCCCCAGTGGACTGCCAGCACTTGCAAGCCCCAGCTCTGGGTTTTATCCAATTTAAAGGAAAGCGGAATGGTACTTGGCTCCGGCACTTAAATGATGGGAAATTATTATCAGGCAGTCAGGGGCCTGTGGAGCTAGTGCCTGGCAGGGTCTTCAAAACACGAGGGGAACAGCAAAGAGGCAGTACTATCAGGGGACGAGGGGCTGAATAATTCAGAGCTGCCTCGTCTGTTCTAAAAGGCAAGATGCTCTCGTGCACAGGACACAGGCCTTGACATGTGGGGTCTATTCGGATTCCTGCTCTATTAACACATTTAGTTTGTGGAGGAGAGACTAGAATGACAATGGGACGTCCACGGGTCAGCAAGTATTGTTTCAGAAAAGGTACTTTTCAATCCTTTCAGAAAAGACTGCCATTTATCCCTAAAAAGCAGACTGAAGTAAAATGTGGAAAGGCCTGGTTTGAGCTGGGTAAGGTGAGCTCCGTCCTACGCTAATGCTTGGGGAAGATGGGCTGTGTCCCTGATGGGCTATCCCTCTAGCCGGCCTTTGCCCATCCACTCAGCACAGAGGGGTGAAGCACCCACTTGGGTCTCAGGCTCTAGGCTAGGAACTGGGGGACGAGGCCCAGGGAAGAAGAAACTCAGGCCCTTCGGGTGCTCAGTGTGTCTGGGAGGTGGTTGATGTGCCAGCAGTGCCAGAAGCCACGTGAGAAGTGCTCTGCTAGGCCCAGAGCAAGCTTGTGCAGGAGCTCACGGGAGGAGACACTCACTCTGCCTGGGGAGGAAAGCAAAGGCTCTTAACAAACGGGATATGTGATTTGAGTCCTAAAGGCTATGCTGGACTTGCTGGCAGAAAAGGGGGAGATGGCATCTGAAACCAAGAGAATATCGTGTGCAAGGCACAGTGGTGACAAAAAGCACACTTCCTCCTAGCGAGGAGGCCAACGCGTGTGTGGGGAAGGGCGCACAAAGACGCAGTTGGCACCTGGGTGTCCGACATCCTGCCTATGAAGGGACTGAAATTGTGTCTAAAAGTCAAGGCGGGCATAGAAGATTCGGGGAGCAAGGGCCATGAGAGCAAATCTGAATTCCAGAGAGAAGTCTTTTCTGGTTTCAGTGTGGTGGGCGGATTATAGAAGAGAGGGACTGGGGTGGGCGGAGGGGGGATGGGGAGACAGCTGAGAGGCTACTGGGAACATCTGAGTGAAACTGATGATGGTCTAAACCCCAGAGGCAACTGGCTGGTTGTGGGGAGGCGGGGGAGAGAGAACCATCACGGGAGCATGGCCAGATCGGGGAAACATGAGAAAGTGGTTTTGGGGGAGACTGCTTAGTGCAGGTCTGGACACTCTACACCTGACATGACTGGGGCTGGAGAGAAGTTGGGGGTGTGCATCTCAGGCTGTAGCTACGGCTCTGGGGCCATGGGTGTGGGTGACGCTGTCCAGGAGGAAACGTGAAGTGAAAAGAGCCAAGGAATACCAAGAGAATCATAGAATATCAAGAAAGAGGAATGGAAGAGGGATGGAGAGGAACAGCATGTCCCACAGCAGTCTCGGGGGAGAGCTTCCAGAGCAAGGCCGTGGTCAGCACATGCGTTGCTCGCTGCTACGACGAAAATGCCCAAGGATCCTTTTGGCTATGACAGTACGATACTCTTCTGGGAATTGATCAAAAGCAGCTTCTGTTGGGGCGCCTGGGTGGCTCAGTGGGTTAAGCCGCTGCCTTCGGCTCAGGTCATGATCCCAGGTCCTGGGTTCGAGCCCCACATTGGGCTTACTGCTCAGCAGGGAGCCTGCTTCCTCCTCTCTCTGCCTGCCTCTCTGCTTACTTGTGATTTCTCTCTGTCAAATAAATAAATAAAATCTTTAAAAAAAAAAAAGCAGCTTCTGTGAGGTGGTGGGGCCCAAACACTAAATTATAGAGTGGGGGAGTTACAGGGAGAGCAGCAGGAGAGAGGAGAAATGGACATGACTATCTCAAGAAGATTCACTGTCAAGGGCGGGAGGGGAATATGAAAAGCTCAGCGGAGTCAGGGGCAGAGAATGAGAAGGCAGAGTCTGTCTTTTCCAGTCTTTTCTTTTCCATACAGCTTTTCCAATGACCTGTGAAACTCAGATGAGAGTCACAGGCGGAGGCAAGGAGAGAGGAGGCAAGTGTACCCACACTACCTATGGGACACGAAAATGAACCAAAAGGTCTCCTGCCCTCAGCGAGCTTTCGATCCATCATGGCGGCTCATGTGCACAAAGAAAGAAGAACAAACTGGCCAGCATTAGGAAAGGCCCCCAGACAGAGCACAACGGGCATTCAGATGGACCTCCGATGCAGGGAGGTCTGGGGCAGGAGCTCTGGGAGCTTCTGCAAGAACAGAAATCATTCTGCCCTAAAGCTGGAAAGGGCCCAGGGAGCATCCAGCCCAATGCTCTCCATTTCTACGTCTGAAGGGAGGCCTGACTTCACAAAGGACACACACAACTGACTAACGCCAGAGTTGGGAATCAAAACTCTAAGCTCTCGCCCTTTAACCCAGGGCCGCTGACCCGCAGATCACAGTGCTTCTCTGCTAACCGCCCGACACAGGACTTGGACACATGAGCCTACGATGGAGGGTGCAGGCCCCACCCACTGAAGATGCTGCTATCCCCCATCAGGCAGAGGTCGCCCTCCCTCCTCTGACCTCCCCGAACCTGTTATCCATGCAGCTCTGTGACAAGTATTACTCTAAGACATGACTCTTGGTTTTCCTGCATCTGCCAGGAGACCCAGCTCTGTTTCTGACCCGAGACTGTCCCAAAGGCTCTGGATAGAAGATCAGTAGTAAGAACTCGGCCATCGCTCCTGCAGACTTGAACTCCACTGTGGTCTTCCCCCAGCCCTGAGAGAGGGAAAGTCAGCTGCACAAATCTGGGCTGTCAGAGCATGGCGAATTCTGAATGGGCAGTCGCCCCCCTTCAGGTATGTTGTGAAGACTACGGAGATCATGTGTGTAAAGCACCGTGACCTTCTTGGAGAAAGGTATTCGATCAGTACTGTATTAAGAATGGCTCCTTGTCAATAACAGTTCATTTGAGTCATGGTTTTATGGGATGTAAACATCAAGAAGACCAAAAAAAACCACCACCACCACCACCACCACCAACAACAACAACCAAAAAACCTAGTTTGGAGGAATTGTTCTTGTAATGGTCTTTCATCTTCTTAAATCTCATGAGTCCAAAGAAGTTTGGGAGATTTGTTGAGTGGAGCGAGAAAGTGACTGGAAAGGAGCCCACATTCTAGCGGAAAGTTTCAAGGTGTAATAAAGAGACTCCCTTCCTACCACAGGAAATGGTTTCAAAGATGTGATGCACCCGGACTAGCACTACGTGTTTGTTCACTGATTTCTTCATTTACCAGACGCCCTGTTAGATGCTGTGAACACATGGATGGAAGAGTCTGGACCCACTGGAGCTTATAATATGGTGGGGGCGACAGACACATCAGTGGCACACGCACACTTGAGACCTGTGGTGTGGGGACTCAGAGATGCCGGATGCACACCAGGGAGGGCAAGCCAGAGAAGGTGTGTGAGCCCAAGCGGTGTTCGAGTTCAATCCTGAAGGAATCCTAATGCTCCAGGACCTGAGGGAAGGAAGTCTCAGAGCAGAGAACACGCACCCAAGACACAGAACAAGAGAAAACCAGCCATGCTGCTACAAGAGAAGGGGGTGACAGCCTTCTAACCAAGAGAAGTTGGAACCAAAGTCACTAAAGGACTCACCAAAGACGAAATACCTAAAGCACGACAAGGCTAAGAATGAGGAACGTGTTCGGGGAGTGGAGAATTTCAAGATGCAAACTCAAGCTTGAATGAAAACTCAGAACCAGACTGACGGCCAGCAGCACACCTCCACCACATCGAGAGCTAAAGATGAGAGACCAGGATGCCCTGACTGCTGCTTCTCTAGACTGTGTCTGATGGGGGAAAGTGGCTGCTCCTGACGCCTGAGGGGACGGGGGGTGTGTGGGGGGGCCCAGAGCCTCTGCTCTGCACCTGGAGGTCCCAGATGACAACTGCAGGTCAGAGGAAGGGCCTGGAAATTCGGCCGTCAGGCTTCCAATCCCCTCATGCCTCACCCATCCTAAGGCAACGTCAGAGTCAGGCTTGAGGGTGGTTCCCTAGAAGAGGACAATCTTTAGGAATTTTTGCAAGGAGTCTCCTAGGAGACACATGCTAATGAGGTCAAATCTGCGTCTTCCTAAGCATACGGGGTGGGCGGTGTCCAAAAACATCTCCAGGGACCCGTACTGTCCTGGTCTGTCCATGCTGTTGGCGCACACACGCCAGCCCGTGACATCCCCAGGGCGGCTTCCCGAGGCGCGGTGGAACAGGAGTTGCGAGTCTACTACTCGTGTCCCAGTCAGCTGTCCTCTGAGCGAAGCAAGACAACAGGACCCCCCGTCGGCATGGTGCTTGTCCTGGGGACACGCCAAGATCAATCGTTTTTGAAAATGGACCCTGTTTGTGGCAGTAAATTTGACTTAACATACTGCATCAAGTTTGCATCTCTGTGAAGAAAGCCTTCTAAATCTATTTCCTTGAAGATTTCCTTGCCCATGAATTTTTCATTTCACTGTAGAACAACATTTTGCCTCAAGTTACACATGAAGGTAACTGGTGAACGTCTTGGTCTCTAGCCCGGTTTGTGTAAGAACAGATGGAATCTAACAAGAGGGGACATTTTAAAAGCTCCTTCCCTCTTGTTGCGGGGAGGGGGGGCGGTGATGACTGGAGCCAGGCACGTTCCTGAGAAATCAGCTGTTGAATTTCGGTGACATCTGGGTATTAAGTGCTGCGTTCCTCGTACAGAAGGTGGGACCTCCCCGAGAAGAGGACTGTTACTGCGGTTGCTGGGGTCTGTGTCTTGGGGACCTGCTCAGGCTCCCAGGGAGTGGGGGCTTCTTGAAGGTCAAGGGCAGAGGCTCGCAGCAGATCTGAGCATGGCATCGGGGATGCATAGGCTGCTCTCCCCTGGTGTGGGCCCTCCGTGGGAAGCGGTCGGTCAGCGTCAGGGACGCCCCAGCCTTCTGGTACAAAGCCTCCCCCTCTCTCCCCGCTCCTAACGAGTAAGTGGCACTTGGGCGTCCATCCCCTTGTCCCCCTGTATACACGCGGGGCCCCAGACTGGGCTTTCCCACCGTTGGTCTTCAGAATGGGGGGTCCCCTGACAGGCCAGATGCTCCTCACTCCTGAGCGCGCTGCCCTCCGATCGGCACAGAAGCGCCCGGCTGCGGCTCATGGAAATGAACAGGAGGATGTAACGTTGGCGCAAAGCCACCGCGCCAAGTCCGTGGAGGTCACCGCACGTACAGGGAGCGGCGCAGGACCCTGGCGACGGCTGTCGCCGCCAGCCTCACGAGTCCCGTCATGTCACAGTGACAGAGATGCGCTGAGCCTGCCGAGCGCCAGCATTCCTGAGCCGCGCTCTCGGGAGCTCGTGTGAAATCCAAGGTCTGGCGTGGTTTCTCCAAACCTGTCTGCCCTGGTGCCATGACGAGCAAAGGGCGGGGGGGGCGTCTGAGCTTCGAGAGCCGGTGTTAACACTGAGTCTGGAGGGCCTGGGGGAGCGAGACACGGCTGGCTTCTCCCACCGAGGAGAACTCGTGTTGAAACTTGTTTAACCCCAGCCGTCACCGACTGACGAGTGAACCACCTTTAACACGAGATTCAGTAAAACATGCCATTTTTGAACCTGAAGTGGGTTTTACAGAGTCACTCTTTGGCATCTCATTACTAAACCGTCTTGACCCCCTGAGGGAACAGCCGTGATGGTACATATTATAAGCTCACTGCCCATAAAATATTTAAAGGGAGGGAAGCGGGGGGGAGGGAAAGACGTGACTTCACACAAGAGCCACACACCAAGTGAGAAAATGACAGCACTCCAGCGCCTCAAGACCAATGGGAGCTTTCCTTTCCCTCCGTGACGGTGCAGACCCAGCTGGTGCAGACCACTGCCCGCCTCGCAGCACAGGACACCGTGAAACACCCAGAGCACCTGTACTTCTCGCATTTTTCTCCAAAAAGGTGGTTCAAGTGGGAAAAATAAGTTTCAAAAGATCAGCCTCCCCCTGGAGGCGTGCCGTGCCCGCAGAGGAAAGCCCGCACTGTCAAGGGGTCCTCCCTTGCAGCGAGGCTCCCCAAAGCCATGTCAGCTGGCCGGGCTCTCCAGGCAGGCGAGAGTGGCATTTTTGGTCATGGTTCTCCAAGGCTCAGTGTCAGGGAGAGTGAAGAGAGACAAAGGTGGCTTCCGGAATGTTGACTGAGCCTTAATAAGAACCTTAGTCCGGTCAACTTGCGAAGACATCTTTAACAGAATGGCACGTCTGCCGGAAACAGGATGAGCCAAACCGAGTGCGGCATCGGCCACAACGAGCTGGTAAGGGAAGTCACACCTGGTAAGGGAAGTAGAGAATTCAGGCAACTTTCTGATTTTTTTTTTTTAAAGATTTTATTTGTTTATTTTCAGAGAGAGAGAGCGTGCGCGCACACATAAATGGGAGGGAAGGGACAGACAGAGATAGAGAAAGAGAAGCAGACTCCCCACTGAGCAGGGAGCCCAATGCGGGACTCGATCCCAGGACCCCAGAATCATGACCTAAGCTGAAGGCAGATGCTTAACTAACTGAGCCACCTGGGCAACCTCAATTTTTGAGATTTGTATATGTGTGTGTGTGTGTGTGTGTGTGAAAACAGAGGAAATCCTTCCTTTTCATTTGTCTTCTGCCAAACACTGCTGTAGGCTCTTTATGTGTCTTAACTGTTCCAACAACCCCGAGACAGGTACATGTGGGGAGCCAAGGAGGGTTGGGGAGTGAGAGAGGGAGGGCCACGTAACCTGGTCCAGACAGCGAGCAAGTCAGTCGTGGAGCAGGGGTTGACTCGGGTCTGTCCCAGGCTGGAGCGTACGTCCCCGACACCCCTCCATCCTGCCTCTGGCACATATCCACACAGTTGTGCTGTGAGTGAGTTCAGGGTTTCTAAGAAGCAGTAAAATTACCATAGTTCCCCTCTTCCACACGAAACACAAAGCTTGTCTAGTTGTAAATTTCTTCCCTCTTGGCTCATACGCGCGCGTGGGCAGCATGCACGGGCATATGTGAGGACATATGCGTGCGTGTGTATTTCACACGCACGTAAGACACATCATAAGTTAGCCTCAAAACAGGAATTGCTGGGTTTCCTCCATGAAAAAGGTGGGAAGAAAATGCAAACGGCTGTAAGGATGGAAAGCAAAAGCGCACGGTCCTACAGCCATGCTGGGAAAAGTACTGCCCACCGAGGAGGCGTCCGACCGTATGCATGTCCTAGTGCAGACGCTCAGTGCCGCTTCTCCCACAGCCCCTTCGTCAGGCCCTTCTGAACAAGACACACACCACGGCATCAGACCCTGAGGTCTGTTTCATGGGCCAGGTTGTCTGAAATGTCCCCCCTGACCCTGATGAGATGTGGACTGATGATGACCAACTTAGCTTTCATCTAGCCTCAGAGAGGATCCCTGCCATGGACTGATCCTACATTTTGTGGTTTCCACCCAAATGGGTGCTGCAGTAAAGTACTCAATCTGTGTGGACCACCTGGAGTTGGCTGAGCATCACGGACACCAGAAAGCCGTGGCAGGCAGCTTTACTTTTTACGTTAACTGACTGGATTGCACAATGCCCGTCTATTTGAACATGGCTTTGGGAAGTCTGGAGACAATGGAGTTCGCAGCTGCCCTCTCGAGACGGAATTCCTTGGTGGAAGCAGAGCTCGTGGGATCCGTCTCCGCTTTGGAGCCCACGGCTGTCCCAGATCACTTTTGGGCACTGCCACGAACGGAGCTGACGTGGTCAGGGTGTAGAAAACTTGCAACCGGTGTTTGCTAACCCAAATTTTTACAAAAGTGATCCAAGCCAGGGGGAAAAATGTGGCTTTGAACATGATGACAGTAAAGAAACAAGAGTCACCTTTTCTCTTCCCACGGCAAATCACAACTAGGGGAGAACACTCGGAGTGGGAAGAACTATTTCTTCTCGATAGCCCCTGACTGATACTGCAAAGTGTTTAAAGCCCCCAGGGCAGAAGGCGGAATGAAGTCATTACCATCCTTAGTATTTTATGGAGCAAAAAGGTTTCCCGGAGGTGGGGAGAAAAGGTCCCTTCAAAGCCAGGATAACACACTGGGGAAGAATGGCTCTTCTGGCTCACCTGGGATGCATGCAGCCAGTGTCATTCAACTCCCGAACCCAGGAGAAAAACTCACACAACCCAAATTCTAGATCTGCGTTTGGCCCATCGGGCAGCAGGGCAGCCTGCTTAGCTGTAAGGACACTATTTGCGTTCCTAGTACCATCCTATGCGATACCAGAGGGGAAAAACAAGCAGCATAACCATTCAGTCCTGGGGAAATTTTTTTTTAAATAAAATAAGTAAAATAAAATGTGGCAGGAAAATTAGATTACTCTGGGTGGAATTCTATAAGGGAATCTGGAGTCTGTTAGGGTGATTAAGTCATAGTTTCTGACAGATTCCTCTAATTGGCTGTCAAGTGCCATGGCACAGCCCCATCTGTGAGCCAGTGTCCTCATCACTGAGCCTGGTCACCTTCGGGTCGCACCCACACACCCAAGAGAAGCTCCAGCCCGGCATCTACTGTTCTCAGGAGCTCTGATTAGGTTCTGTGTTTTCATATTAAATAGTAACACAAGCTCCCATTTTGCTTTATTTGCTCCTCAAATTATAAGAAAAATGAACAGGCTCAAAGGAGGAGGGGCGGGGTGCGAGGGAAACGGAAGTGTCACAACAAAGTGGGACTGTTTGGTGGCTCTCGGGAGCCTGGCTGTTCAAGGAGAATGTTACTTGGTTCCTAGTTTGATTTTGCTGGAAATTATTATAGTATATTACTGAGAAAGGTTAACCTGGTCTGTCTGTAACCCTCCAGTCAAGTTTGGTACCTCATTAGTGGTTCTGGTAGAAGTGCACTGCTACTGTGTTTAGCAACACTGTAAACAGAAAGGTTTCCCCCCCCTCCTTTTTTTATGACAATTCAGGCCACCCCTCTCGGTCACTGCATCTTTTGGATATAAGCGGCCGTTCACCCACGAAGTTGAGCTCCCAAATAAATTTGGTGAAAAGCAGAGCATGACTAGTTAAAACTGTAAGACTATACTTTGCTTTGTCTAGAATCTTGAGATCTGTATGTTTTAATGACCAAAAAGCACTGGAGGGCACAAAACCGTTCTAAAAATGAAGACGGATGGGCAGACTCACTGTAAGGAAAGGCTTGGAGGATCGCAGGGCTGCTGGGACCGCCCCAAGTGCAGCAGAAGACCACCCGAGGGTTTCGTGCGACAGCTGGGAGATCACAATCACTACTGATTAATGAGCCAAAATTAAGAGAAAGGTAATAATTTGCCCTTATTACTAAATGGGAAAGACACAGATATCCTTTCTAATCATGATTTCTTTTTGATTGTGGAATTGTCTTTCAAAACCAGTGATGGATGCTCCAAGAGCCATTCTTCCAGATGTTACCCAGATGCTAAATTCGACATGCTTGCCTAATCGAGCCACACAAAACACACGCTGAAATAATAAGGCCTGGCCCGGTCGTTAAGGAGGGGGTCAATGGCCCGGGTAGTCCGTTTATATTCCCTATACTATGACTCCACATGCCGCAAACTGAGCATAATCTCATACTTTAAGACAAATGAGTCCGGTTTAAAAATAAGTTGTCCTTTTGACATTGGCCTCTGCCAGTAATGGCCATCCTTGGGCTCAGCTCTCACACAGCATTGGGATAAAGGGGAACCCAGCCAGCCAGGCTCACGGCGGTTCCTTTCTCCAACACCAGCCGTTTTCAGGTCATTCACCACTACCTTGTTCTCTGACCCCCCGTGAATGGGGACGAGCGGGAGCCCTGCATGCTGGAATGTGGATCACGGGGCCTCCTTCTGTGTGGGGACGCCTCCTTGTTGACCTGGCCCTTCTGCGCCTGTTCACCCCCTGTGAACCCAGCCCGGAGGCCTGGCCACGCTGGGAGCTCTCTTCCTCCCTGGGGCTCGACCCAGTTCCTGGCAGTTCCTGGTACCACTTCCCAGAATCCTCTCGGTCAGCCATTCAGCCACAGCCCTGCCGCATCCCCGCAGGAAATACCCTTTGGATGGCACAACCTGCTGGCCTGCCCCTGAGTTTCAGTCACCCACTGGAGGCTGGCGCACTGGCTTAGATAGCTGCTGGGTCCGTCTCCCCAGACCCGCACCTGACCGCCGCTCTGGCTTGGCCCTACATTTGCTGAGTTTTATTCCCCTAGGAATTCTCCATGTAGATCTAATTTCCCCTCAATTTGTTTTCCTTCTTTACTCCTTGCTATTTCTTCTGCTGCTGCCACCTTGCTTCCTGCTCCCTCGGACTCCTCAAATACCACCCCCCCCACCATTTCCAGTCCTTGCTGTCCAAGGATCTCATACACTACTGCCTTTTTAATCTGCCTAAAACTCTGGTCTAGTAATTTCTGTCTCTTGCTCAAAAACTTTCCATGATCTGCCAAATTAAATTCCAGCTCCTTGGCCTTCCAAACAACTCCACGCTTTGACCCCAAATTACCTTTTCAGGCTTATTTCTCCTGATTGCTCAACATTTCTCTTCAACACCAGTCGAACTGGACAATTTCCTCGTACGGGAACTTCATCCATACGCTTATCCACAAAAAGGCGCAGCGACCCTCCCCAGGCATAAAGAGGTGGTATTTCCTTTGCCGGCAGGACCACTGTATATCCGGCACCTAGGAACTCCTGTATGTTATTGGGTTGAATCGTGTGCATTGCCCTTTTGTAGATCATAAACAGGGACAACGTCATAGACCGCAACCTTGTCTACTGCAGAGCAATGAACCTGCATGACCTTCTTTCCAACGCACTCGTGAGACGTCCCTGTGTTCCATTCAGGTAGGTTCTTCCCTTTGTAAGGTTTGAGAGCTTTCCAGTAATTCATCCGCACTATTTACGAGCTGTATGAACGCAATTAAACATGAACTTGACACAAAGCAAAACTACTCCCCGTACCAACCGTGGAGCCCATGGGCGTTCTGGAGGCTGCGCTGGGCTCCCTTCGCCCACTCTCTGCGGCTTCGACACTGTTAAGATTAGCGCCGCTTTATCCTGTAATCTCAGGTTCCCTTTCAACTTCAAGGCAAACTAAAGCCACCACAAGAATACCCTTCTATCAAGCAAATCTTTAAAACCTCTGGTTCAAAACTAACTTGGGAACTTAAGCCCGCTGCATCTGCTCTTGAACCTTCTGACAGGGTACCAGCATCTCACCAAATCCACAGAAAAGCCCCACTGAGTTTCGTGTTCTACTGATCCTTCCCTAGCTTAGTGTCAGAGTCGGGAGCTGTTTGAGTTGGCTCTCGTAGCCACGTTTATTAATTAGTGTCTAACATTTCCATCTCTGTGAGTTGCAACCTCTCATAAAAAAATGCATTGGGGCGCCTGTGTAGCTCAGTCATTGGGCATCTGCCTTTGCCTCGGGTCATGGGATCGAGCCCCGAGTCGGGCTCCCGGCTCAACGGGAAGCCTGCTTCTGCCTCTCCCGCTCCCCATCCCCATGCTTGCGGTCACTCTCTTGCTCGCTCTCTCTCTGTGAAATAAATAAATAAAATCTTAAAAAAAATGTGTGGTTTGATTGGCTTAGGAGTGACAACTCCATTTACATTAGACAAATAAACACCACACCTCACTCGGTGGCCTCTCTCCATTTGTTTCCTTAGCTCCCTCCGTAGCCTTTGCGATTTATACTAAGTGAACGGAAGCAGATAACTTGTATCATTTTCCTCTCTTAATCACGTTTAGGCAAAAATAATTAAGTATCTTTAAAAAAAACAAAAAACAAAAAAAACAAATGAGGCTGGTTTTTAAAAAGTGATTCCCTACTAAAAAGAGATGGCAAGTTTGAAAAAAAAAATGCCTTAAGGGCCATTTCATATTAGCCATGTTTAAAATGTAAATCCATTAAATGTCTGAGCAAGACATCGGATATTGTTTTTAGCAACTCTATTCATTCCGCCTTCCACAGTAGTCCCAATCCCAAACTTTGGCTGACATTTTGCCAAATGAAGATCTCTCCTCCAGCGCGGCTAATTCTTTATGAGTTCGAGTTTGATTTTCCTGTCTCGTTTTGATTTCTACCTTCCATTCTCACATGTGAGGTCGTTTACCAACTTTGGAAGTTACTTGTTGGCAGCGCTCAGGGAAATTAGGATGGTTCAATTTCTATAAATACCCTTACCCTGCAGCTCCGTCTTCTAAAGACCAGATTCTGGTTTGGGCCTTTGAGCACATAGTACTGCAACCAAAATTCACATGGCAGAGGAAAACTCAGAAAGGGGGCACCTTATGAATATGGGAGACATTTTTACATTAAGGAAGAAACGCAAGAAGCCTTTGTTGATAGCATCTGAACTGCAATGACTGATCTATTTTGATGTTTCTTCTCTGAATGAGGTATTGGGAAATCAGGGCTGCTTTATTAGTTCGATAATGGAAAGAACATCACAGTTACAATCACAAGGTCTGGGGTTGAGTCGTGGCCCAACTGGGCCAAGTCCAGGTACCTACAGTCAAGCCTTTTGGCCTCCTTAAGCCTCGGGGAACTCTTATTTGAAGCAAGGATCTTAATGGAAACCTCAACACTTGATTATGAGGACTGAATCAGATAATAGGATGCAGAGAAACCTGGGATTATCAACTCTTATTTTCTTAATTCATTTAGGAGTTACAACCAGAGTAAAAACTGCCCTGTGACCACACATGTTCATGCCTCACCAAAAATGACCGTCTTCTGGATTAAAAAAATTTTGAATTAGAAGAAAAAGAACAAAGTAGAGTAGGGGTCTAACCTGACCAAAAGGATTGCAAGGGAGAGCCCAAGTACAGGGACCACTCTCCCACCTCCCTTGTGTACCCCACCAGTGTGTAAAGGACCCTTGAGATTTTTTTATATTGAGAGTCTCGATGAATGGAAGCTATTCCTGAGTTCATACATTCAACACACATTTGTTGAGCAGCATTTCCAGCGTGAGGCTGGGCTCTGAGAATGCTCTCTCTCCTTGAGGCGCCTGGAGCTCACTACAGGAGAGAGGGGTAGATAAACGATTGCAGGGAATGACATTCAGCAAGAACAGGCTGAGTCTTGGCATCTGCTCCAGTGGACTACAAGTGAAGGAATATTCAATTTCACCCTCACGGAAGTGAAACGACGCTTGTGTGAGAGCCTATGGCTGGAACGTAGCATATGAACAAGAGCGTCATAGAAGCTGGAGAAAAAGTAAGGGACACAGTGTGGAGGTCAGATCTTGCCCTCAAGACCACCAGCTGTGTCCATTTTCTCTGCCATAAGACACAACACAACCACATACACACACTCCTGTAGCACACCGGGCATCACGGGCGACCCCAGTGTCCTAATTCTATCCCATCCTCTCCCACTCACAGAAGTGCCTGGAAGATGAATGAGTGTGGTCATTACAGGGAGAACTTCGAGAATCTCTTAATCCCTTCTATGCTTTCATTAGCTGAGGTGACAGCTAGTCCCAACTGATAAAGAGGTCAGAATTCCAGAGATGTTGCTAAGGGGGAAAACGGGATTTCCTCGATGATCAGAAATGGGGTACAGAGATGGGGCCATATGGGAAGAGGAGGGGTTGAGGACTTCCAGCTTTCTGTACTGGGGAGTGTCCCCATCCACTCAGACAGGTACCATGTGACTGGGGCCTGGGTGCTGGCGGGAAGATGGCTTTAGTATTACAGTTGCCTGTGGACCAACTTTTGCATGGAACTTTCCAGAACCAGCTAGAATCAGAGAAGACAGATTTCAAGATCAAGATTTGGGAGGCAGCAAGGCACTGAAACCAAAGGCAGCCTGAGGATGACAGAAATCAGAACCAGGCAGAGTGAGAATGAATGGGTGAAAACAGAACGCCGGGGCAGAGTTCTCTGCTTGCTATCCTTGTGAGACACAGCACGATCCTTTTTATTGGGGGAAAGAAGATGATCAATCACTTGTCTTTGATGCCTAATGGAGGCACCTGGAAGGCGTGTGGCTTGAGATGTATTGAGAGGTTCTCTCCTGCCGTGAACTCTGCTCCATCCCCCGCCCCCCAGCTTCTTCCCCGTTCCAAGCTTTAGGCCAGACCCAACTTCCTTTCCGTAAATCGGTGCTGAGCCCAGCCAGCCTGGGTAATTATTCTTTCATCGCTTAGAATTTTGTTAAAGTCGAAGGTCCCTTTTTGTTTTCCCACTAAGGCCTTTTAAAGTTACCATGGGAAATGTTTAAGATCGGCATTACCGTACAACTCGAAGGGCATATCATGTTGAGAGAAGAGAGTCTAGATGAAACCCGAAGAATTTCAACTCCAACATCGGTCCAACCAAATGCTGCCAAAGATACTGAAGGTCACGGTCTGTGGGACGCTATTCCGGGGCCCAGGCAATGTGTACCGACAGCTTCGAGAGACCTGCCTCGCAAGAGGTCCGGGACGTGCACGCAGAGGGTTTTTCCATTTTCCTCTTCCCGTCCCTGAACGTGGGTGGTGACCTCCCATGAGGCGAGTCGCACAGAACTGTGACATGGGTGCGCCCTTACGGACAGGTGCGACACACTTCCGCTTGGCCAGCATCGTCAAAGCGCCCTGAGGAGGCATCTCCAAGGACGGCCACAAAGACCAAAACGTCCTCCCGCTTGCTCTCTCCCTCCCTTTCACGGTTCATCAGCGGGGCTGGGAGTCTAGAGCTCGTCTTCTCTAATGAGCTGATGTGCGGACGGTGGCCGCGGCCTCCTGCTGCCACGAGGGGTACGGACTTGGGCTTCTTCCCAAGGCCAAGGGCGAGGGGCTCAGCCCATGGCAATCAGAGTCACTGTGAGCAGCGATGGGACAGCACGGGTTGTCGACCTCCGAAAATGCACGGCTGGGAAGGAGAAGCCCCCCTGTGGCCCCAGTCTATTAACTCAGCTCCAACCGGGGAGCGAAACGCAGAAGTGGGGAGAGGAAAGCGAGGAAGAAACGCAGCGGCCGACATACGTCCTCCCGCGTCCTTCGACCTCCCTTGTCAAGGGGGGTCTGGCGGGGGCTGTGCGTGGACCGTAGGCTGCCCGCAGGCTGCCGCAGGCGGCACACGGGATGTGGCCCGGCTTCTGAGGTGAGGTCAGAAAAGAACGATGCCGACGAAGCTTTTGTCCTCAGGGCGCACGAACTCAGCGGAGGGCTCGTGCTCGCAAGCCAGCTCGGTGGCCATCGGCGAGACAGACACAAGGTGTTTGCTTGCGTAAGTTCCCACGGAGGCCCGATGACTTGACTCTCTCCCGCATATGCCTTTCCGGGTCCCCCTTTCCATGCCGGCCCAACACACCCTCACAGGAGGTATGGCACCCCAAATGCGTCCTCTCCTCGGGGTGCGCTCCTCTCTGGGCCCGGCCCCTCTTGGCTTCCTTTCCTGAACCGAGTCCCTGGCTCCTCGGTTGACCTTCTGCTTCCCGTTCGGTCACGGCCGCCGCTCATGCGCTGACACAGTTCTGCCAGCAGCGGCGGGACCCAGGCCAGTGCTGGCCATGGCGGTTTGAGTTTTTCTGTGGCAACACAGGACTCCGTGCTCAGAGACCGCGGCCCGGGACTCTGTTGTACTTCCAGGGACTGTGGACAACCGACGTGTGACACCCAACCCAGCTCAGCCAGAAGGCGGGATGGAACGCCAGAACCCACTCTGGGGAAATCCCACAGCCGCCCCGTAGGACAGGGGACGTGCTTTCCAGGCCCCCCAGGCTAACACACACACACACACACACACACACACGCACACACACACACACACACCTCTCAGCAGGATGTTCTACCCTCGCGCTCAGGTGGGTCGTTACGTTTTCTCGGTCCTCATGAGCCTCTCAAGCTTGGCTGCTGAGAGAGACGGGGTGGTAAGGGCTCTGCCCGCCCCCCCCCCCCCCCCCCCGTAAGGACCTGCAGGTCTGTGAAGGTGAGGCAGGTGACGGTTTGTGCAAGGTGGGACCGCGCGGCCGAGCTATAGCTTAGCTCCGTGTGGCAGCGACCTGCTCCTCTTGCTTTAGCATGAGCTGATGCTGGTGGAAGCCTGCACTGGAAACAGCACCAAGTGCACTCAGTGTCTCAGAGGCCGGGACACTTTAATTCTGTGTCAGCCTCACTCATGTGAGATTTTCCGGCAGGTCTTTGAGAGATGACGGCATGGGGAAGACACGAAGAGGCTGCGGGGCAACAAAGGACCTGCTCCTATGCCAGCGACCTCTTTACCCCCTTCCCGACCTGTCCCCACATGGTCAGGTCACCCAGATCACTTTCCAGAACATCCACAAGGAAGTGAGGGAAGGTGGTGTGGTCTCCGGCCAAGGAGGAGCTTGGCCCTCTCCGGCAGGGAGAGGCGGGAACACAGCCACTCTGCCGCAGGAGGTAGGTGTGCACGAGCAGTCAGAGCTTAGAGTGACCTGTGACCGAGTCCTGGAACAGTCCTGGTGAGGCCTGGCACTGGTGCGGAGGCACCAAACTTCGCTATGAGTACCTAGTACCTGGGATCCAGGGCGAACGTGGGTCCAGGGCGAGGCCCCAGAGTCAGCCTCTCTGGCACATTCTTGAGGATCCCAGCACTGCTGGCCTGTGCACCACACTCGGAGCAAGGCTATCTGCGCTGGTGGGAGGCTAACCAGCCGGTGGGCATGCTCCCACGCACCCAAATGAGCAGAAGGAGGGGAAAGGTGCATCACTGTCACCTCGCCCTTGGCGCTAAGGGTGGTCATCCTCCGACAGTGGTTTCCAAAGTTGGCTAAACACTGGGATCACCTGCAGAGCTTTAAAAATACGGACGCCAGGCTCCCTGCCCCTGGGAGATCCTTGCTTAATCTGCCTGGGGCATGGCCTGGGCATATGCAATTTCAAAAGCTCTCAGGTGAGTCTGTGGGGCAGCCCAAGTTATTAGTCGCTGCCCTTGCTGTAGATGCAAATGGACTTAAACTTGGGGTCACTTTTGCTTTTCTTCATCCCAGTTCACCTGTGATTTTAAGCAAATGGCCAGGAAGAACATTATTCTTATCTAAGAATAGAGGAGAAAAGGAACCATCATACGTTCACCTGCCTCACATCACACAGTGGTAATGCCATGGACAGAGGGGGCGTTTAGCCCCGAATTCCTGGTTCCTTAAGTGACGTGTCTGGTACAATCTTGTACAGAAATTGTGGCAGCGTGAGGTGAGGACAAGAGCAACAGGCTTGTGTTCGGGGGACACACACTGCTGTTCCTACTCTACCTTGCCACCTAACTGTCCTGGGCTTCTGCTTCCTCATCTGTCATGTGAGGGCGGGGAACAGTACCATCTCCAAAAAACACTTTTAGCTTCCACAGTCCATGACCTGGGATGAGCCAGGGTCTGCTTTCCCTCACACGCCCTGTCTTTCTCTGCTGACCCAGAGAACCACATTCAAGCAAACAGAAAGCAAGCCTGAGAGCAGTCCCAGGGTTTCCTAGGTTTGGGACTCCTCCTTTCCTTACTGATGATCATTTAGTTTTGGTTAATGACCCTCCAGGGATTTTCCACCTGGGCAATGCTGACTCAGGCATGATCTGGGTGACTCAGGGTTAGGATCCTCTAATCCATGTCCCGATGGCACTTGTGAGTTTTGGTAGGATTTGTGATTAGAGTTAATGCCTCCACGAGCTGTAGAAGAAAGCTCAGATACGACTCGTCCAAACCTAGGATAAAGTGCCTCTTCCTATTTAAGCGATAATTGGTAAGTATGAGTGAATCATTGGATGTGAGGGACGAGTTAGGATGACAGGTAAAGTTAAACGGAATTAGAGGACACCTGTCTTTCACGCCATCCTCGTGTCTAGGTGGAGGAGGTCAGTTACTAGCCAGAAGAGACATTCAACAATTCGTTTCCCCTAATAGTCAAAATTACTTTAATGCTCTTAAATTTGGAATGACAGACATTCTGCTGAAAGGGCAACCAGGGAGGAGGGGAAGGAAAAACAAATTATTACTGTTTTATTATTTACCGAGTATTTTATTCTTTTCATGAGCTCAGGTGTATAATTAAAGCCCTGGGCATAGTGCCCAAGACATAGTAAGTGCTCAGTAAATGTTAACTATTACCGTTATTTTTTATCAAGTGAACATTTATTGCTATTTGGTTAAAATTATCTAAATTCTGAAAGTCACTGAAAAATATCAGTCACGTAGACAGAACATTTAGAAAGCCAAAATTTGCTAGAAACATACTTCTGGAGTTCCAGAACTACTG
The DNA here is from genome assembly GCF_902655055.1 of Lutra lutra. NCBI lineage: Eukaryota > Metazoa > Chordata > Mammalia > Carnivora > Mustelidae > Lutra > Lutra lutra. The sequence goes on along the minus strand of NC_062285.1, from coordinate 10,086,194 downwards.
TTCTGCGTCTATGCCCAGCTTACAGCATATATGCAATGACAGTAATTAACTACTTCCTGACCCATGCGACTCGAGGACACTGGTTCTACTGTGCACTGGACCTCACGTACCACTTAGCACAAAACACCTGGGACAGTTTCCTGATACTGTATTTACATACGAGCTTTTCTGAAGAAACGAACCACAGCACAAGCGTGGGTAAGCGCACAAAGGGCAGAATTTGACCCGCAGTCACCCAGTTTAATCTTCAGGGTGCAGGTGAGAGTCTAGGGAACCTAGTCCTTCTGGTCCCTGATAAAGGAAGGGGGCACAGGACTCAGTGGCCTCGAGATCGCAGAATTCCTGGTCTAACCCCATATGCCATCACAGGGCGTCCTGTCTCCTGCTCCCACCCCTAGGCCTGTGGCGGGGAGGCCACATGACCGAGTGTCCATGACACCCACGTAGCTTCATTCAGGTCAACCAAGCAATCACGGCATGATGCCCAGATGAAACCGACCACGTCACTGTCCCTCCTGTCGCAGCTGGCACTCAGCAAAGGGGGAGAACAGAGCAGGTGGATGGATGGGGATGGATAGAGGAGGACATCCAGGCTCCCTGGACTTGAGGGAAAGCGCCCTGCTGACCCAGTCTCCCTGCCCTGACTCTCTGGTGGCTGTGAGTGTGGCTGCCGTCCTGGGCAGCTGCGGAGGGAGGGGGCTGTGTGCGACCACTCCCCCCTCCGCCCCCCACGGTGCCTGCTGCTTCTTTTCCAGCGCCCTCTTCTGGGGTGTAGCATCTGGTCCCTGGTTTTCAGAAGCAGAGGATTCGCACGTTCTAGGGTCCCTGCAGACTCATCAGGGGGCTACGGGGTCGGGGGAGGGTGTGATGATGGAGAGTGGCTGGAATGCCTACTTCTTGGCCGGCCCGGCCTGCCTGCTGGGCCTGCTGCTTCACGCTCTGGGTGGTGAGCCAAGGGGTTTGTGCCCGATCTCCTGAGGTGAGCCCAGCCCCCAGCCTGCCCTTCCCCTGCGGATGGACGCAGAGCCAAGAGATGGAGGGGAGGCCAGCTGGGCAGAGCTGGGCATTAGAATGCAGATTGGGGACTGGGACCAAGCGCCTGTGGATGGGGATAAAGAAAAGGACCCTAATAACATGAATGTTGATGAGATGGTGCTGGTAAAACCATACCCCTCTGAAGAAAGGTGTTGCATTCACAATCACTTGTGCAAAGCAATTCCTCTCACAGGAACGACTGGCTCTGCCGGGGGGCTCCCTCTTCAAGGGCCTGGTGTAAGGAACCTCAGACCTGAGTCGCTGTACCCACGGGTGGGGTCAGCCTGTGCCAGAAAGCATGGCTTTGCTCTCCGGCCAGGCGGCACAGCCCAGGGCCCATGCCCGCGTGGCATCAGGACCAGCCCCCGGGGGAGGGCACCAGCTGCCTTCCGGGGTGGCCTGCTTAGCGAAGCACCCAGACCCGGATGCCCTGCCCCTCGGGGGAGCTCACTGTGGACACGGCCAGCTTGTGCGGTCGCGGAGCTGAGGATACAGATTTGGTTCAGGACAGCTGCCCGGGGCGCAGATGCAGGCGCTCCGAGTATCACTGGAGCCATGGGAGTGCCAAGGGAGCGTACCTGCCTCTGGAGGCCTCTGGAACAGCGGAACCCGGCCAGGCCCAGGACCTGCAAGTCTCCGTGCCCCTGACCTCTAAGGGCCCTCTAAGGTCAGGGACTCACGGTCACCAGCTGTCTAACCCCGGACAAGTCATGCTCGAGTTTCCATTCCTCACCAGCCCACGGGGGCCAGAGGCTACCTGCCTGTGTTGTGGAGATGCTGAGCCCATTCTGAGCAACAGAGTCATGGAGCCTCCCTATGGAGTCCAGTACTTGGTCAGTTTTGCAGGGGTCCCCGCTGCTGCGCTCGGCTGGCCTCCTGAGTCCCGCTCCCCACCCCCAGGATGTGGTGAGCACCATACCGGGCCCACTCACAGGAGACCGCGCTACTGGGGAATTTCAGCAACGGTGGCTTCCGATTCTAGTGCTGTCACTGCTCTGCTAGGGGGGGGTCAGAGAAGTTAATTTAATCTCCCAGTGCCTCAGTGTCCTCAGTACAACAAGGTGAACGCTATCAATACATCACCTGAAATATTTTTAGAAGGGATGACAACACCGTAAAGCCATCTACAAACACAGGTGACTCACTTACCCACGTTAACTGGGGACAGGAATCAAACAGATAACAGAAATCCACCAATAATCCTACAGCCTCATCAGGTTATGCGCCCTTACTTGCCAAAGCAAGGCTGTAAGCAAGAAATCAGACAGACTTGTCACCCTTCATCACCTCCCCCTCCTTTCCTGTGGTGGGAAAATTATGAGTGGTAAGCTCTCTGTTGGTTGAAAACCAGAGGGGCCTGGGAAGCAGATGTCCAGAGGCTCTGAATGGTTCAGATGCATCTCTAGGAGGCACGGGTGGCCCCTGAACAGTGGGAGGGCTAGGGGCGCCGTCGCCCGGTGTGGTAAAAAATCTATGTATAACTTTGGGCTCTCAAAAAAAATTAACAGCCGATAAGCCTGCTGTTGACCAGAAGCCTTATTGGTCACATGAACAACCCATTAACTATGTTATATGTATTATGCATTGTATTCTTATAGTCAGGGTAAGCTGGCGGAAAAAAAAAAAAAAGTGCTACTACGAAAATCCAAAGAGAAAATCCAGTTTACAGTACTGCATTTATATGAAAATATCCTACCTGTAAGTGGACCCTCGCCGCTCTAACCAGTGTGGGTCAAGGGTCAGCTGTCCTCTGAAGTCACTAACCCAGCCCTGAAGCAAACCAACTCATGTCCATCCACCTGGCTCCCTGCTCAGATGAACAGGCAGATAGACAGACAGAGGTACACCCAGACGTTCCTCCTCAAGCAGGACACTACTGCAGACAAGGCATGGGAGGGAGAAAGTGCTGCACGACTAGAAAGGACTCTAAGAAGCAACGAGGGCAACCACGTTGTCTCCCAAGAGAAGAGGGGAAGCACTTCCCAGAGCTCCTCGGAGCGGGTGGGAGAGGGGACGGCAGCCCACATGCATGTTCTGAGTGCTGGTGGGAAGTAACGACCGTCAGGAACGATACAGAGTATGAAAGAGAACATTTGTCACCGCATCCCTTCTCTGCAATCTCTTGCGGGCAACTGTTTGTCGTGCGTACTTTCATCTTGGTGGCTCGTGCGTAGGGACAGCAGTAATGATATGGTCCTGAGATACTGCGTTATTATCAAAACAACTTTAATAGCTTATGTCATAATGCTAATGAGACTTCCTGAGCACCTGTGCACGGTGACAGTCTGTGGCTCAAATGAGCAAAGGGTACACGAAGCATCTTCCCTCCCTGCCTCCCAGGGGCCGGCATGCTGGTCCTGCACCCAGCCGCACTGGATCTGGCCCACTGGGGGTTCTAAGACTCCCTTTGAACCTGGCCTCCCTTCCCCCAGCTCCACCATTCTCCATGTTTCGGTGGGTGGGGAGGAACCTTGGGGCCCCTGGGAGAACCGTCTCCACACGTCACATACTGTTTCATGGCCCGGAGCTTGAGGCTGAGAACTGGCCAGCCTCCTGGCACCGGACCCAGTCTCCCAAGCTGTGCCCGCCCCACATGTGACAGATTCATGGTCCATTCAGCACGACAGTTAACATTTTCAGGGGATGAGTTCTCATGAGGACTGCAGAATACTCTGAGGGCATAACTTGAACTATTTTCCAATTTTATTTAAAAAAAAAAAAAATTTTTTTTTTCCCTGAGGTTGTAAGTTTGAGCCCTGCATTGGGTATAGAACTTAAAAATAAAATCTTTTAAAAAATTTGAAAAAAACCTTTCCCTTTTCATTTGATTGTCTTAACTCCTTCCTCTGCAAGTCCATCCACACCTTTAATCAAATGCATGGATTCTCCCTACACTCTTCTCCTGAAATCTTCTCAGTCTCTAATGGAACAGGGATCTGGTGAGCGAGCTTAATATTCCCAAGTTTGTCTCGGAACAGCGAAGAGAAACGAGTACGTCTGATATCTATTACTTCTTTTGCCACCGTGTCATGCTACGGTGCCCTCACATGTTACCAGTGGGATCGCAGTCCTGCTCCACGGCACAGGGCAATTCTGCACCCCTGGCCGGACCCCTGAGCTCAGTCGTTTGCACGGAAGCTCTCCGAAGCCCTCCCAACAGTCTCGGTAACTAGGTACGGAATTGAGACTCTATTGTTTGCAAAACCAGACAAGCAAGGCCTTCCCTGACGTTCCACCATCAAAAGGTGGTGCAGCTGCTGCGTGTTTGAACCCCGTGCCGGCTGTGCCACTTTGCTCAGTCATCTCTGGCTTTTCACCACCAACGACCTGTCATTCATTTTCTCCCACAGACTTCCTTGTGTTGAATGGGTCCTATTTTAAAAGGAACCGGTTTTTCATTGTAGCTAATCAAAGCCACATATCACCACCTACCTGTCAAAGCTACTGACCCGGATGCCCGCCGGCCTAAAGCAGACCCTCCGCTCTCGCGGCAGGAAAGGATTTTACGGTGGGTGGAAGAGACGCGTTCCAACGGCTTGCGGTTAAGTCATTAAAACGTGCTTTCCCAGACCCCTTGGGATGGGTCTGCAGCCTGGGAACCAGCTGGGCCCCGAGACTGTTCCATCCTCTCACGATCGGTTCTAGGCCGAAACCAAGAGCCGGCCAGCACCCTGGCCGCGTGGGCCTGAGTCCCACCTAGGGCTGTTTCTTTCTGCAGGTTGAGCCCCCCTCCACGCTGGTGCGGCGCCGGTGGGCAGGTGCATCCGAGCCGCTGCTCCCTACCCACACCGTGACACTCTCCACCACGGTAACCTCACTAGGTCATCTTAAAAAAAAAAAAAAAAAAAAAAAAAGAGTCTTTGCTTTCTGTATTGCTTTCATTTCTGCAGAACTTAGTGTTACACTAAAAACAGCGCAGGCAGCGGGAGAACGGCCGCTCTGGGCAAGCGTTACGAGGCCAACTATTTCGGCCCAGGCCCCATCCCGCAGATGCAGACCCCCAGGACGTACCCCGAGCCCAGGTCCCGGCTCACACACTAGGTGGCCCACGCGCTGGTGCGCTGGCTTGCTACCCAGAGGAGCTCACACCACAGAACCTGTCAAGTAGAAACAAGGCCCTCGAAGCACACTTCTTCAGGGGCTCAGAAAGCTTTACATACATTATCTCATTCGACGCCTCCTCTTCTGTTAAGAAGGTGGAAGGCGGGGATTATCGCCCGTAAACGGCAGCTTTCAAGCACCCTCACGTGGGGATGGCGCGTCTGCCTTGATGCCGACTCAAAGCAGAAACCAACCAATGAGACCAGCAAACGTAAGGACACGGCTCCCCACGCCTCCTGCAAGAAAGGTGACTACGAGGTAATGGCGACCGTGCTGGCGGGCCGAACAGAAAAGCGGATTTTAAGGTCTCTCCTTCCGGTTTCATTTATCCGGCCGCACCGACACCCGCGTGCCGACGTGTGACACATATCCGCCTTAGGTTCACAGAGCCGGACGCGGCGCTCCGGGGACAGGATGTAAACGACAAGGCGCGCGCGCATGCGCATCAGCGAATTCACGTTCATCTGGGGCACTCGGAACCCGTGGGGGTAACACTGCCATTTTGGGGGAGCAAGACTTGACATCTCTGGAAATGCTGTACGAAACGGACCCATTTGGGCACGAAACGTCGCAGAGCTATTTGCTCAACATGAAGCGTGTACAGGCGCGCGGGGCTTGCTTCGTTTTGGGGTGATTCCGCTCCAGGCGGCGTGGCTGCTGCTGTATTCTCTAGTCCTCAGAGCAGCTCTGGGCCAACAATACAGACTCGGAGGCCACTCGTCCAGGCAGTGCATGGATGTTCTTCGGGTTCTACATGAAACAGGATTTTGAGGCCGGAAATCTGCTTGGGCAGATACTTTGGCCGTTTCTTCCTGTTTTTAAATAAATGGCATTTGAGAAGAAACTTTATCGAGCCCGGCCTCTTTAGGTCTGGATTAAATAAGGTGGGTTTGGGGCGGGGTGGGGGGGGGGGAAGGGGCAGGACATAGCCAAGATAGGATGAGATGGGGTGTGAGGGATTTTATGACAGAAATAATAACGATGATGGTAACGATAAAATAATCATCGTGGCTCTGAGAACAAGGGCGCTAAACACATATTAATAATCAGAAGGGGGCGGCTCAAGGAAAAGGAGTACCTCAAAATGCATTACAATGAGCAAATTGAATTCGGTCCCAGGGAGAGCCAAGCTGTTCTGGTGGAAGCATATTAAACCCCAGCATTCCGCTCTTAAAGGACACAGGGGTACAATTCTACGGAGAGTTGCAAGGAAGGCCACCGGGGAGGAAGGAGCGTGCCTCCCCGCCTCAGGAAATGATGTCTTCCAGGGCAAGCCAGGAAGGGGCTGCCTCACTTCATGTGGGTGAACACACTGGTCCCAGGAGGCAGTTTTATTTACTGCTTCTTCCTACTGGATGAGGCTCATTTGTTTTTATATCTCCAGTCTACGTGCAGTCCTCGCTCCCGTCCCATGTGCTATTAAAAAACACCTTTCCATCAGCCACCATGAAAATGGAGCACTCTAAACAAATGTTCTCTCCGGGAAAAGCCCCTTCATAGAAACCACATTTAATAAAACTGGTCATGATTCTAAAGAGAAGAGAAGGGGTAAGGCACAGGCCGAGAAAATGTCTGGAAGAAATTTGCAATTAATATTTTACAAGACGTTTAGATTCTGATTCCTCCTTGCTGTAAAAATTTAAGAGCTTTTCCAAAACTGTATTCCTGTTATTACATCCTTAATTAAATTAATTTATACAGTGAATGCTCTAACGATAATGCTGTAGATTTTCAATCAGAGAAGCCTTATTGCTAGAGACAACATGCGCGGAGACCTTGAAAAGACAATGACAGAAGGCGCAGTGCTGACCCTGGCACGGGGGCTCTGTGGCCCTGGGCGTCTGATTACGGAAGGGATCGTGGTGGTCTTCCCCTGCCTCAGTTAAGGTCTTTATTTTATTTTTTAATTAAGCTAAATCAGGTCGGTGAGAACGGAAATGAATCCTGCAAGCTGCCTTCACACAGATTTGTCTCTGGGAAATACAACGGTGCGCGATGACATTTCTCCTACGCCCCCTACCAGGTAGGCTGTGCCTTCCTAAACAGAAGCCACCTCTGAGCCTGATTTGCGACACTGTCAAGGCAGAGGCAACCCAAATCTGTCCAGGAACACAAACGGCTGGGCTTCGGAAAAGGTCTGGCTAACAATTTTGCAGCCAAGTCAACGGCTGGTCATGTGGCCCTGCCTGACATCCCGGAAGTCTTCCCTTGAGGTGATGGGAGTCTCACTCTACAGCTCCAGGACAGGCCTGTGTGCACGCGTGACCTGCTCTAGCCTAGTGCCTGGTGCCCAGCAGGCGCTCGAGAATCCTTAGTGTTTTGTTCACCTACCGAGAGGTCATTGTGCCTGAGATGGGATCTGCTGCCAGGCCTCAAGCCTCCCTTTCCAGAGGAGAGCATGGTCAGCCCAGGGGAAGGACCCTAGATGCTCCTTCTTTGCTCCTTCCTGGTTTGAGCTGTTGAATCGGCTCCCTTTAGTGCCAACAGTGTATTTCTAGGATTTATGGTGAGCGTTTCACAGGATGAAAGACCCCGTGTCTTCCTCAGTTATACGGGGTGAACAATGTGTCCTTAATGATTCTGCCCTGATCTTTTGCCTAACCCCCCGTCCACTATGGAAAGGGTCTCAAGACCCACACGAGGCACGAAGGAGGGGTGCTTCCAAAGAAAAATTCATTCAACAGACTAAGACAGTCCCATCAGCATTTTTCCCTCTGCCATACTGAGTTCTTTGTTTTTTCTCAAGACTGAAAGACAGGTCCCTAACCATCAATCAAGTTTGGGTGCACGATGAAAGTTCCCTATGATATAAAACGTCAGCTGCAAAAGAAAATTAAACTGGGGGGGGGAACCCAGCGCTATTTGATCTTGTTTTAAATTGAAAGTTTTGGACACTTTAGGGGGAGAAAAAAGAAGCAGCAAGTGCCTTTTTAATGGATTTTATCCGCAGGAAAAAATGATTACAACCAGAAAAGCTTTAAAGTGTCAGCTGCTGAGGCATTTTTCTTTATCCCTTTTATTTTTATTCAGAAAGAAATTGAAGGCATATGGCAAAGTGCATCATTAATTTCTTATTAATTTCATAATACGAAGGCAACCAGTTAAAATAGTAGTGCTACAACTTTAAATTACCGAACTCACTTGGTAGTTAATGAGAGATTTAGCACAGCAGGGGTTCTGTTAAATTAAGTTGTGCCTTCACATCACAGTGGGAAAACAGGTGTATATTGGTTTAGAATTATGGAAATGTTGACTAATTCCAAGGCTTGTAATCAAACAGCAAGCCACCCTGTAATATTTTTTCCCCAAAAAAATGCATTAATCTTTTATGTCTGGTCCCATTGCTTTCTGTCCACCAAAAGCTCGCAGCTGAAAGGAAAGCAACTTTCGTGTTTTGCCTCTAGCTGTTCGGGGTGCTGTTTTTTCAGACAGAACTATCCCTAAATGCAACATAGGGAGCCCTGTGCCCATTTACCTCATTTGAAGTGGCTAATGTACCCACGGTGTGTGCCGGGAAGGACGGGAACCTACAAATCAGACCAGACTCCTCACAATTTCCCTCTAACCTGCTGTAGGTCATAGGGGCATAGGAAGCCGAACCGGAGAAAAAGAAAACCAAAAAACAACCCCCAAGCCATCTTTTCCAACTCCAGAATTCTTGCACTTACTAACAGGTCTCCAAAATCACCGCTCCAGATTTCTGCATGGAGAATTTTTAAGGAGAGAAAAACAGACCATATATGCAATTTTTTTTTTTTTTTAAATACTGAAGATGTTCCTTGTTTGCTAGGAAAGGGTCAGGGTAAGATGTCCTAAACAGAAGCAGACCTGCTACCCCCCTTGTAGGTTTTTCAACATGGCCCACTCATCATATGAACTCGGGGCTTCCTGAGAGTGTCTTCGCCAATAAGGACGGTGTCCTGAGGAGTTGTGCAAGTTTTAGTGGAGTGGATGAATTCAAATGCCCCCAGCTGTGCATTAACTTAAATTAGAATGTGATATATACCCTAAATGCTAAATAAATTCATCACTTCGGGAATTTTTTGAACATACCTAGAAGGGATTTTGTGTGCTGATTACTATAAAGTATTTCTTTTTAAAAGAAGGGATACAAAGTGGTCTTTCGGTGTGATTAGGAGACTGAGAAATAAAACAAACAAAAAACCCCCCAAAACCAAAAAATTTTCTTATTATTGACTGAGGCTGTAAGTATTTGCCTTGGTTTCTTCATTTGGTAATGTGACCTAACCCTGCGACCTTCTAGAATTTACATTGAAAAAATTCCATTTATAAGGAAAACAAAGCTGAAATAATACTTAAAAAAAAGTCATTGATCAAAAGCACTTAGATGTCCTAAAAGCTGACTTTTACTAAAACCACCTTAAAAGTTTTAGGGAGAAGTGGCAAAACAGGGAGGGCGAAGTCTGCTATGCCATGCTTGCTTTTCTGACTCTTCTGCTCTTTGATTTCCTCTAAGGAAAAGGGAAAAGCCACAGGGTGGGATTGAAGACCACGGTTCGTAATTTATTATTTTGGGGTGGCTAAGAAGCTCATGTTTGGAAAACGTTTTCTTGAGTAGCTTGCCACTACAAAATGCTATGAAATTTTCAATGGACCTAAGGTGATTTAAACAAATGTTCTCTTCTCTGGGGTGATGGGTCATCAAATGCCTGTGTGTGTATGTTAGCCTGTGTACACACAGGTGTCTTTGTGTCTACAGAGACGGCACAATGGTAGCCAGAATCACTCCCTGAAAACACGAGGGACACTGTATTATCTTTCTTATACTCTGATCAAACCAGGTTGCAATGAAATTATTATCGCATGGCTCACCACAAGTTCTTCATTAGAACCAATACACACCGTTAGGATAGTAAATGAATTCATCACCGATATTCGGGTCATTGGGGAAAATAGACAAACAGCACAGGACACTTTACACCAGCATGCAATAATATAAAAATGCCACAAAACCCCAGAAATCATGTATTCGGATGCAGTAGTTACATACAACATCAGTTTGCTTCTAGTGAATTGTACTAATCATCAAATATTACCAGGAAGGAAATGGAAAAAAAAATTGTAAGCTTCGTATTTTCTGTTCTCTATCAACATGAAGCCACAAATTAGGCATTAATACATTGACTTTGTTAACCACCAATGACTGTTGAGAAACCATTAGGAGGTTTAATATTATGGCTGTACAGGGTACATTTTGTCCTTTCAAAAGAAAATCTGAGACTAAATTTCAAAAGGGGCTCCTGGTGAGTAAAAGCTTTTCCTTTTCCATCTGCTTTTCTCCTGTGTGTTGGATTTTTTTTTTTCTTTTCCCTTTTAAAATCTTAGCCCACCCAATACTCTTTGACAGCCGCTGCTACCCAGTGGGGTCACTCTGATTTTCTGACCAGGGGACGTACTATTTGAGAGCTCTTTCCATCAGCATTAATGCCAGTCCTTTCTGGGCCGGCCAGCTGGTCTGGCTGCTGCAGGGGGGAACAGAAGGGTCAGCTCATACTCCTCAAAAGACCAAAGTCATTTTTGCCACTAAGAGCCCATAACTAGAACCTTCAGTTGAAAGGACCATTTTCAAGCAATAAAGTGATTTTGGTACAAAAGTAAACCGACTCACCCCAGGTAAAGTTTTAATATTGTGCAGTGCATTCTGGGCCTCAAGTGCAGCTTTTCTTGTATAAAATGTTACGAAACAACAACCTACAGAGAGAAATGAAAAGGTTTTAGAAATTTCTGTGAATGCTTTGCTTAGACATAACGGAGACTATGGCGAACAAATAATCAACTTAAAAGGACGTGCAATTTAAAAATAACAAAGTGGCATGAGAAGAGTAATAACATCTCAGGCTTTTACCAGTGCCGTTCACCCAAACCATATTTACGAGCTTTACCCGCATGGAGCTCAATTCATGACTCTGTGGACCAACCACCCGGAACGCAGCTCCTCAGGGATGGGGAGGTGGGTAAGTGGTGGGTGACATGTTAATGGGGCTGGTGTAGCGAGCGCATACAGAGAAGGGCTTAATCACAGTGACAATGGCAGAAACTTGCAGTCACTCTCATTTCCTTAAAGAATATTCCAGAACATCACATTTTTAAAACACTGTCTAAACTCAACGGTGTTGAACCGTTTCAGGTTCTGAAAAGCTGGGATGCTGCTTCCTTCTTTCTTATCTCCACCAATAGTATATAATGCAAAGTTCCATATATGAGATACTCAGTATTTGTTGGCCAAAATGTAGGGCTGTTTTAACCAGTTTGGGAATTTTGTTATGGTATAGGTGGGCACACACCCAGACACATGTTTGCACACACTGTCCCACGTCTTATTATGTAGGGCTACAGCACACCAACTGGCAACTTTTGATTCCTGATATCTAAGAGCTGATGGGAGTCTGGGCTGAACGCCCCCCAGGAGAAACCAGCAAAGCCCTCTTCCCAGCCACCTTCCTCCACCCAAGAAAATGGTGCTGAAGCCTTACACCATTACTTCTGCATTCTGAAGGATGGCTGACCCCTCCTTCAGTTTGCAGCCAAAGATGCTGGTTAGCACAGCGGTTTGAATCAGATAGCGATGCTGGTTAATGGTCTGTTCATCAGCAGGAAGGTTTTAGCACAGTCAGGCTTGGGAAAGGGGAGGTGGGCAAAATCTTTAAAAATTTAAAGATAAAAGATGATGCCTCAGAGCTGAGTTGTCTTTGTAAGTTGTGCGGAGGCAGGAAAGCGGGGAGATGTGCTCATGAAGGCTGGGAATATCTGACCCTGAGTTGTGCTTGAGTACCCTAAAGCATGGGGTCAGGGAGCTGGGGAGGGCTTGGAGAGTCACTCACTCACACCACACAGAGTACATTCACCAAGGACCATGAAAGAAATGCACAGCACTCTGGCATCAGCCTTGGTTCTACTTAGGGGAATAAAGTAAACAAGACTAAGAAGAGTAAAAAAAAAAAAAAAAAAAAAGGCAGAGTTGACAACAGGGAGTTGGCATTGCAAGCCATCAAAGGTTGGGACTGTCATTTTTCAAAACAAAAACTCATTCAAAAGAGTAGAGAGGGAAACCTGCGTGACTCAGTCAGTTCAATGTCTGACTCTTGATTTCGACTCAGGTCATGATCTCGGTGTCGTGGGACTGAGCCCTGCATCAGGCTCTGCAGTCAGCTCCGAGTCTGCTGGAGACAGATTCTCTCCCTCTCCCTTTGCTCCTCCTCCGTCATGCACGTGTGCTTACTCATTCATTTGCTCTCTCTTTTTAAACAAACAAGCAAACAAATAAACAAAATCTTTAAAGCACAGGAGAAAATAAAGTTCAATTCCATTCATTCAGCATTTCTAAACACATCTATGATACTTCCTCCTCATTTAGAAAAGACATTTGGAAACTTGTATATTTGATTTTGCTTTAGTCTTCCAAGATTAAACTATACAAAATATACAAAACCTTCACCTTCTGGACAAAGCAGAAGATGATCACTGCTTCTTGGCGCTCAAACTACAGGCATCCAAGGATCAGAAACTCCTAAAATGTGGGAGTTCACAGATGTGATGGAAGAAATTGAAAGTCGTTAAGTTTCTTGAAAGAATCACAGATGGACTGACCATTTTTATTTACTATTTATTTATTTTTGAGAAAGCGAGAGAGAGAGAGAGAGACTGAGTTGGGGGTAGGTCAGATGGAGAGGGAGAGAGAGAGAGAGAGAGAATCTTAAACAGGCTCCAAGCTCAATGTGGACCCTGACGCGGGGCTCAATCTCAGGACCGAGATTGTGACCTGAGCCGGAATCAAGTCAGATGCTTAACTGGCTGAGCCACCCAGGTGCCCCAGACTGGCCGAATTTTAGAGGAGTTTTTCACTTCAGCTATTTTGATTTCTGTGACCAGAGTTCTTTTGGCCTGATGTAGAGTGACTGGTTGATTGATTTTTACTGAAATGTTCAATTTAACGAGTGCCTCTGGCTTCAGTGGCATGATGTGAGCCCAAGACTCGCTACAGGAATTGCTTCAGATCTAAGAATAAGTTTTAACAGGGAAGTCAGGTCCCAGCTTCCAACAACCCACTGTAATCACTCTAAGAAGAAGAAGAAGACAAAAATACCAACTATGCCTCGCTGGGCTTAGTATAGCAAGAAAAGCAGAGAGAGACACAACCCCTGCCTTCTGAAAGCTCCTCATGGAATCTCAGTAATTTCTTCTTTCCCTCTCCTGGGCTCACAGTGTTGGCCGCTGGAGATGGGAGCAATGGGGAAGCTTGTAACTTCACCCGCGATGACCAGAGCTCTGGATGGAGGCAGAGTCTGATACCCTCGAGCCGACGGATCTGGGGAGCGGGGAGCTTAGAAGAAAGAAGACCGAGGGGTGGAGTGGCATGTGCTTGCCCGGAGAGAAAGCATTTCAGAAGATGAAGAAAAAGAAGAAAGGGCAGCATGGCCAAGCTCAGAGCTGAGAAGGAAGTCCAGACCGGCACACGGGGCAGTGGAAGGAAGGGCAGGGACGCTGCAAATGGAGAACTGGATCAGTGAAAAGATAAAAGCACCAAGGAGCAAAGATGAGGCTCCTGAGTGAATCTCATGCGTGGGTCCAACTGGACGAGCTCAGGCCCAGACGCGAAGGTCTTGGGAATACAGGAAGCGCTCCTGCTTTCAACAACCGACGACCGAAAGGCACTAGGACGGTGCAGTTCGTTTCCGATTTAAGTATTAAAATGCTCCCCATGGGGATGGGATCATCTAATTGTTCTTAGCGGTTTACATCTTTGTGTACATTTGGCTAAAGCACTTTCCTCTTAAACAAAGTTCTTAGTGAATAGAAGGCGGTGTGGTGCGTGTGTGGTGTGTGTGTGTGTGCGCGCGCACATGTGTGTGTTTGGGGAAAGGCAAGTGAGCAGTAGGAGATGGGGACGCAGAGAGGAAAGGAATGCGGAGAGGAGTCTCATGTCCAAAAGGACAGATGGGAAGACACCCCAAATCTCAGACTCCTTCCAGTTTCGTCCAGGGTCCTGTCTGCTTGTACAGCTGATACAGTGAAATCCGGGTTCCCGCGACAGACCCTCCTCAGCCTGTGCATAGCTCTCGCTTCCTTTACTCCACACCCATTTGAACCAAGGACTTTGGAGATGATGCCAAGAACAGCTCTGGCTGCAGCTGTAATGCACAGGAGAATATCGTGGGTGACACCGGCGATCTGCTTCCCGGCCCCCCACCCAGCAGCTCAGCCCCCTCGGTGCTATGCTTGGGAAACACACCGAGCAGCTTTGGGAAAGGTGGGCACGGCTCCTCCCCGGCCCAGGCTTGGTGAGTGGGGTCTGGGCTGAATTTCTGCCTCTGCTTGTAGTCTCAGCTGGGTACCCTCACGCACCGAACATCTTGCACCAACATGCGGGTTCTGGGGAAGACAACAGGGTTGGGGCGATCACCCCGGACTCTACTTTCAGTTTCGTACGTTTGGTTCCTGAGTGGCTTGGGCAGAAAGAGCTGACTTCCTCTGTGCCTTAGCCGCTTTGGTTTCATTACCTCTCAATCAGCAAGAAAAAACCAGGGCTGCCTCCAGTCCTCCTCAAAACAACCCGGGTATACAGTCCAAGGGTTTTGTTTAGAGCAAGTTTTTTAAAAAAGTCAAAATTATTCTTTACTTTTCTTGGGCTACAAAGAAGTTGTGCTTCATTACAGTGCGCAAAATAATGCACTTAAAAACAGCGTTGGATTAAAGTTATCTTCAATTTGCAGGATAAACACAGAACTACCAATTCAGGTGTTCTATTGCTTCGATAGAGCAATCCGTGACTTTCCCCCCAAAGACCCAGGAGTCTGCACACCACCAGAATAAGACTCCTATTACTGAGAGAACCCTCCCAGCGAATAACCAGTCCTTCTCATCCATCCGTCACTTGATACGCTCACTTAAAATCTTAGATTCATTAACCTGCTGAGATTATTTCAACGAAAGGAAGGCAGAAGTATTATTTGCCTTGACGTGGTCATTATCATGGCCAAGGGTCAGGGAGCTACGGCAGATCCCATAAAACCATGGCGGTTCAGCCAAGGTCGGATTTTCTTCCCTGCCTCCCCTGTCCGGACGCACAGCTGTTCAGGCAACCACCTGTCCCTTAGATTTTCCCGCGCCAGCTATAAGTCAGCTCTGAAATTCACTGAAATCCTTTTCAGGTCAGTGGCGACACCAGATGGCTCCGCAGTCCGAGGCAGGGGACAGGCCTCCCTCCTTCAGTGGGTCCTTTTTCAAACACCCTTGCGAGCGGGAAGTTAAGCACCGACGTGCTCAGGGGCTCGTGCAAGGCCAAGGCCCGCAGCTGCAGCGGGCACCAAGGGGTTCAAGCCCTCTGGCGTCGGCATCGTTCTGGAGTCCCCCCCTCCCAGCTGCCCCTGGAACGCCGAAGAAGGTTCTGCTCTGTGGTGCAGACCAAAGTGTCCCGGCCAGGGGGTGCAGGGGGCTAGCGGGGATGGGTGCCGTCCAGCTGGTCAGGGGTGCGGCGGGCCCCCCGGATCCTGCTCGAGGTGGCTCAGTCACCCCATGTGCTGGTCTCCACCTCGCCACACGGCCTCACAATTGCACTGCCTGACGAGACCTGCCACCTCTATCTGCCCCTTCAGGAGTCTCTGCCTGTGGCTGAAACTCTGAAAGGACAAACGTGATGTCCTGCCCATGCGTTCCTTGATGGCATCTCACTTTTCAACACTTGACAATTCATTGTATCCATAAGCGCTCTGGACTTCAGAGCACCCCCTTCCCCCCCAATCTACCTCCCACGGGTCTATCGACACTGCACCATGACTCCCCACCAGGGGTTCTTAAATTCGTGGCTGCCACAGGTTTGGGGGTAAAAGTGGGAGGGGATTCCAGAACCAAGTCTCAGTGTGAGAGGCCCACACACAGGGTCACTCACATCTCCCTGGGAATTCCTGTTGCGGCTGCACTGGGAACACCTAACGGAGCTCCTAGGAGGGCAGCGTAAGAGAGAGCGACCCTGACGGTAGACAAGGCCTGGAGAGATCTTGGGGGGCAGAGAGCCGTCTACGAAGGCTGACCAGTGCAAGCCTTTGGGAGGTTCGCAAGCAACAAGTGGACGCTGGGCCCCGAAAGAGTGAGTCAGGGAGGGGGGTACTGGGAGACTTTGGTCACCCAGATCCCCACATGGTGACAAGTTTAGCAATTTGATTGCGTATGTTCCGCGTGTGGAACCGTGTGCAATCAGCATTGTAACGAAGTGTGAGATATGATTAGACCATTTTGTCTCAGAAGCTGAGAGTGGCAGTTCCCACAAAGGCTAAATGCTACCTACTCCAAACAGGGTAGTTGGTGTCTGACTTTATCTCTTCACAAAGAGTTTTCTGCCTGTCACGAAGAGTTCCCTCAGGTACTTTGCTGGCTTAATTGCAGAATAATTTGAGGCACTTTTAGGAGGTTTTTGCTGTTTCCAAAGATAAAGCCCCAAGCAAGACAGGCCAGTGATATCTACACACATGCACGCACACACACGCACACATGCGCGCGCACACACACACACACACACACCAGTAGTATATTTAAAATCATAAAGACACTCAACTTTACTGAAAGACTTTAATTTTAAATGATCAAGTAGATTTATCCTCAAAGAAACCATCTGGATTATCACACATCTTTTCAAACCACAGCTGTTTCTCTTGAAAATCTTTACTTGGAAACTCTCGGTAATAATACTCACAGAGAAAAATAAACGCATGCTTACGTCGAGATCACCAGTTTGTATCACGCCTTGCCCTGAGTCAAACAGCACTGTCTCTATTCTTCAATTGGAGGGCAGTGTAGACACAGCCTTAGAGAATGATACCCAAAACCAGGTTTTAAAACTAGCTCTGCCCTTAGGGAAACCGACACCATACTCATTAAGGAAATGTCCCTGAGGTTGCCAAACCTTGTTGCACTGGGGAGGAATGGAACGAAGGATTCCTGCTGTGGAGGCACCATTTTAAAGAGACAGCTTTGAGTCTTACTCTACAATATGGATGACAAGACAGTTTGTACTAGAGAACTCAGGCTTAAAGACAGGAGGTCAGTGACTTTGTGGTTTTCAGTTATTGGAATAGTCACTTGTTAGCTGCGGGATGGAAGTTTCAGATCCCATGCCAATAGTCTACACTCGCAGTGGCACAGGGAACCAGCCCTCCCCAGGGCTATCCTACCAAAGCTCCTCATAATTCTCAAGGACCTACCAGCCTAGGCTGAGGTAAATGGTTCTTCGAGGGTACTCTCATAAATAGGAGAAAGGGCCTTTTTGGAAACTTCTAGTCCTAACTGTTGATTCCTTTTTTTTTTGTTTGTTTGTTTGTTTTTGATGCTACACTTTTGTAGTATCTTAATATGGAAAATTGTGGAACGTTTTCTGAAATACACAAAGAAGAGCATCAGCATGGAAGAGAGAAACCCCTCCCCCCCAAAAAAAGATTTCCCACCACTCTGGCTAAGCTGATAAAAGTATTTCACATTGGGAGCGTACAGGGTTCTGCTCTGAACACCTGTCTCACCATGTGAACTCCATCCATGGGACTGTCCACGACTTTAAGGCCATTCAACATATCAGACATGGGAAATTTACATGCCTTTCTAAATCTCAGCCCATAAACACCTGAAGACAGCCATAAAATGATCAGCTAATGACTGAACACTGTACTTATTTCCTTTAAAAACAAAGTGAGAGTCCTGGCAGACATATTTAGCTCAAGATACATTTGAATTCAGGACATCGACAAAGCCATCATGTTGTGAATTGAGAATTCCTTTAAAGGCTGCCTTTGAATTCCAAGGGGCCAACGGATCAAGGGACGAAGGCTCTGAAAGGCTAAATGAGAGAACCCGCTATGTTTTTTTCTTTCTGTGAATGAGGCTCTCTTTTGTATGCACATTTGCAAGCAAAGCAGGTGCCTGCTTTACGCAAGTGGAACTGCCATTGGGATCTTGGCTTCTTGTCAAGTCAGCAGCACACAAACCAGTTTAAGTCAAAAGAGGACATACTGCCCATACTTGATTCCCCTTGTAATCTATTTTCTCCTTCAACCTTAGCCACTGTATAGAGAATTTAAACCTTTTTTCAGAGTCCAAAGGTTGTTGATCTAAGTGGTACATTTTGTGCTCAAGTGAATCTTCCACACACTAAAGGTTTCGACTATCAATCACTGGCCTCCCCCTTGCCAAGACCCTCGACTTTCAGTTTCTAGAAAGAAAACAGTGAAAGGTTCAAAAAACCCCGTCAAAAATCCCCTGCATTAAATTTTTAAAGAAAACTCAGCAATGACCTTAAAACAAAACAAAAACAAAAACAAAAACGGGAAGTAGTTTCCAGTGGTCTGGAAGGTGACCCTTAGCATCTCAAGGAAAGAGACAATGACGAGGTGCCATTCTCAAACCCACGCGGGCCCATTGGGAGGCAAACTGGTCCCTTGGAGGGGCACAGATGGCTCTCCTTCCTCAGCCCAAAGCCTGCCCTCCAAGAGCTGGCCCTGCCAGGGGAGACCCCCAGCAAATGCAATGTTGTTAACTCACGGCCTCGATGGTCCTCCTGGGTGTTCATCCCTTTTACTCTGTCCTTGCAACATGGCTCGCTCTAGAGGATCACAAGATGGGATGTCACCATTCATGCTCTGATTTCACACGCCACATTTAACACCCAGTCCCGGGCTGAGCATGTTTCCGTGGCCCCGTGCACTACTTTCTTACTGCGGGAGCTCTGAGCCTGGATGCCACACCGGGATGGCCATGGTGAAGGAAAGGAATAAAACAAGCAGACATTGGTCATCTATGGGAAGGACCTCCAAGAAGATGAAGGGTTTTGTTCTTCGTCCCACTCCTTTTTTTGCTTTAAACTCAAAACTGAGGAGAAAAAAATTAGAGGAAGTTAAGAGGGCATGGCCTTCTCTTGGCTTCTGTACCTCCTCATTGGAATTACGGGATTTTCCATTTGGTTAATGCTAGTAACCTAACTTTCCATCACCCATGGAGGAAGTCAGCAGACTACCCACCAACGCACAAGCAACTAAGAGCAAAGGCATAACCATCCGGGTAATTCCGGATTGACAGCGCCTTCAACGACAATGCCCGTCAAAGGACAATACGCCATGAACCACCTGAGAGGTTCTGCCTTTCTCTGAAGATCCCCAGAATGGCTGCCACCTCCTTTCATGGCACCAAAAATGTCTTCCTGCAACCTAGAAACCCCTCGTTTTAAACCTTGGACAGTCTCCTGGGACAACCTTTTTTTCTCTCTCTCTATCTGAGACTGGGACTTCCCCAGCTACAATAACAGCTACCCAACACAAACGCCACTTCCTGGAGAAACCAACTTTTAATGTAACCGTATCCAATTAGCTGAGTTTTATAGAGTTTGATATAATTGGCACCCTGATGTAAAAAGTATTACCATCTGGCCACTACCTAGGGAGCAGAGAAACAATGCTCCCATTCTGCCTTCAGTGTTGGGATGATATGGACATCACCGTGTGGATTCCTGGGGAACCCCCTAGGAATCTCGACAAGAAGACAGGAGTTGTGCTTCTCATTTCTGGGTGCCTGGGGCAGGGAATCGACGTTCCTCCAAGAACCCAGACTCCCGTCTCCAGCACGGTTACTGTTCCACAGCAAACCTCAGTTGACTTTCCAACCAACGAGAGAAGGATCTCACCCACTCCGCGCAACTCCATCCACTTTCCTCAGACTCCATACCTGACCCGCTGTGACCATGTTCTATTAACTGGCCACCAGATCTAGGCTACTGCCCTCCTCCTGCTGCCCTGGGGACTTCTCCTGGAGGAACCATCTCCTGATACTCCCATGGCCCTGTGAACGAACACAGGCATGCTTTCTAAATCTCCTGCCAAGAAAATTGAGTTTTTTTCTAATTCTTCTTCTTCTTTTTTTTTTTTTTTTTGACCTAGATTAAATCTACTGCATTTTCAGGCCTTTTGGGAAAGCAACTGTGGACGGATGTGCATAGCTTTGTGTGCCATGAACACTGCCTCACCATTATTATGTAAATCCCAACAAGAACGCAGCATAGACAGAAAAGACGTCAAGGGCAAAGTTGCTGGAATCTGCCCTCTCCCCATCCCTGCACCTCTGAAACAACCCACTTATGATGAACCACTTCAGATGTCTAATAGCTGTAGAAGTATCTGAAGAATTTTAATGTCACCTTTTCCCCAGATAGGACAATCACAGCATTTAGCCGTTTCTCGAACACTCCAACTCCACTCCAAGCATGGGAAGGCGAGAGGCCTTGGTGCCTGTGTTTGTCAGGGAGCCCTGCGGGGCAGGATGAAGCAAACAAGCAGCCTCCTTTGTTGGGAAAGTCATTAGATCTTTGGAAGGCAAGGTAACAGGCAAGCTGTGGATTTGGTTTTCCTTTCTAAAAGACTAATTCTACAGTTGAAAGGAGGACCTTATTCTTTCCTTGAAGGTAAGGAAAAAAAAGAACTTTAGGTTGAACCTGACAAGCCAACTGAAGGAAGTAGGAGTAGTCTCTCTAAGACCTGCATGGTTGGCCAAGTCAGTCCCCTCAGAGTGTGGGTGATGAGGCGGTCGTGGGTACCCAAAGGGACAGCAGGAATGCCTCCTTCTTCCAAGGGCCTGGCCACTTGAACAGGGCTCCAGACTGCGTTAACCAAGAGAGTTTCACAGAGATGAAGGAAGGCATCCCAGGGTTAAATGTGGTAGAAGGTAGTTCTACCTTGAATCCAATTAAAAAGGATTTAGGTTCCCAAGTACTGAGGGACCTCATTAAAGGAAGTTTCTAATATAAGTTTATTTCGTAGGATGCATTCTCCTGAGGACAGGATGGCATTATAATTAGGAGCCTAGCAGCAATGAGAGGTACATTAAAATCATATCTGTTTTCCTAGGATTCTCAGCTCAGCACACTGGGCTGTACGATGCTTTCTAGCCAGGCCGGTCTCGTTTCAACTTCTTGATCCTGCTTCAAGGGTGGGGCAGCTTATATTCATGGACATTTCGAGTGCGGGCCCCGTATCACTAGCGTGAGTAAAATCGAGCTGAGCCCGGTTCCTTCCACACTGATCCCTGGTACCGCTGTATCCGCGTGTTTTAAGGGCCTGTTCTAGGCTGGGGCTGCCCTGTTCTAACAGGTAGTTCAGTCTGAGGTAGAAGCACGTTTTGTTTTGTTTTGTTTTTCTGGAATCGGAGTGTGGAAAGTTTAACTCCTTCCTAACTCTGGTCTCTCTGGCCGCCCTGGAATGGAGAGCCACGAAACCGGGTGCCGGCTAAGGTCAAGATCTATACGGATTCTGGTCTTTTTCCTGCGGCGGGGGATTCTGAATAGCTGATATTTCTGGCCGTGCTAACTGTCTCACCCACTCCCATGGTAACGGAGTCATCTTTCATGTGCATGGAGATCACGGAGGGAGATATTTTTACAAATTGCCTGGGACAGCGGAACTCATAGGAGAAACGTGCGTCTGCAGCCAACTGTAAATTGGTGTTCCGGGGATAAAAGGCAAGTATCCTTGGGCCTGGAGTTCTCATGGCAGAGACTATGACAGTTTTCAAAGCGACACTGGCTATTTCGGTCCTGCTTCATTCATAAAGCTTGCTGGTGAGGGAAACAGCCCTTATCAGCATTTCGGACTGACAGGGCGTTTGACAAATTTCTTAACCTCTTTCCCCCTCTGTTTCTTTATTTGTAAAATGGGGTTAGGAACAGCAATTACACCTCAGGGTTATGCTCTTAAACAACATAATTGATGAAAATGGAGGACACAGCTCTTGAGGTAGACATCAAAGGGCTTCATAAATGTGCCAGGTTCTTGTCCACCTTGAATTGGTTATGTTCCTCTGTAAGCCCCGCGCCCAAAGAGACAGGTGAGGGCCACGATAGCGTCGCCCCAATGTTGTAACACGGGAAACTGAGGCACAGAAAAGCCACGTGGACACGCCTGCCACAGTGTCACATGGCTCCCCGCCGGTCTCTCCATGGGGGGAGATGAGGGAGCCTCTCAAGTGGTGACCACTCACCCTTTAATAGGGTTTGGAATTGATTTTGTTGTCTTGCTTTCTGAAGTAATTAATCGGAACCAGCCAAGTTCACCCATTTGCATGGCCTCCGAGTTCTCTGAACACGCATTACGTGGCCTCGGAGGTGTCAATCAACGTTAATGGGATTCTTTCCATGACTTCCCTATTCAGGGGCCAACAAAATTTTAGCCAACTGTATGCTTGATGGTGCTCCCCCAGAAGGCAAAAATTCCCTGAAACAGTCTGTGATTTGAAATAAAACCGGTCGCCATCTCGTGGGCACATCCGGGTTTCATTATTATAGAAGGAGTTTAGCCACAGGCTTGTCACTTCCCTTTCTGTCGGCAACAACAGAGGAGGGAAAACAGGGACACGGAGCTGTGCACAAGGAGAGGCCACTCTAAAGGTCTCGGATCAGGGGAGGACAAGTTCAGGAGGAGAACTGGGTACATGCGTCTGAAGTGAATTCAGGCACCCTGTGAACAGAGGGTTTCCCAGGGGCTGGATTTCATCTTGAGAGTTCCAGCACCATGAAAAGACACAAGAAGAAAACCACTGGCCGCCTGATAAACTGCTGTCTTATCACAGTGGGGGCACTGCCTCAGCATCATGCCCACCTACGGACCCCTGAAGGTCTCTGAGGGCCGGGGGGTCTCGTCAAAAGGCTCCTAGGTCCAGTGCACAAGGCACAGCATCATGCTGGGCACCCACTCCTCAACAGACTGTCCTGGGGCCATTTTCCCATCTGCTGGCCTCATAGCAACACGGCTTCCTCCCAGACTTCATGTTCCACGAGCCTCCCTGATTGGGGCGACCGGAGATAAAAACCGTCCACACAACACTCCATTCATTTCCCAGGAAGGGACTCTGGTTTACCTGACCAGTTTCTGAGCTAAGATGGGTGTTGTCTACTGGTTGGGTGAGACAGATTTTGTTCATCCATTTAGTAAGATCATGTATACAGAGCACCAAGCTCAGAATCTGGCCCCTAGAGCCCATGAAAGAAAGATGAGCTGCTTTTCTTCCTTCTACTGTACGGCATCGTTTTATGGGCACCAGGAAGCCTTCTTCTACATCTAGGGTGATTCAAGAATTCATGCCAGTGGGGACACTTGGGCAAGTGGAAGGGGGTAATGTCAGTGACCGACCATCCTGGGACAACAGACAGAAACCCGGGCTACTACAGGCAAAGCTCCACACGCTCTCTCCATCACTTTCCTTCTCCCCACTTTGCATCCTGGGCCCTGAATCCAACGACACGGACTGTGTGCCGAAGACCACTGTGCCTCATTGTTCTAAATTTCAACCCTCACGTCTGCTGAGCATGGCCTTCCATTTTTCAGGAAACTAAGTAAGTATAACAGATTATGGATACAAGAAAAATATAATATACGGTCTGTGCACTTGATGTATTTAAAACTTAGCTGTAGACGTAAGTGCTCATTCTTTAGCAGGTGGAGAGAAGATTTATCCTCCTCACCTACAGAATCTCCGCCTAGAAAACCTCAGAGGGAAGAGTGAAATATCTCCTTGATTTCAAGATTACAGAAAACTCTACACGCCACACACTGAGTAGCGGCCATTTGGTTTCACTCGAGAACGTGCCATCGATCAGCCAGCCTTCCCCACGCCGCACACACGGAAGCAGGATTGGATCTAAAAACTTCCATTTCTCTCAATCATTGCCAATGACACTTACTCTTCTGTGACACCTTTAGAGAGAAGAGGAAAGGAGTCTCCCGCAGCCTCCCCTTCTGTCCTGAGAGGACTGGATGAAGATGGATTTCCAAGCAGCTCTTTTGGACTTAAAGGGCCGCTGCTTGTTTGGAACCTGCGCGCACGAGTATTAGGACCTAGAGGGGGAAGCAGGCCTTCTGCGAGACTCTCTGCAGTGAGCTCCAGGGCTCGGGGCACCATGGACCCGTTCCACGGTCAAGCCTCTGCCACACACTGCTGCTTCTTAACTGTGCAGATAACAAATGATAATGACACTTCTTTGCACTTAGAGGTGATCCTGCCCCACCACGTAGGGTCTCCCAGGCAGTTGGAGATTTTATGTAGACTCAGGGAGGTCGAGGGCTCACGCCAACCCCGACAGTGGAGGTCACAGGTATCTTTGCTGGTTTGTCCTGGAGCACTTGCTACACTGGCAAGAGGAAGGGTCACCTTCCAAAGTGTGACTGTCTTGGGCTAATGTTAACGTCGGTGTGACTGCCCCGAGCACATGCGGATCCGCCGAGGGGCATGTGGTCCTCATGACAGCCAGGAGGCCGAGAAAGCCGTCCCGGACCCCAGTGTGCCGCGAGGAGCAACAAACAGAATTCCTCACATCTCGTGTCATTTCTCTGGCAGATGCAGGAGGCTGGGTGGAGAGCTTTCCATCCTTCATGTTTGGACTGAGGTCACTGATAAATAATTCAACCACTCTCCGTCTAATACAGTTATGCTTTTAATTCCCCTGGTGGTGGGTTTCTAAAAGATTCAACGTTATGACAGGAGGCAAAGTAAACTCCTAAGATTTCATTCCCAGTCCATCTTACACACTGGCTCCTGTGTTAAGAGCTGTCATAAGCTGGTATATTCCAAGCATCTGACAGAAACCATAAAATAACTCTGGGTCTAAAAGAAACCGTAGTAACTGTATGGACAGCTCTCTAACAGTGTTTACCCGCGGGAGTCAGAGCATAACCTTGTCTATACAACAAGGCCTACAGCCAAATTCTAAGGCTAAAGACAGTCAAACAAGGGCGCCAGGAGTTAGATCTCATTCATCTGGTCTGCCACCCTACCTTATAACCTACAATCCCCAGCCTCAAAGTGCAAAAATGCACCTTTCTATAGTCTTTCTACCTTTCTACAACCTAATTGCATCAATAACAGTGTTTCTCAAATGTTCCTAAAGATAATCATCACTGGGAGTGTGCGTAATCAAATGGATTCCTGGAACCACAACGGGGTCCTACTGGGTGGGGACAACCTGGGCTAAGGGCTGGAAATCTGTACAAATGTCCCCAGTGAGGCTCATTCTCTAAGAAGCCTGGGGAGCTCTGCAGGAAAAGACCCCCCCAGTGGCAGACGACCGGCTGCCATTGCACCCGTCCCTCTCTCCTCCCACCAGCCAGGACTGGCGCGGAGCCCACAGGGGATCGCGTTAGCGAGCCTCCTGCCGTGTGGCTCACGGCAATCTAAGGGAGGGTTAAGTGCGAGGGATATTTGCTGCTTTTATATATTTTTAAAAATTTTTTTAAAGATTTTTATTTATTTGATAGCAAGAGAGAGAGCAGAGAGAGCGAGTACATGAGTGGAGGGGAGGGGCAGAGGGAGAAGCAGACTTCTCACCGAGCAGGGAGCCTGACGCAGAACTCGATCTCAGGACCCTGGGATCACGACGTGAGCCAAAGGCAGATGCTTCCCCGATTGAGCCCCCCAGGTGCCCTGGGCCAGGGCTTTTAGTAGATGGAACCTAACTTTTCCATATTTTTCTTCCTTTTCTTCTGGATGGATCAGACGG
Source organism: Lutra lutra (assembly GCF_902655055.1). Classification (NCBI taxonomy): domain Eukaryota; kingdom Metazoa; phylum Chordata; class Mammalia; order Carnivora; family Mustelidae; genus Lutra; species Lutra lutra. Next base: position 10,060,525 of record NC_062285.1, on the reverse strand, counting down.
GAAAGAAGGCAGAGCTGGAAGATACAGCTGGCTGGGTCCCTGGACCAGCAGGTGGGGGACAGCTGCCCACCACCAGGAACACCCAGAAAGGACTAGTAACATGAGCAAGAAAGGGACTTCTGCTGGGTCTGAGGCCCTGACCCGTTTTGGGGTCTATCATAGGACGCAAGCCTATCTAGGTTACTGCAATACCTAGTGGTAAAAAAATACAAAAACACAGTTGAAACAGTAACATGTCAGGCCCCTCCCCCACACCTTCAGCACATCTGCCTAAGGGGCTCCGATTCAAATAGGCCCGGAGGTCCGAGCGTGTTTCAGAAGCCAGAAGGGTGTGGGTATCTCTAGCGAAATCAGGGAGATGATGGGCGCAATGCATTTAAATTGGTTTCAATGGTCAAAATACCTTCTTCTCCTTTTTTTTTTTTTTTTTTTTTTGACCGAAACACTTGGTAAAATTAGCTAGACTGAGAGGAGGTAATGCCTCCCCAGAGGCACGTCTACCCACTGCAATCCTCAGTGAGGAGCAATTCTTAATTCCGCAGGCTTGTAGGGAGACAGTCCACAAACAAAAGGTTTTGCAAATCCAGTGACTCAGGCTTACTCCTAGCTCCCTTCCTCTAGTGCCCCAACTCAGTAGCAAATCTCAAAGGAGTGTGGGCGCTGGGCAGGGGGTGCTGTGCAAGTGGACACAGAAATCTGACCTGGAGAGGTTGTGGGGGGTCTGGACGTGGCAGAGGGCAAAGGTATTATCCTGGACCACTTGCCCAGGCTGAGACAGGAGCAAGCAAGTGGTGTCTTCAAGCCCTTTGGTACCTAGGTAGCTCCCTCCTTGTCTTAAAGCCCTCTCCAGAATCACAGAAATAAGCACAGGCCCCACTAGAACAGCATGTACGAGATACCGAAGTGTTTACGATGAATAACAAGGTAACAGGCATTTGAAAAAATTTAATAAATTCACCTCTTTTTTAATCCTCCTTGGTTGCGATTTCATGGGAGTCTAAACAGCTGTACAGAAATACTAAGTATCTTTGCTTTCAGAGTTGTGATCTCAGAACAAAGAAAAATTAATATTTTGAATGGAATTAAGGGTGGGGCTGGACGGCAGAGAGACAGCTGTGCATAAACGGGCTCTGAACAAGCGCGTGTGGGGGCAGTTGGGAAACCTACAGTTTCTGGTTCTGGTCCTGGCACACTGTTTATAGAGCTGCTTTAGTGACCCTGGAGAGTTCATATCCTCCCTCCAGACCCCTCACGGGAGCACCTCCTTAATGCCGGAAAGTCTGGGTGAAGGTGACATCTGGAAGGACTGTCCAAAATCCGTGCCTGGAAGGTCTGCCCTCAAATATCTTTTCTAGAACGCACCACGCCTCCCATGACCCAGTTTTGTGACATTGATGCTGGGGCATCTCTGGGTGCTGGCTGCTCCGGAAAGCTCCCAGGTGAGAAATTCAGGCCATACAATCAAGACACATCTAGGTTATTGGACACCTCGAGGCTCTGATTGGTTTTATCTCATTAGTCTTCATCACGTCCCTTGTTCTATGTTAAGCCTTCCTCGGCACTACTGTAGAGACGCAATGACTAGATTTCACAGAGAGTTAAAAAAAAAAAAATTCTAAGTTTCCAGGCATCAGGGCGAACTTCTTGCCCATCAGCAGTTTTTAAAATATTGATGGCTTTTTCCTCATAACAGACAAGCTGAGTGGAGTCTGGAGGGCCTGCTCTAAACTGACTAGAAATGGACTCCATGTAATTAAATGTAGTTTTCAAGAGAAGGCACACTCAGAGAGGAGGGCGGGGGCCACATGTGTCAGTCCCTCTTGCTAGGCCCGATGGGTCTAACCCAGACTGCAGACAGGGTGGTGATCTTGGGGCCTGCTCTGTTCCCAAGCCTGACATCTTCTGATGCTTGTAACCGGCGGCAAGAGGAAGTAGGGCCCTTGTTCAAGCAATGACAGGAGCCGTGCTTGGCTGGAGGGATGGAAGTCGGCTCACAGGGGGCCTGCTGTATATTCGTGAGGGAAAGGAGGGGCAAAGAGACAACTAGCAATGGAACCAAGGTGGGTGAAACCTCAGAGCAGCACACAGAGAGCATCTCACATGTGTCCTTAACCAAACGGCTTTCTGTAGGCCTCCATGATGGTGCCAGAGATAATATTCCTGGGTTCTAATAAAACGATCATCTCTTCCTTGATCATCTCTCATCTGTAAAGAGTAATCACACACCTGTACATCAGACCCATCCCTGCTCTACAAACCCCTGCCCATCAGGTGTCCTTGGCCACCCAACAGATAAGGGACGCTTGGTCCGCAAGATGGGAATTGCCCCAGACTACAATTCATTGTAGTCTTTTTTCCTAGACACAGAAAAACTTACATTCCACTTTTGCTTCAAAGACAGGTCCTATAACCTCACCAACAGACCGTTATACAAAAGACTTTATTCCAAGTCTTGGGTCTTCCTTGAAATGTCAGTAAGTTGCATATGGATTACTGCTAGCATCTTGGTCAACAGGAATAAGTTTCCCTTGAGACTTCATGGTTTATGGGAAACAAACAAACAAACAAACCCAAACCCTATGGTGCTTTCCTTTCAGAAGAGTTTTGTCGAAGGTGCTAGATCTGGAGCAGACCAAAGGACCTGTCTTTCAGGTCTTCTTCAGTAGCTGCCTATGAAAGCAAGACGTGGAAAAGTAGAGAGTGGTCTAGAATCCCACCCCCCCAAAATTCACACAACTTCAGATATCTTTTGATTGCTTTCAGAACAAAAGAAAATTCTAAGCATCAGCATCCTTGTTTCCAAAGGGTCTGTCTAGGTCTTGAGGAGGGAACGAGACGTTTCCTCTAATCTAGTTTATCTAAAAATGAAAGATCAAAGGTAGAAGATGACACTGGCACCAGATTAAGTGTCCATGCCCCAGGCCTCTGCCCTCAGCTTGCAGGCTCCTAGGAGGTCTGCCCATCGCAACTCGTGTGTTCCCTCTTGGGAGGTAACAAAACACAATAGCGCAATCCAGAAACGGACTCGCTGAACACCGTGGCTTTATCAGCATCCCCGGCCTTCGGCTCCCATGTTTTAACTGTGGCAGAATAATTATTTCTGAGACGGTGCGCTGCCATACGGAAGAAGCTGTAACCCAGAGAGATACCTGACTGATTACACAGCCATCTTCTGCACATTTTATCAGTCTCAAACAGCAGATAAAACAACTGTTTCGTGTGTACCAGCAGGTTCCAGATTAACCCTGCCGAGTTAAAACCAGTGGAACCGACTATCAGCTGATTCTGATTTTAAGCAATAAATCACTGGCAACGTTGACATAGTTAGATGGGGTCTGCTTACCGGGTGACTGTGACTCTGCAGGGGGACCCAACTTTTGTATTAAAAAGGAATATCTTTCCACGGCTTCGAAGGTGCCACAACACAATTTTTAAAATCCAAAGAAATATCCTTAAGAAAGCCATCAATGGCATCAGAAGAGATAGAGAAGGTCCCTCAATGACACGTGACTTGACCTGAGCAGTGAATACACAGCCACAAAGGATGCATGCAGGAAGTGGAACGGGTGTGGTCTCCGTGCACCGAAATCCCGGGAGCCCGTCTGGGAATGGAGATCGCAGAGGTGCCTGCCCCGCCCGCCGCCTCTGACTCTGTAGGTGGAACAGCACAGAGATACTGGGCAGTGGCAGGAGCCCCGCCCCCTGGAGGCCGTCCCTGTCACTTCTACTGTGTGTTGTTTAGCTGAGACTGGCTCACTGAGGGACAGTCAATAAATGTCACTGCGGCTTTCCCTGGGGAGACGTGGACAATGAACTGTCTTCTGGCGAGCGCAGAAAATGATCCTGGTTTTCTCCTTCCCCAGTGACACTGGATGAGGAACCCTTGGCTCCCCTAGCACCTGTGTCTCTTATGGGAACTGAAACTGGAGAGGTGAATGGATGCTCTTGAAACCACAAAGCCTTTCTCATGGACGAGAACAGGTAGGGGAGGAGGTGCGGTTCCACTCCCGCAACAGAAGGACCCTAGGTTTTGCAGCACGCCTGATGTCACAGCTCGGGCGCTGGCTGGCTTGAGTCCCAAGTGTCCGAACGCGGGGAAAGTCCCTGGCCTCCCTCAACCACAGATCCCTGCGCTGTCTGCCAACCCCCCGCCGCCCACTCTCGGGGGCCACCATGGGGGATGAAGGGGAGGACGACGCAACATGCTCTATGGACAGGTGGGGTCCACGCGGGTGGAAGTTCTGATCCAACAGGCGATGGAGATGCCTGAGTTTATATAAACCTGGATCGGCTGCAGCAAAGGCTGAGCAGCTTCCGGCAAATTACTCTCCGCGTCTCCTCCCCCTTTACAAAGAGGCTAACGGCGCTCGTGTGCCGCACAGGGTTACCGTGGAATGAGGGCTCTAAATGACTCTAAATTACATATTCACGGATTTATGTGATAATACAGCCACTAACCAATAAAAATAGCCCAATTATGAACTCAGGCTATATGGCCAGGCAAAGAAGAAAGTCATTTTCAAGGGGCTAATTTTTTCCCACGAGGTGCTGGTGCCCCACAGACACAGACAAAAGAGGTTTAAAGGAAGACTCTGTTCTGCCATGTTTAAGAAAGAGTATTAGTATCTTGTGTGACTACATCAGTGAATGAAGACATTCAAAAAGCCATTATGTTTTCAACATAGGTTAATAATAAGGCTATTTTTCTACCCACTCTTTGGCACAGCTGTAATGTTCTTGGCCTCAAGTGGGAGGCAATGCTGAACGAGGCATCAGAAGACAGATGACAGACAGCATAGCACTGCCAGTTCATATAAAATATTACCAGGTTGGAAATGGCTGTTTATTGTCTTAGTGATTGTGACCCCGTCCCCCCCCCACCCCGCCTTTCCGGCGAGCAGAGGGTTGCGACGACAAGGCCTGCCAGTACAGCCTGGTTTGCTGTACCCAGGTAATGGCAAATTAATTTTTGTCCTAATTCCAGTCAGAGGCCAGCCAACACTTGAAATGCAATTCATCTCCTGTCTTGTTTTCTTCGGTGACGCTGCTTCCTGTAAAAGCATGTTTGTTGGTCTGGATGAATGTGGCAGGTGCACGGCCACGCCTGATGATCGGGGGAGAGTCAGAGATAGAAAGAAAGGATTCCAAGGCCTGGCTCTCAGACCTCTTGGCCCAGCACAGACAAACCACAGAAATAGGGTCAGGGAATGCCAGATCTGACTCACTGCTGGTCAGAACCACCCACTGAGGGCACACTCAATCTCCTCGGGGCGCCTGGTGGGTTTCTGTTTTCTCCACTGCAGAAAAATGAGCCAAATAGCAGTTAACACTCTCCGAAAGCACTCTGGGGGATATTCTAGGAAAAGGACAGTAAAAGTGCCAAGTGTGACATTACTCTGTTGTAAGAGAATGAGAAATATTATCACACCTAGAGGTGTGATAGGAGATGAGCTGAAGTTCGGAGAGGAACAGGGATAGTAAATATCAGATGTTTCTACAGCTTCCAAAAGGGCATTTCGGAAGCGACTTCTCAGCTGCAGGAGGGAAAGCCGCTGTCATCTCCCCACTACGATGCGGTGGAACTAGTTCCACAGGATACCTAAAAGGAGCCTGCTGGAAATGAGAATTCAGAGCAGAGGCCACGGAGATCAAAGCTCACCTCCACTCCTTCTCAAGATCCTGGCATGCCCCGCATGGAGCCACCAGTAATTTTATAACCCATACGGCACTATAAAATATGGCCATAGGGCCGTGAACTTTTTTCTGTGAAACAGGCTGCAAATAAAAAAAAGGGAGTCCAGCTCCTCCCTGGCGAATGATACCTATGGGTGTTCGCAACCATGTTACTTTCTTCCAGAGCCAGACACTGCTACCTGACTCTGTAACATAATATTCTATTCCTACTAAAAGAGCAGAAGTTGTGAGCACGTCGCTCAGCTTTGGTAATGACAACCCAAGGCTCCAGGTCACACGTTCGGGACCGTTTACTTCGAGGATCTCGGTGGTTTTCTCCTGTACTTTTCCTCTTCCACGTCTGTGATCAGGACTGGGACCTGGAAAGTTGCAGGGGATCCTCTGAAAACGTCCTGCTTCTCAAGGGGCTGGAACAACGTCACGGTGGGTTTACTGGAGTTACTAGGCAGAAGCCGATTTTCTCCCTTCAAAAAATTTTCGATTTCCTCATGTTTTCATTTCAAGATGAAAATAGAAAAATCTTTACTTCTTTAAAGCTCGAAGTAAGGAAAAAAAAAAAGGCAGAAAGTTGTGAAACAGAGACCATGAGTCTGATCCCCAGGGTGACCGCATCCCTAGCCTTGTGACTGTGTCAACTGTACATAGCAACCTGCTCCTCCACGAAATGGGCACCGGCTTCGCCCCCTTTCCAGGATTCTCCTGAGAGCTGCTCCTGTACACATCTGTAAGCGGGAGGCACCAAATAAGCTCATGCGTCCTAGCTTTTCTTGGAAAAGCCGTTCCATTAACAAAGTGATGCAAACATGCGTAAAATGAAACAGGGCCTTATCCAGATCACATTCTTCTGGTTAAATAGGCACTATTTTTTTCTTCACAGCAAAAACCGGATTGGACCCGCAGAAGGTGTCTCTCCTATGGTAAAATTCTGCCACTCGGAAGGTCTGATTCACCTTCCGGGCCTCGCGTGCCGCAAACAGCAGCAGTGACGGGGCATGGGCGGGCGCGTGGATCTCCGTGTGAGCTCGGTTATACCCTTGCTTAGTTAACACAGTCTGTGCTGAAATGTTCTTCTGTGCTCTTTTAAGCATAATGGCTGCACTTATCTTGTCAAGGTGAGGCTTCTGAGTTGTACCCTTCATTCACAAAAACCCGCGACTGCTTGCAGACCCTTCCTTGTAAGATCTGGAGACCGAAACTAACTGCCACATGCACCCAAACCCCTTTCCTCCCCTTGTACCTGGCAGGGTGTCGCTGAAGGAGCATGACAGGACTCCAGCCAGGACAGTCCTGCTGCCTGCAGAGCCTGGCCTCTCACAGTCCATGCTGGAACCATGTTCCCCCTCAGAAAGGCCAGTATGACACTCCATGGGACAGTCCCTGCAAGCTCTGGGAGTGGCTCACCAGTGGGAGCATCTGGGCCCAGGGGGGTGGACCACCACGCTGAAGTCACTCACACACACACACACACACACACACACGCACACATGGCCTGTGGAGGGTGTTGGAAACATTGTTAAGAAAAACAAAGCAGAACCTGGTCACGATGGTCGTGACTTTACCCTGGCTGGATGAAATCTTAGGGATCGCCAGAGTGGAAAACGTGATGACAGGAACACCCAGCTGGATTTATTCCGTGCCTGACCCTGCCCCAGAATATCTCTTCCTGTCCGTCCAGGGTCTTCGGACATCTGGCTGCACACCTGATTCACCTGAAGTTGTGAAGATGCTGCCTAGGCCCTTGCACAGAGGAGTTAAATCAGAATCCCCAAGGGTGGGGTCCAGGCATGGATCCTTCTGCTGCTTTAATTCTCCAGGTGATTCTAATACAGACATTCTAGCAGACCAGCGCCTCTCTTCGAAATCTACCGCCGCCGTGAAGAGCGCCCTGGGTAGGTATGCAACTTACTCCAGGTCACGCAGGAGAACATTCTAAGTGTGAATCCAGGAAGTCCTGGAGAGACCCTTCCCAATTCACACGCTCACTTGCAACGTTGTAACAGACTATCACAGGGGGGCCTGTGATGGGGGGGATGTCCATGGACTAGCAGCAGCTCCCCCCAAATCTAGTTCATCGGTATTCGCAGCTGCCACAGCCTCCCCCCACCAGTCGGTGGCCTGGTGGCAAGGCCAGGCAGGAGGGCGGTGGCTCACCCACCCTCAAGGCGACAAGCAGGTGAGAAATGGCATGTGGGTCACGGACAGAGCAGGTGCCCTGTAATGCTACCGGAATAAAGGGGGGCAGCCCGGTTGGTGCTTCTAAGGAACGGCATCCTTTTATCTCCCTCTGAATATCACTGGGGCGAAGGCGGGTCCCCTTCAGGGGGGTAGGGGCACTGGGGGCGGCACGTGCCAGAGGAACCCCACCTGAACCACAACCAGGCTCTCATACCCCACACGGTGTGAGTGGGTTTGACGCGACCACAGCCCAAGGGGCCACACAGCTGTGCACGTGGGACCGCTCGCTCCTTAAAACTGATGGATGCGCTTCCACAGAGGCACGTGGGGCCGGAGCGGAACAGAGGATGATTCCTCACCGCTAACTGGCTCCTCTGGGCCACTGGTTGCAGTTCAGACCACGCTGTCTCCACACCTCCACTAGAAAATTCTCCGAGTTATTGAGTTTCTAAGAGGTGAAAGCTTCCTGGGGGAGGGGTGGGTGGGTGCGGGACTCCTCACATGAGGGTGGGGGGAGGGGTGCAAGAGAAACCAGAGGGATGGCATCTGCACCCACACACAACCCCCCCCTTTTTATTGGAGATTTCTCTCCACTCAGACGGTGGATAATCACTCTGCTTGGAACGTAACACTAATGAAACAACCATTAACTATTTTTATTTACAAAAGCAGCCTGGTGACTTGGAAAAGATCTGAGCTTTGAAAATGAGGATGCCTGAGGGTATGTATGTGGAGAAGTCCACACTCAACGGAAAGCAAGGGCGGGCCGAGGGTTCACTGAAGCGCCTTTCTTCTCTGCCTCCAGCAGCTGAGGGATTTCAGGTCTTTAGGTGGTGGGTCCCCGTTTTGTGCCTCCTAACGGGTCACTTTCTGAGCCTTCGATGTAGGGAGCTGGTCACCTGGCGAGTCCTGGTCCGGGGGTGTCTCCCCAAGGATGACACGAGAAACTCGCAGACCTGTGACAGTCTTCCTTCCTGGGGCCACCTCCTGAGACTGCGGTCCCAGGGTTCTCGTGCTTCAGCCTCTTATCAACAGGAAGACAGGCTGAGCTTAACCAAACCATGCGCCTTCCCAAGCCACCAATCTTGCCTCATTTACTCTGTACATTAGAAATACATGGGCAGAGTTTTCTAAATAAGATAGTCACTGTAAAGCTGAACAGGGCAGAACAGAGAGAACGTTTGTGAGTGCCTGCTATGTTCCAGGCACTTCGAGCTCAGTGCATCGGGCCCCACAAGGAGAGGAGAACACAGATTCAGAGCACATAAGCAGCTTTCCTAACCTTCACACCACCAGCAGGTACTGGAACTGGACTTGAACCTCAGGTTTACCTATCACCTGTCCATAACATGGACTTTTTAAATGTCCTGCTCAGTGGCATCAAGTCCATTGACAGGACCAGGCAACCATCACCACTATCTACTTCCAGAACTTTTCCATCTTCCGAAACTGTGCCCACTGAACAACTCTCCCTCCTCCCCTCTCCTGGCACCCGGTGCCTGGCACCCACCATTCTACTTTCCGTCTCTCAGAATCAGACTACTCTAGCTACCTCAAATAAGTAGAATCGTTTCAATGGATTTTTTTTTTTAAAAGAGAGAAAGCCCAAAGAGTCAAGAGTTCAGTTTTGTGCCTCCTCCTCTCTTGAATGCTTCCAGTATTTCAGACAGATTTAGGAAGACAAAAAAGCTGTCCTTACCACATCCGTTGATCCAGTCTACTTTGTGGAATTTTTTTATTTTAAAGAACAAGTCTATTGTGAGGACCTCCCATTGCGAGTCACCACTGTGATTAGAGGGCTATTTCTTGAACCAGGTACAGCACTGGGTTATGGGAAGACAAAGATAGCAATATAAAAATCCCTGGCTCGAGAGTCATTCCTTAAAGGGAAAATGTCAACTCTCATTTTCAAAATGAGACACAGAGAAGAAAGGAGATGCAGCAGCTCAGTTAGGAGTGGGACTAAAGCATCCTGCAGACTATCAAATCTCTCCACTTGCTTTTTAGCCTAGAATATTCTTCATCAATGGGCTAAAATTCCATCGATAACTTTTCTGGGTTGATTCCAATTAAGTGTGTGTTGAACAAACATGTAAGGATTGCTTTACACTGTACACATCATATATTTTTCTAAGAGCTTCTGAATGAGATATGAATAAATCCTCAAAGGATTTATAGATACTTAGAGGAGCTAAGATCTGTGCATAAATAAGTTAATATGTGGTAGAAGGTGATCGGAGGAATGCAAGAGGCACGTATGAGTCTTCAAGGAATTGGAGAAAGAAGATTATTTTCAACCTGGAGATTAAATAAAAATTTGTTGGAAAAGGCAGGTCCTCAAAAAAAGGCAGGCTGTAGAGAGAAATTGATGGAGTCCAGGAATTCCATTTTATAAAGAATCAATCTGAGGAACAGAGATTATGAAGGCAATTAAAAAAAGCGGGGTGTGGGGGATTATGGAAGATATGAATAACATGGTGGAAGACTCTGGCCTTTACTGACTAGGCAATGTGGTGCCACTAAACGCTGACATACTCTCTTATCAGTATTGTGACTCCTCTGGATAAAAGGCACTCTGAGAAATGAATCCAGAGTAAGAAAAAGAATCCAGAAGAACAGACCTCTGCTTCTGGTTGAGATGGATAAACTTCCAGCCTGAAAACAGCTGACGGCTTGGAAGAGTCTCCAGGCCACAGCGTGGGGAGCAGGAAGCCAGGTGGAACTTGGCAGACAACCTATGTTAAGAATTTGGAGCTGAGAGTCTGGGGAGGACAGACAGGTAGAACTCACAGAGAGTCCTGAGGGGAGAGAAAGACACAGACAGAATCCCGGGCACCCGAAAAGGCTCCCCTTGAAGGCTACAGTAGAATACCAGTCAGTGCATGTGCGCAAAGAAACTATCAAAGATGGGGTGGTGGGGGCACCCAAAAGGATTAATAACTAAGAATAATGCCATTCCCACCAGCCCGACTAGAGAAATGACTTCATAGCACACTGGGTAGAGAACTCAGAAAGGTCTGACCCCAGAAGTAGTAGCCCAAGGCTGGGTACTGTCCCAGACGGGCCTAATACATCCCAAAAGCAAGATTCAAAAAAACTGAATTGCTCATAAGTATCTTAACTACAGTGCAGAACAGAGCTCAACATTTTTTAGAGGCATACAAAAAAGTCCAGAACCCAGTAAGATGAAATTCATCATGTCTGGTATCTTGGTGAAGATTTCTAGCCATGCAAAGGAGGAGGAAAACATGGTCCACGTTGAGAAAAATCAACTAACTGAGAGGACCTGGAATGGATATAGACGTTAGAATTAGCAGACAAGAACATTAAATGACTTTTATCCCAGTATTTGTATATTTCAAAAGGTAAGTAGAAATTTGGAAAATACCAGAAGCACCCAAAATGGACTTCTAGAGACTAAAAACTGTAACATCTGAGATACATAAGATAGCGGATGGGATGAAAGCCCAATTAAACATTAAAAAAAAAAAATTAGTGAGCCGTGTTTCAAACTGAAATCCAGAGAGAAGACTTAAGAAGAGGAAGAGGGGGCGCCTGGGTGGCTCAGTGGGTTAAGCCGCTGCCTTCGGCTCGGGTCATGATCTCAGGGTCCTGGGATCGAGTCCCACGTCGGGCTCTCTGCTCAGCGGGGAGCCTGCTTCCCTCTCTCTCTCTGCCTGCCTCTCTGCCTACTTGTGATCTCTGTCTGTCAAATAAATAAATAAAATCTTTAAAAAAAAAAAAAAAAAAAGAAGAGGAAGAGGAGGAGATCAGTGAGCCACAGGGTGACTTTGAGTGACCAAGTAAGTGAGTAACTGGAATCCATGAAGAATGGGGAAAGGGGACAGGAAAAGTATCTGAACAAAGTAAGGGCTGAAAAACCTCCAATTATGAGGAAAACTGTAAGCACACAGATCCAAGAAGCTCAACGAAGCCCAAGAAATACGAAGAAAACTAAATCACAATACTTTATAATGACATTTCTTAAAACCTTAATAAAGAAAAAATCTCAAAAAAAAAAGATGGAGGAATGAAGAGTCATGAATGAAGAAATAAAGGTAAGGATGACATCAAATTTCTTATCCGGAACAATACAAACGAAAAGACTGTGAATCACTCACAGGTACGGAGAATCGACTGTGGTTACCAGAGGCGGGGGATGGAGCGTGGGGGAGGTGGGCAGAGGGGGTCAAAGATGCAAACTTCCAATTGTAAGAGGAATATGATCTGGGGATCTACTGTACAGCATGATGCCTAAGTTAAAAATACTGTACTATATATTTGAAAGTGGTCAAGAAAAAAAGCTTAAAAAAAGTTCTCTGCACAAGAAAAAAATCTGTAACAATGTGAAGTGATGAGTGGTCACTGAAGTTACTGTGGTGATTATATTATAATAGATCTATACATCAAATCACCATGTTTTATACCCTAAATGAGTACAAAGCTGTATGTCAACTCTCAAGAGAACTGGAAAGAATAAAAAATAAAATACTGAAGGAAAAATACCTGTCAACCTAGAATTCTATACTCAATGAAAATATACTACGGGACGCCTGGGTGGCTCAGTTGGTTGGACGACTGCCTTCGGCTCAGGTCATGATCCCGGAGTCCCGGGATCGAGTCCCGTCTCGGGCTCCCAGCTCCACGGGGAGTCTGCTTCTCCCTCTGACCTTCTCCTCGCTCATGCTCTCTCTCACTGCCTCTCTCTCAAATAAATAAATAAAATCTTAAAAAAAAAACCACACATATTAAAAGAAAATACTACAAAAACAAAGGTGAAATAAGTGATTTTAGACATACATAAGGTGACAGAATTTAAAAACATATGATCTACCCTATAAGAAATGTTAACTGAAGTCTTTCATCAAAAGAAAAATGAAACTAGAAGGAAATAGAGGTCCACACAAAGGAATAGAAGGCACTGGAAATAATCACGACATAAAAATAAGAAAAAAATATTTTCCTTATTATCATTTAAATCTCTTTAAAGGAAATCTGATCACCTCAATAAAAATAACTAGGTAGTGTGTGGTTTATGGCATATGTCAAAGTTGAATGTCTGACTATGATAGTGCAAAGTCTGGGAGGGAAAAATGGAAGTATACTACTGTAAGGTTCTCAAATTATATGCGAAGTTGTATACTATCATTTGAAGGTAAATTGTAGTAAGATAAAGGTATCTACTGTAAACCCTAAGGCAACTCCTAAAATAACAAAGCAGAGAGTTTTATAGTTAATAAAGAAGATAAAATGGAATAAAACAACCTTAAAAGGAGGCAGAAAAAGAGGAAAAAGAGAACAAAGAACAGATAGGAGGAATAAAAAGCAAACCATGAAATGGTAGACTTATACCCAACTTGATAAAAAATCACATTAAATGTTCATGAAGCAAATATGTCGATTAAAAGGTAGAACTTGTTACAAAGATTGAAAAAGAAGTAAGACCCAACTCTTAGCTATACACAAGAAATTTACTTTGCATATAAGTAAGTTTTAACAAACAGGTTAAAAATGAAAGAATGGAGAAAGACAGACCATTGTAACACCCTTAAAAGAGAACTTGAGTGGCTATATTGATACCTATCAAAGTAGATTTCAAATCAAAGGATAATACCAGAAATAAAAGTTATTTCAAAATAACAAAGGGGTCAGCTCATCAAGAGGACATAGAAATTTCTAAACATTTATGTACTGAAAAGAACTTCCAAATCCATAAAGCAAATAAGGAACTGAAAGGATAAATAGAAAAATCCACAATAATATTTGGAGATTTCAATAGCTTTTTTCCCTGTAACTGATAAAATGAGGATATAGAAAACCAGTAAGGATACAGAAGATTTGTACCACACTATCAACCAAGCCAAAATTTGTAGCATATTTAGTCCAATAACAGCATGATATTGATTTGCAATCACACATGGAACCTTTACCAAGACAGGCCATATCATGGGGCATGCAGTAATTCTCGACAAATTTCAAAGTCTTCAAGCCATTCAAGGTGTGTTATGTTCCCAGACCACAACGAAACAGAATAAGAAATCAATAATAGAACAGTCTTTGAAAATGTTCAAATGTTTAGAAACTAAATGACATACTTTGAATAACCACAGGTCAGAGAAGAAATCAAAAAGGAAATTAGAAAATAAATTTAGAATTTAGAACTGGATGAAAATGAAGCCACAACACATCAAAATTTGTGGGACATAAGTAAAGCAGTACTTAGGAGAGAAGTATTCAAAGGGGTCATCAAGAAAGGAGGAAGATTTTAAATCAATGACCTCAGTTCCACCTTAAACAACCAAAAAAATGAAAGCAAATTAAAACCAAAGCAAACAAAGAATAAAAACCTAAGTGGAAGTCAATAAAATCGAGTAAACAAAGACAAAACCAAAATCAAGAAAAGCAAACGTTAGTTCTTTGAGCAGACAAATAAAACTGGGACACTTTTAGCCCGATGAAGGAACAAAAGAGAGAAAGCATAATTTATCAATATCAGGAATGGAGAGGTGACATCACTATAGATTCTACAGATATTAAAGGGATAAAAGAACATTACATGCATTTTCATGCCAATAAATCTGACAAGGTAGATGAAACAGACATTCTCTGGAGAAGAGAAACTCAACAAGAAACATATAACCTAACACTTACAGGTATATACAGGTATATATATACATACATTAAGAACATTTACATCTATATATACTAACAAAATTAAACTTGTGTGTAAAAACTTTCTAAAAAAAAAAAATTTTGAACCTCAGATGGCCTCTGTATGAACTTTACCGAACATTTAAGAAAGCAGTAACACAACTCAACATGAACTTTTCCAGGAAATTGAAATGGAGGCAATACTTCCCAAGTCACTCATGAGGCGAGGATTACATCAAACAGAAATCAGCTCAAGAAATGAGAAGAAAACCACTTAACAATACCCCTCCCTCTTGAACACAGATGCAAAAATTCTGAGTAAAATTTGAGCAAACAGAATCCCATAAGGGCTGCACGTCCTAATAAAGTGGGGTTTATGTCCCAGCAATGTTTATTTTTAAAATTTAAAAAATTTTTAAAATTAATTAATAGATTAATTAACATTAATTTTAATTTATTTATTTGAGACAGAGAGCATGCACCCATGCACGCACACACAAGCAGGGGGAGCAGCAGAGAGGGAGAAGCAGGTTCCCCGCTAAGCAGGGAGCCTGACTTAGGGCTCGATTGGATCCCAGTACCCTGAGATCATGACCTGAGCTGCAGGCACACGCTTAGCCAACTGAGCCACCCAGGTGCCCCGTTTTGTTTGCAGGACTACTTCAACATCAAAAATCAATCTGTGTGAGTCACCAAATTCCTGAACTAAAAAAAAAAAAAACAACAACAGAGTCTCACAGGATCATCTCAAAAGACTCTGAAGAAGCAACGGACAAAACCCAATATCCATTCCTGATGATAATTCTCAGTGAAACAGGAAACAGAAGGAAACGCGCTGAACTTGATAAAAGGCATCTATGAAAACCCTCTAGGCTCATATTATACTTAATGGTAAAAGAATGATTTTTCTTCCAGGAACAAAAAAAAACATGATAATGCTACCCATTCTTAACACTCCATTCAACTCTGTCCTGGAATGTGTAGCCAGTGGAAGCAGAAGAGGCAAATAAAAATAAAAATAAAAATAAATAAATAAATAAAACAACAAAGACACCTACATTGGGAAGGAAGTAAAACTGCCTCTTACGTGTGTGTATGTGACTGTGAGTTAGGTTTTCTTTGATACCAAAAGCATCATCAGTAAAAGAACACACTAATAAGACTTCATCAAAATCAAAAACTTCTGCTTTTATAAAGAGACCGTTAAGAGATTGCAAAGACAAGACAGATTGGTGGCAAGTGTTTGCAGAACACGGATCTGGTGAAGGCCTTGTATACAGAGGAGGTCAGAAATCTCAAAATTCAACAGCAAGGAAACCAGTTAAAAAACTGGCAAAATATCTCAACGGACACTTCACCAGGAAGAAAGAGGAGTGTTGACTAAGTACAGGAGATGATGAATGTCTTTAGTCAGATGAAAGTTAAAACCACAATGACATATGGCAATAAACACCTTTTAGAATGATTAAAATTAGAAACACTGATTACACCAAGTGCTGGCGAAGACATGAAGGGTCTGAGACGCCTACACTGCTGGGGAGAATACAAAATGGTACTATCCTTTGAGAAAACAGTTGGGTAGTTTCTTGCAAAGTTAAATTTACACTTACCATCTGATTCAGCCGTTCCACTCCTGAATGTTTCCAAGAGACACCGAAGCACACAGACATTTGTACATGAATACTCATGGCAGCCTTGTTTGTAAAGTTAACAGTAAAAACTGGAAACCACCCAAAGGCCCTTGCACAGAGTAGAGAACGGAGGTATAGCCATTCAGCGAAATGTGACTCAGCCATTAAAATGTAGTACTGAGGGGCGCCTGGGTGGCTCAGTGGGTTAAGCCGCTGCCTTCGGCTCAGGTCCTGATCCCAGGTCCTGGGTTCGAGCCCCACATCGGGCTTTCTGCTCAGCAGGGAGCCTGCGTCCTCCTCTCTCTCTGCCTGCCTCTCTGCTTACTTGTGATCTCTCTCTGTCAAATAAATAAATAAAATCTTAAAAAAAAAAAAAAAAACGTAGTACTGAAAGACAGGAAGTACTGATCCTCAGTCTTGAAACACATGCTGAGTGAAAGACGTCGGGTCAGAAAAAGGTACATCGTTATGACTGTAGTTACACGAATTCCAGGAAACAGAAACTTAACGATGGCAGCCAGCATCACCGGCTGTCTGGGTGTGGGGTCGGGAAGGGAAGGGATCGCAACAGAAAAGGAGGAAGTTGCTGGGATAATGAGCAGGTTCCTTTCCTTGTGGTGATAGCTTTAGAGGTGGACCCAGACTGCAAGATACTAAATTTGAAATGTGTGGTAGTGTCCATTGTATTTTGTATTTATTATGCGTCTGGAAGGCTACTGGGTCGACACACAGTACTTTGAGAAGACGGAACACTGAGGGAGGAATGGAAAAGAATGGCTAGAAGATTGCAACAGATTCAAGCTCTGGAGATCGGGAGCTTGGTTGACAGGAAGGAGGTGGCACCATCAACAGCAACAGGGACAAGCAGCAGAAGACAGGCGCGTTCGGGCTGTGGGCATGGTGTGTGCCAGCGGGACATCTCGTTCCAAGGGGCAGTTTAAAACCCTCAGGCTAGAGATCAGAGGCAAGAGACACAGCCTTGGGACGTTCCCTCCCTCCCTTCAATTTCACCCCCTCCCTCGGCCCTCCTGGGTGGATACATTTTCTTCTGTGTTATAATCTGAGTCCCGGAGGGAAGAAAAACCCCAGTTTGGAAGAGTTCCATTTACCTACATGTGACCTTCAGGGAATTTCTAGGCTCACGCCCAGAGGTGAAACCCACCAGGTCCTCATCTCACGGAGTTCCAAAAATGCACTCGGCGGAGTGGAGCTTTCCCAGGCTCATAAAAAGCTGTATGTGTTGGCACGAAGTGAATAAAGTGATGTATGAAAACGCGGAGGGAACGAGCCATGTGCGCCCCAGGATCTAAGGAACTAGAAATGGGTAAGACCTATGAAGTCATTTCTCTGTTGGCTGCCCCACTCCCTGTTACATCAGTCCCTGCCAGAATGGAACCGTTCCTGAGAACGTCAGTGTGGCTCCTCGCGCCCGAGCCAAAGGAAACATCTGTAAGTCTGGCGGGGTTTCAGGTGAGCGCGCTGCTCCGAGGGTGCGGAGCCTGTCCCTGCAGGAGACTCTAGCTACAGAATCAACTGCTTTTCTCCTTATTTTAAACGTCAAAGCTTTTCACACTACAGTGACACCCTCAAATGATTCTCTTACTTCCATTGCTTCAGTTGAAACAATATATTTCCATGCTCCGTGGAGTGCCCACCAGCTGATTCAAAACCAGGAATGCAATGGGACCCGCTATTTCAACGTGCCATGGAAAGATAAAGGAGGAAAAAACAGGTGGACGAGGCTGGAGGGAAAAAAGGATCTCTTTCCCTCGAATGTTCTGCAAACACTCACACAACTGATGCCCAGGACGGTTTGAATGCTCAGTCGTAAAAAAGTTCTGTGAGGTTCTAGAAGGTGTGCTGATGGACTGAAATAGCCCCTGAATGCCTGCCAGAAGCTTCCAGTTCAGTAAGATGAGTGCCCGTGCAACTGCAGCATGACACCGAAAGCACTGTGCATGGGGTGCTGGGTGTCCCGGGGATCTCAATGGAAAGGACATGACTCTAGTGGGGTTTCCAAAAGGAGCTTCTATGGATGAAATGACACTTGCATTAACCTTTGAAAGGCCAGCATATAAGCAATCAGAATAGGGAAGAAGAAGAAATAACACTCTAGGTAGAGAAGACGGACGAGACACAAGGCACGGCTGCCGAAAGCCAAGGAGTGCTTGGGGAAGAATTCAATATTGTTCAACAAACATTATTAAGCACCTGTTGGTTACCCACTGCGCCAAGTGGCAGGAGTACAGAGATGCCAGAGGAGTGTGCCTTTTGAAGTGAAATGGATGATTTCAGCATAATAACAAACACCAAGAACACAGACACACCCAGCGTGATCTAAGAAACGCCGGAGGCCAGGCAGTCAGGAGGCTGGATTCTCAGGACAAACTACTTAGGATGTGTTTGTTTGCTCAGTCGCTGTTTTCCCAGCTGTAACATGGGCTCAGTACATAGTATTTGCCTTCTAGGAGTGTTGTGAGCATCTGTGCGATCACAGGACCTTGTAACATTGAGACACCGTCACCCTTAGTGCAGGACCGGGCGCGGGGGCAGGGACTCCACATATAGATCACTTGTTTTGGGGTTCATACGACTGAGTACCGACCCCACTCTTACTGAGAGGCTAGTTGGTGCTGACCGCAGGCTGTACGCGGGGGTGTTGCTGGCAGAAGCGGGTTTCAGCGTCCTCTCCTCGAGGGGACGGGGAGTACTAATGTGCAGTTGGGCTGAGGGCTCTACGTATGATCTCTGCGAACCTGGGGACTATCAGAGCCATTTTGTAGATGAGGAAACCAAGGCACGGGGGTGTCAAAGTAACGTGCTCTTGGTCACAAGCCAAGTAGCCTGGGGAGGTGGGTCAGAAACTAGCGTTTCATCCTCAGCACTCCCCCGCCCCCATTTGGCACCCCAGAGCCATGGAGCCTTTCTGGTTTGACCACGGGCCAATTCCAATAGTATTTTATTGGAGCCGGCAGGTGATGTGGTAGGAAAGGGTGAGCGAAAGCGAAACATGGCACGGAGATCAACCTGCACCGGGAAAAGCGCGCACCTAACCATCCATCGCATCTCACACCTGCACAGGGTTTTACGATTGAGGAAACTCTTTCAGTGCCTTGTCTTTTTTTTTCTTTTCCCCTGACACCATGTTGCTGATAAGCAGGCTAATGAGTAGAGCCTCGTGTAAGGGAGCCCTGGGCCTGTATATTTGGGGTGTCAAGAGAGGTGACCTGGGGGCAGGCATCCCAAGGGACGGAGTGAAAGGTTTCCGTTTCAGAGCAGGGCACCCCTGGGCACCCCAGCATCCCCCCACCAGACCCTGAGCTCCCTGCGGCCGTGGGCCACACCTTCCTTCTCTGCATCCCCAGGACCCTACGGTGCACACTGCCTGGCACAGAAGGCACATCCTAAGAGCCATGAAAAGCCTCTTACCGCTTCTCCGCAGCAGCTGCAAAAATGGGCACGTCGGTGCTGATCAGAGAGACGGAGTAGCCCCCCCATCCATTCAATCTGCAGCTAATTCCGAGTGCCCGTTTCATGCCCGGCACTGAGCTCGGCACAGGCGTTTCAGAGATTAAAAAAGACACAGCCTTCTAACAAGGAAATTTATGCTCGTAGCATGAAAGATACTTATGAAAATAAGTACTATAAATTCTCCAAGATTTTCAAAGTGTGCCCGGGGCTTTGATTTTTACGGTGTGGTATTATGTGCCTATTTTTATTTGAATGAATGCCAGGGAAGTAAATGGGAAGCTAAATTATCTTTTGAACTCCACATACAATATTAAGGCTTAGACGGAAGGTCATATGGAACCCACATGGCGTAGGTAAAAGAAGGAGGAGCATTATAAAAATTACTCCGAAGGAGGTGTTCGATTTTAAGACCAGATCAGCAGTTTTCCCTGGCATTATCAGCCTCGCTCCAAACATCACTTAATCTTTGTCTCAGGTTCCTCTTTCGTAAAGTGGGGGTGTGCTCTGCCTGGGGCAGTGGGGGAAGTGACTGGTGGGGTGGGGGAGAGGATGCGATAGGGCTTAACGGTTTCCTCGCTTTGAAGTGTTCTAAAAATAAAGCGTTTTCACGGCGAACATGGCTCGGAATATTGTGTCCACACAGCATTCCGTGTTGCTAGGGCAGTCCGACCGGTGGGCTTTCTTCGGCTAATGCAGGCAAAGAGCGGGCCACAGAGAGGCAGGCCTGGCTCTTCTCGTCTGAGCATTCTGGGCACGGTACCCTTGAGGGAGGAGGCAGGCCTCCAAACGACCCATCGGCCTAGCTTTAAAGCTCCAACTCTGTCACTGGACGCAGACTTCCGGTGGCCTCTTAAGCTGTCACAGTTTTATTTGCCTTGGAGTTTAATCTGTGCAGTAAAAGCCTGACGTGTCCCACTTAAAAACTGTTCTCCTAAGTCCAGATTAGCGAACAATTAGACAGCGAGGAAAACCCCACAGACCTGATTTTTTAAAAATGTGGCTTTAATTTATTCATTACCTTTCCTAAAGTCTTCCTTCCGGGAGATTAGAGCAAAGCCTGGGCTCTCAGAGGCACTGCCTCTGCGGGGCCGCGGGCGCGGTGGCGGGACCCCCTCGGTTGCCTGCCCCCCCCCGGGGGGGGGTGGCACGCGACCCGTATTGGACTTGCAAAACAGCTAAGCCCTGCCACCATCTGGCAGCTGTACGGGGCCCCGCGTAAAATGAACTGGTGGTCACAACCCAGTTCCCATTAGACAGATGTCCACTTGACAAAGAGAGTGCCACACTCAGCAGCGGGCTTGGCAGGGACGAGAGAGGCCCGAGCCTGGAAATTGCGTTTCCTGGTTCCGCCTGAGCCCTGTTGCTCGCTGGGGGGCGCGGAAGCGGGCCGGGTGCGGCGGGGAGTGGCAGGTAGAAGGCAGCAGCTCTCAGAGGACTACCTTAGGTTCAGTGATCCGTCTCACCCTTCAGAAGATACCTCAACACCCATCTCTGAGTTCTTCTCACTCACCCTGCTGAGAAACAGTATCTTCCCAAACTAGGTTTTGGTTTATCGAGCCACTGGGTGGCTGTCCCTTAAGACCACCAGCGGGACACCACGGCCTCACCCAGGGCTGACGGAGACTGCACCTGCCTGCATCCCTCTCTCCAGCTTCCATCCCAGCCCTAGGGAGAACACGCGGGGCAGGGCGGGCAGAGGAAGGGCCCTCTTCAATCCTTCCTGGCTAATAACGAGCATCCCTGCCCCAAACGAACAAGACAGCATTCAGTCCTAAAGACAAAGGGCAAAACCAGTGATCCTTTATCTCAAAATGTCCTATCTGCCCGGACAACTCATGAGCATCTCACAGAGGACTCAAGACACGAGAACCCCGCTTGCTGTTCTGCCGTTGACATTTTTTATTTGATCTAGAGAGTGAAACCAAGTTGATCTGGCTCACCCCCCACCCAGTGTAAAGGAAGTGGGAGGTGTGAAAGAGAGCTATGTTTCCTGCATGGCGGGGGTTTATGAATTAGGCAATGCTTTCCATTGATTTTTTTTTTTTTAACACATCCAAACAGCTTGGTTCACATCCTCTTTTGAATAACCGAAAATTCTTTACAAAATATTCACGTACACATGCACACATAAACAAAAACCGAACGCCCAGCTATACCAACACCCACCAACCTGACTTGAAGGAGAATCTTTAAGCAGCAGCCCAGAGATGAAAAAGAGGAACTTTACCTCTTTACTGGGTTGCACTGACTCCGTGTTATGCTGGTGTCAGTTACTACAACGTGTCTCAATATTAAACAGAGCCCAGTGTGCCGAACAACATGACGTAAGGCCTAGAGTTATTATCCAGAGTCCATGGAAATTTGGGCCAAAGCAAGATAATCAGACACAATTATTCTGAAAGAGCCTGTTGTCCTCGAGGCCAGGACATGAGGACCAAGAATTCTGAATAACTGCTTGGGTTTGGAATCCATACGCGGCCTGCTACAGAGTTTCAAATATTTGTTTTGCCAACATTTATACTCTGTCTCCAGAGATCACTGGTTTTTACTGATGACCCCTCCCCTTGCCCCCTCCCGCCACGTTCTTTTTGTTCCCTGTAAAATGCCTATTGAAATCACGTCCAGTATTTCCTAGCAAACTAGTTGAGAAAGAAGCATTAGGAGGTGTCTGCGCACACAAAATTTTGCACAGTCTTCCTAACACACAGTTTACGAAGTCTGGAGGCCATGACGGTTTCCCCATCCCTGTCTTCTCGGGCTCTCGCTACGCTAAGCTACTTCCTGTCCTTTATCCGCTCCCCACCACAGGCTGGGCCCTGCAAGAGGCACTTTACGTTCAATATTCTATGAATAATTTATTCCTCAGTGGTCGCCCATGCAGGCAAGGACATAACCATCTGAAGAAACGGTGTTGGAAGAAACGTACTTTGTGTCACCACAAAGTTTAAAACAGATGTGTGTGTTGTGTAAGTACACGACAAGCACACGCACACGCATGCCTCCTACACGGATGAGGCTGTCGGTCACTCTGGAGCACCAGCTGGACGTAGCTGCGTCAGGCTGGGGCAGACATCCTTCCACAGGACCGAGAACCACAGACGCTCCACGGAAAGAGGGTACCGAGGGCCTGCAGACACATCACCCACATCTGCGCTCTCCTACAGGACGGCAGCAAACCACTTGGCATTTTATGGGGAGCCTTCCAGAAGGTTCATTTAGCGAAAACGTTAGCCTCGTCCTGACCTCAATGTCCTCCAGGGAGGAGAAAGAGGTGGGAAAATTAAAGACAACGAAAAAGGGGAAAGGGTATCGGGGGCCCATTGCTGGAAAATAAACATCGGACGCCTTCTCCCCCGAGCTCCCAAAGAGCCAAAGATTCCTGCACATGCGGCCACTGGCGTGTCCTTTCCCAAAGAGACAGTGTTCCCATGCACAAAATGGACACTGTATCACCCAAGCCGACTCTCTGCTTTTGAAGAACTCATGGCCACCCTGTCTTTCCTGCTGTCCCATTCCTCCTCTCCTTCTGGGGCAAAGAACATGGCCTGTTCGTCTGTCTGTCCCCAGCCTGGAGTGCCACGCCTTGCACACAGTAGGGGCTGATAAACGTTTATGGCCCCATGATGGCGCTTCGGCAAACACGGCATTAGATTTCCGGGCCACATCTTTCATCTTTTCTTGTCGACATGAAACAGGATCCAGGGCTTTCAAGGCTCCAATCCCTGCTACAAAAGAGCCAGGCATGAGGCCTCAGGAGAGCGCCGGCCGGAGGCCCACTGCTGGGGGCCGGGGGTCAGTGGGCCGGCCATCTCCGTAACTTTCATCATGTTCTGAGTTCGCCACCTCTTCTGTGTCAAAGTTTGGCTCAAACTCTACACTTTGCTGCTGTGCCAACATTTTAAGTCTGAGCAGCAGAATCCAGGGGTCTAGCATTAATTCAAAGACCTTATCTATATATAGCCTTGCTCTGTACTTAAGCATCTTCAAAAGTTCAATCATATTCTTTCCTTTTTTTTTTTTTGAGAGCACAATCCCTCTCTTTTCATGTTTTGCAACAGCCTTCCTCCCTTTTCATTCCTGTGACTCAATGCTCTCAGGCCTTTTAAGTTAACCTCCTGGACCTTTCCATATGGGCTCACCGTCCTAGACCTCTGTGAATCATGCTGCTGCTCTCCTCTGGAAAGCCTCCGTCTCCTTGATCCATCTTCAATACCATTTCCTGATATCAGGCACAGTGGCCTAGAGCAGAGCAAAAAAGCTCTTTGGGCAAGGTGGCAGCTTACCTGCTCTTTACCACTTGGCACCTGCTATCTTCATTCGTAACATTTAGCATTCGTGGATCATTTTGACCATGAACTTGTTGGAGGCATTGTCTCTTGTGTCCCCCACGGTCCCTACGACTGTGTCCCTCCAGTGTCTATGATGCAGCTCCCCTTAAACTATAGGAATTTAGGAAGCAATTTTTTTTTGGGGGGGGGGAGGAAAAAAAAAAGGAGCAGTGATTCATGGGCCTAGCAGGCAAGGGACTCTGAACACTGCCGATGACACGTGGAACCACGATAGAGAGACAAGTGTCAAGCCAGGCCTGTGCTGGGCTGCAGGACTCGTCCCACAGACTGAAGGCCTGCCACACCCCCACATACTTTATAATGATCAGCTTCTGGGTCAATCAAGGAGTGTGATGAACGGATACTCCCTTTCAATCCTTTAATTCATCTCTGATTCCAATTTATGGTCCCCTTAATGGAAATAGAGAAATCACATTTCTTTATTCTTTAAACCCATCACTGTCCAAAGTAGATTTCTCTGATCGGGTTTCTCCAATTTAAATGAATGCCCGAACGTGGGAACTGGATTAGGGGCATCTTTCTCAGTAATTTACATAGAGAGTGAAAAAATATCGATCCGTATACCTATGCCTGTGGTGTCTCACTTGCCAGGCCCGTTCTCCCAGACCCATTAGTTTTTACCATTATAACCTGACCCTGCTCAGCGAACTAGCTCTCTTCTCCATCTGGAGGAGAAAGCTGCTTGGACGCTTCTGCCTACGTGTCTGTCCACGGGCCTTGAGAAATCCGTGTACCCCATCATTCATCCTGCCACGAATGCCTTTATGATGTGCTCCCTTCCCCATTGCCTGTGCTCACCAAAGTCGACTGGAAAATACCCTCGCCCCCTGGAAGGCCCTAATTCTTTAATTCATATAACCGGCCTCTTCACTGCAAATTTCTCTAGCATGATACCTCCTGTACACCGAGATACCTAATGTTTGATTTTCCACTGAATTTCACAGCAAGGGTCAGAACGTTTCCAGTTCTCTTGACCGAGTGTCCTGAAAGCCCAATGACTATCACCCATCATTTCTGTTACCAGAATATGAAAACCTCCACCAATCTGTTGCTAAATCCTATTACTTTAGCCTACCTTCTACCTCCCCCCACCCCTACCTACCATTTGGCCAATTCTCTTTTCAACCCTTTTTCATTTCCAACGGTCATGAATGTCAACGTGACTGTTGTACGTGTATTCTTAGCGGCACATCCTGGCACTCTTGTGTCTGGAGGGAGACCGGGTCTCACAGGAGGTTTGGGCTAGCCAGGATCAGAGAAGAAAGCAGGTGAGTGAATGATCTCAGGATCAGCGAAGTCCGGACAAGGAACAAAGAACCTGAGACCTCGTGCCTAAATCCTGTCAGCGTCTGGGGCCGTATGTCCTAGAAAAAGACTCAGTCTCTGAAGCATTTAAGAACACAGGAGGAAGGGCTGTAGCTGTCCTAACAGCACTGTGCATTTCACCATGGTTGGAATGATTAAAGACAATACACTTTTTCACAGGGTATATAATGACTTTATTTATATTTTTTAATGCCAGCATTCTAAACACTTCTAAAATCTAACTTAACTATGGTTAATGATAAATTCTAATTAGAAGCAAAGCTTGAAGGAGGAAGAAAGCTAAGCTTTCCACCTGACTGCCTGATCATCTGGGGTCTTCGGAGTTGAAGTGAGGAAGGGAGGGCAGGTCATGCCACGCCAGCTCTCGAGCCACGGATATGTGTTTCAGAGCAACTGACTCTAAGAAAATATGGTCTTTCTGACTGGGAACCTGGTCTTGTCATTTCCAAAGATGGTTTCATAATGACCCACCGTATGGTAAGCCAGAGTGGTTCACTTGTGTAACTGATGGGAGAACAAGTCTAATGTGGAGAAATCTCATTGGGGGCAAATAAAAAGGCAAACAAGACCTCTAGGCTGGCAAAGTACAACACACTCAATGGGAAATGCAAATTGTGAGATCATCTACATTTCGCTGTTCTAGTCAACCTGTAACATGTGTTGGAAGGATCCCAACAGACAGAGGCCATGGAGCCCTGCGCTTACTTTTCATGTAAATTTCTACCAAAAAAATCCATTCCCCTCTCATCTAGAGCCTGTTTTCTTTATTCTTTTATTACGTTGATTCCAGAAAAGTAAACCTTTTTCTCCACCAATCTGTTGCTAAATCCTATTACTTTAGCCTACCTTGGGACCAGTGGCTGGGGACCAGCCGATGTCCCAGACTGAGGAGAAGACAAAATGGTTAGAAGCAGCCTTAAGTAGTTTCTTTCATTCCTTGAATTTGGCTCTCTCTGTGTGTCCTCTGTGGCTCCCTCCTTCCTTTTCTTCCTCTTTTCCTCTCCAGAGATGTAAGGATCAAAGTATGCCCAAGACAGATATTATCTGCTGGGGGAGAAGCTGCCCTTTGATAGAAGGGACTGAAATTCAGAGCTGGGCTAGACAGGCATGGTCCAGGGAATGTCAGCATCAGAATGGTGGGGGGGCATTTAAGGGGAGTCCTTCTCACTGTAACCCAAAGGAGACTAATTTAACATTTTTCTTAATTTATCTCCATCAGCGCTGTGGGTGCAGTCTGCATAAGTCAGAATAATGAAGTCCATTTAAAACAATGAATTGTTAAATCTTTCATAGAGCCATATGATACAACTACCGAACCTCTCCTCTCATAGGCACGTGATCAGGATCCCTGCCTGCATGAATATAAAAATTCTGACCACCTTTTACATTTATCCTATAGGACCTCGGTCAGCCAACAACGAAAAGATGGCACAGGAAGTTACACAGCGATTTCCGTCAACGTAAAATTAATTCAGGATGAAAGATCCTTCCTGTGGGCCACTGAGAGAGCGTTACCCAAACTGGGCCTGTCTCAGAAAATCGAGGGCAGCAACCCCAGTTTCCAAAAGATTTAGGGCAGAAATCCTGTAACTACCTGCGTGCACTGAAATGCAAAATTGGTTTACCTTGTTGTATTTTAAATTCTTTCTCAATTACGGATTTTGAGATGACATCACTTAAATAAGCTGGTTCCAAGTCCATTTCTGGTACTTAAGGGAAGTTTCTGACGAGAGTTCTTTGAGGAAGAAAGGAGAGGCATGAACCGTGAAAACACTCCCACCCCAGTCCTCCAATGGGATAACTTCCATAAAAAGGTCAAAGGTATTCTCTGCAGCCTTTCACATTTTAAAGATTAAAGTTTGAGAAGATGTCACCTCTCCTCAGACCATGCAGGCAGCAAGCCCAATTGTCCCCTCGCTGAATGTGCAAGCCACAGGGAGCTTGTGACAGTGTTACTGTAAGGATAAAGGAAACTGAGAGGCATTCTCTGAAGGAGCTTGAGATAACACATAGTTCTAATCCCCTTACAGGTTCTGGAGTTTGCTCTCATTCTACACTAACACGGAAGAATCTTCTGGACTGGGGTTGGGGTGGGAGGGGGGCTGTCTTCCTGTCAAATTCTGAAATGTGTACGATTGGGTTTTGGTGCCTTTCGTCCTTCCCCTAGAGAGGAGGCCAGACTTTGAGGCTATCAGTGAGCTCCTGCAGCCTGAAGCAGAGGCATTTGGCAGGGAAGGAGGGAGCCCCGGTAGGTCAGAGCGGAAGAGCAGCGCCAGAGGGGAAGAGGGCAGGGGCGGCCGAGGCGAGCTGCTGTCCCGCCGGCCCAGTAGCAGTGCGACCATCAGGAAGATGACATGCCACCTCGCGCTGGCACCACCACAAAGCTGCTCTTTTGAAACTTAGTAACTCTTCCCAGAGGAGCCGGGGATTTAATTTTTTCCCTCCCGGAACACTCTGGCCTCCAGGCGCGGCGGGGGCTGCAACTGTGCGGACCCTTCTGCCGCGACCTCTGAGCACATTTCAAGAAAAAAGGAAGTGTTGTTCCTCGGGCCTGTGGCACGCAGCGATAGCGACACAGCCACTTCCTGTTTCTGGCCTCTCTTGGGGTAAGAAGTTGCAGAAAAAGGTTGGGGGGAGGGAGGGGTGATCAGTGAGGCCTCGGGTCAGGACTCAGGGCCTGGTTTCACCCTCCAATGTCAAATGTTAAACGACTACGTTCTAGTCACTGACACCCTCAGTTTTCCTCCCTGCAGAATCGGAGTAACAACATTTAACGTAACGACACTTGAGGATAACACTGAACACCTGAGCGGAGCGCCATGTGGCTAGTGCTGGTGCCGGAGTATGTTTTTCCAGGGTGCTAGGGTCCCGGGTCAGGGTTTCGGGGAGAACAGAGCGAGCAAGAGAGCAAGGATCCAAGGAACAGCATTTACCCCTAGGTGGAGGCTCGGGGCATGGGCTCTGCGAACACACCACCCCCACCGGGCCTCGCTCACGACTGCCAGCCCCAGGCCAGAGCGACCCTTCTGCCCTTACCAGCCCCCCTACCTCAGGTCTCAGGGAACAGTCCCCACACTCCGGTACCCTTCCTGACCTTGTCCCCCACCCATCCAGGGCCTCACCGGCGACAGGTGATCCCCAGTCCGGGCTCACTCACAGAGCCCCAAGCCTCAGGGCCCTACTCCCAGTCTTCACCCTCCCAGGGTCACGGGGCCTCCCTGCTCGTCAGCAACCCCACTCTTCTTTCACACTGGACTTTTCCAAAGCAGTCGTTTTAAGTCAGATCCCTTCTCCTCACACCTTCTGTTCCACCAGCCTCCACCTGTCTCCTGAGAAGACGGGGGCACCTGTACTGTCCACTTCGCTCCAGGACACTGAAACGTACTTGTTGCTACTTCCTTCTAAGGGCTCTGCTGTCTCAGCTGAGGTCCCTTCTACCCTTTTCCGTGCACCCTTCAGCCACCCTGTCTCCTCAAACACCCTGGTTCTGGTCTTTCTTGTGCTTTCAATAAGTCCTTTCGCTCTATGTGTTTATTAGTTTTTTAAAGGGAAAAAAAAAAAAAAAGGCCGGCCCACTAGAAAGGGCAGTCTCTACGCACAGGCCCACATGTAAACCTACACAACCCACAGCCTCCACCATCTGAAACGCTCTCGCACCCTCCCGGCCACCAAAGCCAGTGGCTCTCCTTAGCCCACATCCTTCTTGATGCTACCGTGGCACCGCAGACTCAACGGGCTGAAAGCTGAACTCAGGCTTCCTCTCCTTCCCATTCCCTCCGCTGCTGCTTCCCCATGCCTCCCGGTTCAGGCCAAGCCCTCCTGCTCAGCCCCGCCTCAGCTTAGCTATCAAGCCTCCTTTCTTTCCACCACCGCCATGTCTGTGTCACTCAGGACACGCCTTCTCCACGGCCATGGCCACGGCCACCAGCATCTCTGTTCAGGCCCCGTGGGCGGCAGCCGACACACTTCACCGGTCTCCTGGTCCCTGTTCCCCGCACTCCCATGGCCTTCGCAGACCCTCAACGGTCTCTCCCATCAAATTCTAGACTCTAGCCTGAGAGGGAAGGCTTCTAAGAACTGGCTCCGGCCTCTGTTTCCAGGTGTCGTGACCTTCCCCACTGGCATTTCATTTCATGGACTTCATGTTTCCTTTGGACTCTGGCAGGATTCACAGCTCCCAGAACCTGCCCCACACGTCCCACCTCCATGCTTGAAATCAGGCCCGTCCATCCACCTGTAATGCTCAACACTGTCTTTACTTAAGGAAATCCTGTTTTTCTCTTTGGAGATGTGGAAAAGATGCCATGTCTTCCTGCCTCCACAGCTGCTAAGTCTTCATTCCCTCCCCGAGCTTCCAGAGTTCAAACAGGCCCCTCTCTTTCTCATCCTTATCCCACGGTCTCCAATATTATCGTTCCCTGTGCGCTGGCCTCATCGTCCCTATTAGATCGCAAGTTCCTGGGGACAGCGATGATAACAGCCCCTGTAATAGTCAGCAGCGCCACGCAAGCTCCTCCCACCTTCATCTCAGCCACCCCAGGAGCGGAGCCTCCCTCCTCAGATGGAGATTAGGTAACATGCGCAAGGCGTGGTAGGGCCAGAACTTGAATTTAGGCTTGTCTGACTTCAAAACCAGTGCTCTGAACTACAGGGTGGTATCTCCCACCACCCATCAACTCGACCAACAGCTCCAAATAAAACATCATCTCCATGAGTCGCTGGACATGGGACAGTTCACTGAGCTGGGTTCCCCCGAGTTGCTGACTCTGCTAAGCCAATGCATACATTAATAGGGAGAAGGCACAGACAGTCTGGGCTCTAACTCTTAGAGGATGCTTTAAAAATACAGAAGAAAGTTCTGATGCTTCAAGGCTTAAGGACATCAGGTGCACAATGACAGGAAAAACCTAATGCACCTGGATTAGGTAATGACCTGATCTTGTCTCCTTCCTTGGAAGCACTCGTGTCAGGGAGGCAATGACTCGAGGCCACACCAAGAGGCCTGTGTAGATCATTCAGACCACGGTTATGTAGAAAATTCTGTTACCCGAAGCTGTGCCATCAGCCCTGGGAAGACATGGTGACCATACTCTGCTGACAGAGTCTGGACCAGGGCAAACGCGAGGTCCCACGGCACGTGTGCACAGGAAAATACCGCGTGGCACACACAGGTATGAGGTCGAGACAAACTGTGGCCGCAAGTGGCTAAGGGCTGTAATCCTCTGAAGGGAATGTCATTATGCAGCTCAAATCCCATCACAACAAATACCGTTAAAACAGAGATATCTGTGTAACAAAAATCTTTTCAAGCTTTGGCTGACGGCCCACGTCCTTCAAGCAATATTTGATGTGAGATTTGGAGTCCGCAGTAATGGGAATTGACCTATATTTCCAGAGGTAAGATTTGAATGATTTCATCTGTAGCTTCTATCCCATGGTACCATGGGTTGGAATCCTGTACGATCTAAACCCGTGAGCATGAAAACCAAACGCGAAGGCAGGGACCAAATCAACCTTGCTCATGAAAGGCAGAATTCCTTCCCTTCATTTGGGGGAGCATTTAGGTACAGGAGAAGGCCTCTGACCCACACCCTGACATGGCGCAAAGCTGGTGTGTGGCCTCATCTCCGCGAGGTGAGCACATGGCGGGAGAGCGCACAAAGACAGGAGGAACATGTTCAATTTCTTACTCTGCTACGTACTAGCTGAGTCCGCGGGGCTGTTGCTTAACTTCCACAGAGCCTCCATTTCCTCATCTCTAAAATGTGACCAACAACACCTACTTTCAGGATTTTCGCAAGACCTAAAGGAATGGACTCCTAAAATAGCCCGGTGCGTAGCCTACATGCTCAGAAAAGTTGGTTCCCTCCTCTGGCCTCCTCCCCGCTCCAAGATGGTGGGCTTATGCCAACTATTTAAATGAGGCTGGTTGTAAGACCTAGTGAACGAGGTCAACAAAACGTATAGTCTCAAGCACGGCCAGGTCAAGACAGTGTTCAGGGGAACGCTGGGGAAAAGAGAGAAAATGGTAGAAGAACTAGGCCATGCACACTTTTCTGACTGAAAGGAGGGTCTTCTGGCTAAGGCAGGCTTTGTGTCAAATAAAATGCAAGTACTCAGGCAACAGAAGAAATGAGCTTTGATCACCTATGTCAGAGGTCATCCTGAAAAATGCTGACAAACTGAAATTTGGAGGCATGTTTTCCTGGACTGGGATGAAGTATGGCCACGGCTCCAAAACCCTCACTTAGTGCCCCTGGCCTCGTTCTCCGGCCCTTATTTGGTGACTCTTTAGCCCTAGTCTGGTGCACTGTACCATCTTTCCTCCAGAAGGATACTACGGAAATTACATATTAAAACAAATTCTAGTCTTCTCCATTTGGGAGTAATGCAGGTAAATAATTCAGGAATATTATCGACAACCTTCTCAATGTTGCCCCAATTTGTGACATTTTAAATCCTACTGAATTTTAGGTAGGTGATTTTCTTTTTTTCAAATTACGGGACAATCGAGTTTGTGGGGACAAAGTTCCACGTAAGCCAAGAACACTATTGGTGTTAGACACCTTGAGACAGAAAACAGAGTCCTAGGAACAAAATCTGAAGGTGTGTCTGTCCACCCTTATAAAATGAGTGCTGGCTTTAAAATTCTTCAAAGGCTCCCCAAAGTGCTATCAGACTGCAGCAGCTAGAGAGAACATGAGGTAGCCCACCATTTCTCAGGGTCACAAAGCATTAGTCTCAAAGATGATTTCCTCCTCTCCCTTCACCTTGACAGTAGGAAGGAGGCTCAGAGAAAAAGTATGTGCTAATGTTCATGCGTTCAAGTCAACCACAAGTACAAAGCCCAACCATGAGTTTGCAGGACCTCTCCTGAGAGGCAACAGAGAAATAAATTAATAGGGCAGACCCAATTTCCAAGGAGCAGAGAAAAACGAAGTGCAAGATCCACTCAGAAGACAGGGGAACCCTGGGTTAGATAGCCCAAGACATCAAGAACAGAAAGAACAAAAATAAGCAAGGTTAGAACATCCACAAAGACTGAACAGTAGCAAGCAGCAGAGAAGATTTTTTTTTTTAATTTAGTTTGCACAGAGCCTATAGAGAATGTCTCCAGTACACAGAAGCTTCCGGGCCTTAAAGAGGTTTCTGATCTCTATTTTAATAACTGAAACCCCCTCTCCCCATCACCCTCGCCCTAAAATGGAGGCAGTAAAAACCACCAGACTGTACACTTGAAATTCACCACTGGCAAGGGCGTAAACCACACGCATTTCTGAAGGTGTGCTAACTATTTCAGGCCACTAGGGTGCTTCTTCCCGCCCGAAAAGGCACATTTCACTTAAGGATCCCCATCTAAGCCCCAAGAATTGATGTCCCTCTGAAAAAGTACGCCCTTTCTTCCTTACACCAGTGGCACTGCACTAACTGTGCGGGAGGCATCTCAGGGTCCCCACAGGCTATGGAAAAGTCCAGTGCGATGGTAATTGCACCGGCAAGAACGGGGAGGCAGAGGGAGAAAGAGTTCGCTCCCGCAAAGCCAGGCTGAGCAGCACGGCTCCTGGGAGAGGCAAGCATGCGCCCGAGAGGAGCCTGCGCCGCCGAGGAAGTGACCTCGGGAGAGCAATCACGCGCCTGGACAGAGGCGCGGCCGCGCGCTCCCGCCACTCCTCCCTCCCGCGCGTCCCAGTGCCAGGCCCCCTCGGTCCACCTGTGCGGCGGGGCGGGGGCGCGGGTGCCGGCGCGGGGAGGAGCCCGGCTGGCCGGAGCCCCGGGGCGGCGGCGGCTCCCCTCGTGGTCCTCCCTCCCTGGGGCGCCGGGCAGCCCCGCAGGGCCCGCCTGCCCCCCACCCCTCCAGCCCCGGCACCCCCGACCGCGCGCCCCCCTCCACCCCACCCCGCGCCCACCCCCACCCCTCCCCAGCGGTCTGTACCTTTACTCTGGGGAGGGTTCTGACTCCGGTCCCGGAGGACGTTGATCTGGTAGACGGCTCCGTAAGGCTCAAAAAGTTCTTTCAGCTCCTTTTCCGACCAGGACCGGGGGATCTGTCCGACAAACATCTTAATGGCATCTGGGTCTGGTTGGTCTGAGTGATCCAAAGCGCCGTTCATCTTGTTGGCTGTGCCGTTACTGTCAAAAAGGGAACCGGGAGCCAGAGTTAGGGCTGCACGGTGAGGGACAGGAAGAAAAAAAATGGGGGTGGGGTGGGGGCGGGGAGGCGGAAGGAGGAGGAAGAGGAGCACGGGGCAAAGTGCCTAATGAGTCGGAGAAATTTGATGAACTAAAACAAAGCACAGGCACCATTAGGTTGCTCGGCGGCAGCAGCGGCTGCGGGCTCTCACTGCAGGCTGCGGTTCAGCATCGCCGCCCGAGCACAGGGCAGCGCCCCGCCGGCTGTCACCCGGGGCGTGGACATCTTGAAGCCCGGCTCGGGAGGCAGCTGCAAGTTAAGTGCAGGTCTCGCTCTGCAAGGCTGCCACCAACGCATCGGCAGCCTTATCAGCCCCACGCTGGCTCTCGTGTGCAAAGAAGGGGAGGGCTGGATTTCTGTTGGATTCTCCCCCTCCGACACCGCCCCCCGCGCCTTTTGGAGGGTTTTGGAAGAGAGGAGAGAGGTGGTAATAATAAAGTCACATGAAAAGAAAATGAAACACTTGGCAGTCCGTCAGATGACTAATGCAAGACGTTGGTGATGAATTTGCACAGTGCGCGAGGCATCCATGTGTGCATCAAATTAGGACGTTGTTGCTGCTCAGAATGGAAAGTGCTCCAGCAATGCGGCTCAGCGCAGCCCATTGGCTGCCCACGCTGGAGAAAAGGGCTGGGCAGGGAGGGGGCTCCCGTTTAAAAAGCACATTGTTTATGGGATCCAGGCACAAAGGGTTTAATTCAGAGAGGCAAAGGCGATCTCAGAAATGCCTGCTTTGTGCTGGAAAAAAAAAATGCAGCCCCAGAAAGTTGAGTTCCCACTAAAGGACACTGAATATTTCAAATCTTTCACACTCCATAAATTGCTCTCTGTATATCTGACTTCCAGATGTTGTACTTGAGTTCTAAACAATCACACGTTTGGGAGAGAAAAGAGGAAAGTCTGCCTTTTCTTCTCCCGGCTTCAGTCAATATTTGGGGCTGATACAAAGAGCGAGACCATGAGCTTTTACATATCAGTCTTCTTTAATGCTGTTTTCCAAAACCGTCATTTGGAAGACAGAACGCTCAGGTTTAGAGTTCTGCCGTTCTAGTCAACATCATGTAATATGATGATGAAGGCATTCTTTTTTTTTCCACTTTGGATCCCTCCTCTTTGAGCTGCAGTAAACAGTAAAGCAAAATCCCCTACCTCCTTCATCTAGCCCCCCACCCCCCCACCCCGACTCTCCTGAATGTACCCTAAACCCATCCACTCTGCCAAGTGACAAGGCGGCATTCATTGGCAGTACTGGGTTCCTGACTTCACATCCCATCCTGTGAAAATAAAATGGACCCAAGCAAGTACACAGCGGGCAGATACGGTACCTTCGGAGCCACTTCCATGGCCACTACCAGCCCCCAGCTCAGGAGGCAGAAAGGTGAAAAAGGGGCCACAGGGACTAAAACTTATTTCTGGGTAGCCTGGGGGAAATAATGAGAAGACACTCAAGGATCTTAAGCGGGGTTCCTTATTAGGTTAAAGCCCACAATCAAAGACCACCAGAGTACCTTCCGTCCACTGTGGACCTAGCTCGGGTCGCCCCAAGCTCCGGATTAAAAAAAGACCCTGCGTGATGGCTAAAAGACAAACAAAAAGCCTGTGGAGAGGAGAAATCCTGAATTCAATTTAATCCTGAGAGGAAAATGACAGCAAATACTCTTCACTAGGTCCTGGCTCCGATTTCCACTTCTTCTGACCCCTCCCAGTTTACCACTAAATTTTTTTTTTTTTTTTTAATTCTTGAGATAAACAATCAGACTGTCTTAACTTGAAGCACTTTCGGAGCTTTTCTCTAATCAAACTTATTGTTATAAAAAATGTTCTGCCGAATAAAATACCAAGTGCAAAATCTGCCTTCCACAATTTGGGTGCAGGGTGACGCTTGTTTGCGGTAGAGGATGATCGCTCGTCTTGTTCTCAGGTACCTCTACGTCTTCACAAATCGCCCTTGGAGGATTCAGTGAACTCTGTAACCCACTCCCCCCCCCAGCTGACTCCCGCACAGTGTGGGCGGCAGAGCCCCACGCAGAACAGAATGTCGCGCTCACAGCTCACTGGGAGCAGAGAGTGTGGCAAGATGTAGTTCTGGGCCAGGAAGGGCTGTGGTTACTGCTGCTGACAGCGAGCCTGAAAAGCAGAAGGCACTGCCACAGGTCTCAGCTAAGGGGGACCGGAAGTTCCACAAATGGGGCTCTTGCATCTTGTCTGTACAGAGCATAGTTAATACAATGGAGGGTTTAGGGGATGGTACACCAGTCCTCACACCAGAACTTAGAGCAAGCATCCTGGCACTGTCTGCCCCACAGGGGCCTTTCTCCTTTCCTCAAGAAATACTCATGGGGGTGCCTAAAGGAAGGGAAGCTGATGAGAGGGCTGGCGCCTCATACCTTGGCTCTTTCTGTGGGTGCCTATTTATAAACCTTCCCCATCAGCCATCCTGCAGAGATGCCTGCAGATCTCTGATCTGAGCAGGCTGTTAGGGCTCAGGGCATGGGCTCTGAATTCCGGGCCACCCCTTTGAACTGTGTCACTCTGGGCCTTAAACTCTTCGTCTATAAAATGGGAGTGACAGGGGCGCCTGGGTGGCTCAGTGGGTTAAGCCTCTGCCTTCGGCTCAGGTCATGATCTCAGGGTCCTGGGATCGAGCCCCGCATCAGGCTCTCTGCTCGGTGCAAAGCCTGCTTCCCCCTCTCTCTCTGCCTCTCTGCCTACTTGTGATCTCTCTCTCTCTGTCAAATAAATAAATAAATAAATAAATAAATTAATTAATAAAAAAAATTAGGAGTGACAGATACCGTGTCACAGAGTTGGGTGTCTGATACGGAATGCAGCCTGGGAGAAGGGTCTGAGCAGTGTTAGCTTCTCCTGCTGTTAAACTGCGTCTTTGCACTTGGAATGCGCTCGGAAATGACTGACCCTTTGCAAATCTTCTTCTCAGTCCTCAGGTTTTCACAGAGGAGACTCAAATGCAATTCATCCCCTAAACAACACTGCCTATCTTTCAGTGAGGGTTTACATGCCAGATGCTGTGGGAGGCGTTTTACCCTCATTTCTAATCCTTATAACAACCTGATGAGAAACTATTATTTTCTAGATGCAATCATCGAAGAATTAAGTTCCTTTCTTAAGATGACTGGCTTATATGCTATAGAAGGAGAATTCAAACCTAGGCCCAACGGGCTCCAAAGCACGAAACATCTCTAATCCATCATGTGGCCGAACACTGTATCAGGTCTCCCTTGGGCTGTGAGGGAATGGCTCAGGGTAAATCCGAGAGAAGACAAGGCCAGGAGCAAATCCTGCTGGGTCCCTAGAATCACACTGCCAAATAAAAGGCACGCTAAGGGAAACACACACACACACACACACACACACCCCTTTCTACTATCTATGGAAAGGAGGGGTCAATGCTGAACTTGACACTCCATCGAGCCTATGTTAAAACACACATTTTCTCAATAATCACATAACAACATTTCCATCTCCACGGATTCCCTTCCTCTCTATCCCCACAGGGTAACATCAATGAGCACCTCTCACCCACATGGACACGTCATTTCCGAACTACATGCCATTTTGCAAAGAACCGTTCCAAAGATTATCGTTAAATGCTAAGTGCCTGACAATCCCTTAAGTAGTTCCAACGACGTCTATTTCTTACACAAACTACCGCTAAAGCACATCTTCTCAATCAAAAGCCTCTGTGCAGGACAGGCGGCCCGAACCCTCGCCAACCCCACATGGCTGACCCCCCACGCGAGATCCTAATGGTACCACAACAGACTGGTTCACTTTGCTCTGATGCAGGCAAGCTCCCCCTTCTTTGCACTCCCAGCTTTCTCCCTGGCTGATGCGTGTTTCTAGCAGAGACTTACTGACTTCTGTCCTCAGGAGGCTGTGCGTGCTGACACTTCTAAGGAAGCCAGAAATGATGTGTCCACAGTTAGACCACCGGGGCTACCTGCCAGAGGCCACAGAGAACTCATGTGCTCTTCACAGAGGAATAATTATGGGAACAGAGACCCCCAGTCTCAGCAAGATCTTCTATTTACTAGACTGACCTCAGGCTTAGAAAATTGGACTGGCTCACTTCTCTCTGCACTCCCTAGCCATCTTTAGCACCTAGCCCGGTGGGGGAATCACATTCGAATGCAAATACTTACTGACAGCCTCCTCTTTGCCAGAACACTCGCCACGTACTTGACATACGGTATTGCAACAGCTCCACGGGGTGGCCTTATCATCCCTGTTTAGGAAATGACGCCACTGAGAGGCATGGAGGTAAAGTGACTTTTCCAATGTCACACCCCTAAGAACAGGTGTTTGCAGAATCTGGACACGTTAAGATGTTAAGGCCAATTGTCATCACTCACTATTCCAAGAGCCGGGTTTCTGGAGGCTGAGGTTCCTGGAGGACTCAGGGGTCACATGCAGGCCTTCAATGAAAGCGCCTGTGTCTCTGCCGGCACCTCACCTCCAAGCTACAAGAGACTGAGCACCAATGCCGCTCTTGGTTTTGGCGAGGAGCCAAACCTGAGGCTCCTCTAGGACAGATGCCATATGGAATCGGACCATGAGTGAGAGAGCACCAAGCCAGCGGGCACTGGTGGTATCAGTCTCTGAGCCAAGACGAAAATATAATGATGTTTGGGGAAGAAAAAAATGAGTGCGCTTACTTTTTTGCTTTTAGCACAGGCACTGACCTACTTCCCTACTCCATTTTTGCATAAAGAAAACTAGATCAACAGAGGATATGCAAAATCTTCTGAGGTTCCTCTAAGCAGTCAAATGTTACCAAAATTATAATAATTGATTCAATATATAACTGTTATTAATTCCAGGGCAACAAGCTTGTATAAGGCCAGGCGAATTGCAGGTTCCCTTTTGGAGTGTGGTAAACAAAAGAACCAGTAGCTCCTTTCATCCTATGCCCTGGAGAGCAACTTTCTGCATTCTATCTCCTTTAATCTATAGGAAAGGGAGAATAACAAACTTACAAAACGGGTATAAGAAATGGTAAGTGGCTAACTGTACTTATGTTAAAAAAAAAAAAAGACATAAAATGCCCCTTCAGAAGATATACCAACCCAAAATCAACACAGAAGGATGCCTGCCTTGCCTTGGAAAAATTTTGTATAAAGATAGCTCATCTCCCTGAAGGGTTATCAACAATCTTACTATTCCTATCCTCTTCATCTATCTTATTTTTGTGTTTTAGAAGATCTTAGATCTGTGCTGCCCAACGCTGGGCAGTGATGGAAATGTTCTCGAACTACACAATCCAACATGGTAGCCACCAGTTACAAGTGGGCCACTAGACCCCTGGAATGGGCTTAGAGCAACTGAGAAACAATTTTTAATTTTAATTAAATACTTCAAGCTGCAAACATACTGCAAAAAACAAACAAACAAAACTAGGGAGAGCTAAAATTCACTAAAACACGATTTCATCAGGAGGTTTCGGGAAAACAAGAATAAGGGGCCAGCAAAATGCCGCCAGTGCTGGAGGCACCAGAGAGCAAGCGTCTGGGGTCGTGGACTGCACGGCCTGGGTTCTCAGCATGGCTCCGCCTTACGTTCCCTGTGGGGTCCCAGGTCAACCCCGTCACCCCTGTGTACCTCGGGTTCCCTACTGGCAGAACAAAGAGAGAATCATTTTCATCTGGCTCCTCATTTCTGTAAACCTGTGACTCTGCTTTGGGCCCAGGTGATGATGTATGGAGAAGATAATTTAGGTAATAAGACCAGCTGCCTCCGGCCTGAGGGGACTCCCTGTCTGTGTCGGATACAGTCCCCTGGGGCTCAGAGGTGACTAAGGCAGAGGCTAGGCATTGACGAGGTGTCCCAACGCCATGCAGAGTGGCCTGTGGGCTCAGACGGACACGCTGATTGGCTGATGACTTGGGGCGGCTACTGGGGTGTAACCTCTCCCAATTTGTGCCACTTCGTCCCAATATCCCAACTGCAGTCCCAACATTTCAGTCAGATGACAGGACACTCTTTCAAAGGGCCTGGGCATGGTTTTTTTGTTTTTCTTTTTTAAATATCACTTGTACTTAAGTAATAGCACATGGAGAAACAGGCTTTGCTTGCTGGTCAAAGGAAATTGTCCAAGACTGAGCTGCATAAGGCAAAGGCAGAAGGAAGCTGGCAAGGAGCCTGATGCCTTCCAGTGGGCGTGGGCAGCAGGAGGACAGGCATGAGATCCAGTACTGTGAACCATCTTCCACACTGTCCAGGGCATTGATGATTACTGAAAAACACAATTCTAGGGGCACCTGGGTGGCTCGGTTGGTTAAGTGACTGCCTTCAGCTCAGGTCATGATCCCAGGGTCCTGGGATCGAGCCCTACATCGGGCAACCTGCTCAGTGGAGAATCTGCTTCTCCCTCTCCCTGCCCCTCTGCCTACTTAGGCTCTCTCTCTCTCTCTGTCAAATGAATAAATAAAATCTTAGAACAAACAAAAAAACAACACAATTCTCTCCACCATCCACTGGCAATGTGGTCCCCGGGGTTTGGCACCAGCCACGTCCCCCACTGCACCACAGGTGACCAGGCAGAGACCTGGACATGGCCCCGCTCAGAAGGCACAACCCTCTAATTCTAAACCTTCCACGGCCTCTCTCTTTGGAGAAAGGAATCGCTTGTCATCTAACTTCAAGCCTGGGAATCACGTGTCCTTTCGAAAATGTACCGTTTTGGAAAACGTCCACCTTCTGTGGCTGCCTTTCAACACGGCACCTTTGCCACCAGAATGACACTGCTACGGTTAATGACAGCGGATTCGGAGTCGCTTAATGGTTTGGGTAAATGGAACAGAATTCTCTGGATGTTTGCTGTCTCACCGATGAGAGGACGAAACCAATGACACTCCTGTATTCACCTGGGAGGTAGTGTTACCGCGGGTCACCAAAGCTTTGCGAGCCCAGGCCATGCCGGTGACAGGTTGGGGCCCCAAATCCCCGAGGCAAGACACCTGGAGGTCAGCTGCTGAACTCACAGAAGATGAACTAGAGCCAATTCTACCCTAAGTTGCTGAAGGAGACAACGTCCATCCGTGTGCGTTGACGGGGCGGAAAAACCCAGCTTACCAAGAACGTACGGGACATCGATACCGTTCCTGGGTGAATTTCACCAGGAAAGAGCACACCGTGATGGGCATCCTGCTGGATCTCGGGACCTAACGTTGGACTATATTTGGAGGGAGGTCTGAAACCTATGCCCTTGTTCACCAGCGCGAAAGGGAACCCTGACTCGCAGGAAGTGACTCCTGCAGAGAAGGCCACACAGTACAGGCATCTGGACTCACCCAGGAAAAGGGAAACCTTATGACCTTATCCCAACTTGACTGCTAGTAAAAAGCAGATAGGTGGAAACCCCCCACCAAGCAGTAAGTCTGGAGGCATCCCGGGGTGTGTGCAGTCCTGACGTACAAGCACCCTCTCTGGGAAAGCCGCGAGGTGTTGGCTCTGGGTGCCTCTGCCCAGGGAACTCATTTCACTCAGTGATTTACCAAAATAGTTCAGTGGACTTGAGAGCGGAGCAGAAGGCATTTGCATGGGGAGAGGTTTTTTAGATGAACTTTTAGAAATGGCAATAGGGAATAATAGTCACATAGAAGATTTAGATCAGGCTTCACATTTTCCAAGTCCTCGAGGAGCTCATATTAATTAATACCCCCACCAACAAGGCTGAGGTCAGTATTGCTGACCCCACTTTGTAGATGGGAAGAGGGCGTGGGGGGCACCCTGACCCTGGGTACATGCCCCTTCTCAGTGCCCTCCCCATCTGATTTACCTCCCCATGGCTCAGTGCCACAGAATTCACCTGTCTGCTGGTGCAAGTCACTGTAGGTGGTCCTTCTGGCTGATGGGGAAGAGGCTGGTTTGGCCCCTATCAGTAAGGTAAAATGTGAATCATGAAATGAAGACAAATGTGGGGGGACTCCCCAGTACTGAGTGCGGATCTTTACCTAATATTCTCCCACAGTCACCTGCTAGCAGCACATGATGACAATGAGGGACACACAGGAGAGGGCAAAGAGCAGACACCGTGTCCCCAGGTCCTGGCCACCACGTTCCTTGAGACATGTCACTCCTGCTGCTGGCCCTGGCTCAACTATTTTGCCAGGAGCTACTGATGCAAGAGGAAGCCAGCAGGGAGGTTGGCAACAGTCCCCACTCCCTGAAGACACACCGGTGGCGGAAGTGGACGGTTCTCCCTTGCAGGTTTCTGTCAAACCCACTTGGACTGGATTCTCCCCCCCAAATCTTTCTTCCTTTCCCTCAGATGACGCAGTTACGGGACTTGCTTTACGTCAGGCACGGTGCTAGATGTGAAGGAGAGAAGAAAAGGAGGTCGCTGGTGCCCCAAAGCCACTCGCAGCCAATGAAAAGAGAGTGCACAACGTGAGACCCAATTACGAAGTGATAATGCCCAGAACAGAGGGATAAACAAGGGGCCTGCTGTAGCCGGCAACAAGTGACCGATGGGGCCATGGGGACCGGCACGCAGCGTTCTAAACATGCGTCGTCCCAGGGGTCAAAGCTTTAAAGCGGCATACGAACAAATCAGAGGCAAAGGAAGAGGAGCGCACCGTTTCAAAGAAAAAGGGGTTTCAAAGAAAAAAAGCTATCACTGGGGGCTGAGACCGACAGAGAGCAGCCCCAGCACCCCTCCCTCCCAGGGAGCTTGCACTTGACACGGGGGACCGTGCCACGCTGGAGAGACCCAGGGCTGGGGCAGCCATCCCACACTGCCCGACTCGAGTGGGGAGGCCCAGCCTGGCTCCCACCTCCGCTCGCCATGCCAGAAAGCGGAGGCCCACGAGCATCCATGGCAGCCCCTGCACCCCTCCTGTGGCATCCAGCACTCCCCACGACATCCTGCGGAGGCCAGCTACCCTCGTGCTCCTGTGGTTTGCTACCCTGTGTGCAGCAGTCCCCTCCCTCCTGGGCTGCTCAACCCTCCTATCTGCTCTCCTATAGCCATGGCCAGCAGAAGGCTCTGGAACCACCGCAAACTCACTTCCTTTCCTCCAGTTTGGCTTCATGTGTGACGTCCCTGTTTTTCCGAGTGCCTCCCACTGCCTCCTACCCTGCGCCAAATCTGAGACTAGGAATGTCTTACACAGAACACACACGTCATGCAGATCTCCTGCCGGCCCAAGACCTCGCCCATCTCTGACCGCTGAGCCTACGGAAACAGTAACTAACGGAGCCCTCCTCGGGTAGACGGTACGCTTCTGGAATTCTCCATGTGGGGGACGTCTTCCTCAATCATGAATCCAACAGGTATTTACACAATGGCCCCACGGTCCAGGCATTCCTCAAGGTTTGGAGAGAGGGCAATGAACAAGGTGAGGTTAAGACTACCGTTAAGGAGCTTATATCAACGGGTATGGGAGGGAGTGTAAGATGGCTAAACAGGGCAATCTTTCAAGAGATTAGAAAGGGGTCGTTCGTTTCAGTGGAGAAAAATGAAGGCCGGGACGGAGACACGGAGTGCCAGGTGGACGGGTGCGACTCTAAGTACGATGTTTAGCGAAGACCTCATTTAGAAGGCGAGCACGGGGCCTGCACAGTCTCAGTGTGGCCCTAACATATATATTCTGAATAATGAGATTTGATACAGCAAGAAGGCTTTGAAGTTGTAAAATTTAAGTCACACATTACACAATTATAAAGAACCACGATTACAAAGGACCACGTTATCCCATTTGGCACTGTTTTATTGAATCTGAGGGTTGATACACCTATTACAAATGAGTTACTGAGTTATACCTATTTTTCTCTAAATGCCCGCTGGGTCCACTTGCCCCAGCTCTGCCACTGTCCTAATTCTGGCCATTCTGGTGATAAAACCATTCAGGGAGGGGTGCCTGGGTGGCTCAGT
The DNA here is from genome assembly GCF_902655055.1 of Lutra lutra. Lineage (NCBI taxonomy): Eukaryota > Metazoa > Chordata > Mammalia > Carnivora > Mustelidae > Lutra > Lutra lutra. The sequence goes on along the minus strand of NC_062285.1, from coordinate 10,017,142 downwards.
TGTTAAGCATCTGCCTTCGGCTCAGGTCATGATCCTGGGGTCCTGGGATCAAGCCCTGCCTCGGGCTCCCGGCTCGGCGGGAAGCCTGCTTCTCCCTCTCCCACTCCCCCAGCTTGTGTTCCCTCTCTTCCTGTGTCTCTCTCTGTGAAATAAATAAATAAATCCTTAAAAACTGACTGACAAACAAAATACCTTTCAGGGAGCTCTCCTACCTTGGATGAAAGGATGAAGATTTCACTGACCTCCATGTTTGCCCTGTATTCAGAACTCTATCTACCTCTCTGTTAAATATTGATTATCAGTCCATTCATCTCGTTTTATCATTTATCAATGCCCAAATTGAATCTCAGGCTGGTCTTTCCTCAACCTGCATTTGGCCTGCCTTCCTCAGTCATCAATGATGTATATTTAAGGAGCACAGGCTAAAATGAATGCCAGCCTGAGGGAGGCAGCCAGCAGTGTAAGGCTTGATATAAATGTGCTGGAGGTTAGACATGCCACTGTTTCCTTCCACTGATCTGGAAAGTCTAAAGCTGACTATATATATATATATATACAAACTAATCACATCATATGAATGACCGTTCAGATCACAGAAGAGCATCCACTAGTGAGGGAAGATAAGTATTTCTGTAGAATAACTATTTGTTAGGTTCAGATGTATTTTTTTGGGGTAATGCCTTCAAACTCCTACATTTGTGGGTTGTCGGCAAGAGAATTCAGGAAAAAAAGGACCTTAGAGCAGTCAAAACGTATGTCACCAAACTCTCCCCCTGGTGTTTATTTCCTTTCAATTCTTTGGGGGAGCTTCTCAATCCATTCCTCAAAGATTCTCATTTTTTTTTAAGGTTTTATTTATTTATTTATTTGACAGACAGAGATGACAAGCAGGCAGAGAGGCAGGCAGAGAGAGAGGAGGAAGCAGGTGCCCTGCTGAGCAGAGAGCCTGATGCGGGGCTCGATCCCAGGACCCTGGGATCATGACCTGAGCTGAAGGCAGAGGCTTTAACCCACTGAGCCACCCAGGTACCCCAAAGATTCTCATGTTTTATGTTGTTTTTTCACAGCCTTGATCACTGGCCTTTCAAACCCACAGGAGACCGCAGGTAGCAAAGGAGAGGGTTTGCCAATGGCGGCCCAGGGAGCGCCTGCCTCTGGATGATTTCGAAGGCGCACAGCGGTGGAAAGCACATTCCGAGCCGGGGCTGACTTCTGTTCTCCATGAGTTCCCAAGGACAGCTGCGCAGCAGAATAGTGAACCTGTATGATGGCAATCCTGGCTCATCGAAAGAGCCATTTGATGCTCAATAACTCTGGGTGGGAAGGCAGGGAAATACAGAATCCATTGTTGAGAAGGGTTCCTTCAAAATGAGACAACAGAGAACCTGTGCCTTAAGGGATACGCTTTCCACTCAAGGGCACACTTAGCTAATAAGGCCGACTCATGCTGCAGGGGCCCCAGGTATCCGAGACTTTTCTCTCTCATCCTAATACACGCTGTGCATCAAAACTCAAGATCTGGGTACCATCTAATTTGCTGCCGTTAAATGCAGTGGCTGATTTTTGCCAAGACACTTCAGCTTTTGGGGGGTTAATCTTCCCGAGTTGCCTGTTCTATTTTTACCAGTCTGTTACTGTGGTTCTTGCTGCATTTGGCTGGGACGAGTGAGGGAAGTGGGTGGGAATCTGGGGAGAGAGGAGTTGCTCCCTTTGGGGATTTTGTTTTTCTAAAGTAAATTATGTTTGTTCACTGATCAAGAAGTAAACTTTAATTCTTTCTCTTTAAGACATCACAAAAGATGATGTTTGCGGTTGGAAAACCGGAGATTAAAAAGCCCATAATGGATGCCTGGGATACCATTCAAGGGACTAGTCATGAATTTTCTAGAAGCTTTCTGTCCGAGCATAAGAAAAGGAAACAAGAGGATCTATAGAGACTGCACAAAATTCCTAGATAGCAATCCAAAACGCTCGCCTCTCCCATAGTCTGCTTAAAGAAATTTGCAAAAGTAATGGAAAAACACTGCCAAGTCTGTAGCATTACTCAAGGAAGACTTCCAGAATTCCATGCACGTCAGCTCCTCGGGTATGTTTCCCTATGATACGAACATGCCAGTTGGTCATGCTACAAAAGTACCTATCAAAAGGAAAAGTCCAAATGCTAGTCCTCAAATTCCAACATCATGCCTTAAGATGAAATCAATACCAAATACCACATTTCGATTCAGAAATCTATAAAACCCCCGCCCCCAGTATCTCATAAATTCCATTTAGCATCTTCAAGCACCAATTAAAATAGGCTTTGACATTTAATTTGCTGATTTCTTTAGAAAACACCATCCGACTGAACCCCCTCAACAAATAAGAATAAAAGTAGGATTACGTGCTAAATTTTAATAGCTGTTATTTCAAGAGGCTGAATATCGTTCTATCAAAATTCCCCACAGTTGATTTTTTTTAAGCCATTTCTTCATTTTTTGACACTACATCTGGCACAATGAATACAGATGATCATTTGTTTATGTATCTGTCTAACTGCCTTTCCCAAACACAGCCAGATGGAATCTTTCAGAATCAAATTAATTTCAGATTAATTCACTCTGGACCCACTCCAGTTTCATGACTCTTTGCTTTGAGGCATCAACCAAACTGATGGGAAGTCATGAACTCAAAAGAGCACAGGTTCCTCGATATCAACGGGGAAAAGTAGTACAAGTCTGTGGTTGCTCCCTGTGCCCAGAAAGAAATCCATCCGGAGGCCTGGCCAACAGTTCACCGTGTCAGAGTCATCCAGGAAGAATTTCCTTGTGGATCCAAATAGGATCACGGTTAATTTTACATCCAACAGTCACAAGGGCCTGGGAGGAGTCCAGGGAAAATGAGCGACCTAATTGCTAACATCAGGACCCGCGCCGGTACGGTACCACTGGCCACATACGGAGTCCGTTGTGGCACCCGTTGTGGCACACCTGCGAAGCGACAGAGTTAATCCCAAGCACCCAAGGTGAGTGTTCTCCCTCTCTAGCTGTGGCGACTTAAGGAACTAGACACAAATGTAACCAGGCTTTGCACGCTGTCAATCTCGATGGATGCCTTTATTACCGTACTTGTTTCAATTGCAATTTGGGTTTCCATGGAGACACAACAGTCAGCTCTAGAAAATTATAAGATAAATGTCAGGTGGTGATAACGGTGTTAATGAAGCTTCGGTGACAAGCAGCTCTGTGCTCCAAATAATAAGCTTATTTCTATTAGCATATGTATAACCTGTCAAAAAACCTGGGAGAGAGTATTAGGAATGCAATATCTATCTATCTGTATTTAAGAGGAGAGGGGACAGACCCCCCCCCCCCCCCCTTGGAGTGGCTTAAAATATGGTGGGTCAATCTGAAGAAGAAGAAGAAGAAGAAAAAAGTAATGGCTGGTTTTGTTGGAAAATTAGGCACCGGTGACGGCTTCCAATGATGCTCTTGCTGACATGAGGCAAGGCCTTACTTCACCCACTAATGGATGGGATTTTTTTTCTTATAAGGTGGTTAATCTCTGTTTCTGGAAGCTCAGAGCTCAGCTCATGAGGCCAGACCATGGCAGACGGCAACCGTCTGGGAAATAAATGCTAAAGCCAGCCTCGTGGTAACGGGGTCGAGGCCACCCATTGCCTGCCTCTCTCTTCATTGCTGGCTAGCAGTAACTGGCTCGCTAGAATCCAGAATCTGACACCACCTTGGAGTAGTCTACCGTCAAACGTGTGCCCCTGAAATTTTCTCCAGAAGAACCTGTCAGGTCCCCCAAACTGCCAGCTCTGCGTGTCTGCAAGCTAGATGCACTGGGAACATACAGGCTCGTGCTGTCGAACTATGAAAACAGTGTAGGGCCAGGTCTTACGAAAAGTCCCTACAGGAAAAAAAAAAGCTTCCCTTTGTTTGGAAAAGAGGATTCAGACACGGAACACATTTTTTATATTCTCTTTGTGAACATCCGTGAAGACCCTACAGTATGATGGAGGGTGAGAATTCTGCCAACTAAAGACAAAAGGAGCCCCCTCCCCGTAAGAGAAATTCTTCCCAATTCAATACTCTGTGACCTGGCCATAGGGCCCACCGTTTTTTTCATTCCACCATATTTTTTTGTTTATTTAACAACTTTATTGAGTGCCAGGCACTGCGTTTCAAAACACAATGACGAGTAAAACAGTCGCCACCCTTACTTTTCTCATTGCTTAGGGCCTGGTGCAACCAAACGTCTAAGGTTTTGAGCCAAGTATCGTAATATTTCTCTTCTCTTTTTCTTTCTTTCTTTCCTTCCTTTTTTTTTTTTTTTAAAGATTTTATTTATTTATTTGACAGAGAGAGATCACAAGTAGACGGAGAGGCAGGCAGAGAGAGAAGAGGAAGCAGGCTCCCTGCTGAGCAGAGAGCCTGATGCGGGACTCGATCCCAGGACCCTGGGATCATGACCTGAGCCAAAGGCAGCGGCTTAACCCACTGAGCCACCCAGGCGCCCATTTTTTTTTTTTTTTTTTCGTCCAATGTTTGGTCCCTTTTGAAGGGACTACATGACTACACTTTTTCTGGGGCAAAACAACTCCTTTTGCTACAAGTCTAGGTTGGGAACAGCGGACTGCTCCAACCTGCCCTGTCTCTGTCTGGATTGCTTTAACAAAAATGCCATAAACTGGGTGGCTTAGAGACAACAAACAACTATTTTTTCCAATTCTGGAGGTTTTGAGTCCAGGACCCAGACACTGGCAGATTCTGAGTGTGAGGAGACCCACTTCTTACTTCACAGACAGCTGTCTTCTTGCTGTGTCCTCATGTAATGAAAAGGGTGAAGACACTCTGCTTTGTAAGGGCACTAATCCTATTAGGAGGGTCCACCCTCATGACCTAATCACCCAAAGGCCCTTACATAAACCTCTGGATGCCATCATCCTGGGCATTAGATCCCACATACGAATTCTGGGGAAACAAACATTCAGTCCAAAGCACTCTCATTACTACTGTCAACTCCTTTCCTCCCACTCCACTTTCCAGGAAGAAGACGGATGGTGTCAAACCCAAGGTTCTGGATGTCACTGGGCCTCGGTGCTAGGGCAGAAACGTGAAACGTGTGGCGCAGCTTTTGAAGAAGTTACAAGTTACTGCTTCCCCATGACGCTTTCTTCTCTTCAGAATGTTCTCTGTCACTCCATATGGCTACTGTATCACGTGCTGGGACTGCCTCCCACTCTAAGGGGTGGGCGCCTCTCCCAGCTTTGCAAGATCTAGCAAGACAGAGGGAGATCCAGGGGGAAGTGGAAACAGAATGGCTCAAACCTCACGCTCCGGTTTTGAGGAGAAAGCCTGCATTTCTTTTCCTAACAGCCGGTCCCTCCAGCCTTTTCTCCCTGCCTGAAATCCCAGTGAGGCTGTGAAGACTCAAGCTATGGTTTGGTCCACAAGAAAGTCTTGGGCTTCCGTTTAGCAGAAGGTTTAGCTCACGGAACACAAAGATCTCTTGGCTCTCTTGTGACCAGGCTGACTCTCCAGGGACAGGGGTCCCACCCACGCCACAGCTTGTCGCCACACATGCTGTCCCCTGCACGTGCGTTACAGTCCAGGTGCAGCTGTGATAAAGCCAACAGAAGACTCCAGAGTTCAAAACCCTCTCCACCTCACTCAGGAGGAAGGAATTACATATCCTTCCCTCAGAGCAAAGTAAAACAACACAAAACAACCCAAAACCCAGCAACAACCAGCACGAGGACAGCCTACGACATCATCGCACACTCCAGACGTCCTTGATTTCTCTTCTGGTTATGCCACCGAGGGAGAAAGGATGGGAGGAAAAATAACTCAGGAGCACATACAAATCCCACGACACTAGCAATGGGATTCTTTAGTAGGGCCAAAGGGGTCCTCTGAATCCAGGGAACACAACAGGAAAGTCATGAGGCTTAAGTTTAGCAACTGGACTTGAACTATGGGGCTTAGAGACTGAAACCTTTTCAGTAGTTGTAAGTCAAGTAACAAGTAACGCGATACTATGTTACTAAAAACTGCCTGAAGCATCGTGGTCATGGAAACAGAAAGATTATAAACAGCACAACTCCGACCAGTCAGTTAAGAATCCTCAACCTCTCGGCTTCTGACCAGCACTCCTCATTCTCTTCTGCTCCTGTTCAAACTTCTCACAAACCATTCCACATCAGTCTTGAAAGGCTTTGGAGCAATCCAGTCTTGAGATGGAAAAGTCACCTGCGATGATTATTGTTGGTATTTAAAAATTATTGGAATAATTACTGTTATCTTTAATAGCACCGCCACAAAGCATATTACGATAGTTCTTCAATTTTAAAATGACGGCTCCAAACTGGGGCAACCAAAATTACGATCATAATTTTCCAGAACTGACAATATTTGCTAAATAGACTCCTTGAAGAGAAGGAGGTTATACGCGTGGGAAATAAATAGGAGATTATGGTTTAAGCGTGGCAGGGCTTAGACAGGGAGTTCAAAAGTGAAAGCAGAAGACAAATTGCTGCTTAGTTTTTTGTGTTTTTTTTCTGTTTTTGTTTGTTTCTTCTTGTTCTGCTTAATGTTGAGAGGTTTGACTACACTTCGGTGGTCTCAGCCTTAAGTGACAGCAAGCAGGGGCCCAGGTGCCACCATGACCAGCAGAGCCTCAACCCTCCGCTTTGAAAGGTGTCACAAAAAGCTTTCCAATTTTGTGTTTGTTTTTATAGATAATGTTATCATGACGATCAAATCAAAACACACTCGAAGAGGTAGTTCCAAACCCATTAAGAAGTCGTTAAAATTACCATGGAGAAGCCCTTCCAGGGACAACCGTGAACAGATCCTAAGTTCCTCTGGGACTTGGGAGTGACGGGGTTCATATTTCTTCTGAAAATGGGACACACGACGGAAATAGCGTTTCGGGCAGGAACTGTGCCAAGAGCATGACGATTTTAAGCCACGGACAGTTCGATACCTATGATCTTGTCTCTTTAGCTGCAGGTTTACTTTGAAAATCATAATGTGTTTGTTTCCTCAAAGACTGATGGAGGGAAAGCAAAACCACCTGGAAAGATTCATGGCTTGTGTTACCGAAACAGCAATGAAACAGAAATACTATTGAGGCTGCAACCCAAAAACTTATCAAGGACAGGATGATGCAGAACTTTTAAAAACAACAACCCAAATCACTATGCAGTCAAATGCTCTACCACTGAGCTATACCCCCGACCCAAATCACTATGAAAATGATTTTAATTCCCCTCCCAAGGTCATACGGCATCAATTTTGGAAACCACATTTCTCCTGGGATAGAGAACTGTGTGAGGTTTCCTGTGTCCACGGGATCATGAATATATTTAACAGCACAAAGGCGCTGGGATTTTGGAGATCAGCTTACTAGAGAGAGTACACCTGAATGAAGGCATGAATCCCTGAGGACAGGGTGCATTTCTGCAGGGGGGAAAATCCAGGATGATAATTATGTACCTGCTGAAACTGTAGACATGCTTTGAGATCAGTGTGTTTTTGAGGCTTGCACACAGAGGTTTCATTAGTGATCCCAAACATCAGGATCTCTGTGGATACCCTGGCAACCTTCCACTTCGGCACACGGGGAGCAGGAGTGCAAAGCACAGAAAGATCTAGAAGTAACAGAACGCCAGATGTGTCCCGAAGCTGCGCGCAGAAGGGCAAACCCTCCTGTTGACCTCAGACTCCACTCCTGGAAATCCCACCCCTTTGGCAGGGAGGCTCCCAGTCGTGTGTATTGCATTTATGAAAGGGATTTGTTCTTTTGGGACTGTTTGCATAGAGGACAGAAAACCTAAAGATCTGTGGCTTCCGCTGTGTGGAAAAGTCAAACGCATCAGCTGGGGAAGGCGGGATCTCCTTAATATGCACATTAATAATGTAGGTGTGGGAGGGGAGGCACTGGGCGTCAATCAGGAGAAGGTTCCCCTGGTTACTTGTGATAAATGGGTTCCGGAGAGGAGGCAGTTCACCTGTGAACCTGGCGTGATGAGATCTACCGAGGCCATTTTTAATTCACTAACTGGACATTATTGACAGGCTACCTGGGTTGTTGTGGGTTTGTTTTTAAGACACAATCGATAATAAGGGCAGCTTGCTTGGCTGACTGGAGGAGATATGGCTCTTTTTTTTTTTTTTCTCCTTAATTAACAATAACATTCAAGACCCTGACAGAGAATAATGGTGAAAGAAATTATGGAACCACTTACGTATGAAACCATACATTATTAAAACTACTCTAAATGGTCCTTAATCTAAATAAAGATGGTCATTTAGGAAGCCAAGCATCTCAAGAATTAGAAAGACACAATGTTATTCTGACCCAAAATATAAAAGGTGTGTCCCTTTGCCAGCCGGCCAAAGTATCAATTGCCCTGGACTTTCATTATGATTCATGGATGTTTCTATGCTGCCTGAGTCTCAGCTTCAATTAGTCACAGCCCCGTATATCTGTTGGCTAAAGACAGGAGAAAGAAGCCATCGGGGCAAATTCACTTCCAATATTTACACTTTGCGTATCCCAAATGGTCAGCAAAAGCAGTTCTAACCAGTCTGCACGGTGTGAATGAGCGCAAGGACCACCTTCCACTTGGTCAGCTTTAAGACCAGGCATCGTAATGAATGCAGTAAAGGAAGGCCTAGGAACCCCTTATTAAACCAGGTCTTTGCCATATTGCAAATAAACAAGAATGTGGGGTTTTCTTGGGCAGCTTTGACGGTGCTGAGCTCTAGAACTCATTTAATGTAAATTTTGTTTTAACCTAACATATGCACACTATCCCTGATGCCATCAGGGCAGCCGTCATTCTGATGGGCGGCTCTCCATGGGGGAGAACCTTCTTTGCTGCCACTGCGACTGCTGCCCCTGCCGGGAGGAAGGAAATCCCCATACGTGGGGAGCCTGGGCAAGGCTCTGCTTGGCCGTTTTACACACTTGCGGTCAGGTGTTTCATAAAAATGAACTTTCGAGTGACAAGGAGCTTGCAAGGTACAGTCTACACCATGGAGATGATTATGAGCAGAGCAGTTTCCTCCCAGCACAAGCCGCCAACCTGACTGTATGGACCCCTATAACTTACAGTCCACATTCAATCCAAGAAAAATCCACTTGCCTCACATCCATTGCCACGTGATTATGAAACACTGAGCTCAATCGTTTTAACAGGCTTACTCTACTTAACAAAGACATCCTGGTTTGTATGCATGGGGGCCATGCTCAAAAAGGCTTATGGGGACAAGCTTTGCACAACCATTTTATTTTTTAATGACTAGAGAAGCTCTTGGGGCTCATCATATTAAAGGAAACAAAAAGGGAGGGAAGTAGCATTGGTTTTTAATTACTTCTACCTCTGAAGCTAACCGTGTTCAAGCAAGAATTCGTTGAACATTCAGAGACCAACCCAAGTGCAGACTTTTTTGACTTGGCCAGCCTTCGAGTTCTGTCCATACCACTGCCACAGGCATGAAGATTTCTCACTGATGGGACAAGGCAGGAACTAATAAAGAGTTGAAGTTCCTTTCCCCAAGGAATCATCCTTTGCAAAAACAAAAACCTGAAAATCTCAGGTAGCCATTTCTCTTTAGTCCTTCGCCTCCCGTTCATTTCTGTGGTCATCGCCCTCAAGCTGATGTGTGTCAGGCATACAGGGATGGCGGGCGGGGGGATGGATAGATCAGATGAATCATCTGTCTCCCCTGGGGCCTGATTCAAAATTCTAGGCACTCCTCGGAACTTTTATTAAGGCACCATTCAATCTGAGTCCAAATTTGTAAAACCGTATTTACCATTTTGGCTCCATCCTTTTAAGTAAACATCCCGTCTGATCTAGTTCTGTCTTCGTGTGCTGTGGCCTTGGGCTGACGGCTACACTGCCTTATTTTTTCACCTGGGAGACATGAGGGAGGATCAAGCAAAGATAAACCTGTGTGGCTAACCACACTGAGGGCCATGGCTGTGGGTTGTAAATGGAGAAAGGGCGATCTAATGACACGGACAGTCAAGGTAGATCTGGATTCAGAAACAAAGAATCCTGAAAAGACTGCTCAGATTACAGGAAAGATTCCCCACTTAGGACCGTGAATGGCAACAATTCACACAGGGAGCACACCAAAGCCCGTGGCCATCCGGGAACACCGGATTCTAGCTCAGTGACCCAACGATACACTCAGTTCTCCTCGCATGTAATTTTCCTTCGCCAGCTAAGGACGAATAGCAGACACGCAGGCCACACGAGGGATAACAACAATAGAGACAAAGGGGAAAACAAAGTTTCTGGTTTGCATTGTAACAAAAACGTTTCCTTCCTTTATTATGAAAGTTTGATTGCTTTAATCATCATCTTGTACACCTTAAACTTACACAGTGTTACAAGCCAAGGATATGTCAATAAAGCTAGAAAAAATAAAATGCAAATAAGTGTGATTATTGGGATCTGAAACACAGTTATGGTTTTTTAAAAAGATTTTATTTATTTAATAGAGAGATCACAAGTAGGCAGAGAGGCAGGCAGAGGAGGAGAGGGAAGCAGGTTCCCCGCTGAGCAGAGAGCCTGATGCGGGGCTCGATCCCAGGACCCTGAGATTATGACCTGAGCTGAAGGCAGAGGCTTAACCCACTAAGCCACCCAGGCTCCCCCAGTTACGTTTATTCATTTTTAAGCCATTTTATTATTATTTTTTTTTTACGATAGGTGTAGAGATACATTTGTTATGTTAGAAAAAAGATACCCTCGTGAAAAGTATGGTCAGTTACATGTTGAGCCCTTCTGCAAAAATTCATACGATTGTGTGCAAAATACTAATAAGATGTTATTATTTGAATCACTGATTCATTCCTTCACTCATCCACTATTTACTGAGTACTACAAACTGTTCCTAGCAGTGTGATGAATGGAAAAGAGGGAGGGTGTTGATGCTAGCCAGACCCTAGTTGAAATCCCAGCTCGGTATCATTCTTGCTATCTAACCCTGGGCTAATTACTTGGAGTCCCCAAATCTTCCACTAGACAATGAGTTTGCAAGGACACCTATCCAGCACCTGGAAAGAGTATGGGCGCTGTCACAACATTCTTTGATTTTTTTTAGTTAAGTAATACCTGAATGTGGAAAAGATGCACACGCGAGTGAGGAGTGACGGTTTCTCAGGCAGGGTAAACAGCAGCATATAAAAGCCACATTTTAAGCAGAAGCCATGTGGCCTAACATCATCCCAAGCATCCTGGATGCCACAAAGCTTAGCCACGATTGAAAACGATGTTAAAGGAAGAAGAGTGAAGGTCCTTCGTCTACACTAGAGGGCCTGGTTGGATCTTCTGGGTGCTGCTTGGTTTCCCTGCGGCTGTGCCATGCTCAGGTCGAAACAGATTCAGTGTCCCCCGCTGTCTCCACACAGACACCACGCTCCTACCCTGCAGCTCACTTCCTCTCCGTGCTCCGTCCCTCAACATCACCCCCCACCCTGAGTGGCTGATTTCACAGTACAGACTTCCCAGAGCAATGCCCCCCCTTGAAAATCTCCACCCCACCCAACGGTTCTGAGCGGACAGTCTTACCTGACTCTCATAGTAACGTCAATCGCTCACCAGGCAGCCGCATGTCCGACCGTGGGAGCCCCACATACAACCTGCTGTTATTTGCTTGGTCAGCACAAAAGGCATCTCAGAGCCGCTTATGAATCCCGATGCCCCTGGCAGGCCATCTGAAGAGGAGCCAGCTCTTTCGGCGACACATAAAAGTATCTCTACCACACAGATGCCTGCGACTCATTTGTAGACCAATTACAAGACTGGAGCGGCAGCAATGTTTTACATTTGTTCTGTTTTGTATTTTTAGCCCTGGCTTTTTCCTTCCGTGGATTATGGTAAATACAACATTTGCTTCCCGAATGTGGGACTTGCTAGGATCATAAAGGAAAGTGCCTAACAAGCAGAGTACCTTTGGCTATTGCATTATAGGGGTGCAGACAGTTACACTAAGTGGCTGGCTTTAGTCATACTCCAATTCTATTAAGCTGCCTTGCTGAGAAACACAGGAATAAACAAGGAAGCCTCAGTGCACAGCGTGTTTTCAGCTCCTGGCCCCCAATCAGCACATCCCTGGGAGGCCTTCACTGTGGAGGAGGAGGGAGAAAGCTCTTAAAAAAAAAAAAAAAAAAAAAGTCTATGCTTCTCTCAATTTGTTCCTGAAGTTTCTTTCTTCCTTTACCATCGTGTCATCTGCTTTCCCAACATCAGGCTAACAAAGGAATCTGGAGAATAAAGTAAAATAAGCCCTAAAATTCTACTAGAAAACCACACACTGCCCATTTTATGGAGCCAACCGCAAACCATTTTGCATAGAGCGCTGTGTCTTGTCCTGAGCGGATGACATTCCTTAGGACATCCCCTCACAGCTCAACCTGGCAATTCCACATCAGGTCACGACTTGTGTATTTGGCCTGCTTGCCCAACTACACAGATCGTGGCGAGGACAAGGGGAAGCTTTGCTTCGCTTCCTCCCCACAAGTCTGCTGCTCTTCTGACCTCGCCATAAATTAGCAAGATACTGAGTTGTCAAGGTAGCATGTCTTCTGGAGGCAATTATGGGGACACTTTGTCCTAGCATTATGAGATGTGGCATTTTCACTAGGTAATGTCCATAGCACATAGGCCCAGCGTGCATCCCTGCAGATGAAATGGGACTGTGCCATGGGGCCAAATGGGAAGGAGGTCATGATCCGGGCCACCATGCCGGGGATATCTGCGGTGCAGTGAACAGGCTAGACAGAGAGGCCACCTGCGAGTGTGTGCATTTTACTTAACAGTTCCCCCTTTCTTTGAGGAATAAGGCAAAGACATTTCACTGCTCTCAAAATAACATATTAAAAAAAAGTCAGGGGTAGCCTTTGAAGAGAAATGTATTTTAATAAAAGATGACAACATGTGCAAAGAGATGCTCCGAGGAACACAGGAAAGGTTGATGCGGGGTCTGGCGAAGACGGATGCCTTGGTAAGGATTGGGAATGGGGAGAGACACCTCATGACATAACATGGGGCACGCTGAGCTGTGCGCAGGGCGGAGGTCACCGACGTGAGGTATGCAAGAGATTAGAAAAATGGGACGAGGAGGGGACAGGATGACATGCATGTCAGAAAACTTCCCACCAAACCACCTGGGGTGAAAACTCCAGACACCCTACATGCCACGAGGGTAGGTAGAGAGCAGCAGCAAGAACTGTGTGCCGTGAAGGGAAGGGAGCCGGCCAAACATGGCAGCAAGGGAACAGGAAGCCTCGCCCTGACATCTCAGATTGCCCTGGTGGCGTCTCGAAGACCAGGAAAGCCATGGGTTTCTGAGAGTCCCTAGCATTTCAAGAGGGAGAAGATTTTTGAACATTGAGGAGTCATGATTATTCAACACGAGCCAAATGCTTGATTGAGCTGGGGTGTCAGGATCAAGAGAAAGTAACAGAAAGGAGTCCCTCAGGAGCTTGTGGGCTGAGGACTGCTTTGGCATCTCAAGTATGTGATGTGGGGTCCAAGAGGGACAGGTGGAGGCATTCCAAGGAGAACGGGGAGAGGTGAAGGAAGCAGCAGGGAGGACGCCCTCCTGGGGAGGAGGGAGCACCTTGGCTTCTCTGTAACCTCTTCCTAACTGACCTGACCTTAAACCTCTCCCACCCGTTCATGCTACACATGGCCACCGAGCTTTTTTTTTCTAAGCATGGACTCCTAAAGCCCCTGTCATCACCACTCTATTCAGGATCGCCTACACATACTTTTAATCTTGACATTCAAATTATTCACCCTTGAGTCTGACTGGCAATTCCCGTTCATTCCCTATTTCCCTACCAGAACCCTCAAGCACAAGCTTTTCTATCCTGTTGTCTGCCTCTGCACATTTCTTCATTCCATTTCTGTACCCTAGAATTAGCTTCCTACTCCATCAAGAAGCAAATTACCATCCAAGATACAGAGAGTGATTAATTCTTCTCCAAACCAACCATCCAGTTCTTGTCTATATAAGCCATTTGATGAGTAATCACATTTTATGTAATCTTGTATATTTTCACCTTATACATTTACCCCATTATTACATTATTTAACACATGGGACTGTGTGGTACAGTGCCAAGTTCTCATGCCTTGGGGTTCAAAGACCTTGGTTGGGGTTGTAACCCCAGTGCTCACAAATAGGGCTATGGAACATGAAAATACATCTGGGGTACAGGCTTTCATTAATAAAATGTCACCTGTAAAAATGTGATACATCACAGTTGCTTTAAGGATCAAAGAAAGATACTGTATGTGAAAGTACTCTGCACACTAGGACAGTATTATACAACTGACCCTTGAACAACATGGGTTCGAACTACACGGGTCCAGTTAGACACCACCCCCCCCCACCAAATACAATACTGTCAATGCACATCCTCTTCCTTGGGCTTTTTCTTAGTCACATTTTCTTTCCTCTAGCTTACTTTATTGTAAGAATACAGAAAATTTAATACACAGAACATACAAAGTATGTGTTAATCAACTGTAGGTTACTGGCGAGGCTTCCCGTGAACAGTAGGCTATCAGTAGTTAAGTTTTGGGGGTTGTCCAAAGTTATCTGTGGATTTCTGATTGCACGAGGGCTGGTGGCCCAAACTTGCACATTGTTCAAGGACAAACTGTCTACTATATCCTCTTTTTTGATCTTTCTTCCCACCTAGACTCTCAATGTCTCCAGGGTAGGAACCAGGTGCAACCAGTCCTTGGGATTCTCAACTTCATCTATCAAGGCACCTCAGGATCTAAGTAAATGCAACAGGAATTAAATAAATATGCAATGATTCATTGTTCTGCACTTCAAAGTCAATAGCAGAGGGCCTAAGGAACCAAGGCCTGTTGCTTTGGTCTCCCCCTTCACTCCAGGAGCACCTGGTCTACACCACACTAACTCGTTTTCCACTTGGCTCCCAGAGGAGGCTTTTCACAATGCAAACCTGTCTCTGTTGCTCCAGCTCCCTTAGATAATCTCCAAACTCTTCAGAATGATATAAAATTTTAAGAGTTTCTCTGGGGCTGATTCCACAACCTCTCTTTTACCCCTCCGAGTGTCCTCCAGACCCAGTGGTTTCCAATGGACAGAACTCAGTCTCCCACTGTCCTGCTACACGGGGCTGCCTCAGGTCCATCCCTTTGGCCAAATCCTACTTGACCTTGAAATGCTCTTTAGGGAACTGTCCACTCTCACTCCAATCCCTGACTCCAGACTACGTCAGATTACCACGGCACCAGATACATGACTAGGGGGTAGCCTTCCTGACAAAGGGGGAATACCTTCAAACAGTCACCCCTAGAGCATAGCACAGTGTTTGGCACAGGGTGAGTGGTTAAAATTTGTACTGAATGAATGACTCTCTGGATGACTTTCAAGAAAATTAAGCCAGCAACTCTATTTTTAATGCAAGTAGGGATAGGCATTATTTCCAGAAACTTATAACGAATACGAAGACATTACATATCAAAGAGAGAAATTTATGTGATAAGCAGAATTCGGCATTTTGTACAACTCTTCAACATATCAAAATATTCTTTCATAATTAAAAATATGCTCTTATAAGATGTGGGATATATATATACAATGGATTATTACTCAGCCATCAGAAAGGACGCAGCCTCACCATTTACCACAACATGGACGGAGCCAGGATGTATCATGCTAAGTGAAATAAGTCAGAGAAAGACAAATACCATATGATTTTACTCATATGCGGAATTTAAGAAAATATGGATGAACATATGGGAGGGGGGTAAAAAAAAAGGAAAGAAAAAGAGAGAAGGAAACAAACTGTAGAGACTCTTAAAGATAGAGAACAAACTGAAGGTTGATGGTGGGAGGGGGTTGGGGGATGGGCTAGATGGGGGATGGGGATTCAGGAGGGCACTTGCTGTCAGAATCACTAGGTGTTGTATGTAAGCGAGGAATCACTGAACTCTACTCCAGAAACCAATATTGCACTGTATGTTAACTACCTAGAGATTAAATAAAAATTTGAAGAAAAAAGAACCATGTTCTTATAAAACGAAATGAGTCTGGTCAAAGCAAACACAATCACTAATGAGGAGAGTTGCCTGAGGTTTACAAGGTAGACCAAGGCAGAATAAAGAGGAGTCTATCGTCCATTGGGGTTTTTTTTTTTTTAAAGATTTTATTTATTTGAGAGAGAGTGAAAGTGAGAGAGATTATGGAGGGAGAGGGAGAAGCAGACTCACCACTGTGCAGAGAGCCTGATGTGGGGTTTGATCCCAGGACCCTGGGATCATGACCTGAGCTGAAGGCAGCTGCGTAACCATCTGGGCCACCCAGGTTTGTCCATAGTGTTTTACAGAAAAGCATTCTAGATGACAAAATGGGCCACTTACATATACATGCAGGGATGAAGTCTAAGGTAAAATTCCCGTTCTTTTGGGTACCTAGAAACAGGGAAGGGTAAAAACCTACCAACAAGATTTCCTTTAAGGCAAATTTAGTTCCTGCTCAGTATTTCTGATTAACTGATTAAGCGGTGAGGCTATTTTCCAAGACAGAATGCTGAGCTCACGTGACATCCCATAAAAACTGGAAGTGGGCATTTTGACTTTCACTTTAAGTGAAATCCCAAGGAACGATTTCTGACTTCCAGTCCTGGAGGAGAATGCAGATGAGAAAACTGAAGGTAGCTTCGTCCAGAGGCGTTAGCAACGGTGGTGAGGAGAAGGGGACTAAGAAGGAAAGGCAGCGTGGAGAGATTTACTGAGAGTCTGGTCTCTATGACTCGAGGGGGTGTTTGTTGAATAAAACATAATTGAATGAGGAGGCCTAATTTGGGGTGCTGGGGATGGAAAGAGGAGGGGGGAAAGAATAGGAATTTGTAGAATTAGGATTTACAGGATAAGGCAAGTATCCAGACGTGGTGGCAGGGGGAAGAGAAAAGAGGACAGCAGTGAATATTTGATAGGTTTTATAACCTAGAAGACCCAGGGGGATTCCTCTTAGCTCTCTGACAGTCACGGCCCCCTAAAGGAGGGAGCAGAAGAGTAACGGGAAAACATATACATTAATTTCACTGAAATAACTCATAGAAATTGTTGATAGTCACTTTTCACCCGTAGGTCTCGCTTTTACATAAAAATTACATAATCTGCATGAAAGTTTCATCCCAAAAAGTAACTGAAATATTTATAAGGAAACAGTAATACGGCCCCTTTTAGCACATAATGCCATTAATATTCATGTAAGGTTTTTTAGTTATTTAAAAATATTCCTCAAAAAGTAGATCAATGGTTGAAAAATAATCCTGAATTTTAACAGGATCTCTTTTCTCATTCTTTTAAAACTATTTTTAAACTGTGTTTTGCGAAGATAAGCTTTTCTGAAACGTAATTTCTATAATTTAAAAATTTGTAGTTCCAACTAAAGTATGAAAGACTCCTAAAATGTATAAAAGGATTTAAAGGTACTGGCAAGACACAAAATCCAGGTAATTTTTCCCATTGTTTAAAATCGTGCTGATTTCACCATAAATGGAGCCTTTCCTCATCTTGATTTCCTCACAAGAATATTCTCGGAAGCAACGTTGTTTCAGTAGATACTCTCTATATGGGGCTGTTGCTAAATTCTCAATGTAATGATGGTAATTCATTTTCATGACTTAAGTAATTGAGCCTATCTTCACAGTTATTAATTATAATTACCTTCTACTGTATTTCCAAAGGAAAGTAGAATAAATAGGATGTAATCGCCCCAACCATACTGTAAAAAGCAGTAATTACATATTAACTCCCACTGGTTCAGTCACCTATAGCTGTGTGGAATTCCTTCAGGACATTTGAGGCTCAAGTTATACGCTAAGCAATGACTTTCTCTCCCTTCCGCTTGATCATGGACAGCCTTTCCCAGTCACCAAGGTTCCATCTGAAAATACTACACGTTGCTTAGGGGAGAGAACGTGGCCCTGTTCGACGCACTCCACAGACGGTTTCCCCTGGGCATGTGCCAGGCCCCTCACCACCCCGGTGCCCTAATAGAGAACAGGGTTTGACGTACATTTGGCAAAAGCAGCTCGTGATACCCGCCCCCATCCTTTGACAAGAGAAATCTGCCAGCATGCACTCGGGCTAATCTACTCTGTTGGATTATGAACCCCTAGAGGGTTGGCTTCTTTTAGTAACCACTGTGCCATGCGGCCCCAGCCATCACGTTCGACGGCCATGGAATGTGTGTCCGCGCAGGGAGTAACAGCAAGTCTCTAAAGGAAAAGCCATGGGAGAGAAGCAAGGAAGAGTCATGTTGCTTCAAACGGTCGCAAGTTCCCCGGGCTTCAGCGGGCAGCTGCGTCTGAGTGGTTGAGAGCTATGGGTGGGACCCCTAGCAAGTGTCCTCCAGCGGGGCCCAGGGCCCCAGTGCAAAGGTAATTACCTTTGCCTCAGTGCAAAGGTAATTCTATTTTGTATGTCTGTTTATTTTTTTTTTAAAAGAAACATTCTAGGGGTGCCTGGGTAGCTCAGTTGGCTAAGCGTCTGCCTTCGGCTCAGGTTGTGATCCCAGGGTCCTGGGATCGAGTCCCAAATGGGGCTCCCTGCTCAGTGGGGAGTCTGCTTCTCCTCCCAGTTTATGCTTGCTCTCTCAAATAAATAAATAAATAATTTTTAAAAAGTAAACATTCTAATATTTAATAGGTACACAGCTTTAAGAAAAAACAGCTGGTGGGAAGTGAAAATCCCATAATTATTACTGTCAATATCTCAATGCCTCTTTTATGGGAATTGCCATATTCTTCTTCAGCCCAGCTTTACAAAGTGCTAATTATTTTTCAAGATTTTATTTATTTGACAGAGAGAGATAGATCACAAGTAGGCAGAGAGACAGGCAGAGAGAGAGAAGGGAGCAGGGTCCCTGCTGAGCAGAGAGCCTGATGTAGGGCTCGATCCCAGGACCCTGAGATCATGACCTGAGCTGAAGGCAGAGGTCTGACCCAGTGAGCCACCCAGGCACCCCACAAAGTGCTAACTTTGTTCAGATTATTGCTACCACCCTAAATTGAGCTATTACTGCTCTGTAGACCTACCAGTTAACAATGCATTTGTAAATTCCTATCATCCTTTGGTTATGTCTTACAAAGAAACACACTGGAAGCTTCCAAGATTACAGATCAATGAAAGAATATGGGCAATTCTACTAAGAAAAGTTTGTTTGTTGAAGTGTGTATGGAAATTGTTGTTGACAAAGGTCGACCAGTTATTTTGTAGAACCTAACTTGCTTTACTTTTTTGGGAAGGGCAAATAAAAAATATATATACTGGCTTCTTCTAAGCACAATAAATAATGATGATAATCAGAGCTACTAGTTACGGAGAGCTTATTTTGTGCCAAGCCTTTGGGTAAGCATTTAACATCTATTAACTTATTTAATATAATTCTCTATCCCTACCAGGCAAGTACGATTATGGAGGCCGCATTACACATGAGAAAAATGATTCTAAGAATTAAGTCCCACGGCTGCAGAGTGAAGTGAGAGAGTCATGACATGAACACAGAATTTTCTGACCCCAAAGATGAAGGCTAGTCCTGTACCCATGCACAGTCCTGTATGGAGGTGGCCTCTACCCTCTGGGACTTGTGAGCATCCAAGTTCTGAAGAATGCACCTTCCATCCCAAGTCTTTAAATCACCGAAGGCCAATCCCAGGAGACCTAACTGAGGAATATCACATAGGACATTTCTAACTCACTCTAATCTATTGACTTCTTTACAATCCCCCAGAGAGGATACTCTGGTATCCTCCGCAACAGGAGCCTGTAGCAATCTCTACTATCTCAAATGATCACAAAAAAGTTCCTCTATCGTAACTTTTACTTGAATTAATGTATTCTGGAATCATGTATTTCCATTTCTCCCTGGATTTTTCTTATGTGTGTCTGTACACTATGCATGTACGTGTGCAAAATCCACACACACGGATTCATTGGAAGTAGGTAGCATTTTGAGAACAAAAATGCTAATTTTATCTGAATATACCTCCACATAATTAGATAATTAACCCTTACTTTATGACTGGCTAACAGCAAAGCCACAGAGTGATACGTTCTCTGAAGCAGAAGTGGCCATTGTTTCAAAAATTCCAAATATTCTACAAAGTAATAGGGGATATTTTAAGTGCTACTTAAGGCTATAATTTTTTTTTTTTTTAATTCATGAAGTGGACTCAGCATGGGGAAAAATCCAGATGGAAGAAGTAAGAGTAACACCCAAAATACCGCTAATTACCCTGAGTACCACTCAGCAATTAAGCATGGACCAGACTGTGGTTTCTTTGTTAGAGTACTGAATTATTTGACTGTTAACTTTCATACATGCCGTTTTCCCAAGCAGACTGTAAAATTCATAGAGCCTAGGAACAGTATTATACTATGAGCGCCAGTGCCTGGCACAGTGCCTTTCTCTGAGGAACAGAATGAACACTGAAAATGTCAGCCCCGGGTTTTCAGGCGTCTCCCTGAACCTGACCGTTCAAAGCTGAGTCACATCTCTAAACAAGTATCGAGCAGCAGACTGGGGCTCCACATCTGCTTCTGTGCATTTCTCTATTCCCAGCACCTAGTGGAGTGCCTGGTGCATAGAGACCATGATAAATATTTAGTCAGTGGAAGCAACCATTCTCAAAGAGCTGAGAATCACCCAGAAGCTCAGAAGTCCAAGATCACAGGCTTCACCCCAGAGAGTCTGATTCTGGGGGTCGAGGGAGAGATCCTAGACTCTGCACCAATGCCCCCAGGCACGCTGGTATTGACAGACGCAGACAAGCACAACCTTATCCACCCCGCTGCCAGGCCTCCCACGAAAGGTCCTCGGT
This sequence comes from Lutra lutra, assembly GCF_902655055.1. Taxonomy (NCBI): domain Eukaryota; kingdom Metazoa; phylum Chordata; class Mammalia; order Carnivora; family Mustelidae; genus Lutra; species Lutra lutra. Next base: position 9,996,257 of record NC_062285.1, on the reverse strand, counting down.
TGGGGACCTGTGCTATTTGGGCCACGATGCAGGGAGCAGTACTGGCCAATTTCATAAAGGCAAGACCAATGAGAAGTGTTGCGAAGGCACAGCTGCTGACAGCACCCCTGGCTCTGAGACCTCAGTTTGTTATCTTTTAAGAAAGGAGGAAACAATGACTATGGATATTTAGAATATTTCTTAGAAAGGCAAGAGACTTCGAGTGTACATCATGGCCACCCGTACAATTATTTTCATTTTCAGAAAATCTGTTTGCTAAGTCCTGAACTACAGTGGAAACAAATTCGAAGAAATGAATTTTCCTTTGATGAAAGCTAAGTTTTTTGGACAAACCAAAAAAAAAGAAACAATGTACAAGCCATGTACTTGGTCCTGGCCCCTCGCCATCCCCTTGTCATGCACACATATGCACAAAAAGACAAGTCAGGGAAGGGAGAAATTCCTAAAAAGAGGTGCACAGGTTAATATAGAAACTGCACTTGATTTATTTTCAGAGAGGCACCGAGCTATTGATGGCACTGTGGGGGGACAACTAAGCAGTTATTTTAAGCTAAAATTGGGGCATAAAACACGACAAGACATTGTACCCCATTGGGGCAGTGCAGGTCACGTGACTTCTTGGGAGGAACCACACACGAGAATCAGGACCAGGGACTCAGCCTTCCTCTTGGGGTCACTCAGCTCCAAGCACCAGTCAGTCTGAATGCCCACAGGATTGCAATGAAGGGTCACAGGAGAACCTCAGATCTCCAACAGCCCTGATGCTCAAGCCAGTGGCCAGAGTGGTTTCAACTTCTTAAAAGGAAAGCGTTTCAATTCAAATTTACAGACATCTGCCCCCTAGGTTTTCCAGTTCTTCCCCACCTCCTCCAACCAGGAGCAACTCTCCGTGCAGGGAGGAGGGTGCAGGGAAATCAAGGCACCCAAGTATTCCTAGTTCTCTCCACTTGCCTTGCCCTGCGGATCCCACCACCAACAGAGGCACTAACACATACAGACAAGCTTTCGTACCAAAGGTCTGTGGCGCGGCAGGCACTCTCCTCGAGGTGCCAGGATGGCGGAGAAGTGGAGGCATGTAGTCCCCGCCTTCACAGACGGCACCTAGCACAGAGGACCAGCTCCCCCACAGGTAACCGCAAGAAAGAGGAGTGCAGAAAGGAAAAGCCCATCATGCCTCGGGAGACCTTAACAGGGATCCCTGACCACACCCAAGTCCCACGTCTCCGATGAGGTAAGAACGAATTCTATTTAAAGGCTTCTTTGTGGCTCTCTCGAATTCCCATGGGGAAGCATCCTCTCAGGGGATACTTGGCGACCGGCTCTGAAGAGCGCCCAAGACCAAGTCCACCGCACCTCTGTACTACGAAGTGAAACTGACGGATGTAAATGCGGATTTCTGAATAGTAACTGCAGGCTCACAGGGGAGTGGGAGAGCCACACGTTCTTGCTGGGGAACAATGTTTCTCCAAGCTGGAATGTTTGGCTTCACTACAATGTGTCCATTCAGGCAGGAGATAGGGAAGAGAGCGGTATTCACCTCCCTAAGGGAGTGTAATGTCCTCCTTGGTGAGACACATGCAAATATGATTATGCCTGTAACTCTCGCTGTACACAAAATAGCCAAGCACATAAAATTCCAACCAGAAAAAAAAAAAAAAAAACTCGGGAACCTATGCGTGACAGAGGAATGCCGACTGTGAAACCATGACAAACTTTGCTGCACAGGTATTACGTTATTCCCTCTCTGCTTAGTGTTTGCTAACTTGGGGCAGGGGAATCTTGAAAGATTTCAGAGTTCTTCGCAGGCTCAGTCCTAAGGAATGAATTCTCTTCTGTGAGGCAGTTATGTCTTTGCCAAGGAAGAGGCTGGGTAAGGGAAGTCAGGCGAAAAGTACAGATGCTCCAGGATGGGGAACAGTGTGGTGTGCAGTCTGGAACGTGATGGACTCTTTTGAGATTCCGATTTCCTCTATAAAGCAGGGACTGCTCTAATGAGTATCATATCCAATTTGGATACTTATTGGATTAAATAAAGTGATACAAATAAATGTGTCTCAGATTAGCCTAATGTATATCATTTCACCCCTTTTTTAAAAAAGAATTTATTTATTTATTTGACAGACAGAGAGATCACAAGTAGGCAGAGAGGCAGGCAGAGAGAGGGAAGCAGGCTCCCTGCTGAGCAGAGAGCCTAATGCGGGGCTGGATCCCAGGACCCCGAGATCATGACCTGAGCTGAAGGCAGAGGCTTAACCCACTGAGCCACCTAGGCACCCCTCCCTTTTATTTTTAAGAAATTGTTTTTATTTAAGAAATATTGGCTTTTCTTTTCAAGTATTTATTTGTCAGAGAGCGAGCACCAGCAGGGGGAGCGGCAGGGAGAGGAAGACGTAGACTCCCTGCTGAGCTAGGAGCCCCGAAGCCTTATCCTAGGACTCCGGGATCATGACCTGAGCTGAAAGCAGATGCTTAACCAACTGAGCCACTCACGCACCCCAAATATTGGCTCCTTTGTTCAGAGGTGAGCCCATTCCCTATCTTTACATGTATGCACAAGACTTCCCCCTCACGATGGTCATGACTGTGACTGTCATAAGTTGCATGATCGCCATGCTCGCCTCTGAACTGTGAAATGTGGCGCACCCTGTATTCTCACTGTTGTTCTTAGTACCAGAGTGGACACTCTGGGATCAAGGAACCAGTATTTCGTTGGAGATCAAGGTCAACATGTGAAGAAAGGAGCCAGCACTTCACTGGGGGAGAATCAGTATTTGAGGGAGGTGACTGCGACATGAAAGGGGGTACCCTTAATAGCTCTAGCTTTCTAGATTCTAACTCTTTAAAGAATTCTGGTGATCTAAGGTAAGAAATCGAGGGTCTTGCTATCTGTTGATTCAGGGCTCCAAGATGCTATTATTTTACTGAATGCTCTCTTCCTTAATGGTTCCTTATGCACTCAAGGATCTCTTTAGGAGAAAGGAGATGTCTCTTTCCTCCTTCCTAGGACTTTGCTACTTTCCTATTTAATGACAGAACACTCGCTGGAATTCTAGGGCAGAGCACACATGTAGCCTCACTCTGTTCTTCAAGCTCCTTATAGTTTTAGAGCTTCGAACACAAGGGCACTAATTAATGGCATTTCCATCACTCACAGGTGGCCCAACATTTCTGCCATTCCTATCCGTAATACCCTAGTCGTATAACCACCAGCACCGGAAGCCTGGGGCATTTCAGAATCCGTATTTGTCCTGTTCTGAGGCTGAGAAACTTAGCTGGTGCCTGAACAAAGCAAATTTCACTGCACAAATGACCAATCTTTTAGATGCATGCTTCGCAGAGGCCCCTGGGTCCACTTGGTGGCCCCGTTCTTCCGCGTTCTAGGTCAGCCTTTGGACACAGCATCGGTTAACGCTGTGTCCATCTCTTCTCCCAGGCAGGCTTTCAGCACTGCTTTTCATTTCAGACTTTCGCCGCTGGAGTGATTTTGCTGCCGTCAGACTATTATGGATATTAGGTCTTGAATGAGCTGTAACTTTCTGCAATTGAAAATTTATAACACAAAGACAATTTCATTGGGCTCTGTCACTGTTTAACACACAGTCCCTTGAGTACTGCGGATCATGTGGGTTTTGATGACATTACCTCTACTGCCCACACTTGCTCAATTACGAAGGTGGTTTATTTTCATACCTTGGCTGCTCTCTTAAGCCCATTCAGCTTCGCCGGGATAAAAATATGTCCGTATTCCCTTCCCCTGATATTCTACCCTCATCTATACCAGCTTTTGCCCTTGAAAAACCATGCCCTACCTGTAAAAACTGGTACCAATGGACAAATAAGATAACGATTAAAAACTGGCCTGGAAGCTTGTGTTAGAGGTTAGATCTTTATTAAAAAGCAACTCTTTTGCAAGGATGTGGATGATTTTTCTCTTCCGTGTAACTGACCACGCCCTGGTGGACATGTGAATTGGAGTGATGCCCCCAAGAACAAAGCAGGAGGGAGCGAATCAGGATGAAGCAGGATGACCCGAGGATAATGGAACCACACGTTTATAACAGACAGGAACTGTACCTTCTCTTAGAAAAAGGTCTGAATAATCACATTCTCCACTTTTTAAAAATGAGGGTTTTATCATTAACACAAGATTTAAAGGTCAGTATCCATCCACATTAGTATTCAAAATCTGTTACGGATTTTCTGTGAATTAGTGTTAGAAAATCAGTTCTTTTATTAAGAGTGATCTTTCGGAGGGCTGGCTTTTATGTGTCACCAGCTGCAAAACTAGATTCTGGGGCCCACCCCTAACACAGTTGCTCTTTTTCAGCAGGCGATCTTCTTTCCCTGAAGAAATCACCAAGACCAACTTACTACCGAGCTGCCACTCGCTGCAAAGTATTTCCTCCGTGTAACATTTCATTTTTCGCTGTCAGTGCCAGGAAGCAACCACAACACGGAGGGGGAACATCTCACGGTGGCTCACGGATCTGTATTCATGGGGCACACAGACAATGCTGGGAAGGTGGTGGGAGCTGGAAGAACACTAGAAGATTCTTTATCCACAAAATTCGTGGTGCTGACTTGTTTTCTTTGGACTTTATGAACGGTCACAAAGACTGGAACCAAAGTCAGCTTTCAGAAGAGATCTATAAAGTCCGAGATAACCACCAGCAGCTAACTGGAAACCCTACTCAGCTAGGAGGATGAATCTCAGGGTTAAAGTTTAGCCACCTAATAAAAAATAATAAAAAATAAATTAAAAAATAAAAAAAATTAAAAAATAAATAAAAATAAAATTTAGCAACCTAAGCCCTGCAAAGATGTCATGGCAGTTTCTGCTTAGTGACTGAGCACACAATGTCCATAATGAACCTTGAGGTTCTCTGGGCTCTCAGTACAGTGGATGCCCCATGGACCAGACAGATGAGGGCTGGCTTCCTTTAGGACAAACTTACAGGCACTGAGATGTTTGAACCTGTCTTCTTGTCCTCAGGTTTCTAGGGCTTCCTGGCACCAACTCAACCCCTCACTACCCTGCCAAGTTTTTGACAAAGTCAAACACTCAAACTTTCAAGCTGTTTTGCTGGGAACTGTTTTCAGTGCAATTGCAATTTGATGCAAGTTATTTTGTTTTATGGTATCTTTTCGTTGAAAGACCACATTTTCCGTGTGACAAAGGCTGAGTTTGTCTTGGACGTCCAGTGAATCTCTGTCTTCTTAGCCATGCACTCAACAGCTCGAGGTTTCTCACATTTCTAACACTGGAGGGGTCACCTCCCTCTGAGTTTCAACATGGGGATGTACATAAACCAACAATGAAAAGATACAGCAGGAAAGAGAAAGGAAGTGCTCTTGTAACAGACTGGGCTTCCTTAATATGTTTTCCCCCAACAATTAGTCGCTTAGTGTTTACAAACACAAATAGCCATATACATGCACACACACAAGGACACGTACACACAAACACAAATACAGGCACACAGAGCTATATAAATACGCCTGCACTAATGTGCGCCCATATACAAATGTCCACTTGTAATGCATAACACAAACAAATGTTAAAGATTATGCTAGTGGCGCTATGGGGAATAAAAAAGAAATATACTGTATTCTCAAAAATATGTAATCTGGTTAGAAATATGAAAACCACGGATATTTCGGAACTCAGGGCCATTAATACAAGTATATTTTATGTATACATATATGTACATACACACGCATAGGCAGGAAGATATGTACACACGTATGCGCACTTCAGAATGCAGCACTTTAAATACAAAGTAGTGATAAGTGCCTGGGAAGAAGAAAATGCCGTGCGGCATCAGAGAAAACAATGCTGCATCATGGCAAGGAAGGAAGAACTGGTGGGCAGTCCGTGAAGGCAGAGATGGTCGAGAAGGCTCCAGCCTCCTCAGGGATCTCGTGAGACAGCTTGGGCCCCAAATGGTTTCGTATTGGGAGATTGTGAGCTGTGACAATGCTGGCATGAAGTCCGTGTTTGCTGAATGTATGGCTGAAAGTATGAATGAGCCCAGATGACTGCAGCATGAGAAAATTCCCTGGGGTCTGTGATGAACCGGAAGGGCGAACACTCAGAGTATATCGCAAGGCTGTAGGAAATATAAAATGCCAACCACTAATAATGTGTCCATCATAAAACCGGCCAGACCTCCCAGATGCACTCAGCTTCCACCGATATGACGGCTTCCTTCTCTTCTCTAATAACGCTGCATTCTGTGCGCCAACATTGACTTAGACACAACTCTGTGGGTCATATTAATCAGCTGCAACCAGAATTAACCAAGGGAAAGGCCGTTTTTGTACACATCATCAAGGTTTCAATGTTTTCTTTTTTCAGAAAACAGTTGAAAAAACGATCCCTATCTTCTAGCTACCAATGCACACACGGGTGTTTCTACCTGCACGTAGATAATGCTGTCTTGGACATTCTGGAGATCGGTCAGACTCCTCTCTTACTCCTTGTTTGCTTAATATTAGAATCTGCTCTACAAGGGCTATATTGATTTTCTTGTAAGTAGACTGGTCTCTTGTTGGCCTCTTGAAACATGAGAGCAGTCACGTGGGAGCAAGGCCTTCGCTGATGCAGAGGGGATACAGGGTTCTGGAAGGATTCAAGATCCCTGGTTATCACACAAGAAGCTGGAAATAAATACAGGGCACGAAACCACAAACTCAGGTGTAGGTTTAACTGTCTTCTAAGACACGGGTCACCATCAAGGAATTCCTGTTACCCCGTCACGGTTTTCTAGACAGCACATTGTGTTTACTCAAAGGAGGTGAAAATGGCTACCAGAGTTGTACAAAAAAATATTTAATATTTTTTTTTTTTTGTCAAATGGAGAGAGAGATCTTATTCTGAGTGATGGCAAGAAGATTTGAGGAAATCTACCGAAAATTTTAAGCGGATGTTGACAGAAGAAGATGAACGGTTGGCAGAAGGCACACAAGCCCAAAGGCTGCGATTTTAAAAAACAGGAAATTCAAGTAAGCACAGAGCATTACTCTGTTTGAAAAATAGCAGGCGTATAAATTAAGTTGCCAAGGAAGACATCAAAAACAAACAGTATAAATGAGTTTTAGGAGACAAGTAGACACTTTAATGGGGGCAGCAAGGATTTAAGGCTATAGTGACAAAGGAAGGAGGTGGGACAGAGACACTGAGAGGTGACAGGCGGTGTGACAAAACGCCACCATCACTATTTTAATAGCATCAACTCTGGACCACTGTGCCATTTTAGAGTAACTGAAAATGAAGAAGCCGCGTTATTAGGTAATAGATCATCGGTTTATTAAAAACAGGAGTGCAAGGAGAAACTCCATCCCTCACAGGAAGAGTATTTTCAAAATTTAGTTGTGAAGGGTGACTTATCCTTTCTGAGTGATTCGGCTGCTTGTGTGAGACTCTCATTTTTTACCGAATTAGCCGTTGTACACCTGCCTCTCTGTATCAGTGTGTCATACCCAGAGGCTCTTTCCCTGTGACCACATCACAAATAATCCAAGTCTCTGAATAATCCCGATTTCTGGTTTACCAAAGTTTGGATTTATGCCCAAGCAAGTTGATTTTACAGCCCACAAGAGAGATGACTCTTCCTCCCGAGTGTCAAGAGTCTGAGGCTCAGGACATGGTGCAAACTGCACCTGCTCTTTAACGATCTGTGGGCACAGAGGTCCCCACGCGGCGTCCATGCAAGTTCCTGGCCATTTCCACCACTCATCAGGTCTCAAGAGAGAGCCTGCTGAACCTGAAACCATCATCCGTAATGGTCCAGCTAAGAAGGACCCGTTAGAAAGGGAGTCATTTAGATCGAAGTGACTTATAAAACAACGTCCTGGGAACCTGGGTGGCTCAGTGGGTAAAGCCTCTACCTTCAGGTCAGGTCATGATCCCAGGGTCCTGGGATCGAGCCCCGCATTGGGCTCTCTGCTCAGCAGGGAGCCTGCTTCCCCCGCTCCCGCCTACTTGTGATCTCTGTCAAATAAATAAAAAATCTTAAAACAACCAACCAACCAAACAATGTCCTGTGGTCAGCAGGCAAATTTGGCTGTGTGCCTGTATGGGATGTACCTGTGGCTTCCAGAGAGAAATTCAGCCTGTGCTTTCCTCCACCATCCTGGTCTACAAGAAACTACCTCATGCTTTTCTTTAAAATGAGCGCACGGGAGTCAGAGGGAAGTATTACATCATCCACAAGCTACAGAAAGTGATTAGTAGAGGAATTTATGAATATCTATCAGAGGGATTTTGAATCCATTGAACATCTTTTGAAAATTTTCACGTGATTACAGGTTGTAAGCGCCATGAGAGGAACGAAAAATGTTGTATGAGCCACTATATACATAGAAATTCTCGCAGCGATGGGCACAGAGCAGGCATCAGCAAATCGTGTTGAATAAATGAACACGTGGGGGACAATGCTTTACTAAATTTCCTCTTTGCCTGAAATAAATGGCCACTAAGTTTTAGAAAATTTTCAAGAGTCACTTAATGTTACATTTGTAAAATGCTGAATCCTTTTTTGTTTTAGATACGAAAACATCAAGTGAATTACATCCATATTTGTACTGCAATTTATTTTCAACTGAGCAATATTCCATCTTTAGGAGGTATAAAGAAGCTAGGTGGTATTATCCTTTCCCAAAGAGGCACGAAAACAGTTGGATCCAATCTCCTTTCACAGGGAAGTCATTAAGAACAACAAGCATGGCCACAGTAAGTGTGTGGAGGTATGCATATACACATAAGTCTCACCTTTCAGGGTTGAGAGACAAGGTGGGGGAGGGAGGAAGGGATGAGAAAGAGAAAGGAAGGGGGGGAGGGAGAGAGAGAAGGAGAAAAGAGGGGAAAGAGAGAGAAAAAGGGAAGGAGGGAGAGGGGGAAAGAGAGAGAGGGAGGACACACATCCTCACGTTTCTACATGTGTTAACTTTATAATGATGCCATGTCTCATAGTTTCATTAGACGTCCTCCACCAGAGGTCAAGGTCTGTCAAAAGAGCTTACGGACTGGGACCTGCCAATTCCTCATCCCTGCAGAAGACTGGCCACTGTCCTATGTGGTAGGAATGGCCAGTCCTCCGAGAAGAGCAAGAATTGTGCAGCGCTACGGAACATTACAGAGAACCACCACCACACTCTTCTCCCTGCCCCCCGATGCCTCAAACTCAGGCCCCCCCAGGCTCCCTGATTCCCATGTAGTTTTTAGAGTCATGACGGACTGTTCTGGGGCCTGTTATTTTCAAACCCCTTTTTCGACTTGTGTCTTTAGTAGCTCGATGATGAGAACAGGAACAGTGTCAGAAATGCTGACCATAAAGGACTTCTCAGAAAAGGCCTGAAGGTAGAAAGCATGGCTCACAAGCCTTGGAAACGCGTGCTGTGGTGTGGTTGTGCCTTCAGGAACTGCCCGTTCATGCCCCTGATGGTGGCCTTTCAGAATGTCCACAGCACAAGAACACTTCGGACACCATGGATCTTTCCAGTTGTGGAAGAGGGCTCCTTCCTTCACGTCTGTGGCTTTCATGCCACAAATCTGCAGCTGGAGACTGAGGGACCCGGAAAATGGGGGCAACTCCAAAGGTCAAGTTTATCTGCCCTTGTTTTTCTTCTTCCTCTTGGCCACTTGAGAAAGACTGACACCCAAACCTGTAAATTTCGGCGCCAGACATTGCAACTACACTACAGGCTTTTAAGGACAGAGAGATGCTTTCCCTTCTCCTCTGGGGAGCTTCCCTCCCGCCTGCGTCCAGCCTGCACTGGATCAGGACCCCTGCTCCCGGCTCCCAGGCACAAAGTATTTATTTCATGACAGCAAATTCACACTTGACAATGGTTTTGCAGATGCGTGTCCAAGACTGTAAGTTTCCTGAGGACAAAAATCTTATTTTGTTACACAGTGAGCTTGGCCATCATCAACACCCGATATGCGTAAGTAAAGTTGAGTAGATCTGCCTGAGACCATTTTTTTCCACATGATTTCTTGGTTTGAAGAGGTCCATTCCTCCCGGTTCTAAATGAGCAAATGCAGGAGGAGGGAAAAAGGAGGGTCCGCTCCCTCCATTATCAAGTCAGGAAGGTTATGGAATACTATCTACGGAGGGATTACTTTCTGAAGACTTTTTTTTTAAAAGGATTTATTTATTTTAGAGAGAGCGAGCGAGTGCAAGTGGGGGAGGGACAGAAGGAGAGAGAGAGAGAACCCTCAAGCAGACTCCCCCGCTGACAGTGGAGGCCCATGTGAGGCTCCATCCCGAGACCCTGATGTCATGACCTGAGCCTAAACCAAGAGTTGGAAGCTCACTGTCTGAGCCACCCAGGTGTCCCTGAAGAACAATCTGAATGAGCACAAGTTGGGGAGTTTCTGCGGTCACAGTCTGAAGGGTTCAGCAGACTGCAAACAGGCACAGAGTCAACTGATGTTATCTTTTAGGTTTTTTGACTTTGTCTAACAGGTAATTTCTGAACATCAAAGAAGTGTTCTCAGTTTGGCTCTGTATTGTGTAAAGCAGATGTCCTTGGTTACTATACTGATTAGTAGGTGGTTTGTATTATTCTAATGGTTACCATCGTTATTGGAAAAAAAGAAAATAAAACAAAAAGAAACCCAGTTGAGTAAGGTATGCAGGCATGGCCTTGCTGCACAGACCCACTGACAGTAAAACCCTGCTTCAAGTGCTGAATGGTGCTGTGTCTTTTTAAAAAAATTTATGTTCCTTTCAAGGGCCGCTTGAAAAATATGATGGAAGGCAGGACAGCTACCAAAGGTAGCTCCGAGAGATGCCTTTACCACCTGGAGCTAAAGCACGCCAGACCTTTTACGATGGGCTCCCCTTCGGCCATGATTCCAGGCTATGCGGCTACCTGGCAAATACAGATAAAATTATAAAAAGGAGGACAACGCCCCTCCCCTCCCCTACCCTCCGCCATCTATATGAGCCCTTCCTTGAGGAGCCTGTTTCCTCAGTAAAAGATATAGTACTTTCCATGACAGACGTACAAACCTCCATTCTCTCCAGTCTTGAGACCATTTCTCTCAGCACACTAGGCTCTACGTACCCAGAAGGAGACCTCCCAAAAGACTTCGTCTGCAAAAGGCCCTGCAGGGGGTGGGGGGGGGGGCCTGCATTCAGAAACAGACAGCCAAGATCATTCTTTTCTTGGAGTCAAAGACAGCAAGGAAAGACTCTAACCTCTCAGCAGTGGGCACAACTTCTTCATCCCAGTGATCAGTTATAATTTACGCTTATTTCTGTGATTGTCTGGCTGACACCTGTCTCCTCTATGGGACCACAGGCTCCACGAGGGCATGAACTGGCTTTGTTTCCGTTGGTTCCTGTTTCCCCAGCAGAGCATGCAGTCCGGCGCTTAGCAGGGCCTCAAATCTTTGTCAGGGAAGGGAGGGGCAGAGAGAGGGACAGCAGCAGAGAGGAAGGAGAAAGGGGTATTGCCAAAGAGATGCTGCTTAATGGTTGGGCGTTAGAAAAATCTGCCTGTTCGATTTCACACAAATAGTCCAGACCTACAGATACTCAGACACATTACATGTGCTGGGTATTCACAAGCCCAGGGAGAGTGGCTAGCCTCAGCAAACACTAAGCTAGGTCTTAAAATTTTACACCAACCATGTAATTGGACCCATCAAGGGAGAAACTGGTTTGCTATGCCTGGAAATTGGTGGGAATTTCATTATTTCTGAATTTGCAAAATAGTGTTTGGTTGAAAGGTCCAGTTGTGTGGACTTGTCAACTTCTAGGGCCAGATCTGGGCCCAAGCTGGGGATTCCTGTCCCCGGCAGGAACACACCTGGGGGTCTATGTCACGGAAACCGCAGATACTGTGCACATGTACAGGCTGAACCACTACCTGTCAGCTCTCGGCGCCTCAAATGGACAGAGGCCATTTACAGCTTGTAGGCGTCGATTTGAGAGGCACGGGTTGGCCAGTCCCTGCGCCGTCTGATCCGCACCTGCAGTCACGCCGCATGTCAAGGACCGCAGGCGTCAGACAGGAGCACCGCTCAAGTGTTTGTAAGAGCCTGAGCGCTGCCTCTCGTGCTCCTACGGCGGGTCCTACTATGGCCCTTCTCCAGATCTTCATCTAGGAAATCAAGGGCCCACACCGCTATCGCAGATGGAGGGCTTGGAGGGACTGGAGGTTGGGACAGGGCATTGGAGAATGAATCAAGAGGCCCCAGATGCAGGAAAGGTGGCAGCAGAGGCTCTTTCGGAGTCTCGGCTGAATGGAGCGTTCTGGAATGGTTCCTTGGCTTCTGGGAAAGCGTCAGGGCAAGCTGGTCCTGGGAGGTGGGTCTTCGGAGATGCTGTGACTTACAGCAATCTCAGCTTTAGACGTGGCAGGGGTTAGCGCGTCTTCGAATAATACAAAGTAAGCTTGGAGTCTGATTTTTCCCTCGGTAAATTTCCTCTTCTTTCCCCACAACAACAACGGAAATGAAATCCCGTTAGAACATTAAGAACCAAAGAAGAAAACCCAGCAAAGTTTTCCTTTCTGCTTCTGGAAGGCAGGAGCACACGGGATGGGGACAGTCTTGCCGTCTGGTAAGTCAACTCCTGGGGAAATATTTGCTCACAGCACCAGAAGCCAGGAATCCTCTTTCCCTTCAGTGCGTAAATTAACGGCTAAATGCACATCCTTCCTGTTGGCAACTGCCTGCACTTCCTGGTAGGGAGACTCCCTGAAGTCGCGTTCCCTGCCCCTGGGGAAAGTGCTCCAAGAATGTTCGAGGACTAGGAGGAACCTCCCCTTCCCCTGGGGAATTACCACTGTACTTGCCTCCAGTCCAGTTCTGGGTGTGTCTGAAAAACCAACTGTTGGGAAACCGAAGGCAAAGGAAGGAACACAGTGGCCCCTGGGAGACCTACAGGATTGTGTACGATTACCAAAATGCATCAGCCACACACTCAGTGAGATCTGCCATATGCAAGTGACACCTTAGTGAACAGAAGGGGAGGGGGAGACCCCACAGCCAAGTACATGGCGCAGCGGGGACGCGGACGAAGACAGAGCCATCCTCCCGACCATGAAGGGTTCCAGGTCCTCCGATCAGTTACAGAGCGAGGCCGGAGGTGCCTGCTTGGGTCTGTGAGCAATTTGCATTTTTCTGTGAAAAGCCTATTTGGATCCCTTGCCCATTTCTTTACTGGGTTTCTGAATTCCAAATTATAATGTATAAAAGATTTTTAAATATTAAAATATTAACTTTGTCAACAAAAAGAAACTAAAGATCTACAGCGCAAACATGACATTTCTGAAGATGATATTCCCTCCCGAAATGGAGAGAATAATGAACAGGCTGTGTGAGAGGGAACCATGAATTTGATTCATGTTACGACAGAAATTTTCTCTATTCTTGTAAATGCTAGGGAAAGGTCCACGAGAGCGCTTGTCGCATGCTTTCATGAAAAAGTTAAGCTTGCTATCTGGAATCACTGAAAGCTGTCGGAATGCAAGGTTTCTGAGCAGACCAATTTGGATGGAAACAAGAATTTCCCAAGCTTTCTCTAAAGTAGCGGGTTCACACTGACCCTTCCTCAGGAAAGATGGATGACCACGAGGTAAAATCAGAGTTTTAGGAAGGACGTTGATGGAATTTCACCTGCTCGGATTACTGCTCTGTTGTATCCAATACTCTTCAATGAATCTGTTCTGGTTTACTCAAGAAATGTAAAGTTTCAGGGAAAAAAAGAAATCGTACCTCTGGACCATCACACCTCCGTTGTTAACACGCGGAGACAGGGTGTCAAGGTTACACCGCCTTCCTGGTAGGTCTCCTTATTGAGAAATCATTAGTCCCCATCTGGCTTCGGCTTTGTTTATGTATCTGGTCAACCGGGTGGCTCGGGAACGTGCCTTCGGCAGGCCACTCTGCCCAGTGACTCTGCTCCCCTTTCTTTATGGAGTCACCCTCTGAGACAGGCAGGGGACCAGAGCGCCTCCATCGTCATTTCACAGAGACTGTCAGAGGAGTTAAGTGACTTCAGAAAGGTCAAGCCACCAGTCACTGGTCAGGACCAAAATAGAATCGGGGTTCGCTGACCTCCTTGTCTCTTGCTCAAATGCGTCAAGGACAAGAGAAATCCCTCCTGAGCTGTAAAATCACGCTCACAGGCTTTTGATTTTTCTCTCCCTTGAAGAGGATGAGCTGAGGTACTTCTGTACCTTTTGTTTTGCTGATACCCAAATGCGAGCCTGTTGTATTGGTGGGGAAACCAAAGGCCAAGAATCCAAAAATTGAAGACTTCACCTTCTCCAGTGACTGGCTGTGACCTGAAGCAAAAATGGGAGGCAGCCATGCCTTGATTTTTCCATTAAATGGGAATGTTTTGAACCAGGTATTGAATATACTAACTTTTCCACCTAAGTAACCTATCTTTGAGTCCTGTTATTCAAAGTTGTGGGAATGCCAAGTGTCTGAGCACGCCACTTACGAAGAAAACAAGCACCAAGAAGCACGGACATCCTGAGAACATTACTCTGCACATTGGCTTAGGACTACTGAGAACAGGGATGAGGAAGCAACACAGTTAGTGGGGGTTTACTCATTGTGCAATTGGGTGAGGAGCCCTGGGCTCTGGCACTACTGAAATAGTTCACCTTTGCTGTGCAAATCAGGCCTGACACAGGGCCTTATTTAATTCACAGACATACTTATACTTCTGCAAAACCGAACAAAAAAATAGCTTTTAATTACTATTTGGAGAGCATCTAAGACAATTAAATGCTTCTGATTACCCTTTTGTTTTTTAAAAACATAGACTCAGAGAGTAAACATTTCTACACAGCCATTAGAGCAAAATGCCTTTTGAGGGAGAATGCTTTGAATACATTTTGCCTTATAAAAAACAAACAAAACAAACAACAACCATATAAGAGGACAGCACAGAAAAAGGCTGTGAGGCATGACATGGCCCGTGATGTTGGGCATGCATGAGTTAGCTCCTACACGGTCAGAACTAGAAGCTCAGATGAATGCTATTAACCTAAACCTGACCCTTCGGAAGTTCAATGTCACATCACCTGGGGTCAGTGACAGGGCCACTCAAAGCGGATCCTCTCTGGACAGTCAGGTACTTTAAAAAATATCTGAGCAAATGTGTTATTCATCACCTCGAGTCGAGACTCTGTTCTAGGAATCACATTCACGTCCTGACCCCATCGTATCTGTCGTCTTTGTTTCTATCCTAAATATTAAATAGTCAGACCTAAACCCCCAGTAGTTGTCCAGCACAACCTCAAGGGAGACCCAGCTCTACAGGGGAATTCCAGGGCATGCGCAGGGAGGAACAGGTAAGCCAGAGCTACAGGAAGACAGTGAGGACCCTTTGGGCATTGTCAACATTGGAGGACCACTGGTCTTTCTGAACGATGCCTAACCCATTCGTACAGTGCTCTACATTTTACAGAGCACTTTGACTTTGTGATGGTGATAGGATTTATATCATTCTTCCCGTTTGGTGATGAGAGTACATGGAATGGTGATTCTTCCAAAGCCACATGGGTAGTGAATGTCCGAATTCAAACATAGGCTCTTCTAAACCAACCCACCCCATTCAACAATCTCTCTTTTTTTTTTTTTAATTATTTATTCATTTATTTGTCAGGGACAGAGGGAGAGAGAGCGAGCGAGCACAGGCAGACAGAGAGGCAGGCAGAGGCAGAGGGAGAAGCAGGTTCCCTGCCCAGCAAGGAGCCTGATGTGGGACTCGATCCCAGGACGCCGGGATCATGACCTGAGCTGAAGGCAGCCGCCTAACCAACTGAGCCACCCAGGCATCCCTCAACAATCTCTCTTAATGGTCTTTATAAAAGATGCCAGTGAAGAGAGATGATATAAAGGGGGAAACTACATTATGTTTAGAGAAAGGATCACTGGTTGTCAGTGTGATTCACAAATCATGCCTTCAACTGCTGGGAGGAAGCCCAGCACAGTGGTTTGAGCATGGAGTCATGAGCCAGACCACTCAGATTCAAATCCAAGTTCTGCCATTACCAGCTGTGTGATCCTGGACAAATTACTCAACTCTCCGTGGCTGAGCTGCCTTATCTTTTTTTTCTTTTTGATACAATATACTGATTTGACAATTCTATACATCACACAATACTCACCATGATAAGTGTAATTCCCATCAGTCACCATACCTTATTTCAATATTATCAACTATATTCTCCATGCTGTACTTTTCATTTCTCTGTCTTATTCATTGTATAACTGCAAGTTTGCATCTCTTAATCCCCTTCACCTATTTCACCCATCCCTTCCCCCTCCCCCCTCTAGCAGCCATGAGTTTTTTTTTCTCCGCACTTAAGAGATTGTTTTGTTTTGGATTTCACATATAAGTGAAATCTTATGGTATCCGTCGCCTTCCTCTGTCTGACATTTTTCACTTGTCATAATACTCTTGAGGCCCCTCCACGTTGTCACAAATGGCAAAATACCTCATTCTTCTTCATGGCTGAGTAATGTTCCGTTGTGAATATGCGTGTCTATATCTACAGGCCACATCTTCTACCCCTTCACTTATGATGGACACTTAGGTTGTTTCCCAATCTTCGCTACTGTAAAGAATGTTGCAATAAACAGAGGGGAGCGTGTACCTTTCTGAATCAGTGTTTTTGTTTTCTTCTGATAAATGCCCAGTAGTAGAATTATAAGACCACATGGTATTTCTATTTTTAATTTTCTGAGGACCCTCCACACTGTTTTCCAGAGTGGCTGCACCAATTTACATTCCTAACAACAGTGCACAAGGTTCCCTGTTCTCCACATCCTCCTCAACCCCTGTTTCTTGTCTTTTTGCTACTGTCCATTCTGACTGGTGGGAGATGGTATCTCATTACGGTTTGGATTTGTATTTCCTGATGATGCGTGATGCTGGGCATTTTTTTCATGTGTCTGTTGGCCATCTGGATGTCACCTTTGGAAAAAAGTGTCTATTCAGGTCTTCTGTTTTTTTTGTTTGTTTGTTTGTTTTAAAGATTTTATTTATTTGACAGAGAGATCACAAGCAGGCAGAGAGGCAGGCAGAGAGAGAGGAGGAAGCAGGCTCCCCGCTGAGCAGAGAGCCCGATGCGGGGCTCGATCCCAGAACTCTGAGATCATGACCTGAGCCGAAGGCAGCGGCCTAACCCACTGAGCCACCCAGGAGCCCAGGTCTTCTGTTTTTTAATTGGATTTTTAATTTGGGGTTTCTTGGTGTTGAGTTGTATAAGGTCTTTACATATGTTGGACATTAGTGCCCCAACCTGATCTATCATCTGCCATTATCTTCTCCCATTTGGTAGGTTGCCTTGTCAATTCTGTCATTCTGTCAATCATCTCCTTCACTGTGGACAAGCTTTTCTATAGTCCTAATGGTTTTCTTTTCTTTTCTTTCCTTTTTTTAAATTTTGTTTCCCTTGCCTGAGGACACAAGTGGTATCTTTAAGGCTGACACCATAGGCTGTTTTCTGTTAGGAGTTTTATGGTTTCGGGTCTCATATTTAGGTCTTTAATCCATTTTGAGTTTATTTTTCTATCTGGTGTAAAAAAAAGTGGGCCCAGTTTTCCCAGCACCTTTGTCAGAGATGGACCATATAAGTGTGGGTTCATTTTTGGACTCTCTAACCTGTTCCACTCATCTACGTGTCAGCTTTGGTGCCATTAGCATACTAATTTGAATACTACAGCTATATAGCATTTCTTGAAATCTGGGATTTGATACCTCCAGCTTTGTTCTTTCTCGAGATCGCTTTGGCTATCTGGTATCTTTGTGGTTCCATACAGATTTAAAGATTTGCTGTTTTAATTCTTTGAAAAATGCCACTGGTCTTTTGATGGTGGTTGCACTGAGCATATGGAATACTTTGGGTAGTACGAACATTTTAACAACATCGATTCTTCCAATCCATGAGCATGGTGAATCTTTCCATTTGTTTGGGTCACCTTCAATTTCTTCCATCACTGTCTTATAATTTTCAGAGTACATGTCTTTCACTTCCTTGGTTAAATTTATTCCTAGGCATTTATTCTTTTTGGTACCAGTGGAACTGTTTTCTTAATTTCTCTTCTGGCTACTTCATTACTAGTGTACAGAAGCAAACAGAATTCTGTATATTAATTTTGTAACCTTCAAGTTTACTGAGTTCATTACTAGTTCTAATAGTTCTTGGTGGAGTCTTCAGGGTTTTTTATATGTGGTATCAGGTCATCTGTAAAATAAGGACGATTTTACTTCTTCCTTACCAATGTGGATGCCTCTTGTTTCTTTTTCTTGTCTGATATTTGCGGCTAGGACTTCCAAAATTATTGGAAAAAAAGTGGCGTGTGTGAACATCTTTGTCTTGCTCCTGATCTTACAAGAAAGGCTTCTGTTTCTCACATTAAGAATGTCAGTTTCCTTATCTTTCAAGTGAGCGTGATAATAGAACCTGCGGGAACCGAGGGCCTCTTTCCTCACTGACTTTATTTTTCAGTTTAAAAAAATTTTTTACAAGTAGAACTTAAGGACAATGTTCTATTTTTTTTAAGTTTTTATTTAAATTCCAGGTAGTTAACATACAGTGTAACACTAGTTTCAGGTATAGAATATAGTGATTCGACAGTCCCATACATCACCAGGGGCTCATCGTAACAAGTGCGTCTCTAAATCCCATCACCTGTTTAACCCATCCCCCCCACCCCTCTCTGGTGACCATCAGTCTGTTCTCACTACTTGAGATCCAACCTAGTCCCTGGGTTCCTGAGGCTCACTCTTCTTTCAACAGCTGAAAAACTGTGGACTGATCTTACCAAATAATTAACATGGGTTGATCCAAGGAAGAAACCTATCCAGCCAACGTGGTCACCAGTCCTCCTGCAGTGCTAACACGGCAGACTCCGACTGTTAGTCTGGGTAAGGCCCCGGGCCTGCGAGGTCTCATGCGTACGGCATATATGTGAATAAACAGACTTCACATAGAATAAGCTGATCCAACTCATCAGCGAAATCTCTGCATCTTAAAAACCGTTCTGTCTCAAAGACAAAGTGCTGAAAACGATCTCTTTGGAAGAGACCTGGCCATTTACTGCTAGTTAAAACTTCATATGGCTAAGTCTTTTGATCTTCTGAAGGATGATCTGTAACTTTCTGCCGTCTAGGGTTCTTGCGGGGAAGCAATTCAAATGCATTCATTTATAGTACTGGAAGGATTTTATCTTAGAAATTACTAATACCATCCCAGCGGATTATGACTATTTAAAAAATCATTTGCTATTTCCCTGCATTCATCGTTTGAAAACCAGGCTAGCCTTGCACCGTGCTGGCTGCCACAGGGATAACGGTTCTTCATGCTTCGTCGCCACGGAACAGTTGTCAAAGCCGAAGTGTCCCATAGGTTTCAAAGGAGAGTGGCAGGAGATGTGAAAAATCAACCAGTTTTTCCCCTCTACGATAGGGTGAAGAGACTTTCATAGAATCGATTGCCGTGAAAAGTCCGTGTTTCATACCACGGATCACTAGCACCACCACACTGGATGAACAGTGGCGAGCAGTAATTTGAGTCTACATATATTTTCATCACACATTGCAGGATTTTGTTTCCAAGGGCTATTGTTTTTCCTTGGCAGCTCAGTCAAGTGTCAGCTATGACTTTCTGAGTAGCTTTGAGTAATGGGATAAGCTAATGTTCTGTACATGAAGAAATTCCATATCATTTGCTTCTCTAAAAATACTGCTGTCTGCCACTGGAGCCGATCAGCAGTGATGAACAGCTAAGGGGACAAGCGGGTCTCTAAATTTACTTCAGATCTGACAGCCCTTCAGCACATACGGATAATGGGTCCCTGTGACGCACGGACACAACTCCCTCCTACTACCAGCAAGCACTTTCTTCCCCAGACCAGAAAGGGCAAGGATTCCTAACGACCCAATGCGCTCTTCCCTTCCCCTTTCCAACAAGCTGATGAAAACTGGTTAAACGTCTGTAGACTCAGGCTCTGTGCAGCTTCTGGGCTGGATATAAAAAGCAGAAAAAGACACACATCCTTTTAAAAGTCTGAAAGTCTGTGAGTATGTGGCTTATGACTCGATCGGAATTAATGTTACCAATCAAAATGAAGAGGAAAAAAAAATTTTGTGTGCATAAACACCTCCCTGTTTCTAGCTCGCTGACCTGCAGATACTCGAGTATCTGGACAACTTGCCAGGCTCCGGAGTCCTCGACAATTTGCAACGGGCACATCTCTGCACGCTTATGGAGGGTCACTTTTATTCTCTACGCGCGGAATCTGGATTCACCGGTTCAAACACGCTGATTAAGATCCTAATATGTGCCAGACACCATGCACTGTGTGTTGGGAACTCAATGGGGATACAAAACAGACAGAAATGCACAAAGTTCTTGGCCCATTGAACTGATGACCTTACAAAAACAAGTGATTGTGCGGTGTTGGTTGTATGTTTTGGTGGATCAGAGATTACAATTATATGCCTCTTCCTAAGATGACTGCATTTTCTGCTGTGGGTGTTCAGACAAGGCAATGTTCTTTCCGGAGTATAAACATTTTTTGTGAGGTCTAAGATGTTAGGATACATTTAAATTTCCACCAAGAATTAAAGGGCCTCTGCCAGCCCATTACAACCAGACAACCACGTGATAAAAACCTCTGCTCTTCAAAATCGACCCCCACCACCGAGAGAGCAGTGTTTGTACTGAAATTACAGCCGTGGGCTTTAACCTCAAGTCCTCCTGTGATTAGGACTCTAGGAGAGTAGAGCTGACAGTGTCAGCTGTTTTAAATAGCCACCAGTGACTTACGATGAATCCCAATTTGGTGTTATCCAAAGATTTGACATAACATGTAAAATGGCTGAGTTTTCTTCAACATGTTGTGTATTTAGGGACACTGTCGGGTTTTTCTCATTAATGCCCCCTCACATCTGTTTTATCCTGGTATTCTACATAAATACTATTGGCCTCTAATGCCGTGGATATTAAGAAATGACTATTTTTGGGTTCAAAACCTTTTTAGAGGTCTTTCTGATCTTCACTGACTCTCCTTTGACTTATCCTTTTTACTCTCAGTATGTTCTGTGCACCAGGCCCTTTGCTAGGCACCAGGACTAGAAAGACAAATGAGACACAGAGAATCCTTAATTGAACTATTATATCACGTTAAAAAAAAATAAGCAGGAGAAATAGGGAGGAACATAATATTCAAAGCATGGAAGCGTTTCCCGGAATTGGATTTGTTATGAGCTGTTTTTGCCCAATTACTACTTTAATTGAACCATCTATAATTCTTTCCTCTTGTATTCTTAGTCCAGAGGAAGCAGACACAAGATGCTACCCACGAAGCCAGAAGCCAGCACATTTTTTGACAGCAGAAACTCCCTCATGTCTATTCAAATCACCAGAAGAAAGAAGAAATCAACAAGTAATGGTCCTGGGAAACGACAACTGACAAGTCCAAAACCGTGATTTCCTTTCTTATGTTCCTGTTCCTGGCCTGGCGGCACAGGAGGGGGACGGAGGGAAGAGCCAAGGCACAACCGTAACTCGGGCAATTCTGCACATGGGCACGTAGGTCAACACAGACTGCCGTGTTTCATGAGGCGTCTCTAGAATCCAGCTCTCCCAGGACAGCGGAAGCCCTTCCCAACTCTGACCTAAGGGATACCTGCTTCTGCGACAGGACATGTAGGACACGTCAACACCATCTCCCTACTTGGGTAGGCGGTGTGTGTGCACGGGTGCTCATATGGAAGACTGCGTCTCCTGCCACTGCTATCCCCACCACTCTGTCTTTAGCATAATTTTAATTAATGAGAAAAGTCCATAGAATGTTATCATCCCCCCTCTTCCACCTTCGGAAACATTGCTATATTCCCTTACCAGCCAATTAGTGGTAGCATGCGGGAGAACGAATCTCTCATATTGGTGCCCCCAATTCCCCACGCACCATCTAGTGGTGATGATAATTATATTAACGGTAATGATGATGCTGATGATGGTATTCTCAATGAATTTAAAACACCTAAAAAGGCCACTTTAACAGGGAGTGGAAAAGAATGTTGATTTTTCCTTTTGGAAACATTGCCTGAGAAACGAAGCGCTCGTATTACCTTGACAGGAATCATCGAGGTCTCGGGGTTAGAAGGCAAGGTAGAGCCATCTCTATTTTAAAACAAGAAGATATTGATTCACTGAGCAATTGAAAATTGCATTTCCCTGTTCACCGACTTTCCAAATACTGATAGTAAGACAATAAGGTGTTTTTGGAGTCGGGGCCCAAGCTTCAGGTATGGGCTACGTGTGTGATGTAATGTTTCTCATTAAGTCTCAGTTCCCAAACTAACCTCCATCATTATTTCATTGCACTGGCCAGGTCTTTTGTCTGTAAATAATTTTTGTTGCCTGAACTTCTCTTGCCTCCTAGATGCCTATGTTAGCACTGACGATTACCAGCACTTTCCCCTGAATAAGTCTTATTGTCCAGTTTATTGACACATGAATTCCTTCTCCTTAAATAAACATAAAGGTGTTTCTCTGGTCACCCGCCACCTCTCCTTCTTCCTTTGTTATTAAAAATGTATAAAGCAGCAACAACAGTAAAGAAAAACAAAAAAACCACACGTGTGGTCTATTTTGCATCCCACACTTCCATTACCAGTGGGAAAACTGATGAACCCATAGTAGCTCAACCAACAGCTCTAGTCCTTCCCATTAAACGTGTGTGTGTGTGTGTGTGTGTGTGTGTGTAAAATCAGAGCTAGGAATACACATGTGTGTATGTGTAATACACACACACTTCATTAGAAAGATCAATCTGGCCTCACCTTTCTTCAACTTCTGTAGTTTCTGATTCTCCTTCTAAAATCAAATAACCCATAACCTCGAGTTTTGTATGTGTTCCCTCATTACTGATCTCTGGAGAATGCTCTCTCCCTCCTGGGTCAGAGCTTGAAGAAAATAAAAGGCTTATGACCCCGGTGGCTGAGATGAAGAACAACACGGAGAGGCCTAGAAATCAAGATTTTCTCAAAGAGGCGTTAACATCCAATAAAGACGTGGTATGTAGAAGAGTGTCAGTTCGGAATCTGTTGCAGACGTTGCCAAAATTCCGCCATATTTCAAATGTAGTTGAATGTGCAAATATGGACAATCCCCTTGAAAACCAAAAATGCATGTGAGAAATAAACAACAGATCTAAAAGGAAAAAAAGGCTACCCTGGGGTATCCCCAAGATATTCCGTATTTTCTTTACGAAAACCAGGTCTATCACACAGGTTGCAGAGTCTCGTCAGAGAACTGGCCTCTTCTACCGCAAATATTTAATTATTGTAAGTCAACCAAATTCGTAAGATGCAACTTCCGCTTTAAGGGAGAATCTCTTTCCAAAATGTATTGCTGTCTGAGGTATTGATTTGTTCTCAGACTGCTCGTGGAAACGCACTGAGTTTCAATGTATCCACCAGAAACTCAGAAGCAGCAGACAAGTCATTCATAGGATTTCAATCATTTTTCATCTGTAACCTCTACGACATAAGGGCAAGTTGCTTAGTGAGAGAATGCTTTCACATCAGCCAGACAAGCATTTACAATCCTCTGCAATCCAGAAACCAAGAACGGTTGCCCATTTAAAGAAAAAGAAAAATAAATCCTCTTTATAATTGAAAAGAGCCTTCCTCCGCAACTCTGCAAGGCTTGGCTGGGAAGAGAAAAATTTCTTAGTTTAGGAGTCAGGTTGCACTGACTGTGGATCCCCAGAAAAACTCAGCTCATTCTTCTTAGGAATCAATCCTAATTAAGCCAACCACTAGCCATCGTTTACAAAAGCATCTGAACAGTGCCCCTCATCTCTCTGGCCCCTTTCTTTCTAGATCTCGCTAGAGGACCTACCTGCCAAAAAAGGCAGGTGGGTTGGTAACTCTGAGTGGTCATTATGCCCATCTTCGACAGAGAAATTTAGGAAATAAAACACCCAAGAACAAGATGAAGATTCACATTAGGAGGCCCAGAGTAAAAAATAAAAACAAAACAAAACAAAACAAACACCATTCCACTAATGCTACATTAGTATCTCATCAAAGGATTTCCTATCGCTTCCAACTGTCAGCTCCCGGGACAGAGGCAGACGAGAGAGTGGAAACGGAGAGCACACACTAAATGTTCAGTGTGCTTATCTTCCAACCGGCCGGGCCCTCTCCCAACACGCCTGCTACACATGCATGTAGTTGTGCCATCCTGAGCAGGAGGATATAGTAAAACGTGGGCTCTACTGCCTTCCCCAATGGCCTTGTGCCTTGTTAGCCATGGCCACAATGCTCCACAACAAGGGGCTCGCGGTCGGCCGGCACACTGGGGAGACTCTTCCTTCAGCACGTTTTACTATTCCAGAAGTGGCTATTCCAGAAGTGGCGCCTCGTTGTGCGCTGCTAGAATGGCACCAGCAAGATCATGCCCGCGGTTTTTCTGCCTTCCTCCCTCGGCAGACAGCAGACGCAAGGGACCGAACCTCCCCTCTCCTTTCCCTCCGCACCTCAGGTTGCTACTGCCGATTCAAGTTCTTCTGCTTCTACTTCGTGAACTGGGATATTTATAGATGGAGCAGTGTCTAGGGCAAGCAAAGCCATGACGTAGGAGCCTGAACAGGGTCTGGTCCACACTTAGGCAAAAGGCAGGGCAGAGCACAAGTAGGAGAGTGGGTTAAAACATAATTCTTTCTGTTCCACGACATTTATTTCTGTTCCACTCAGTGATGGAGAGAGTGTCTCTCACCTGGAGACACATATTTTTGTAATGCCTCCAAAGATAATGCATCAGGGAAGGAGTAACATTAATTTTTCTGAAACGTCTATTAAAATGCAAAGCATCAAGAGGACCCCAGGCGGTCCTGGATTGGCCAGATTACTCATACCAGTAATTCACCTTTTGTAAGAAGGGAGGAAGGGAGGCAGGGAGGAAGGAAGAAAGGTGGGGAGGGGGGGAAGAGGACAGATCAGAAAATACAAAACATGTGCACCCAATAGTTAAGAAAAATAACCACACCTAAAGACCAACAAATTTGATCACTAACTAAAAACCCATAAAACAGGCCAAAGTAGAAAGTGAGGCCAAAAACCAACCTGCTTCTCCCCTGAAGAGGGAGGCAGCTGTGCCTCATTCGGAGAACACAGGCGGCTCTGGAACACACCTGGGGCACAGCCCTGCGTCTGCCACGTGCCCAGGGTGACTTGGATCTCACTAAATTTCAGACTCATATGAAAAAATAAGAGCATGAAGTAGGTGATATTTAAAGGCATGTTCAGCTTTGAAGTTCTGGATAGAAATGCCTCGAGTCCGTGCACGCACTAGGTGTGTGAGGGCCCAGGGATTCCTGGCACTTTGGAAGCCCAAGTGTGTCTGCTGTTCGAGAAACAGAATCAGGGTCCTACCGCAGATTCACGTGGATGCGACAACTTGTCCTATGATTGAGTGACACCAATTAGGGGAAAATAGATGGGAAATTCTGGAGATGGCGCTATAAAAACAAGCTTTCTATAGAGAGAAAATGCTGGATCGATACCTCTCTGTCGTAAAAACAGAACAAATGCCCCAGAGCTCCCCTCGGTAAGCCATAAAGGTCTAGATGTGAGGAACAACCACGAGTCCACTAGAAATAGCTCTTGGAAAGTATTCTCGATAATCAGGGATGAAGGAGGCGTCCTGAAGCATGATGTTTTTCTAAATCACAAAGGAATGGAGCAGTGTCTGCTCCTTGATGGATCTGCCCACAACAGAAGACACCTGGCAAAACTGACAGGAGACACCTGCCATCTCTAAAAAGGGGACAAAGGATTATCATCTAAAGAGATCCGCAAGAAAAAAAAATAGAAAAATTTGCATAAATTATGAACAGAACTCCGAGAAGAAAAGGTCCCGGTGGCAAAGAAGTATCGAAAGACAAGTCCAAGTTCACTAGAACTCCAAGAAATGCTGATTTAAACGACAAGGATGCAGCCAGCGTCAGAGTTGAACTGGAAAGTCGAAGAGAGCCTTGCGGCACCGCGGGGAAGCAGCCGGGCTCCTTCTCGGTGGAGGCAGGACGCGCTGCATCCACCGCTCTGAGCAGTGCTCTGTGTCTGGGGAGATGCGGTGTGCTCGTGCCCCACGATCCCGAGAGCACAACTCACACTGGCTCCCCCACAAAGCCAGAGGAGGACATGCATGTGCATGTCAGCATTGTTCGGGAGGCGGTGACGATGATGTCACTACGGAAGCCAACGGAGAAAACGTGGCAGATCTGTGGGAGGGCACGCCACGCAGGAGCCACGAGGAGGGAATGAGATGCACACCAGCAGTGCGAGCAGCTCCGAAACCAGAGATGACTGGGAGGAAAAAAATAGGAACCAGAATCTATAATACCTCCTCTGTAGATCATACGATTCACCTGTGCAAGGATGCATTTTCCAAGGTCACAGATGTGTCTACAGCAGCATCAACTGCATGATGGCGGTGACCTCTGAAGGGCACGGGAATGGGGACAGGGGCTGCACGGGGAGAGAGATGCATGGCCTGATGGCGGTGACAACCACGTACAGAGGAGAGTGATTCTGTCCCCCAGCTCTGGACACCTGAATGGGCAGGGGAGGAACTGGAGGCGGCAGCGGGGCAGGAAGGGGGGTGATTGGCTAGAGGCTGACTTGCTTGCTTCTCTTGAAACCTGGAATGTGGACAGGATCAAGGTGTGAGGACCCAAAATGCTGGACTGGAAGCCTTCAAAAGAGGATTCAGCCAAGGAGTTGAGATGGTTTCACTTCTAGAAATACACGTTCGGTGAAATCACAGCGCGGCGTTCACTCAGTAAGATCAGGCAGTACGTACGGATCAAGGCTGGTACTTATTTACCAGGTTCTCGAGACTGTAGGAGGCAGAGATTCAAACTAAAAGCAGCCGTTCCCCGATGTGCTGAGATGCCCACCGTCCTCTGACAGCCTGGCTACCTGAGCCCCCAAATCCACAGGATTCACCGTACAAGCCGCGCGAGGACCTGGGAGGCTTCCTGTCAGTGTGCAGTGCAGCTCGAGGGAAAAGACTGTTTTCGAGGATGAAGGTCACAGGCTAGTGGACGAGGCATCAGATCCTGCTTAGACCACTGAATTAGCTGCCCACATTCACATTCTGCATTAAGAACGGATCCCTGGTCCACGCAGAACACTGGAGAAATCCAGGACAATGGGTCCACACGCCAGTTTTTGCCTGGACCTGCCAGAGCTGCCTTCCTAGAGCAGGTGTGTGGCCTCAGGTGTGCAAGAGGCCTCCGCTACCCCCTTGACCCCCCCCACTTCAGCGCCTGCCAGGCCCAAACAGGCTTCTGCGCTGGTGACGCTACGGCTGCCGGACATGACAGGTGGCTCCACGGCCCGGAGCCACAGAGGAAGCTGGTTGGCGCAGCAGAGCGGGTCACTAATGGAAATGATGTAAGTCTTAGCTTCCAACAAGCATAAGCCCGTTTCAAGTGGGACATCTGGAAGGGCTTTACTCCCTCCGGAATGCACCAGAATTAGCAGAGGAAATGGGGCAGGGAAAGGAAAGGAGCCTGGTTCTCCTGCATTTGGAAGATATTCAAGCAGATGGGGTTCCAGAACGACCTTTTGGAAGGGAGGTGAGAGTAAGCCTGGACGTGTGAGAGGACGTCTACACGCGGGCCCTCCTGACCCCCGAGGGCCAGGCCCTGTTCACGATCACTGTAACCACAAACCCCAGCTCCCTGCTCGGCAATTAGCACCGTCCAGCAAGATGGACAAAAACACCAGCAACAACTGCTCGACTCCACACAGCAGTCACTGTTTAATCTATATATTAATTTTCCCACTCCTGCTTCACATGTCTCCTTCAAATGTCCTGTGGATGCTGGGTCCTCATCCTCATTACAAAAGTTTCATGGAAATGAAGATTCTGCTTATGTTCTAGGATTAATATTACAAGTCTCAAGATGGGTTTAAATGCCTTTTTTTTTTTTTTTTTTTTTGCTTCAGTCCTTCTTTAAAGGGGCCAGTAGTGCCTTCTTCAAATGATTAGGGCGTATGTGGTGCCGTGCACACATGGGATTGACAAAGACCTTAGGTCGATTCTCTGAAATGGAAAGTGCTGGTACAGTCGCCATGTTCCATGAAAACAGCTGAGGCGCTGCTTACACGCACTTTGTTCTGCTTTCTGTTCCATCAGAGACCTTCCGTAAGCGAATAACACACTACAGTCAGGTAACACTAAGAGCTATGAAGAGATCTTAGAGGTAGAAGCTCACATGGAACTGGGGTGTTATATTGTCTTGAGTGGGGGGCTCCGGCCTGGGTGGATACTGGGGAAGAGGAGGCACTACACCCCGGGGGAGAGGTGTGCACGGGGCGCTTGGAGAAGCAGAGGGAGGCCAGGGTGAGGAGCGGTATCAGCAGGGGAGGGAGTCCTGACATGGGGAACAGGGGCAAGGAGAGAACATCAGTGAGGTTATGGACTCAGAGAGGCACCCTGTGCCCCGAAAGAAACTCAGAGTTGACCTGTAGTGGGATAACTGAGCGACAACAGCTGGATGCCGGTGAACGCAGGGGCTGCAGGGGTCGCTGGTATTTTGGAAGTAAGTGAAGTCACGGCCCACTCATCCCAGTAGCAGCTCACACTTGTTCTCTGCACCAGCAACAACACAGATTCACCCACACACCATCCCCACGGCACCCCCTTGGAGAAGGGACTTGATCATCCCCTCCACTGATGAGGCAAGGGACCTCAAGAAGCAAACCAGCTGATTCAAGGTCATGGCTAGAAAGCTGCAGACCCAGATACCAACCCAGATAGTCTGGCTCTGGGACCTCTGGCCCCCATCACCCATGTATACTATAAAAAGGACGACTTATAATTTTTCACCCAGTGAAAAGGTGATGCCTTCCAATCTGGAGTGCAGAAAGTTACTTCCCCATCACACCAACCCCACTGGATGGGTCTCCGCATCACTGTTTTAATTTTGCCAATCAGGAAATTAGAGGATTGGAAAGAAGATCCTGGGTCCCACTGCTTCTTAGGCGACCAAGTTTTTCAGTGTTTGTGGATCTACGGAGAAGATGACCCTACAGCTGTAAGTGGCAGTCTGTCCCGGAGTCCTGGGTCCCCCATTCCCCAGAAGATCACCAAGTGAGTCCCGTGCCACGGGGCCAGGCTACACACCAACTGTATACAAGGATTCGAAGGCTATGACGTCCCATGGTTTCCCCCGATGACTCCCACAACCTACCAACTCCACCGACCATTAGGAGAAAACGAACTATAACCTGTGTCTAATGATTTCTTCCTTAGCTCAAGGGTATTTTGCTTTTTTTCCCCAAGAGCATTTCTTATCTCTCACTATTTCTGCTAAATACATTAGGTTCACAAAGTAAGCCTCACCAGAACATTTTCTATGTGTT
Source organism: Lutra lutra (assembly GCF_902655055.1). Lineage (NCBI taxonomy): Eukaryota > Metazoa > Chordata > Mammalia > Carnivora > Mustelidae > Lutra > Lutra lutra. The sequence continues at coordinate 9,966,822 of NC_062285.1, read as the reverse complement.
TCCTGAAAGCTGAAGCCCAGTTTTTTTCTTTATACGAAGGTTACAGAACGTGATCATCTGAAAGAAAATTGTAATAGTTTATAGCACATGGCAAAATGCAAGCAACTCAGAAATACAAGAGGAATAAGATTCTAAATATTCATTTCCTCCAAGCGCATGGAATTGTATTCGATGATGTAACTTAAGGTACATTTATCGTGATATCATGTGAAAAGCAGTCAACACCAGTGACAACTCTATTAGTGCTGGAGATAAAAGGTTAAGGGCAAAATCTAGGTGTTGGTCCTTCTTTCTTTGTCTCAGGACTTCTTGTGCTTTGCTAAATGAAAACAAAATGACCCATCATAAACAGCACTACCCGGGCTTCTCACATTTCAAGAGAGGATAAACTCAGAGGAGTTATTCGGTTTTGCTCATCTAATTTCAAAATGCCCAATAATTTATCCTACTGATCTTTTTTTTTTTAAAGATTTTATTTATTTATTTGACAGACAGAGATCACAAGCAGGCAGAGAGGCAGGCAGAGAGAGAGGAGGAAGCAGGCTCCCCGCTGAGCAGAGAGCCCAATGTGGGCCTTGATCCCAGGACCCTGGGATCATGACCTGAGCCGAAGGCAGAGGCTTTAACCCACTGAGCCACCCAGGTGCCCTACCCTTCTGATCTTAATAACAATATATCTTACAATAGTTTTTACCATAATCTCTGGAACCGCCAAACTATATGCCTGTGTGAATTCACCTACTGCTTATCTACTTATTGGGGTTCTACTAAGGGCGAGTTATTGGAACCTACAATCTTGAAGAGAATGACCTTACAAATAAGTATGTACGAGGTACAGGGTTTAATTTCATGTGTCAAGAGCTTTATGAAGTTTATAGAGATCATTATGAAGACGCTAAGAGAAAGAGTATGCTGTGATCCCCATTGTAAAATGAGGTTCAGGGAGGTCAAATAAATTGAACGTCATTGGTCCTGGTGAAATCAGGTTTCAAGCTCAGGTTTAGGTAGTTTAAAATCTTGTACCTTAAAAAAATAAAAAGCGCTAGGTATTGTCTCTTGCAAGATATTAAAATGTATAAAAAATGTAACCAGCTATATATTTACAATGTAAATAGATAAAAAAATGTAGCCACCAATGTACCAGAAGCCATCACAGAAACAATGCATCTGAGCGGAATCTTAAATGATGAATAACTCAAAGAAGGAAGCACGCTGTGGGGTTGGCTGTGAGAAGGCAGACATTTCTTCAGATACCAGTAGTAGGTCTTGTACGGCTGGGTGACAAGTGTATAAGGGTTGCTAACTAAAAAAGTTGGATAAAACTTTTTTTAAAAAGTTGGATAAAAGTTGGATAAAAGTAAGTTGGAGCCACATAGTGATGTGCCTATGGAAATTCTAAGCTGTTGGAACTCCAGCCACTGGGCTCAGGGAGGCGCTAGAGAAACTCAAATAGGGAATGACATGGCTGGGTTCTAGAAAAATCTGTGACTTCCGTATTGAGGCAGGGAAGGTGGCCCAAGAGAGTAATTTTGCAATGAGGTGAGGGTCTGTTCTTGCATGATGAGGGGAAGGCGATGCAGTTTTAAAAATGCAGTTAGTAAGGAAACACAGGATTGAGAGTTCTGTGAGCTGTGGTCGAGGGAGAGAGAAGGCGTTAAGCAGGATTCTGATGCACTGTTTGGGTGACTTTTTTTTAAGGCTTCTACAGACAGATTAGAGGGGGAGTTAGGAATTCCATTTTATGTGGAATGCGGTTGCCTATGGAACATATGGAGATTTCCAACAGAAAATTATTGGAATTCAAGGAAAAAAAGGAGGGCTTGAGATAAAGATTTAGAAGTCAATGTAGTATGGATGATGTTTAAAGCCACAAGCATGGTTGGACTTGGCACCTGGAGGATAGCTGGGCCCAGAGTTTCAGGGACAAACAGCACATCCCCACCAACGTTACAGGCCACCATCTGATTCTGATGCTAGAACAGAAGCCCATGTATTTTAAAATCTGAAAACGCTTTAGTACAATGAAGCCTCAGTAAGACAGAGTTTAACTTCCAAAGGAATCGATACCACCTACATTTGTTTCATATTCAGCTAGGGCAGAAACTGTTTACACAGGGAAAGTAAAGTTACTTGGTGAACTGAGAGTTGCTTAGATATTTTAATTTTTTTCTTACCTCATATTCCCCCAAAATAACCAATTAATGCCTTTTTCTTTCAATCGATGATTTTAAAGCGGACATACTAGGGAAAGGATCTTGCAATCTATTGAAGGTCTATTTTTATCATGGACAGAAAAGCTTAAGTAAACAACGACTGCTATTTTTGTGAATTTATTTCTGCTTACGCAATGGGTTCACTGGATTATAGTCTCACTAAGGGTGAGCGTCAAACTTTGCAACTCTGAAACTTCAGTGTAGTAAAGAAAAGGGAGAAGGGAAGTTCTCGTTCTAACACGGTAGCTTGATCAAGAGCTCTGCCATTATCGTTAGTTCAATAAAGGGCCCCACTGCTTTGATGTGGAAGAAAATACACTTTAAAAAATACATTTATTAAATCTGGACTATAACTTTATTATGGGAGTTCAATGTGTTCTCCCAGGAAACAGCTTTAAACCAGGATACGTCAGCAATAATGATATTTTCCCGTCATTATCCAAATTGTCAACAAAAGGAAAGATCATTATGATCCCATATAAGAGAGAAAGAATGGAGCAATAAACTAGATACATTTCCCACAGGATGATATTAAAGCAGAATTATTCCAGGCAAGGGAGAGACAATGCTGGGTAGGTAGAGGTTGGAAGTTTTTCTGTTGTGTCAGAGAGGTGAAAATACACCAGTCAGCCAGTCAGAAAGGGCACATCCTTGCTGCTTAGAAAGCACGGCTGATTTTTTACAAAGAAACCTAGACTATGCCTGAGTTTAACAGAGAAAGCCACGTGTCTTATTGTCTAGGTTGAAATGTCCTTCCACCTTGGGTTCTAGGACATACAGCATCCTGGGCCATTCCTCCTCTGTGTGCGTGGAAGGCTCATCTTCCTCTACGAGCTGGAGAGTTATTAAGCACCCTCACTCACACTCAGGACTTGAGATCACTCCTGTCTATACGTAGGCACAACTTGTACCTCCACCCTGGCCCGCCTCATGTAGTCCAGACCTGTGCCTCCAATCCCCTATTGGACAAGTCCATTGGGGTGTCTCCAAGTACCGCAGAGCACTCCACATACCTAACACGCAGCACTCCTGGTCATTTTCTTCAAACCTTGGCTCCCTCCCAGAGACTAACGCTCCCCACTCAACCAGGACCTTCACTCACTCGAGCACTCAAGAAACCCTGGGCTATCACTTATCCCCGTCTCTCACCCTCCAAATATAATTCATCACATCGTCCCACTGGTTTCCCCTCTCACTGTCTACCAAGATTCTGAAACAAAGTGTTTTAGAAACAATCATCAAGTCTCAAAATCTAGATGGCACCAAAGGTACTGAGTGGAAAAAGTTCTTCCTGGCCTGCTGGTTTGATATTAGGTCATCTGCATTGTCATGTGGATTTTGTGGCACTGCACTAAATTTTTCATTTCATAGATGAGAAGAAGACTGGACAGCTGGTATACAAGACTTCTTAGTACTACAAACACAGAAGGAGAGGTAGATTTTCCTGACTCTTCTGAGCTATCTGTTCACTGGGTTTGAACATGCGTGATTGCTAGCCACTTCTCTGCTTTGAAAAGTTTCATGCTACAAAAATGCTATGGGACTACTTTCTTTCTTTTTTTAAAAGATTTTTATTTATTTATTTGACAGAGAGAGAGAAAGAGAGAGAGAGATCACAAGCAGGCAGACAGAGAGACGGGGGGAGCAGGCTCCCTGCTGAGCAGAGAGTTCAATGCAGGGCTAGATCCCAGGACCCTGAGATCATGACCTGAGCCACCCAGGCGCCCCATGGGACTACTTTCTAGACAGGAACATGTACGTGATTATATTCATGGATTAAGATTTAATGTTCAGCTGCTGGTTGGTGGGGGAACAATGTCGTATTTTTCCTTTCAGGTACATGGATGAATTTCATGAACTTCCAAAATTCCTTTTCCATTTCGTAGACAATATAATCCACCTATATTTATTGAACGTCTATGTGGCCCAGCACAAAGGTGGCCCCTTGCCACTTGTGAAGAATGTGCTCATTTTCTAGGAATGTAAAGGGGGACAGAAGCATTTCTACAATTAGTATCACTCTCAGCTGATATCCCAGAGCTCCACTGTATTGGCCCTGGGTGATTATGCATGATAGACATAAACTGTGCTCCCGGTCATCAGGATAGTTCTGTAATACACACTAAATTCAGAATTCTATCATTAAAAATGGTAGCAACCTACCACTGTATAGTAAAGACTGTAATTTACACAGCAGTGAGCAGAAATAAGTTATTCCATGAAGAAAGGTCAAATCCAGAGAGGTAATTACATAGGAATGTGTTGAGCTGAAAAGTAATTTTACATGAGTCACAGGGACTATAAAATTTCAGTCGAATTTAACTGATTACCTTGGTGTTAATGCCATCACTACTAGAGACAAGCAGAAATAGAAGGAAACCTGCAAGTCCACATGAGGCGCTAGTCGTCTTTTTAATCGCTCTCTGAAATGTGTTTGTTTTAGGCAGACACCTAGTAAAACGCCAATGAAGAGGAAAAAAAAAAATCGACCCCAAGATAATTTTAAATGAGAAATAAAATCTGGAAGGAAGCCATGCCAGAATTTATTGAAAAACAGATTTTTCTCCTTCAAAAATGTTATTAAAAAATACGAATGTTTTTGTGACTTATTGCCAAGTTTATTTTATAGGCTCTCTGCTACTCAGATGTACCATACTGTACAATATGATGGATGGGGGCTATTAATCATTTTTACTGAGAAGCAGAACAGCCCGTGCTACACACCACTATTAAAAAGGTGAGGTATTCCGAGAGTATATTCATTTCCTCATAAGTCACATGTCACATCTCCCCTGGCTTTCCAACTAGTTCCTTCCAATGGACTCGCGTACCCCTGAAGGACAGGCTGGCTGGTGGGAAAGGGAAAGGGCTGTCACGCTGCCCCAGGCGGACAGTCCTAGTTCTCTGGCCAGATTTCTATCTGAAGGCATGCCTGTGTTTTGGACAGTGTAACCCTGTTTGTATTTCTGCCCGTTATCTGCATTTTGAGCCAAACCCCGTTTCACATATTCTCGTCCTACACCCACTCCGGCTGGGGGGGGGGGGGCCGGCGTGTGCACGGGGAGCCTGTCCACCCTCAGCCCTGGCCAGCGGCCCGGCGGGGGTTATCACCACAGGCAGAGTCCAGCCCCGGTCTGCCGCTCAGCCCCGAGACTAGCCACGCTGAGGAAGGACCCGGAGGTCCATCCGCGGATTGAAAGATCAGAGAGACCACTGCCTGGGGTCTTATTTACTGTTGCAGAGAAAATAATAAACTCATTATACGTAATTGTACATATCATAGATTCCTTGTCTGAGATTTTAAAAAATGAGAGCGCCCCCAGGGACTGCTTCCTCTCTCCTGGGGCAGACAAGATTTCAGGGGCTATCCTCTCTTTTCCCTCCTCTTGCTCCCCACCCTCCCAACTCCTCCCTGCTAAGTCCTCCTTTTCTGAGGCCGGCATCCTCCTCTCTCTACAGCACACTGCGGTCTAAGCGGACATCCAGGTTCTGCTGTCCCAGGGGCCGATGGGGCCGAGCGGAAGTGAGAATCAGATGAATCCCTCCACCTGCTAAGGCTGAACACTTGAGTCTTCTGCTCTGGGCTGAACCAGAGCCAAGGGCACACGGGATTCCGACCCTTCACAGAAAGAAAAGGCAATGGCTCCCGAGGGCCTCTGTCTGTCCAGGGTGAAGAACACTATTCACAAGCTTCTTTATCCCAGGCCTGCTTAGTCCATTCAATACAACATACGGGTAGAAAAAAACCAGCTCACAGTTCAAAAAGACAGAACTTTAAACCTTTACTCACTCTCTTGCTTTCTTCGCTTAATAATCCTGCATTTGCTTTTCTGGGTAGGGTCTGGGGACGACATACCACTTACTGGCAAGACCGCATCCCCTCTATGAGCGGTCACTGCTTGTCAGACTGGAACAACTGACTCACACAGGAGTGCGACACCCCGCTTCATGGGACTTATGTTCGAATTTTATGTGGCTGGGGGCCAGATGGGTCATGTTCCAGAAGGCCGCAGCCTGGAGAAGATACCAACCTCGGGCCAATCTGGGAAAGCCCCGATCATGGGTGACTATAATGGCGGAGCGTATCAGTTGTTGAGAGAAACCTACCACAGCTTAGCATATTAGAAAACTCTGGAGAAACCCAGGTACCTACCAGGATCCTAAAGATCGGAATGGAAGAACAGGTCATGTTGCATGCTGGCACTGGTCATGAGGAGCCCATGCAAAGATTCAGATTCCAGAACTAAGGCAGAATGTCCCAGACAGAGTAAAGGTGGCTTGAGACCCAGCTACTGACCGGGAGCACTGCACTGCTCCAGATCTCCTGGTTCCAGAGTGCAGGGTCGAGTGGAAGCCTATTAGAGTGGGAGGCAAGTGTTTTTAGGTCAAGGAATAGAACCAAGAAGGTCATTTTATTGGGTATTTTAATCCTCCCAGGCCATATTTCCATCTCCCATCCATCTCTCTTACCCCAAACTCCCCTCTTCATAAGTTTACTTTAAAACCTTTCTGATCTCTCTTCAGATAGATCAAGAGTAGGCAAAGGACTTTGAAAAGCAAATGGAAGGACTTTATGGATTCATAGCCAAAGGGAAGCGACAGAAGCATTTTTAAAGGTAAGTTTCTTATGTTAACAGTTCAGTGAAATAATTCTATCTTTGCTCTCTTGATTTTTATTACGATAGCCACAGACACCAGAAAGAACGGGAAGGTCAGCCCAACTTTTGTTGCGATACTAATGGGAAATGTTATAAATCGCTAAATTGGGTGAAGATAGAAAAATATGGAAATTGTCAAGATAAAACGTGGTCAGGAGAATTTTGTGAGGAACAGTGGTATAACGCAGACCACATTTTTTTTGAACCACCAGTGATTAAAAACTTCATTTCCTTGTTGGCTTTAACATCTAGCAGATTGGCATGCATTTGAAAGCATAAGGAACTAGTACTAAAGAAATGCAAGAAGGAGAAGGAGGATTTGGTTAGTAATAAGCTAATTTCAGACCTCTTCAGATTAAGGTCAAGTATAAAATTCTCATTAGTTTCCAGTTTATTTAAATCCGGGCTGCCGTGATTTGAAAGTCACCTCCATCATCTGGAGCTAAGAAGAAGTGTGTGAGCAGGTCCACAGCACCCAACAGGGAAAGTTACCTGTGGTTTCCCCTTTTGCAAAAGATACTTAGAATTGCTAAGATCTAAGCCTTTTTTTTTTTTTTAAAGGCTATTTTGAGAGTGAGCGAGCGAGCTTCAGTGCCAGCAAGGGGAGGGCAGAGGGAGAGAAAATCTCAAGCGGACTCCAAGCTGAGTGCTGAACCCAGAGCTCTGATCACACCCCTGAGATCATGACCTGAGCCAAAATCAGGGGTCGGAGGCTTAACCGATTGGAGCCACCGAGATGCCCCGATTTTTCCCCCCGCTTTGGTTCCACGGAGAAAAGCTTTGCCAAAGCCCTACTCTGGCCAGCCCCCCAAACCTAGGCTGCCTTCAATTAGTGCACACAGACTGGAGAGACAGCAGCATTTTCCCTCTTTGATTGTTAACTGCTTTCATTTTCCATTTTATTTAAGATACTTAATTTGTTTTTAGTGATTTACTCTTCTTTGTAATTAGATGTAGCGATTAGCAAACATCTTTTCCTTGGCAATGCAGTTTCCCTTCAATGGAAATGAGCTTAAGTCAACATTACACTTACCACTACTAAGTGTACGGATCTGTAAAGGGGAAAACAACCGACCAGACTCCCTTTCTTACGATTAAGTAATGCAAATGAGAGGTGAGACAAAGAAAGAAGTAATTAGTAGGAGGGAAGAACAAAATGGAGATTTTTAAAAGCAGAATCCATTCATAACACAACACTTCTCCGGAGAGCTGTTCTAATAGATTACCTTGCTGAAAATGCATTATTTAAGTCTTAGTTGTTTGGAGCTAGAGGTAAACGAATCTTCTCTGCACTGGGCTCGTAATACCTTTCAAATAAATGCAGGTCAATGTGAGGCTACTTACTTGTCTTTGCAAAATCAGATTTGATGTCAGCACAAAGGCAAGAGGAGATAAAAGGGGATATTAATACCTAGGAATGTGACACAGATGCCCAAGCACTCTGTGCGACAATATAGAATAAATATGGCAAAATGTTAAATCGTGAAGACCAGGGACTTTTTTTTTTTTTAATAGTTTTACTCCCAAAATCTGCTAAAATAAATGGATCTTCTTTCACAAAAGAGTTTCACAAAGGGTTTCATCCCTTTTGACCTAAGTGCTGGTCTCATATTTTGTAAGAATTTCATCTCAATGTCTCCTGTCATTATGATGAATGCCAGAGCCTGGCTTCTCCTACTGGGAAGGATCACATGTCTGCCTTAGTCACTTTTTTTTTCCTGGTCTCCAGACAAAAATTCCACCACCACCTTTCTCCAGTTGAAAGGCAATAAGGCCTTTTCCCAAGCCGAGAGGCTGTTTCCGAGTGACAACTCCTTGTCACAGTTAAAATGTAGGCGAGAGACATGGAGGTTTACCGCCTCTGGTGACTCTCGGCTGCTCCAACTCTCTGCGGGTCACGGATTAAAACATCCCAGGCTGCATCCCAGCCCAGGTAAACCAGCACGAGTAGATGGAGAAAATAAGCCAACCCGGGCAGAGCGGAAACAGGGGCCACGGGCAATCACAGACGGCCACTCTGATGGCCCTCAACAGTTCCATCCAAATGACATGCTCTGGAATTAGGGGGCAGACAATTAAAAAAAAAAAAAAAAGGGCAAGGATTCTCCTTTTAATTAAGTCACAAACTCTGGCGCCTCAGCCCGTGTACCTGAGTGGACCTGTGTGCACACATGCACACCCCTTCTCCAGTGCACAGCTACACAAGCATTTTGCTCACGAGCACAGGAAGGAACTCCCCTGTGCCAAGTTTCACAGGGCAACGTCTCAGGGCCTGCGCCGACATCGGTGCAGCATTCAAAATACCCACAAAAAACGGACGCAGATACGATTAGAAAGGATGAATGACTGATAGGAATAATAAATAACTTCCCAGATCAAAAGCAAATCGAATCCCGTTATTACTCTACCAAAAATATCAAAATGCAATTATACTGTTTTCACACATCATTATTTGCCATTCTGAGGAATTAGAACGGACACATTAATTAATGGACAAAATGATATTCAATTAAAACAAGCGCAGTGCGTTCTTCAAGGTTTTGCACTGGAACTCTCGCCAACGTGCCCCCAACTCTAGGAGTTTCTACCAAGCGCTCCTGCACATGTTTATCTGATGTTTAAGGTTTCTCTGTGCAGGCAGGCCGTTCCCACAGTGCTTGAAACGCTCTCACTCTCTCTTTTTTTCACCTTTGAAAATAAATCAGCAAATGTATTTAACATAGAGGCACGGCTCCATTTGCTTTTTGTTCCCCTTCCAGAGAAAATGTTTTTAGGAAGAGGCTGGTTGCTATGGAAGCTTTACTGTGGACCACTTCAGTATTAGAAGGTTGGAAAACAGTCAACCATTTCCAGTCACCTGATCTACTAAACATTCCCAAGTTCATTATAATAAGAATGAGGAAGAGGCAGACAAGGTGATTTCAAAAAAACAATGCAGCGGCTTTGCCAGTAAATGGACGACACAGAGCTGAGAAACTGGGACCTCGGTAATCAGGGTTGCTTCCGACACACTTTTCTTTCCTAAGCTACTCTTCTAAATGATGGCATTGTAGAAAAACAACACAGATTCGGAGAGTTCTAAAATAGCACGCAGGAAAGTTAATGTCCCAGGATTCAATTCAGTCAGGCAACTAGGTCTCCAGCAAGTTAATTTGCTATAGAGACACGTTTTCATAAACACGAGTAAAAATAAAGCACTGGAACCCACAAAAACCAGTTTTCCAAACTGCCCTGGAAAATGGAATGGCTTCCAACCTACCATTTGGACATCCAGTCTCCTAGAACTCATGTGGTCTGTCATGTGGTCGATAGGCTCTCATCCCAATACCATTAGCAGAAATGAACTGTAACCAATTGTAAGCGGCTACTAATTGCCCATGACAATGATGGAAAATACCAGCTCAACCTCAGAAGAGTTCATTTAGGCTGAGTGGTCGAGGTACAGTCTGAAGCTATCATAATTATATCACAAGCTGACCTTCTTAATTAGCCATTCTGGAGGTCCCGCTGTAAAACCGAGATGAAGAAAAGAGTGGTAGGTTGGGATCGCATTGACAACTTGGGTCGAGTTCACGGAACTGACTGGCTGATTGAGCTGGAAAAAAAGGGCCTGGATGAACAGAAGTGAAAAAGAAGTTGTTCCCCGGTGAATTCAAAATTGCTCAATTGTTCTATGCATGCGGATTGCTATAGCATCAAGTTTGTTCCCAAGTTTGCAGCACGTGTCAGACCCATTTCATTGGGAAGCCCAGTTTGGTGGCACCTCTCACACCCTTCTTCCCCTCCATTCCTCGTTTATATGGCACGTGTGCACTTTAAATATGGAAATAAATTAAAACTGATGCTAGCTTGAATTTCCCAGTACCCTTTGCGAGGGCAGAGATACCCCGAGGTGAAAACAATGTTGCCTGTCAGGACTTTTAAGGCTCAACTCCAATCCTGGGAATAGGCAGGTGAAATTAACACGTTAACAAATTCTCCAACACCAAACTATTGCCCTATGAGAAGCAACAATAGGCCAAGTGTCCCACAAGATGATTGACAGCAGCATTAACTCCGTCTTCCGTCAAGAAAGTCAACAGACTATAGATGCGACAACAACAACGACAAAGAGGCTGGGGGAGACCACTGCAAGCGACCACGTCATTTTGCATCTGCGGGCATGCTAATTCTCCGACAGAATAGGAAATTAAGACTGATACCAATCATGTTGTACAGCCTCCTGTCACACACTGGACGGGAGGGACTGCACTGGGCAGCATCCAAAACACCAGGAAGCGCGTCTCCTCTTTAAGTGAGAAGTGCAAAGGCCAATGAAATTGCAGATTCAAGCACAGCTACAAGTAAGCTATCCGGGGCTCATGTGTGAGGACGGCTATTCGCACTGCTGGGAGGGTGGGTATTTATCGGTCTAAGCTGCCATGGCTTGAAATTAAGGAGCGAGAGGACCAAGGGGTGTCCACAAGGCCCGCTTGCAAGAGCCTCTGTTTTGGTCACTTCTGTTCTAATGGAGGGAGCTGAAAGTTGGATTAAAATTCTCGCGGGTCTTTGAAAAGCAGAGAGGAAAAAACCTGGACCGTGGTGTGGTGGTAAGAAAAAAGACCTGAAGCTTACAAGGGAAGATGGGTCGGGGTAGCACAACATGTCCCTCGTTGTCTCAGGATGGGGCACTGTTAGTTCTGCCCCGTGATTATCTTAATTCTCTAGAATGCGTCTGTGTCTGACTTTGCTACATACGGATTCATTTGATAGTACAGGTCCCAAAGGTGTGGTTTATTACTTTCTAGGATATTAATCAGTTTTATATACAATCACAAAAATTTATGCTAATATTCTTTTCTAAAGGCCTATAAATAGCCAGTTACTCAAATTCTCTATAAATCTGTGTTACCACCTTACAGGTTTCCTGATGAGTTAAATAAATCTTTGACATTCGTTCATTCTACACTTGACTGAGAGCTATGTGTGACCATTTTGGAGACAATTCTGACAGCAAGGTCACTTTTACTCACTGAGGAGGATTCTAATGCTGACCTTTCTCCATTTTTCTATGGGTTAAATTTTACAAAAATGAGTTTAGAAACTACCAGGCTGGTGGGGCGCCTGGGTGGCTCAGTGGGTTAAGCTGCTGCCTTCGGCTCAGGTCATGATCTCAGGGTCCTGGGATCGAGCCCCGCATAGGGCTCTCTGCTCAGCAGGGAGCCTGCTTCCTCCTCTCTCTCTGCCTGCCTCTCTGCCTACTTGTGATCTCTCTCTGTCAGATAAATAAATAAAATCTTAAAAAAAAAAAAAAAAAAGAAAAAGAAACTACCAGGCTGGTATATATATAAAAACCCCCAAACACCCCACCTCTCTTCCCCTCCATGTTTAATTTTTCCTTGTATTGCTCTATCAACAGACAACATGCTCGGCTGACTGCAGGAACCTACATTTTAATATTTCCTCACAAGTATAGTTTAGCTACTTAAAAAAAAAAAAAAAAAAGCCAGGAAAGGCATTAAAAGAAAGGTCAGAGCACATTAATTTTCTCTGAGGGGTTGTCTCACATGTTCACGGCCTCCTTTCTTGTCGGTCCTGGGCATGTGGGTCAGTCTTCTCTCAAGGCTCAAAGAAGCTGATTAACTTCTATAAAAGAGGCCAGGTTTCTCACCAGAGTCTTCATTCCTGGGCTGCAGAGCCCCCAGGGGCAACTGCCTCGCCCACATCTCCTGAGAGACCCACAATTTCACTTTGTGCAGGGATGCCCTAGCAGTGGGTTAAAGGACGAGCGTGCATTTGTGGGGTGGGGGCGGCCCGCTGCTCCCAAGCACAAGCCCCTTCCTCCAGGAAGCCAGCGGGACAAAAGTCCAATCAAACATTCATGCTGTGGGTGTACTGCTTTGTACCTTTTTCTTGAGATCGTAACCTTGCGGTAGGAATTTCAGAAGGTAACTCAGCTAATTGTTACTTAAAAGTCTACCCAGGATCATACATGAACTAAGAGTGATAAAGGAAGGACACTGAATGTAACAATTCTCTATCTTTTTAAAAAACATGACCACATTACAGAAAATTCAGGCAACAGAAGAAGACATACAGCCTAAGACAATCACCGTTAGTGTTTTGATATTTTTCCAGCCTGTATTTTTAAGTTTTATTGCACACACACATGCACAATTGTTCACTTAAACTATGTTAATTTCACCTATAAATTGGTGAAGGTCAAGCCTGCTCTCAGTGAATTGCTTGTGAATTTCTACTAGATCCCTTATGTCCTAGTCAAGTTCTGACAAATAGAAAATAGTAAATAAATATTAGTCATTTTCCCTGATTATTATTCTAATTAAAAGTGGTTGTAAGATATTCCATTAAGTAGAAGTGGCATAATTTCTTTAGGTATTTCCCTTGCTGCTGGATGTTTAGATTACTCCTAACTTCTTTTAATCATAAACAATGCTGTAACTTCATTACCTACATTTCGAAATTACAAATCTGTTGGTGAGCTCTCAGGCGAGTCTGTTAAAACATCTGAATATTGTAGCCCATGTTTCCTTTTAAACTATTAAACAGAAGAAACACGGAAATTCCTTTTCATTTGGGAGGGGGAAGAGAAGTTTCTCTAAAAAGAGGAATATCCAGGATCAGACATGATTTACTCTGTATTCTCCAATTCAATCTGGAAGGAAAATGCTATTTATATTCATATATATATATATATATATATATACACACACACACATATATATATATATATGTGTGTGTGTGTATATATATATATATATACATACATACATATATATATAGGTATATAGATAAAGAGAGAGAGAGAAATCTGCTCTTCAGCTGGCCAGGTCTCTGAACTGCCTTTTGCTCTTGACTCCAGAGATAAAATGCTCCTGATTGCTTCTCCTTTTCCACTAACTACTTAGTCCATAAGTCTTAAGCTGCCTGGTTTCTGCCTCTACCAGCCACCGAAGGAACTCTTCTCAAGATCACATAGTACCACTCCTTTTTAAAACTTGTCCTTCCTTCAGCTTCCATGACCATGTTCTCTTGAGTCCCCTGTCCCCTTCCTCGGGGTGGGGGGCTCCTCAGCCTGCCCTTCTCAGTGCAGGGCTGGAAGGAGCTGTGATGGTCCTTGACATTCTTCAGCACATACTCTCTCCTTGAAACGTTGCACTATCTCAAGACTGGAGTCTAATTCCAGTATTTTCAGTTACTATACCCTTCTCCCCTCCCAAGTTCTATGGGCACCTCCAACTAAGCGAGTGCAAAACTGAACTGGTCATCTTTGCCGTAGTCACTGGCAACCTCCGTGGCATGAGCTGTGTCTTCCAAAGGTGGCGGCAATGACCTCCCCATCCCACTGGCTCTTCCGCAGTCAGACCCATGGAGAGCAGGAACCCAGCGGGAAGCGGTGCTATTTGACTTTTGAGGCTAGGTCACGGAGGCTGTGCAGCTCTTGCTGGTTCTGCTGGAACTCCCCTGCACCCAGCAGCGTTCTCTCTGAAAACCCACGAGTTATGCTGCAGGAAACCCAGCGAGCAAGCACGGCCAGGCAAGCATGCACCTTGGCTACCGGCTCCGGCAGCACCCGGCTTCTTAGCGAAGCAATCCCGCACGTCCGAGGGCAAAGATTCTCCCCTCCGAGCCATTTCTCCACTAAGTCTTTACTGTGGCATATAAAGACTTATGCAAACAGGGACATAGATACCAACAGCTCCAGCCTTGAGATGACCCTGGCCCTCCCTTCAAATATCTGCCTAAGAAAACTCAAAGCTGGGACGCCTGGGTGGCTCAGTTGGTTAAGCGGCTGCCTTCGGCTCAGGTCATGATCCCAGTGTCCTGGGATCGAGTCCCACATCGGGCTCCTTGCTCAGCGGGGAGCCTGCTTCTCCCTCTGCCTCTGCCTACCACTCTGTCTGCCTGTGCTCATGCTCGCTCCCTCTCTCTCTCTCTAACAAATAAATAAATAAATAAATCTTAAAAAAAAAAAAAAAAGAAAGAAAACTCAAAGCTGCCAAAAACATTTACCATTTGTTCCAACACCTTTAGATAGATTTTTGTCTCCCAGGCTCTGTGGAGGGTAGAGGCCTAACTTCCATTAAGCACCAGCTAACAACCCCAGAGGGGTGTCACACAAACCAATCCCTTCTCCCTCCAGCTTTTTGTCCTGTTTCACTTCCTGACTTGGAGCCCCCCCCACGGGCTCCCTGTTCTGTCATTCTCCCTGTAAAACTTCAGTCCCCTCCAAACAAATCAAAGTTGAGTTCATGTCATGTTGGACTCTCTTCTCCGCTACAATAGTATACACTGCTGATTAAAACCTGTCCTGAGCACCCTACCTGGTGTGGGGCATTGTTTATCTCAGACACACATGTAAGTGGAGAAGCTGCCAACGATCCCAGTCCTCAGGCCCCTGGGATACAGGCAGTCGTTTGAACCTTCCCAGCTGAGGACCTAGACATCACCGCCCTTCCCTGTCCATACGGATTCTGCGCAGATTCCATAGTGACAGGGTCATCGTTTAATGCCGCACAATCTGGGATGATTTGTTACGCAGCAGTACGGACCTGCTATAGCCAGCAAACCCACCAGCTCTGCCTGGCTACCCCTGTCGCCCGCGGCAGAGGTCTTGGCATATGCATTCGCAAGCTGGGGCAGAAGCTAGGGAAGCAGCAGTCATCCACACTGGCTCTGCTCCCATGCTCTCCCTCCTCTAATCCATTCTGTCTATTACTGAATTAATCTTTTTAAACCGCAGGCCTAACCATGTCATTCCCCTGTTACGAAGCCTTTAAACACGTCCAATGTCTACAGAGCAAAGTCCAAACTCTTCAGCGCGGCATGCTAAGTCCTCTAAAATGTGGCCTAAATTTATGCTCCCTGCCTTATCACCCATTTTGCACTGCCCATTTCAATCCAACTGGATTAGTCACTCTTGTCCAGAGATGTCCAGAATTCTTCTACGGCTTTGCCTCAAAGGCCTCTTCTCATCGCCAGGACGATACCCGTGCGCTTCCTTACTGCGCAGCTCGGCATCAGCAAACAGACTCAGCCCTTCGTCACCTTCAGTCTGGTGTGTCCACCTTTCATCTCGCATGGGTATTTGGTTTGGCATCTTTTCTCCTCCGTTCTACTGCCAACTTCATTAATAACGTGTATCCTGTCTTGGATATTTCTCTATCTCCATTTCCTAAAACGCTGCCTTGCACATAAAGGGCATTCGGTATTTCAGTCGTTGCTGGGAGTCTATCAGAAACACAGCTTCATTGGAGGGGGAAAAAAAAGTGTAATCATCTGCCTGGAAATTCATTCACCTTAACAGTTAAAAAAACACAAATTCAAGGCCCTTGGAAGGTTCACATCTGGTTCGTCCTTCGGAAGTTCTGGGAAGGGAGCACTCCCTAACTTGAGGGGGGAAAAAAAAGCTCTGAGTGCAGTTTTAATTCTGGGTGCTTTGAGAAGAGATCTGTAAAGGAACATACTCTTGCTAGCGCTGTGTGGTAATGCAGTTGGTTTAAAATGCGTAAGTTAGGAACCCATTTCTGTGGATATGTATTGTTGGGATAGGCCAAGTTATTCTGATTGAATAACTGATTGAATAACATGGAGTCCATATTATAGATGGGAGGCCCTGCTGGAATGCACTGGCATTTGATAATGAAATGATGGACAGGTGCAGCTCACTGTATAATAACAAGGCCATTTGCCATGTCAATAGAGATGCCTTCAGAAAGGCCTAATTTAGGAGGGGAAGCCAGTTGCTAATTTCGTTCACCTGTGCAACTCTGGCCAGCTCTTTCCAGCACTCAGTGACCTACGTGTGTCTGCCTCTTGCAAAAAAGCTGCAAGTTTTCAGGTTTCAGATTCAAGTGTTTTCTTCATGGGTGCTGCTCAATTAGCATTCAGACACGACCTCAATATGTAAGAAACTCATCTCTCTTCACCTAAGAACCCCCCTTTTTTTGTTGTTCATTCTGTGTGGCAGCTGGTATCGGAGGTAACCCACATATTGCATGAAGATAAACAATTTCACCAAACTTAGCAAAAACTCTAACACTAACTTCACAGCTGTAAGACAGCCCTGATACTCCTGGGCATTCTCCTTGTTCTTGGGTATTCTGGTTAAATTCCTTTTAGAGATCGCAGTTGTACAATTCTGTTGCCTCCTCTGGCCCCAAGTCTCCTAAAACCACCTCAGAGAGACACCATGACACATGAGACAGCCAATGTCTCCAAGAAAATCAAAGCCCTAATTCTATTAAAAAACCCAATCCTTGAGGATCAATTTCTCTTTTGCTGGTTGGTCTCCCCATGTCCTCCTGCTCCTTTAAGGAGGCTGAAAACAACCTTCCCCGGAATTTGCAGAAATATATTTTTAAATGAAATTTTATTTTGGTCTCACCATGCAGGCAGCTATTACCCGTCCGTTATCTTTATGTGCGTGATTAGGAATAATAGCTGATTTGTGAAGTTATCTATTACAGGAAATAATCAAGATTAATGAGCCCTGTGGCACTCGCTGAATGCCTTGGGAGATTTACTGCTCAGGCTGTGCATTTCTCTTGTTGTGTTGTTGGTGCTGTCAGGGAGGGTTTTTTTTTTTTTTTTTTTTTTTAACAAATACAAATGGAGACATGGATTAATTGTGCAGAGGAAAAGAGCTCTTCCAGTGTTATCAAATACTGGGGAAGGCTTGGTCCCATCTCTCCCAATGACATGGTTTTATTTTATTTAATGATGTTAGAGTTCTATCCCCATCTAGCTTTAGACCCAGGTAGGGAATGTTTAGCTCACATGGCTCATGGGCTGTCCACCTGGGAGTCCTGTCTCCAAGTGGACACTGACCCTAGCTGGAGAGAAAACTACGGTCACCCCTGCTGACCGTGTGAAGGGAGTTTCAATCACTGACTCAACCAGGGAGGGGCCATGTCCCCCCCGTGGCACGGTCCCCTAGCTCCGGGGCTGCCATCGATGGCAAACCCAATGGTGCAGTGCAGATGTACCTTTGTTCCGAACGCCTGATTCATTCCTGACCGTTCTGTGTCCTGGGCATCTCTGGAAACGGAGCAGTGAACCTGGATTCAAACGCAACTCCAGCAGGACTGCCGCTATACCGAACCAACTGTGTAGTTAACGTAAAATTGCAAAGACTGTTCTGGACACAACACAGACGGGAGGTAGAAACAAAAAGCTCCAGTGACCAGCTCCCGGTTAGGAGAAGCAGAAGAAGGTGTCAAGTAAGGGCAAAGGTGTCTTGGCCTGCCTGCGTATGCATGGCTCTCAGCACTGTGCTCCCCCACCACGTGTGAGGTCTCTGAGCCTCCAGGGCCTATCTGTAAACTGTGGAGATAACAGCACTGGTAGGACAAGGTTGCTGGGATGGCTCCAGTGCGCTAATACAGGTACCCGTACTCAGGAGAACTTCATAAATGTTAGCTATGGTTATTGCTTTAAAGAAGTTTGTCTGTCAAAATGTCCTTGTTAACCTAACCCTGGGCCCTGCATTCGTGGTGTTCTAGAATACTGGTTCAAATCTGCAAGGGCCCAGTTTTGTTTTGTTTTGTTTTCCAACGGACAGAAAAAGGGTAAAAAGGAATGAATCCCAAATAGGGGGTAAAAGGTCTAGCTTCTGGACCCAGCTCTGTCACTAACTAGCAGTGTGACGTTGGTCAAGGCACTTCCTATCTTTGGGTCTAGTGTTCCAGTCTATCAAGGACAGAGTGGGGAAATGATCTCCAGTATCTTCTGTGATGGTGTCACAGAAACCTACAGGTTGTACTCGCTCTTCATGTCAGGGGGAGGAACAGCAGCCAGAGTGAATGCAAAATCAGCGTAACACACCTGAAGCTTTATGTGAATGGAAGACAACCCTATCAATGCTGTATCTGAATATTTAGAAGATCGCTTCCCATACCAACTAATAAAGCCACAGCGTGTTTACTTGCAGACATTTTAGTAAGTCAGAGCCTCCTAAAAACTTACTTTGCAAAATACAGGAATAGCAAAGCCTCCCAATAGGATACTTTTAATGTGCTCGAGCTTGCATTTCCGTAATGATATTAAAAGGGCCACTGGGTTTATTTAAAAGCATATATACTGATGACCTTAGCACTTACACAATAATGGCCTTTTTGTTGAAGGGGTTTATAATGTAGACCATAATTTTCACATTCTCTTGGCAGAACCTGGAATATTGTTTTTTTTTTCTTTTATGTTTTTCCCACGGACGTGTTAATTACCACGTAGAGCCTGAGCTTTCAACACCAACAGAAAATCGGCTGGTTTTTCAGCAACATATTTATTTTCAATTTAAAAGCTGAAATTGCTGCTTGTGGATTACACCACTTATAAATTCAAGAGTACGATTTCTTCATTTCTGTCTCCCAACCCTACCCTTGAGGATGTCTGCTAATGTACTACCTTCTTAAAGCCCTAATCAAATTCCAAGATGTCATCATCAACCCTTCCAAATGATGCTCACCTCCCTCTTCACAGAGCCTCCCCCAAACCTTCACACGTCGAGTGTAGAATTCCGCACAGCACGCTTACTGTGTGCTGCTGTGTTCTGTCTTTCAGCCCAGTGAGACTAAAGCACAGGGACCATTTCTGGCCTGTATTTACCCAAAGATACAGTCAACCTCGTGACTGTGTATTGCTCTATCTGTCCAACTAGATTTAAAAAAAAAAAAATACAAGGACTAGGTTTCCATTACTGTTTGCTTCCATGGTTCCCGACAAATGCCATCCTTCAAGCGGTCGCTCTAAGTTGTAGAATTACGTGTTTTCACGTGTGGAGGTTATCCCCAGCCAGAGAAGAAGAAAGTGGATTCTTCTGGAGGGAAATGAATTATCCAATGGTAGTTTTGTTTCGTTTTGTTCTTCTTTGCTGAAAAGTTATTCGCTCAGACCACGGATCATCAGCATGGACTACATCAGTCAGTGGGCTGGTGACTGCTCTGAAGCCCTGATTGTGGCGTTCGGCTCCCTGGACCGAGAGAACGGTAAATAAAGTGTAAAACAGCCCATATTTTGGTGGTGGCGATTGGCGGCAACTGGCAACGGGAAGCATGAAGACAAGGCTACCACTCGCCAGGCTCTGTTGCAAAGCCCTCTCCATCCCTTCTCTACTTTCCTCTTCCTTACCACCCAACGGGAAAAGCATTACTCACCACCACCCCCCACCTTTAGAGACAAAGCCACCGAGGTATAGAGAAGCTGAGCAGCTTCCGCGAGTAAGTGTTGGAACAAAGACTCCCAATTCGGGCTGAGCACAGAGTCCTTGCTCTGAACCACTCAACTATGCTGGAAGGCTCAGCGAGAGATGCATTTCTCACTCACTATAGGAAAAGAGGAAAGGGAAACATGGAAAAGACAAAAAAAAAAAAAAAAAAGCAGAGGGTTGAGCTGAGGTTTTAGAGGGAGGAGGCGTGACACGCCACCTGTTAAAAGCTTTCAGGGAGAACCCAAGGAGCTCTCCTCCATCCACCGGCTGGCTGTTGGGCTCATGTCGACGACGGAATGGAATACATAGCATGGTCCCCAGACTGCCCTAAGCACCAGTCCCCACGGGCTTCTCCACCTCTCTGTTACTTAAATTCAATTACATTTAAGTTCAAGAGCTCCTATAAGCCACTCACAGACCAGCCAAGAAACTGAAGTACACGTTTGCTTCCTATTATTAGGAACCTGCCAGTTGGCAGAGCCCCCAATAATGGGCATCTGTCAAAATGATAATAGTGCTCGTTTTTATTCTCCCAACAGAGGTGTCAGCTGTCAACAGATGGCTGGGCTATGAACAGAAGGGTCAGGGTGACCTCTGACCTCGCTGCCAGTCAGGATAGAAAAAGAAAGCACGGCCGAAGGACATGATACGTATCGGGATGGGACCTGGGTTTAGGATCCTTCCTCACAGGTGACAGTTTCTGTGAATGGAGAACAGGAACATTTCTTTCTGGAATAAACAGAACTCTTGAACTGGCATCTATCTGGAGACATGAATCTAAAGTGACCCTCATCCCACTCTAAGTATTAGGACACCAGTGATTTCCTAAGGGCTGGGTCTTACATTCAAAGGGGCTATCTGAAGGACGGCCAAGCTCTGGGGTGTTTGCCTGGAGGTCTGGCTTTCTTTGCCAGCTCCAGTAAGTACCTCAGAGCACCAGGCTGTTTCTCCCATGGGTCGAATGGGTTTCGCACCATGGCCAACCAAACCTCAAACCACGGGATTAGCTATAAACTACCACATGCTTCATGCCAAGAGTAGAAAGAATTTAGGTTTCCATTTACATTTGGAAATGTGAAATACTGGTCATGCAGCTGTTTTCAGGAAATCACAGCATTTTACATGTAGAAGGGACCTCGGAGCTTATTTAAGTAACCCCTTCCTTTTACAGATGAGAACAGAGAAAGTCAGGTGGGAGGAGTGAATTCACACACAGTTCCACAGCTGCTCACAGCAAAGCCAAGTCCGGAACCCAAGTTCTAGGATTCCCAGGCCGCCATGCTTTCCACCTTGCACACGGCCCTGCATGGAACAGCCACCAGTACTTGTTGCACAGTAAACAGCTAGGTGATCTGAAAGTCTAGGAAATCTGGAGGGAAGAGAGTTTGGAGAGAGGTGTCACCACCTGTCTGCCATTATTTCAGTAGGAGATATGAGCTCGCCTGTTGCCTGCAGCTGGACGGATTTTATTAAGGGTGCTCTCCTGGAAAGAGCTGCAGGCTGTATATCATTTTGGGGGGTGCATTTTGGGGAGTAATTCGAGTTCTGAACTCAGAGCACTTGCGCGGGGGGAGGAGTGGGTAAGGGAGCAGGGAGGGCTGGAGTCCCAAAATTATTTAACCTCCCTTACTCCTCTCACCTCCACAGAACCTTGGCTCCAACCAGAAGCAAGGAATGTGGAGTCCCATCCCCAGTCCAGTAGAATATTTACCATTCTCTGATACACTGGCCAAAGTTGCAAGAA